>NC_053390.1:319439340-320097339 GCF_905171765.1 Bufo bufo
TACTGTATATTGTGGGGCACAGTGTAGAGGTATACTGTATATTGTGGGACACAGTGTAGAGATATACTGTATATTGTGTGGCACAGTGTAGCGGTATACTGTATATTGTGGGGCACAGTGTAGAGTTATACTGTATATTGTGTGGCACAGTGTAGAGGTATACTGTATATTGTGTGGCACAGTGTAGCGGTATACTGTATATTGTGTGGCACAGTGTAGAGGTATACTGTATATTGTGGGGCACAGTGTAGCGGTATACTGTATATTGTGTGGCACAGTGTAGGGGTATACTGTATATTGAGTAGCACAGTGTAGAGATATACTGTACATTGTGTGGCACAGTGTAGAGGTATACTGTACATTGTGTGGCACAGTGTAGAGGCATACAGTATATTGTGGGGCACAGTGTAGAGGTATACTGTATATTGTGGGGCACAGTGTAGAGGTATACTGTATATTGTGGGGCACAGTGTAGAGGTATACTGTACATTGAGTAGCACAGTGTAGAGATATACTGTACATTGTGGGGCACAGTGTAGAGGTATACTGTATATTGTGGGGCACAGTGTAGAGGTATACTGCATATTGTGGGGCACAGTGTAGTGGTATACTGTATATTGTGTGGCACAGTGTAGAGGTATACTGCATATTGTGGGGCACAGTGTAGTGGTATACTGTATATTGTGTGGCACAGTGTAGAGGTATACTGTATATTGAGTAGCACAGTGTAGAGATATACTGTATATTGTGTGGCACAGTGTAGAGGTATACTGTACATTGTGGGGCACAGTGTACAGGCATACAGTATATTGTGGGGCACAGTGTAGAGGTATACTGTATATTGTGGGGCACAGTGTAGAGGTATACTGTATATTGTGGGGCACAGTGTAGAGGTATACTGTATATTGTGGGGCACAGTGTAGAGGTATACTGTATATTGTGGGACACAGTGTAGAGATATACTGTATATTGTGTGGCACAGTGTAGCGGTATACTGTATATTGTGGGGCACAGTGTAGAGTTATACTGTATATTGTGTGGCACAGTGTAGAGGTATACTGTATATTGTGTGGCACAGTGTAGCGGTATACTGTATATTGTGTGGCACAGTGTAGAGGTATACTGTATATTGTGGGGCACAGTGTAGCGGTATACTGTATATTGTGTGGCACAGTGTAGGGGTATAATGTATATTGAGTAGCACAGTGTAGAGATATACTGTACATTGTGTGGCACAGTGTAGAGGTATACTGTACATTGTGTGGCACAGTGTAGAGGCATACAGTATATTGTGGGGCACAGTGTAAAGGTATACTGTATATTGTGGGGCACAGTGTAGAGGTATACTGTATATTGTGGGGCACAGTGTAGAGGTATACTGTACATTGAGTAGCACAGTGTAGAGATATACTGTACATTGTGGGGCACAGTGTAGAGGTATACTGTATATTGTGGGGCACAGTGTAGAGGTATACTGTATATTGTAGGGCACAGTGTAGAGGTATACTGTACATTGAGTAGCACAGTGTAGAGATATACTGTACATTGTGTGGCACAGTGTAGAGGTATACTGTATATTGTGGGGCACAGTGTAGAGGTATACTGTATATTGTGGGGCACAGTGTAGAGGTATACTGTACATTGAGTAGCACAGTGTAGAGATATACTGTACATTGTGTGGCACAGTGTAAATGTATACTGTATATTGTGGGGCACAGTGTAGAGGTATACTGTATATTGTGGGGCACAGTGTAGAGGTATACTGTATATTGTGGGGCACAGTGTAGAGATATACTGTATATTGTGTGGCACAGTATAGCGGTATACTGTATATTGTGTGGCACAGTGTAGAGGTATACTGTATATTGTGTGGCACAGTGTAGAGGCATACAGTATATTGTGGGGCACAGTGTAGAGGTATACTGTATATTGTGGGGCACAGTGTAGAGGTATACTGTATATTGTGGGGCACAGTGTAGAGGTATACTGTATATTGTGGGGCACAGTGTAGAGGTATACTGTACATTGAGTAGCACAGTGTAGAGATATACTGTACATTGTGTGGCACAGTGTAGAGGTATACTGTATATTGTGGGGCACAGTGTAGAGGTATACTGTATATTGTGGGGCACAGTGTAGAGATATACTGTATATTGTGTGGCACAGTATAGCGGTATACTGTATATTGTGTGGCACAGTGTAGAGGTATACTGTATATTGTGTGGCACAGTGTAGAGGCATACAGTATATTGTGGGGCACAGTGTAGAGGTATACTGTATATTGTGGGGCACAGTGTAGAGGTATACTGTATATTGTGGGGCACAGTGTAGAGGTATACTGTATATTGTGGGGCACAGTGTAGAGGTATACTGTACATTGAGTAGCCCAGTGTAGAGATATACTGTACATTGTGTGGCACAGTGTAGAGGTATACTGTATATTGTGGGGCACAGTGTAGAGGTATACTGTATATTGTGGGACACAGTGTAGAGGTATACTGTATATTATGGGGCACAGTGTAGAGATATACTGTACATTGAGTAGCACAGTGTAGAGATATACTGTACATTGTGGGGCACAGTGTAGAGGTATACTGTATATTGTGGGGCACAGTGTAGAGGTATACTCTATATTGTGGGACACAGTGTAGAGATATACTGTATATTGTGTGGCACAGTGTAGCGGTATACTGTATATTGTGGGGCACAGTGTAGAGGTATACTGTATATTGTGTGGCACAGTGTAGCGGTATACTGTATATTGTGTGGCACAGTGTAGAGGTATACTGTATATTGTGGGGCACAGTGTAGCGGTATACTGTATATTGTGTGGCACAGTGTAGGGGTATACTGTATATTGAGTAGCACAGTGTAGAGATATACTGTACATTGTGTGGCACAGTGTAGAGGTATACTGTACATTGTGGGGCACAGTGTAGAGGTATACTGTATATTGTGGGGCACAGTGTAGAGGTATACTGTATATTGTGGGGCACAGTGTAGAGGTATACTGTATATTGTGGGGCACAGTGTAGATGTATCCTGTCTATTGTGGGGCACAGTGTAGAGGTATACTGCATATTGTGGGGCACAGTGTAGTGGTATACTGTATATTGTGTGGCACAGTGTAGAGGTATACTGCATATTGTGGGGCACAGTGTAGTGGTATACTATACATTGTGTGGCACAGTGTAGAGGTATACTGTATATTGAGTAGCACAGTGTAGAGATATACTGTATATTGTGTGGCACAGTGTAGAGGTATACTGTACATTGTGTGGCACAGTGTACAGGCATACAGTATATTGTGGGGCACAGTGTAGAGGTATACTGTATATTGTGGGGCACAGTGTAGAGGTATACTGTATATTGTGGGGCACAGTGTAGAGGTATACTGTATATTGTGGGGCACAGTGTAGAGGTATACTGTATATTGTGGGGCACAGTGTAGAGGTATACTGTATATTGTGGGGCACAGTGTAGATGTATCCTGTCTATTGTGGGGCACAGTGTAGAGGTATACTGCATATTGTGGGGCACAGTGTAGTGGTATACTGTATATTGTGTGGCACAGTGTAGAGGTATACTGCATATTGTGGGGCACAGTGTAGTGGTATACTATACATTGTGTGGCACAGTGTAGAGGTATACTGTATATTGAGTAGCACAGTGTAGAGATATACTGTATATTGTGTGGCACAGTGTAGAGGTATACTGTACATTGTGTGGCACAGTGTACAGGCATACAGTATATTGTGGGGCACAGTGTAGAGGTATACTGTATATTGTGGGGCACAGTGTAGAGGTATACTGTATATTGTGGGGCACAGTGTAGAGGTATACTGTATATTGTGGGGCACAGTGTAGAGGTATACTGTACATTGAGTAGCACAGTGTAGAGATATACTGTACATTGTGTGGCACAGTGTAGAGGCATACAGTATATTGTGGGGCACAGTGTAGAGGTATACTGTATATTGTGGGGCACAGTGTAGAGGTATACTGTATATTGTGGGGCACAGTGTAGAGGTATACTGTATATTGTTGGGCACAGTGTAGAGGTATACTGTACATTGAGTAGCACAGTGTAGAGATATACTGTACATTGTGGGGCACAGTGTAGAGGTATACTGTATATTGTGGGGCACAGTGTAGAGGTATACTGTATATTGTGGGGCACAGTGTAGAGGTATACTGTACATTGAGTAGCACAGTGTAGAAATATACTGTATATTGTGGGGCACAGTGTAGAGGTATACTGTACATTGAGTAGCACTGTACAGAGGTATACTGTACATTGTGGGGCACAGTGTAGAGGTATACTGTACATTGTGTGGCACAGTGTAGAGGCATACAGTATATTGTGGGGCACAGTGTAGAGGTATACTGTATATTGTGGGGCACAGTGTAGAGGTATACTGTATATTGTGGGGCACAGTATAGAGGTATACTGTATATTGTGGGGCACAGTATAGAGGTATACTGTATATTGTGGGGCACAGTATAGCGGTATACTGTATATTGTGGGTCACAGTGTATGTTATATGTGTATAACATAAACATATTTCACATAAAAAATTAGTTACTTGGCTTGGCCCTTGGGGATTTCGGACACCACTTTCACACTTTGGCCGGGGGGCTCGGCGGAGCTGATGTTGTGTTTTATCCTAATGAGAAAGATTTCATAATAAGGATTTGGAGAAGGGGCAGAGGGATAGCTTAGCAGGGAGAGGCTGGTGCTGCCACTAGGGGGTCATACCATGGGCGAGTAATAAAGCCCACCATAATGCCCCCCCCCCCAGTAGAAATAATTCTCCTTATAATGTGACAATGCAAAAAATACCCCCTTGTAATGCCCCCAGTTGAGCTAATGTCCCCATAGTGCCTCCATAATGTCCCAGTATAAAATACCCCTATAGAGTGCCCCCAGTAAATTCCCCCATAGTGTTCCTCTCCCTCCTTCCTGCTAGTGCCCCCCATAATGTACCAGTATAAAATGCCCCATATATAGTGCCCCAGTAGATGCCCTCAGTGTCCGGCCTCTGATAGGCTGCTGGCCTAGTGTCCCCCATAATGCCCCCCAATAATGTGCCAGTAAGTGTCCCCATAGATGCCCTCCCCATCATGTGCCAGTATCAAGTGCCTCTCTCCTCCACCCCACATGTCCCAGTATCATAGTGCCACCCCCCCCCCCCACAATGTGCCAGTATCAAGTGCCTCTCTCCTCCCCCCATGTCCCAGTATCAAAGTGCCATCTGCCCCCCCAAAAAAGTGCCAGTATCAAGTGCCTCTCTCCCCCCATGTGCCAGTATCATAGTGCCAACCACACCCAGCTCTGCTACATCTATACACATGACAGCTGTCCAAACACACCCAGCTCTGCTACATCTATACACATGACAGCTGTCCAAACACAACCAGCTCTGCTACATCTATACACATGACAGCTGTCCAAACACAACCAGTTCTTCTACATCTATACACATGACAGCTGTCCAAACACACCCAGCACTGCTACATCTATACACATGACAGCTGTCCAAACACACCCAGCCCTGCTACATCTATACACATGACAGCTGTCCAAACACACCCAGCTCTGCTACATCTATACACATACAGCTGTCCAAACACACCCAGCACTGCTACATCTATATATCTCTAAGTATTGCTATACAGTAGATAGGTATATAGAGATGTAGCAAAGCTGAGTGTGCTGGGGCAGATGTCATGTGTATAGATGTAGCAGAGCTGGGTGTGCTTGGACAGCTGTCATGTGTATAGATGTAGCAGAGCTGGGTGTGTTTGGACAGCTGTCATGTGTATAGATGTAGCAGAGCTGGGTTTGCTGGGACAGCTGTCATATATAGAGATATAGTAGAGCTGAGTGTGCTGGTGCAGCTGTCATGTGTATTAGATGTAGCAGAGCTGGGTGTGCTGGGGCAGCTATCATATATAGAGATATAGCAGAGCTGAGTGTGCTGGTGCAGCTGTCATGTGTATAGATGTAGCAGAGCTGGGTGTGTTTGGACAGCTGTCATGTGTATAGATGTAGCAGAGCTGGGTGTGTTTGGACAGCTGTCATGTGTATAGATGTAGCAGAGCTGGTTGTGTTTGGACAACTGTCATGTGTATAGATGTAGTAGAGCTGGGTGTGTTTGGACAACTGTCATGTGTATAGATGTAGTAGAGCTGGGTGTGTTTGGACAGCTGTCATGTGTATAGATGTAGCAGAGCTGGGTGTGTTTGGACAGCTGTCATGTGTATAGATGCAGCTATCATATATAGAGATATAGCAGATCGGAGTGTGCTGGGACAGCTGTCATATAGAGATATAGCAGTGCTGGTTGCGTTAGGGCAGCAGTCATGTGTATAGATGTACACTTGAAGTCTCATATTTTTTCTATCAGTGTCAATGCATCTCCTATGGCCGTGTGGTTAGGTGCTTTGCCTCTGATACAGAAGGTTGTGGGTTTGAATCCCATTTGAAACTTTTCTGAAACACAGCACTGACTCCATATATGGACATACAGGGCGGGACACAGGAAGAGGTCGTGGGTTCGAATCCCAGACACATCTCTCCTGAGGTCGGCAATACAAATGACTATGATTCGTAAATGCCGGCCCTGCTGGTGTCACCCCCATCACTGGTGTCACCCGGTGCGGCCCGCACCCCCCTTGCAACACCACTGGGATCAAGTGTGCCTGCCAGTTTATGCCAAAGACTGCTGGAACTAAGTCACACCCTGCAAATCGTTTGGATGAAAGTTTACTCAAGTAAAGCTGCCATTGAATCTCACATCAAGGTCTGGACTCAAATTATGTCTTCTTCATCCCTCAACTATTCCCATTTTCAATGCTACAGAGCCTAAGCCTGGGATTCCGCTGTATCCAGGTAGGAGCACAGTGACACATATAGGCCTCACCACACCACTTGGCATTCCACCACTAAACCTGGGACACAATAGGGCCCTGGGGAGCAGCTCATTGCACATGGACATGGTCATGTGACCACAGTCCAGAAGATGGGGCAATAAAGGTAAAAGACATTACAAAATTTTAGCTATCTTCATAAATGATCATTTTAAAGGATATTGTTGAATACCGGAAAACCTCTGTAAGGTTTTTGATTTATGTAAAATGCAACATAATAGCATATAAATTAAAGGTAAAAAGATTGAAAAAAAAAAAACCTTGAAGAGACTTTCACACACACCAGGGCTCACACACAGACACACACACACACACAGACACACACACTTATTTTTAGGGATAAGTTCCACTCAAGTTGCATGGATTCATAACACGGCAACTATAGAAGTCTATGGGAGGCATATAGGTTTTTGTTTCTATTGGATTCTGTATGAATTAATATTTGTAATGCCAATTGTCCCATGCGGCATGAGTACCTACTCTTCTTGATGCTGCATGCTTCAAACCATTTGCACCTTCCCTGCCTCCCTCCTGGTGCATGCTCCCACAGAGCTTGCAAACATTCTAAAGAAAGAGGAAGCTATACACTAGCAACCTTGAAGCCTTTGCTAGATACAGTCATTGAAAAATATATATATATGGGATCCCATAGTGATGAGTGGGAAATTAGTAGGTAGATATTTATAAGATGTGCAAAAATCCACTGAACCTCTCTTAGAATGGGTATTCGAAGAATGATGAGATACATGGACTGTTATGGATGCTAAGTGGTACCAAGTTAACAATTTGCAATCTGATTCCGAAAATATGTTGCTTCCTGGTTTTCCTGAATTGTGATTCACAGAACCCTTTGCCTCATGCACATAACCATGTTTTTTGTCCGCATCCGATACGCATTTTTTGCAGGTTGGATGTGGACCTATTCACTTCAATGGGGCTGCAAAAAATGTGAATGGCACACTGTGTTCTGTCCTCATCCGTATACCCGTTCTGCAGCATGCGCAAAAAAATAGAACATGTCTTATACTTGTTCATTTTATGGACAAGGATAGGGCTGTTCTATAGATGGCAGGACATTGAGCTCCACAAAATCCAGACCGCAAAACCGGCTGCGGCCGTGTGCATGAGCCCTAAGGTTTATTCAAAGGTAAAGATGGAAAACATTAAAGTAAAGTGCATGTTTTGAATTGCCTGAGCCTACATAGAAGTCTTCAATAAGCCTTTCATGTAGCATGCATTTAGAAATTGAGTATGGTAAAATGAAGCTGTAAGGATCTTAGATGAGTGGTTAGAGCAGGGATGGCCAACCTGCTGCTCCCCAGCTGTTGTAAAACTACAACTCCCACCATGCCCTGCTGTAGGCTGATAGCTGGAGCCAGACTGGGCATGCTGGGAGTTGTAGTTTTGCAACAGCTGGAGAGCCGCAGGTTGGCCATACCTGGGTTAGAGGTCAAAGACTTGTACCTTAGTGTGACTCGACAACAGAAAGGAGGATCTCCTAGACCATTTGTGAAAAGCATGCATCAGTGATTAGCTATAATGAGGACAAAATAGGCCCATGTTACTAAGGGTTAATGATCAAATGATCAAATTTTGCAGATCTGAAGTTTCTGAGCACAAGGCTGATACTGTTGCATGCATGTAGACTATAGATGAGTGGTTCAGACAGATATACAGTACAGACCAAAAGTTTGGACACACCTTCTCATTCAAAGAGTTTTCTTTATTTTCATGACTATGAAGGCATCAAAACTATGAATTAACACATGTGGAATTATATACATAACAAACAAGTGTGAAACAACTGAAAATATGTCATATTCTAGGTTCTTCAAAGTAGCCACCTTTTGCTTTGATTACTGCTTTGGACACACTTGCACACTCTTGATGAGCTTCAAGAGGTAGTCACCTGAAATGGTCTTCCAACTGTCTTGAAGGAGTTCCCAGAGATGCTTATCACTTGTTGGCCCTTTTACCTTCACTCTGCAGTCCAGCTCACCCCAAACCATCTTGATTGGGTTCAGGTCCGGTGACTGTGGAGGCCAGGTCATCTGGCGCAGCACCCCATCACTCTCCTTCATGGTCAAATAGCCCTTACTTTCAAAGTTTTCCCAATTTTTCGTCTGACTGACTGACCTTCATTTCTTAAAGTAATGATGGCCACTCGTTTTTCTTTACTTAGCTGCTTTTTTCTTGCCATAATACAAATTCTAACAGTCTATTCAGTAGGACAATCAGCTGTGTATCCACCTGACTTCTCCTCAAGGCCACTGATGGTTAGAGAAGGCCCGAATAGTTCGCCAGCGAATAGTTCCCGGCGAACATAGCTTGCGTTCGCAGCGGCGGGCGAACATATGCGATGTTCGGTCCGCCCCCCATACATCATCATTGAGTAAACTTTAACCCTGTACCTCACAGTCAGCAGACACATTCCAGCCAATCAGCAGCAGACCCTCCCTCCCAGACCCTCCCACCTCCTGGACAGCATCCATTTTAGATTCATTCGGAATCTGCATTCTCAGTGAGAGGAGGGACAGTGCTGCTGCTGCTGATTCAATAGGGAAAGCGTTAGCTAGGGCATTGTTCTGTGTCCACAGACTCATCTGCTGTAAGGACAGCGTCCTGACAGCACCCCAAAAAGCCCTTTTCAGGGCTGGTACATCAGTCTGCTTTTTTTATTTTATTTTATATATACATATATTGCAGTTGCCTGCCCGTGTGTGAGAGGCTGCAGGCTCAGTCACAGACAGTACTGTCTGCACACCATTCATACAGGGTGTGACAGAAAATACCTTGCAGATAAAAAAAATTCTATTTAATATTTTTCTGTGATCTAATCCTATTTGCAAGCCCATGTGTCAGGCCCACACAGACTGTATAGTGGCCACTGGCTAGTGGCTAGACTTCCACTTATACCGTTACAGGGTGTCACTCACTCACAAATACACTGCGTGCAGAATTATTAGGCAAATGAGTATTTTGACCACATCATCCTCTTTATGCATGTTGTCTTACTCCAAGCTGTATAGGCTCGAAAGCCTACTACCAATTAAGCATATTAGGTGATGTGCATCTCTGTAATGAGAAGGGGTGTGGTCTAATGACATCAACACCCTATATTAGGTGTGCATAATTATTAGGCAACTTCCTTTCCTTTGGCAAAATGGGTCAAAAGAAGGACTTGACAGGCTCAGAAAAGTCAAAAATAGTGAGATATCTTGCAGAGGGATGCAGCACTCTTAAAATTGCAAAGCTTCTGAAGCGTGATCATCGAACAATCAAGCGTTTCATTCAAAATAGTCAACAGGGTCGCAAGAAGCGTGTGGAAAAACCAAGGCGCAAAATAACTGCCCATGAACTGAGAAAAGTCAAGCGTGCAGCTGCCAAGATGCCACTTGCCACCAGTTTGGCCATATTTCAGAGTTGCAACATCACTGGAGTGCCCAAAAGCACAAGGTGTGCAATACTCAGAGACATGGCCAAGGTAAGAAAGGCTGAAAGACGACCACCACTGAACAAGACACACAAGCTGAAACGTCAAGACTGGGCCAAGAAATATCTCAAGACTGATTTTTCTAAGGTTTTATGGACTGATGAAATGAGAGTGAGTCTTGATGGGCCAGATGGATGGGCCCATGGCTGGATTGGTAAAGGGCAGAGAGCTCCAGTCCGACTCAGACGCCAGCAAGGTGGAGGTGGAGTACTGGTTTGGGCTGGTATCATCAAAGATGAGCTTGTGTGGCCTTTTCGGGTTGAGGATGGAGTCAAGCTCAACTCCCAGTCCTACTGCCAGTTTCTGGAAGACACCTTCTTTAAGCAGTGGTACAGGAAGAAGTCTGCATCCTTCAAGAAAAACATGATTTTCATGCAGGACAATGCTCCATCACACGCGTCCAAGTACTCCACAGCGTGGCTGGCAAGAAAGGGTATAAAAGAAGAAAATCTAATGACATGGCCTCCTTGTTCACCTGATCTGAACCCCATTGAGAACCTGTGGTCCATCATCAAATGTGAGATTTACAAGGAGGGAAAACAGTACACCTCTCTGAACAGTGTCTGGGAGGCTGTGGTTGCTGCTGCACGCAAGGTTGATGGTGAACAGATCAAAACACTGACATAATCCATGGATGGCAGGCTTTTGAGTGTCCTTGCAAAGAAAGGTGGCTATATTGGTCACTGATTTGTTTTTGTTTTGTTTTTGAATGTCAGAAATGTATATTTGTGAATGTTGAGATGTTATATTGGTTTCACTGGTAAAAATAAATAACTGAAATGGGTATATATTTGTTTTTTGTTAAGTTGCCTAATAATTATGCACAGTAATAGTCACCTGCACACACAGATATCCCCCTAAAATAGCTAAAACTAAAAACAAACTAAAAACTACTTCCAAAAATATTCAGCTTTGATATTAATAAGTTTTTTGGGTTCGTTGAGAACATGGTTGTTGTTCAATAATAAAATTAATCCTCAAAATAACAACTTGCCTAATAATTCTGCACTCCCTGTACCTCGCAGATAAATAAAAATTCTATTTAATATTTTTCTGTGATATAATCACAGTTGCAAGCCCGTGTATGTCAGGCACACACAGACTGTATTGTGGCCACTGGCTAGTGGCTAGACTTCCACTTATACCGTTACAGGGTGTCACTCACTCACAAATACCTCGCAGATAAATAAAAATTCTATTTAATATTTTTCTGTGATCTAATCCTATTTGCAAGCCCATGTGTCAGGCCCACACAGACTGTATTGTGGCCCCTGGCTAGTGGCTAGACCTCCACTTATACCGTTACAGGGTGTCACTCACTCACAAATACCTCGCAGATAAATAAAAATTCTATTTAATATTTTTCTGTGATATAATAACAGTTGCAAGCCCGTGTATGTCAGGCACACACAGACTGTATTGTGGCCACTGGCTAGTGGCTAGACTTCCACTTATACTGTTACAGGGTGTCACTCACTCACAAATACCTCGCAGATAAATAAAAATTATATTTAATATTTTTCTGTGATATAATCACAGTTGCAAGCCCGTGTGTGTCAGGCCCACACAGACTGTATTGTGGCCACTGGCTAGTGGCTAGACCTCCACTTATACCGTTACAGGGTGTCACTCACTCAGAAATACCTTGCAGATAAAAAAAAATTATATTTAATATTTTTCTGTGATCTAATCCCATTTGCAAGCCCATGTGTGTCAGGCCCACACAGACTGTATTGTGGCCACTGGCTAGTGGCTATACCTTCACTTATACCGTTACAGGGTGTCACTCACTCACAAATACCTCGCAGATAAAAAAAAAATTATATTTAATATTTTTCTGTGATCTAATCCCATTTGCAAGCCCGTGTGTGTCAGGCCCACACAGACTGTATTGTGCCGACGGCCCACCACTTATATAGGGTGGCACAGTACCTTGCACGCATAGTAACACTTATCTAGTAAAAAATGACAGGCAGAGGCAGGCCACGCCGCAGGGGCCATCGTGTTCGTGGTGCTGTGATTTCCACTGGCGCTGGAATAATGCCCAGTGTTCGGAGGCCACGTACCCTGAACCCAAAAAATTCTGAGAAAATTGTTGACTGGCTTACACAGGACACCCAATCTTCAACAGCTTCCGCTAAGAACCTTGACGCACCATCCTCCTCCAGCTCAGCTTTGGTCACCTGCTCTCAAGTTACCATTCTCCCGCCCGCCGCAACCACCACCACTACCACCACAGCCGCTTCACTTGATCCCTAAGAGGAGTTATTTACACATCATTTGGATGAAATTAGTGATGCGCAACCATTATTGCCAAAGGATGGAGATAACAGGGATATGTCTCAGTCAGGCAGCATTACACACATGGACATACAGTGTGATGATGATGATGATGATGTTGTACCCGCTGCTGCTTCCTTTGCTGAGGTGTCAGATACAAGTGAAGTGGTTGATGATGATGATGCGTCCGTGGATGCCACATGGGTGCCTGCTCGAAGAGAAGAAGAAGAGGGGGAAAGTTCAGAAGGGGAGACAGAGAGAAGGAGGAGACGAATTGGAAGCAGGGGGAGGTCGTCGCAAGGAGCTAGTGGCACAGTCAGACAGCATGTATCGGCACCCGGGGTCAGCCAGAGAGCACGCCAATCAACACATGATCCCCGACCACCAGAATGCCGTCATTGCAAAGCTCAGCAGTGTGGCATTTTTTTTGTGTGTCTGCCTCTGACAACAGCGATGCCATTTGCAACCTGTGCCATAAGAAACTGAGTCGTGGGAAATCCAACACCCACCTAGGTACAACTGCTTTGGGAAGGCACATGATCGCACATCACAAATGCCTATGGGATCAACACATGATGACAAGTAGAAGCAGCACACAACCTCAAAGCCACCATCCTCCTCCTGGTCCAGCATCTTCAGCCACGTCAACCACTGCTGTCCTCCTTGCCCCCTCTCAACCACCCGCCACTCCGCCTCTCACCTTCAGCAGTTCCATCTCATCTGCCCACAGTCAGGTGTCTGTCAAGGAAATGTTTGAGCGTAGGAAGCCAATGTCCCAGAGTCACCCCCTTGCCTGGCGTCTGACAGCTGGCTTGACGGAACTCTTAGCCCGCCAGCTTTTACCATACCAGCTGGTGGAGTCTGAGGCCTTCAAAAAATTTGTCGCTATTGGGACACCACAGTGTAAGGTTCCCAGACGAATTTTTTTTTCAAAAATGGCAATCCCAAACCTCTACTCAGTGATTGAAAAGGAAGTCATGGCATCTCTGGCATACAGTGTTGGGGCAAGGGTCCATCTGACCACTGATACCTGGTCTTCAAAGCACGGTCAGGGCAGGTATATCACCTACATTGCGCATTGGGTCAACCTGCTGACGGCTGACAAGCATGGAATGCGTGTCTCTGCAGCGGAGTTGGTGACACCGCCACGACTTGCAGGCAGGCCTACTGCCACCTCCTCTACTCCTCCTACTCCATCCTCTTCCATAACCTCCTCGGCTGAGTCCTCTTCTGCTGCGGTGTCTGGCTGCACATCAACTGAATCCCCCCAGCTCCCCAGGGGCTATTCTACATCCCGGATACGACAGTGTCACGCTGTCTTGGGGTTGACTTGCCTGAAAGCAGAGAGCCACACCAGACCAGCACTCCTGTCCGCCCTGAACGTACAGGTGGATCAGTGGCTGACCCCGCACCAACTGGAGAATGGCAAAGTGGTGTGTGACAATGGAAGCAATTTGTTGGCGGCATTGAATTTGGGCAAGTTGTCACATGTGCCGTGCATAGCACATGTGTTGAATCTCATCGTACAACGCATTGTGTCTAAGTACCCAGGCTTACAGGACGTCCTCAAGCAGGCCAGGAAGGTGTGTGGCCATTTCAGGCGTTCCTACACGGCCATGACGCACTTTTCAGACATTCAGCGCCGAAGCAACATGCCAGTGAGGCGCTTGATTTGCGACAGCCCGACACGTTGGAATTCAACACTCCTAATGTTCGACCGCCTGCTCCAACAAGAAAAAGCCGCCAACGAGTATTTGTATGAACGGGGTGCTAGGACAGCCGCTGCGGAGCTGGGAATTTTTTTGCTGCGTTACTGGACGCTCATGCGCAATGCCTGTAGGCTCATGCGTCATTTTGAGGAGGTGACAAACCTAGTCAGTCGCACCGAAGGCACCATCAACGACCTCATCCCATTTGTTTTCTTCCTGGAGCGTGCCCTGCGAAGAGTGCTGGATCAGGCTGTAGATGAGCGTGAAGAGGAAGAGTTGTGGTCACCATCACCACCAGAAACAGCCTTGTCATCATCGCTTGCTGGACCTGCGGCAACGCTGGAAGAGGAGTGTGAGGAAGAGGAGTCAGAGGAGGAATGTGGCTTTGAGGAGGAGGAAGACCAACCACAGCAGGCATCCCAGGGTGCTCATTGTTGTCACCTATCTGGGACCCGTGGTGTTGTACGTGGCTGGGGTGAAGAACAGACCGTCAATGACATCAGTGAGGACGAGGAACGGGAAATGAGTAGCTCGGCATCCAAGCTAGTGCAAATGGGGTCTTTCATGCTGTCATGTCTGTTGAGGGACCCTCGTATAAAAAGGATGAAGGAGAAAGACCTGTACTGGGTGGCCACGCTACTAGACCCCCGGTATAAGCAGAAAGTGGCGGAAATGTTACCAACTTACCGAAAGTCAGAAAGGATGCAGCAGTTCAAAACAAAACTAAAAAATATGCTTTACACAGCTTATAAGGGGGATGCCACAGCACAACGGGAATATAACAGGGGAAGAGGTGAAAGTAATCCTCCTCCTACCACGACCACGGCGGAAAGGACAGGACGCTTTACAGATGTGTTGTTGATGGAGGACTTGCAGAGCTTTTTCAGTCCTACACATCGTCACAGCCCTTCGGGATCCAGCCTTAGAGAACGACTCGACCGACAGGTAGCAGACTACCTCGCCATAACTGCAGATATCGACACTCTGAGGAGCGAAGAACCCCTTGATTACTGGGTGTGCAGGCTTGACCTGTGGCCTGAGCTATCCCAGTTTGCGATAGAACTTCTGGCCTGCCCCGCTTTAAGTGTCCTGTCAAAAAGGACCTTCAGTGCAGCAGGAGGCATTGTCACTGACAAAAGAAGTCGCCTCGGTCAAAAAAGTGTTGATTACCTCACCTTCATTAAGATGAATGTGGCATGGATCCCGAAGGGACTGACAGCGGGGGATACGTTTGACTAACAAAGGGCCTGATGACATGCCTTGGCCTCAAAATGGTCCCCACGCTGCTGTATTTAATGTCTACATACCGGATGACTTTCGTGAATTCTCCGCCACTAACTAGGGTTCAAGCTGCAATGTTTTAGTCACCTTTCTGCCTTGAAAACATAAATTTTTCCAGCCGCTGCTACAACAGCGGCTGCAACAATAACATTATTTTTCAGGCATGTGTACATGCCTGATTTTTCTGGCCTCTGGTGCTGCACTGTGGCTGCAAAAACAAAACAAACAAAAAAAGCCACATACAAGTGTCAATTCCCCTTCGTGATCGTTACCTTGCTGAGGTGAAGGGGCTTGCGTGTCACAATGAAGCGATCATCACCTCTATGAGCGTGTTGGCAATATTGCCACACCCCAGATGATAAGGCCGTTGCTTCATTATGATCAGACCAAAAGCGATCGGCTGGATCATTTCTTATAGAAAAAACATACATTTTTTTATATATTTTTTTAAGTTGTATGGGTGGGTTTTTAATACATAAAATAAAAAAATCATAATAAAGTCTCTTAATAGTTTATTAGAAATCATGCAGACAATTTAAAAATCCCCATCAATTCCAATACAAAGCAAGTACAAAGCTCAGAACTAAATTATTCCAGGATGTCGTAATGGTTCGTTAATTCGACAATGGTTAATCAATTCGACACACGTCCCCGGATAGGGGACGTAACAGGGATTAAATTGATAGGAATAGTACTAGTTAAGACACCACTCATATAGGGTGTCACAGCACATTGCTCCGTGCACGCGCAGTGCCCCAACTTGGGAGTAAGAGGACCGACCAAGCTGCTTTTTCCATCTCCCGGTTCCTAAAATCAATTCATTTTGGTGTATCAGAGTTTGGTCTGTCACTGTTAAGGCAGTCGAAGGTACCCGGCCTAAATTTTTTTTCACAAAAGGCAATGCCACCCTGATATGGGACGTAAGAAAATACCACTCATATCGGGTGTGACAGTAAATTGCACGGCGCAGACGCAGTGACCGTGGAGTGGATTCAAACAAAGGGGAGGGAGCCAGCATTTTTTTTAACCATCTCCCCATTAGAAAAATGTATTTAAAAAACTGACCCCAGATTAGGGATGTAACAGGGATTAAACTGATGAGAAGAGAGAACTACAGAAAATACCACTCATATCGGGTGGGGCAGTAAATTGCACGGCGCAGACGCAGTAACCGTGGCGTGGATTCAAATAAAGGGGAGGGAGCCAGCATTTTTTTTAACCATCTCCCCGTTCGAAAAATCTATTTAATAAATTGACCCCAGATTGGGGACGTAACAGGGATTAAACTGATGAGAAGAGAGAACTACAGAAAATACCACTCATATCGGGTGGGGCAGTAAATTGCACGGTGCAGACGCAGTGACCATGGCATGGATTCAAACAAAGGGGAGGGAGCCAGCATTTTTTTAACCATCTCCCCGTTCGAAAAATCTATTTAATAAATTGACCCCAGATTGGTGACGTAACAGGGATTAAACTGATGAGAAGAGAGAACTACAGAAAATACCACTCATATCGGGTGGGGCAGTAAATTGCACGGCACAGACGCAGTGACCGTGGATTCAAACAAAGGGGAGGGAGCGTTCTTTTAACCATCTCCCCGTTCGAAAAATCTATTCAATTCACCTTTCGGGGACCCTTGGTGTTGTATGTGGCTGGGTGGAGGAAGAAACCTTCAATGACATCAACGGGACATGGCTAGCTTGGTATCCAACTTTGAACAAATGGGGAGTTTGCGGTTGGGCAAATGGACTGTTTGCGGTTGTTTGCGGTGCATTAAAAGGGGAGTTTGGTCTCTCAATGTCTGTGAAGCGGGCGTAACCCTTACACTACCTGATCGATACAACATCATACCTGATCGTATACACACACTGAATGTTTTGAACCATGTTGTTAAAAAAAATATTGGATTGTTAGGTGATTTATGCCCTTTATGGATTAAAATTCAACTCTGCGTCAACTACGTAATTTTCCATGGGAGTTTTGCCATGGATCCCCCTCCGGCATGCCACAGTCCAGGTGTTAGTCCCCTTGAAACAACTTTTCCATCACTACTGTGGCTAGAAAGAGTCCCTGTGGGTTTTAAAATTCGCCTGCCTATTGAAGTCTATGGCGGTTCGCCCGTTCGTGAACATTTGCAGAAATTCGCGTTCGGCGTTCGCGAACGGAAAATATTATGTTCGCAACATCACTCTGATGGTCCCAACCCCATTTATAAGGCAAGAAATCCCACTTATTAAACCTGACAGGGCACACCTGTGAAGTGAAAACCATGGCATTCTCTTGAAGCTCATCAAGAGAATGCCAAGAGTGTGCAAAGCAGTAATCAAAGCAAAAGGTGGCTACTTTGAAGAACCTAGAATATGACATATTTTCAGTTGTTTCACACTTGTTTGTTATGTATATAATTCCACATGTGTTAATTCATAGTTTTGATGCCTTCAGTGTGAATCTACAATTTTCATAGTCATGAAAATAAAGAAAACTCTTTGAATGAGAAGGTGTGTCCAAACTTTTGGTCTGTACTGTAGGCCAACACAGATAGGTGCAGTTACACCTATCAGAAAAGGACAAGAGATAGCAAACATGTTTAAAACACATGCAGATCAGATTTCCCTCTAAAACATAAAGAATGCTGAGTGCTCATCACCAGACAATGTAACAACACTCCAAAACCCATGCTTAACCCTTTAAACAGGCCCCCAAACAGGTCTAGAATAACAGCTAAGGGTACTTTCACACTAGCGTTTTTCTTTCCGGCACTGAGTTCCGTCACAAGGGCTCAATATCGGAAAATAACTGATCAGTTTTATCCTAATGCATTCTTAATGGAGAGAAATCTGTTCAGGATGCATCAGGATAAGGGTTGAGCGAACCCGAACTGTAAAGTTCAGGGTTCGTACCGAACTTTAGGATTTTTGGACCCCGGACCCGAACATTTCTGTAAAAGTTCGGGTTCGGGTTTGGTGTTCGGCGATTTCTTAGTGCTTTTTGAAATGCTGCAGAGCAGCCAATCAACAAACGTTTAACTGTGTGCCCTTAGAAGCCATCACAGCCATGCCTACTAATGGCATGGCTGTGATTGGCCAGTGCAGCATGTGACCCAGCCTCTATATAAGCTGGAGTCACGTAGCGCTGCATGTCACTCTGCTGTGCTTAGTGTAGGGAGAGGATGCTGCTGCTGTGAGGGAGAGAATAGTACAGAATCTTTAATCAGAACTCCAATTGAATTCAGCGATCTACATAGATTTAGTTCTGTGGGTGCAGTGCATAATCTTTTTACCCTGCCCTGAGCCCAGTGACAGAGAAAAATAACTTTTATCCGTCTATTAGTTAGGTGGGAGGTGGCGGACATTTTATGCAAGCTCAGTGCACCAGCACTGCATATGTGCTTTTGTGACATTCAAATCCAAGCTTGAAATACTGCAATAATAATCTGGTTTAAAAAAAAAAAACTTTTTGGGCAGTATCCTACATCTGGTGCCTTTGCAGCATTAGTCAGTGTGCAATTTAAGCTAGAAATACAGCTATAATTTTGTGGGTTTTAAAAAACACCCTTTTTGGGCAAAATACACAATTTTACAGCCTTTGCTGCATCTAAACGTGTGAAATTCAAGCGTTATATACTGCTGTCATATTCTGTTAGTAAAAAAACACCCTTTTTGGGCAAAATACTTAATATTGCAGCCCTTGCTACATCTGTGATTGTTAAAAACACACTTGAAATACTTCAATAATTTTCCTGCTTTGAAAAACACCAATTTTTGGCAATAACATTCATCTTGGGCCTCTGCCGCATTAGTCAGTATGCAATTTAAGCTAGAAATACAGCTATAATTTTCTGGGTTTTTAAAAACACCCTTTTTGGGCAAAATACACAATTTTACAGCCTTTGCTGCATCTGCACGTGTGAAATTCAATCGTTATATACAGCTGTCATATTCTATTAGTTAAATAACACCCCTTTTGGGCAAAAAACTTAATATTGCAGACCTTGCTGCTTCTGTGATTGTTTAAAACAAGTTTGAAATACTTCAATAATTTTCTGGCTTTAAAAAAAACACCAATTTTTGGCAATAACCTTTTTTTTTTTTTTTAATTCCTTTATTATTTTCTAAGCCAAGTATATAAAATTCCATAACATACAATTTGAGGATAAAGAATAGTTATACACAAATTAATACAATTAATCCTATTTAACCCCCCCCCCCCCTTATTTCACTGCTGCAGGGTCCGACTGTACCTTAATTACTACTTTAGTTTCAATTTCCAGTACTACCAATGGCCGGGATTTTGGGAGCGAAAGGCCTACCCTTTCTAACGATACTTTTTTTATATTTTGATATACTATATCCCAGTCCAAGATGCTCCCATCGCCCGGTTCAGCTTCCCAGCCTCCCTCGCTTTTGAATGTTGTTATTTCCCCTAGACAGTCCCGGAATCTATGATATATTTGGGAAAGTGTAAGTTGTGTATCCTTAAATTTGAAACAATACTCCAAAAAGGAATTTGCCCTAATAATCAAAAGGGTTTTATCCCGAGTGCTCATAAATGCGTGACTAATTTGTGCATATCTATATCTATCTAAAAAGGTAACAGTCTGCCTTTTATTATTTTATCTAAAGGGATGATATTACCGTGTGATATTATATGGGTTAAGCGGTTAATACCGCGTGTATTCCAGTATTTGTAATCTACAATTGACATAAATAAAAGTGGAGTAAAGTGAGTGGGGCATATTACACCCAGTATCTTTTTAATCTTATTCCAGACTCTATTTAACATATAGCTAATTAAACACAGTTTTTTTCTTTTCCCCGGGTGACCAGTCTCCAAAATAGAAAAAATATCCCCATACAGCCCCTGAAAATCCCTTGACAGGATAGTTAATAGCAAGGCAGGCTGGTGGTCTGCCCCCCGTCCCACCCACCACATTATCTGAGCTTCAATATAGTATCCCTGAAGGAATGGAAGGGAAAGACCACCGTCTCTCTCAGAGAGCCAGAGATATTTTTGCTTGATCCTAACCCTTCCCCTCCCCCAGATTAACTCATTCAGCAGTCTATCCAGCAGCCCAAAAAATGAGTCATCGATCCATATAGGACATGCTGTCAAGGGGTATAGAGTGATAGGGAGGACCACCATCCTGACCAGTGCAATCCTTTCTACCTGTGACAGAGGCAACTTCTGCCAAGTGCGGATCTTCTCCCTCACCTTATTGATCATAGGAATTATGTTTAGAAGGTTATATCTAGTCAAATCCGCACTTATTCTAATACCCAGATATCGAATAGAATCAGTTGGTCCAAGTGGCCTGATACCTAAAGGGCCGGCGGGGGGTGCTCGAACAAGGGGAAGAAATTCAGACTTATCCCAGTTTACTTTATACCCAGATAGTGAACCATATTCTTCCAAGATATTCATAACGAGTGTAACAGCTTTCCACCCCTGCCTCAAAAAAAACTGAATATCGTCCGCGTACAGACTAATTTTATCTTCCTCTCCTCTCCCTCCGAATCCAGCAATCTCGTTAGACTGTCGGATTCTACAAGCAAGGGGTTCTAAAGCCAGGGCAAATATCAGAGGCGAGAGGGGACAACCCTGCCGAGTGCCTCGCTGTAGGGGGAACTGTTCGGAGTCAATCCCATTTATCTTAACACTGGCAGTAGAACCACAATAAAGCAATTGTTTCCATTTAATAAAGTGTTCACCCAGGTTCATTCTGTCCAAAGTTCCCCACAGGAAAGGCCACTCCACCCTGTCAAAAGCCTTCTCGGCATCCAAAGACAGGATGGAGCGGTCCTCCCCTTCCCCAACATATATATTAAGAAAAGCTCTATGGATATTAGATTGTATATTTCGTTTTGGGATAAAACCCGTCTGATCCGGATGAATCAGACAGTGAATAACCCCCCTCAACCTATTAGCGAGCAATTTAGCTAGTATCTTGTAGTCGGTATTAAGTAATGAAATTGGGCGATACGACCCAATTTCAGTCTTATCTTTATCCTTCTTCAAAATTAAAGAAATGGAAGCCTCCCTCAAAGAAGGGGGGAGTAAACCACTCCTCCAAGATTCGTTAAGCGTTTGAAGAAGGAGAGGCAATACCGTTTTGCGGTGTGCTCTATAAAGTTCGAAGGGTAAGCCATCTCTGCCCGGAACCGTATTGCTTTTTATGCTATCGACGGCTGTCTCCAACTCTTCAAGTGTGATTGGCGAATTTAATTTTGAGCGATCTTGATCGGAGAGGTGAGGGAGTACCACGCGATCTAAAAAAAGAGCCAGGGATCCATCGTCCACCCCGAGGTCCGACTGATATAATTTAGTGAAATGTTCTATAAAGTCAGCTTTAATTTTTAAACAATCATTGGTTAGAGCACCGGAGGGCAACTTAATTTGCTTTATTGGGGTTTGAGTCTTTTGATTAGCAATTACAGATGTCAGCATTCTACCTGTTTTACCTTTTTCAAAAAAGGCTTGCTGTCCTGCGAAGAAGGACTTGTGTCGCGCTTTTTCATATAGAAAAATCTGATATTTCCTCTTAGCCTCCATTAATGATAATCGGGCATTTTCCCCATTCTGTCTGGCCAGATCTGCCTCCAAATCCCCAACCCTCTCTGCCAGTTCCTTTTCAATATTAGCATATTCCGCCCTTTTTTTCTAATCCTCATACAGTATACCCTTCTTATCATAGCCTTCAGGGAGTCCCACACAAAATGTATATGTGTGGATCTGTAGTTTAGTGCCCAAAATCCTAAAATATCTTTCCCGATCCTTTCTTGGTCACCAACCACATGAATCCAGTGTGGATTTAGCCTAAAAGGTTTTCTCCCATCTGAAGACAGAGAGTCAGCCGTCGACAGCAACATTGGAGTATGGTCAGATATACCATGTGGCTCGTACTTCATTTTTTGTATCTGTTCCAGAAATTCTGGGCTCGCCAGGGATAAATCTATCCTAGACATAGCCCTGCAAGATCTGCTAAAACAGGAGAAGGCAATTTTTTTCCCATACAGAAACTGCCACACGTCCATGAGGCCCATCTCCTGGCAGATCCTGCTAAGGGTCATGGGCTGGTCATTTACATTTACATTCCCCCCTCCACTAAGCACAGATACCCTATCCTTATTGTCCATAATGGAATTGAAGTCTCCCAACACTAATATAGGACACGGATCCCGCTTACAGACATACTCCGCAAGTTTTCTCAAAACTTCAGAAGAGAAGGGGGGGGGGGGGGATATATACAAACGCAAGTACGCATACCAGTCCGATCCATCGGCCATATAAAAATACAAATCTTCCCTCCTTATCAATCAATTGGTCATATGGATCATAATCTACATTTCTATGAATGTAGACACTTACTTAATAGGCCGAGTAGTGGGAGTGGTACTCGTACCGCGTCCAAGATTTTCGCATATAATACTATTTTTCCACAGTTAAATGAGTCTCAAGCAGCCCCACGATAGCAGGTAGTAGTCTGGAAATGGTATCATAGACCACCCTCCGCTTAAACTTGTCCACCAATCCGCGGACGTTCCATGTCAAGATACGTGGCATTTACAGAATAACGGTGGATGGTCAAGATTATCCGCTCCCCTTCCCGGTTCTACATCGGATCCCGCAGCAGTGAAAAGAACCCCCCCTCCCCATGGTGCACAAGGCAATAAAGTCCCATGCTCCTCTTACACATCGCCTAGGCCTCTTTCCCCCCCCCCCCCCCGCACCTCCCCAATAACACCTTGGCAATAACCTTCATCTTGGACCTATGCCGCAATAGTCAGTGTGCAATTTAAGCTAGAAATACAGCGATAATTTTCTGGGTTTTAAAAAACCACCTTTTTGGGCAAAATACACTATTTTACAGCCCTTGCTGCATCTGCACGTGCGAAATTCAAGCATTATATACAACTGTCATATTCTGTTAGTAAAAAAACACCCTTTTTGTGCAGAATACTTAATATTGCAGGCCTTGCTGCATCTGTGATTGTTAAAAACAAGTTTGAAATACTTCAATAATTTTCTGGCTTTGAAAAAACACCAATTTTTGGCAATAACCTTTATCTTGGGCCTTTGCCGCATTAGTCATTGTGCAATTTAAGCTAGAAACACAGCTATAATTTTTTGTGTTTTAAAAAACACCTATTTTGGGCAAAATACACAATTTTACAGCCCTTGCTGCATCTGCACGTGTGAAATTCAAGCGTTATATACTGCTGTCATATTCTGTTAGTAAAAAAACACCCATTTTGGGCAAAAAACTTAATTTAGCAGGCTTTGCTGCATATGTCATTGTGAGATACACCCTTTACATACTGTTGTTCTATTCTGCTATTTAAAAAAACACCCATTTTTGGCAAAAAACTTAATTTGCAGCCTTTGCTGCATGTCATTGTGAGATACACCCTTTAGATACTGTGGTTCTATTGTGCTATTAGAAAAACACCCATTTTGGGCAAAAAACATAATTTTTCAGCCTTTGCTGCATATGTCATTGCGAGATACGCCCTTTAGATACTGTGGTTCTATTCTGCTATTAATAAAACACCCATTTTGGGCAAAAATCTTTAAGTGCGGGGCTAAGCCTAGCTGAGTACCAAGACGGATGCCTGAGCTGTAGCTCCCGTCACACAGACCAGCTCCCAGTCTTATATTGCGGCTCAGAGCCCCCCAGCATGGTGAAAATCGGCAGAGACGGACCCAGAGATCACCCGGAACCCAGTGGGGCAAAGAAAACTCAGGTGGAGATGGTGCAGTTTCTAAAAAAGAAGCAGATAGCTCCTGCAATGTATGAGGCCAAGATGGCGGGGAGTCTTAAGCGGGCAGCGGAGACAGCAGCAGAGGCATACGAGTCAGACAGCGCTGCTGAGATTGAAGACGAAGGATTATCAGAGGATACAACTGGCAGATATAAAAGCAGAGGTGAGACACATAGGACACAGAGTTGAACTGTTAGAAGAACACCAGACTCTACAAGTTGCTCACAGCGCGGCCCATAACGCTTCTTTAGACACAGCTTTTGGATTAATAGAAGATCAGGAGAATAGGAGCCACTTTAAAAATGTGCGAGTAAAAGGCTTACCTAAGACGGTTCCTCATGATGATCTGCCGGTGGTTATGTTGAGCCTGTTTAGCAGCATACTGGGAGAGGAGAGAGCTCACTCCATTACAATAGAGATGGTTCATAGATCCCTGAGGCCAGCTCCCAGAGATGGAGAACTGCCACAAGACGTGATATGTGGGCTTTTGAGTTACGTGGACTCAGCGGCCATTTTGAAGGGAGCCAGAGATCACTCTGACTTGTCCCATGACGGTCACTCGGTCTCCTTTTTTTAAGATATTGTGCCATCTACTCTACAGAAAAGGCGGTTTCTCAAGTCCCTCTGTGATCACCTCAGGTCGCTGAAAATCGCATATCGATTGCTGTTCTCCTTTGGCCTACAAGCGGCCATAGGAGGCAAGCGATGTGTCATCAAATCCCCAGCGGATCTCGACGGAGTCTGGCACTGCTCAACATAGAACCGTTGGACATTCTGTCTTGGCTGCCGCAAGCCCTACACCTAGCTCAACTTCCTCCTCTGCCTAAAACAACCGCTTGGTCCGAGGTTCGCAGATTCAAGCAAACTGGCCTAAGGAAGCCACTGGGCTGATCGTCAGAACTCACCCTGCAGGGTTGTCTACTTCCGTCTCGCTGAAACATAGGTTCGCAGCTTCTATATTTGTCCTCCTAGGCTTCACTAATAAGCCGTAATATCCTTGAGTTACAGTTTGATGTTCCTTACAATTGGGACCTTGTGATTGCGATTACCTGCTCCTAGCTAGCTATCAGTTACAATAGTTGTCCCAGCAATGGCATGGTTTAGTCATGTGGCTTTTATGGGGCTCATACGCATATCTGGGCTTGCTACCTATACCCTGTTACCTATGGGGGCTGGTCTGTGGAACCAGTACAGGAATGACTTATCTAAGTCCTCCTGCTCTCACACTTTGTCCCCTCGACCGCAAAAATCGGGGAGCTCCATTAGGCCTCTTTCACACGGGCGTTGCGGGAAAATGTGCGGGTGCGTTGCGGGAACGCCCGCAATTTTTCCGCGCGAGTGCAAAACATTGTAATGCGTTTTGCACTCGCGTGAGAAAAATCATGCATGTTTGGTACCCAAACCCGAACTTCTTCACAGAAGTTCAGGTTTGGGTTAGGTGTTGTGTAGATGTTATTATTTTCCCTTATAACATGGTTATAAGGGAAAATAATAGCATTCTGAATACAGAATGCTTAGTAGGTGATCAATTGAGGGTTAAAAAAAATAAAAAAAATTAACTCACCTTCTCCTCTTGTTCGCGTAGTTCCCGGTCTCTTCTTTACTTCTTTAATGATGAGCTGTGGGCTAAAGGACCTTTGGTGACGTCAGATCACATGCTCCAATCACATGGTCCATCACCGTGGTGATGGACCATGTGATTGGAGCATGTGATCTAACGTCACCACAGGTCCTAGCCGATAGTTCATCTTTTAAGAAGTAAAGAAGAGACCGGGAAATACGCGAACAAGGAGAAGGTGAGTTAATTTTTTTATTTATTTTTAACCCTCAATTGATCACCTACTAAGCATTCTGTATTCAGAATGCTATTATTTTCCCTTATAACCATGTTATAAGGGAAAATAATACAGTGAATAGACTGTCACCTAGCAACCATGCGTGAAAATCGCACCGCATCCGCACTTGCTTGCGGATGCTTGCGATTTTCACGCAACCCCATTCACTTCTATGGGGCCTGCGTTGCGTGAAAAACGCTGAATATAGAGCATGCTGCGATTTTCACGCAACGCACAAGTGATGCGTGAAAATCACCGCTCATGTGAACAGCCCCATAGAAATGAATGGGTCGGTATTCAGTGCGGGTGCAATGCGTTCACCTCACGCATCGCATCCGCGCGGAATACTCGCCCGTGTGAAAGGGGCCTTATTGTTCGTTACCATAGCCATATTTTACATGTTCATTATGTATTTTCATTGGTTCATACTCACTCATTTCACATGGGCATAGTTAGACACCAGAGTTCACTAGACACACTGAGACTAGAAAAACCATTGGATTATGGCTGACATCACGTTCACTTCATTCAATATAAAGGGATTAGATACTCCCCAGAAAAGATAGCAAATCCTTGCAATGTTAAAGAAAGCTGGAGCGGGGATATGCTTCCTGCAAGAAACACACTTGCGAGTGGGTCGGGTACCTAAATTCCCTCAGCAGCAGTAAAAGCAGTGGTTTCATAGCACTTATGTATCCTCTTCTAGGGGAGTGAGTATGGGCATAGGCAAAAACATTCCATTCACATCTACGTTTGTTATGACCGACACTGAGGGGCGATTTCTATTCGTTAAAGGTACTTTGGGAAACCTTAAACTCACCCTGGCCTGCCTTTACGCCCCTAATAAAGGTCAAGTTGCATGGATTACAAATACCCTTAATAAGCTTAGGCAGCTAGCAGAAGGTGTCATGCTAGTGGGGAGGTGATCTGAATATTGCCCTCAGTCCTCTCTTGGATTCCTCCACGGGCAGCTCAGTCCACTCACAGAAGTCCTTGAGCAACATTTACAAGTCTCTTAGAGACATGTCCTTAGCAGACTCTTGGAGACTCCACAATCCATCCTCCAAGGATTACTCATTCCAGTCTCTAGCCCACTCTTTGTTTCAGAGATTAGATTAGATTCTAGTTCCGACCAGTCTAGTGGGTGCACTTAAGAGAGTGGATATAGGTGCAATAACAGTGTCGGATCATGCACCGGTTTCTGCGACAATCTCTTTTAGGGACTTGCTTGAGCGAGAGTGGGTCTGGAGACTGAATAAAACATTACTAGACAGACCTTCAGATGTTTCAGCTATCTCCCAAAAATTAAGAAATTATTTCATAGAGAATCCCCCAGGGGATACATCGGTCTCAAACACTTGGGAAGCCCATAAGGCCTTTATACGGGGGGAACTCATAAGCCTTGGAGTCAGAGTTAAAAGAGATTGTCAGAAAATACTAGACTCACTCTTAGCACAAATCTCCACTATTGAAATGATCCAGAAAAGGTCCCAATTTACTCATGCACATGCAGATCTGGTGTCTCTGCGTCAACAACTGAAAGACCATCTGAATGTCTAGTATGCAAAACAATACCAATATGCCAAGTATAGGTTTTATGCTTATGGGGATAGAGGCAACAAAATGATGTCCCACCTTATTAAAAAACAAAAAGAATCGGGGTATATACATTCCATTACAACTAGTTTGGGTCGTAAGACTGTAGAAACAAAGGATATTGCACTTGAGTTTGTGACCTTTTATAGACAGCTTTATAATTTACCCGGCAACACAGTAGCTGCAGGAGATTTATCTAAGTCGGCTGCAAAAGACCGATTCTTGTCTAAGCTCACGTTACCTAGTCTCTCTGAAAAAGCAAGGGTCCAACTATTGTTGCCAATCTCAGATGAGGATATTTCAGAAACTCTGAAATCTATGCCTCTGGGGAAGGCCCCGGGCCCTGATTGCCTCCCAATAGGCTATTACAAAAAGTTCTCCACAATTATGATCCCTAGATTAACGGCCTGGTGCAATGCACTTCTTATGGGTGACACACTCCCTAAGCAAGCACTAAATGCAACGATAACCATTTTTCCAAAAGAGGGGAAGGATCCTAGTTTATGTGCCTCCTATCGACCTATATCTTTAATCAATGTCGACGTTAAGATCTGGGCAAAAGTGTTGGCTAGTAGACTTAGCTCTCTAGTCCCTGGCTTGGTTCACCCAGAACAGACTGGGTTTATTAAAAGCAGGGAAGGTAATCATAACTCTGTGCGGCTTATTCATGCCATAAACCATGCAGTCTCGAAAAAGGTTCCTTTTGTCTTAGGCTACTTTCACACCTGCGTTAGGTGCGGATCCGTCTGGTATCTGCACAGACGGATCCGCACCTATAAGGCTACTTTCACACGAGCGTTCGGAGCGGATCCGTCTGATGTTTCATCAGACGGATCCGCTCCGATAATGCAGACGTTTGCATCCGTTCTGAACGGATCCGTCTGCATTATTACTTAGAAAATTTTCTAAGTCAGAAAGTAGCCTGAGCGGATCCGTTCAGACTTTACATTGAAAGTCAATGGGGAACGGATCCGCTTGAAGATTGAGCCATATAGTGTCATCTTCAAGCGGATCCGTCCCCATTGACTTCCATTATAAGTCTGGACGGATCCGCTCGCCTCCGCACGGCCAGGCGGACACCCGAACGCTGCAAGCAGCGTTCAGGTGTCCGCTCACTGAGCGGAGCGGAGGCTGAACGCTGGCAGGCGGATGCATTCTCAGTGGATCCGCCTCCACTGAGAATGCATTAGGGCCGGAAGGCTGCGTTCAGGGCCGCTTGTGAGCCCCTTCAAACGGTGCGCACGAGCGGACACCCGAACGCTCGTGTGAAAGTAGCCTAATGCAAACGCTTAGATCCGTTCAGAACGGATCCGTTTGCATTACCATGAACAAAAAAAAAAATTATTATTTTTTTTTTTTTTTGGTTCATGATAATGCAAACGGATCTGTTTTGACTTTACATTGAAAGTCAATGGGGGACGGATCCGTTTGAAAATTGAGCCATATTGTGTCAACTTCAAACGGATCCGTCCCCATTGACTTACATTGTAAGGCTACTTTCACACCTGCGTTAGGTGCGGATCCGTCTGATGTTTCATCAGACGGATCCGCTCCGATAATGCAGACGTTTGCATCCGTTCAGAACGGATCCGTCTGCATTATTACTTAGAAAATTTTCTAAGTCTGAAAGTAGCCTGAGCGGATCCGTTCAGACTTTACATTGAAAGTCAATGGGGGACGGATCCGCTTCAAGATTGAGCCATATAGTGTCATCTTCAAGCGGATCCGTCCCCATTGACTTAGGCTACTTTCACACTAGCGTTCGGGGCTCCGCTTGTGAGTTCCGTTTGAAGGCTCTCACAAGCGGCCCCGAACGGATCCGTCCAGCCCTAATGCATTCTGAGTGGACACGGATCCGCTCAGAATGCATCAGTTTGGCACCGTTTGTCCTCCGCTCCGCTCAGCAGGCGGACCCCTGAACGCAGCTTGCAGCGTTCGGGTGTCCGCCTGGCCGTGCGGAGGCAAACGGATCCGTCCAGACTTACAATGGAAGTCAATGGGGACGGATCCGTTTGAAGTTGACACAATATGGCTCAATCTTCAAACGGATCCGTCCCCCATTGACTTTCAATGTAAAGTCAAAACGGATTATCATGGTAATGCAAACGGATCCGTTCTGAACGGATCTAAGCGTTTGCATTATAGGTGCGGATCCGTCTGTGCAGATACCAGACGGATCCGCACCTAACGCAGGTGTGAAAGTAGCCTTACATTGTAAGTGTGGACGGATCCGCTCGCCTCCGCACGGCCAGGCGGACACCCGAACGCTGCAAGCAGCGTTCAGGTGTCCGCTCACTGAGCGGAGCAGAGGCTGAACGCTGGCAGGCGGATGCATTCTCAGTGGATCCGCCTCCACTGAGAATGCATTGGGGCCAGACGGATGCGTTCGGGGCCGCTCGTGAGCCCCTTCAAACGGTGCGCACGAGCGGACACCCGAACGCTAGTGTGAAAGTAGCCTAAGTCTGGACGGATCCGTTTGCCTCCGCACGGCCAGGCGGACACCCGAACGCTGCAAGCAGCGTTCAGGTGTCTGCCTGCTGAGCGGAGCACAAACGGTGCCAGACTGATGCATTCTGAGCGGATCCGCATCCACTCAGAATGCATTAGGGCTGGACGGATCCGTTCGGGGCCGCTTGTGAGCCCCTTCAAACGGAACTCACAAGCGGAGCCCCGAATGCTAGTGTGAAAGTAGCCTAAGTCTGGACGGATCCGTTTGCCTCCGCACGGCCAGGCGGACACCCGAACGCTCGCTGAGCGGAGCGGAGGACAAACGGTGCCAGACTGATGCATTCTGAGCGGATCCGCATCCACTCAGAATGCATTAGGGCTGGACGATCCGTTCGGGGCCGCTTGTGAGCCCCTTCAAACGGAACTCACAAGCGGAGCCCCGAACGCTAGTGTGAAAGTAGCCTTACTCAGCACTGACGCTGAGAAGGCCTTTGACAGAGTGTGCTGGACATATCTCCAATCTGTCTTACTTCATTTTGGACTCCCTAGTCAATTTGTGCAAGCAATCATGTCCCTTTACAAACACCCCAGTGCTAGAATTAGGGTTAATGGCACCTTGTCTGCTCCCTTTGAGATTTCGAATGGGACCAGGAAGGGTTGTCCCTTTATTTATTTTAGTTATGGGAACATTGCTCCAGGCCATACAGGAGCACAAGCAAATTCAGGGTCTGCAGGTTGGAGAAGTTTGTCACCAAAATGCAGCATTTGCTGATGACTTACTGATCCTGATCACTAATCCTGGCACCGCCTTCCCACACATAATTAAGTTGTTTGGGGAGTTTGGGGATATCTCCAACTTTAAAGTGAACTACTCTAAGTGAGAGGTTTTCAATATATCAGCGCCTCTGGGTTTAGTCAGTGAACTGAAAAAGACACTGCCCTTCAAGTGGCAGTCATCCAAACTAAAATACTTGGGTATACACCTGACCAGAGCCATTTCAGATCTGTATGGAGCGAACTATATCCCTCTGATTGGTGATATCAAAAGGATGCTGTCCTCTCTCTCCAATCCATACGTCTCTTGGATGGGCAGAAAGAACCTACTGAGCACTTATGTGATGCCCAAACTACTGTATGTCATGCAAATGGTCCCTATTTTCCTGACCCAAAAGTTCTTCCGCATGGTGAGATCCATTTTCTCCTCTTTTTCATGGCTGACAAAGAGAACTCGGATATCCTATGCACATCTGACCCTCGCTCCCTTGGAGGCTTTGGGTTGCCAGATGCGCAGATGTATTACAAAGCGATTCAACTGAAGAGATGGATCTCGCTATGTGTGGAGGGACAACCCCCTTTAGGTTCTGACATAGAAAGGGCCACATTGAATGACAAAAAGTGTGTCAGCCTGTGCGGTATACCCACACCACACTCTGCATTTGCTGGCCTCACGAAGGGAATCTATTCCGTCTTTTGCTCCTTACAAGGAAAGACCCAGATTTTGTCAACCCCTCCTGTGTACTTACCGGTTCACCTAATCCCTTACTACGTCTTACCGTCTAGGGCCAGTGTCCCCAGCTTCTGGTCCAGTTTCAGGGGGAAGACCCTCAAAGATCTTCTCTTGGAATTGGGTTCGAAAAGTGATATCTCGGGCTATTGCTCTGGGGCGTTGCCTACAGGAAATTTCCTGGATGTTCATGAACTGTCATGCTCCTTGAAGAGGAAGGATCATACTCCAGAGCAATGTGCCTAGAGACCCCACCTGGCTGGAGAGATATCTAAATCCTCAAGCTAAGCATCCTAGGTGGATTTCCTTCCTATATCACTCAATATTATCTGAGTCTCTACTAAAACGACCCTCATTCATTGGGAGCTGGGAGAAGGAACTGAAAAGGTCCTTTACGGATTCAGAATTGGTCACAATACGTCTCAAATCGCATGGGTTCTCTAAATGCGTGCGCATACAGGAGTACTCATTCAAAGTTTTAAGCAGGTGGTATAATTATCCCAAAAAATTATTCCTATCTGGCCTGTCCCAGAGTGATAGTTGCTGGAGATGCCGGCAGGAGACTGGCTGTCTTCTACATATCTTCTGGGAGTGCTCACTCATACAGGGGTTCTGGAAAATAGTGGAGGGTATAGTCAACCAACTGTGTGCTACACATATTAATCTGACCCCAGAGGCGGTTCTGCTGTGGCTGCCCAATGAGACATGGTCCCCCACTTGCCTACCCTTCTTGTGCAAGTGGCTCGTTTGCTAATCCCTCTCAATTGGCTCCGTACAGATACTCCTTCTAAGGGGCAATGGTTTGACAAAATTAACTAAATATACAGGATGGAGGAGTTGGTTAGTTGGACGGCTAGGAAGCATGACCGTTTTATCAAGCTGTGGCAACCCTGGAAAAAGTATCTTGCAGCTCTGAGGACTCAGCATTGAAAAATAGCTTACTTGTTCCCTGTCCACATCATTTTACTTCCATAGAGAAATGTGGTTTGTGTTTAGGCGACACTCCTTAACTTGTGTCTTCTCACTCTCTCTCATATCCCCTTTTACATTGAACCATCCTATGTGGTCTTGTGTTCTGTGGGTTAGATCATAAATAAGCAACTTAGTGTGTTCCCCAAGATCAGACTCTTATATCTCTATGTGTAATGCAGTCCAATTAGTGAAACAACTGATTTACTTGTTCATGTCTCAATGTCTACACCGATTATCCAGAACAATGATTGTCTAATAAAGTCATTTATTATCTATTGTTATTTTGTTTAAACATTAAATAAAAAAGATTTATTAAAAAAAAAATCTTTAAGTGCGGCCTAGTATGCATCTGTACGTGTGAGATACACCCTTTACATACTGTGGTTCTTTTCTGCTATTAATAAAACACCCATTTTGGGCACAAATCATTAATTGCGGCCTAGTCTGCATCTGTATGTGTGAGATACACCCTTTAGATACTGTGGTTCTATTCTGCTATTAATAAAACACCCATTTTGGGCAAAAATCTTTAATTGTGGCCTAGTCTGCATCTGTACGTGTGAGATACACCCTTTACATACCTTGGTTCTATTCTGCTATTAGAAAAACACCCATTTTAGGCAAAAAATCTGATTTTGCAGCTTTTGCTGCATATGTCATTGTGAGTTACACCCTTTAGATACTGTGGTTCTATTTTGCTATTATTAAAACACCCATTTTGGGCAAGATCCTAAATTTGAGAAATATGAGGAGAGCGTCAATTAAGGGACGTGGCCCCGGTCGTGGTGCTGCTGGTGGAGCTCCTGTTGCAGGGAGAGGACGTGGTCGATCTGTGCCAGCTACACGCACAAGTGAAACACCTTCCTCAGGTGCGAGTAGGCGACAGAACCTGTAGCAGTATTTGGTCGGGCCTAATGCGGCTCTACGAATGGTGAGGCCAGAACAAGTACAGGCGATAGTAGATTGGGTTGCTGACAGTGCCTCCAGTTCCTTCACATTGTCTCCCACCCAGTCTCTGTCATGGATGGTGTACAGGAAACAAGACAATGCAAAATAATCTATGACTCACTGGATCCACAACTAAGGAACAAAAGGGAGACCCCTGCATGAGACCTGGCACACTCTCCCTGACTGCTCAGCCTATGCGAACACCCCAAAGGTGGATGGTCGCATATCCACGTACCTCGACTATCTAACGCCTGAAGACCCTACAATAGTGAGGGGACACGACCACCGGCTCCCTACACTAGACACGGAGGGAGTCAGTCTCTCCTAAGATCCAGCAAACAGAAAATCACAAATAAATATACAGCACTTATCTTGCAGAAGACTGGGATATAGGAACAGCATGCACACACACACTCCAGGAAGTTGTATAAGCCGCACACTACTGCATTATGGGGAGGAATTTAAAGGGAAGCATTCAGTCCAACTGCATGACAGCTGAGAGAGGCTAACGAGATGAGGAACTGAAACCAAAATGAAGAAAACTCAAGGAGGAGGTTCTGAAAGGCTTCTGTCAGAGCTTCTCAGCTGTCTGGTTGTGACAGTCTCCTGCTGAAAGATCAGAGTTGGCACCTGCAGCCAATGTCCATCAGTCTTTCACCTCACTCCCTTGCAAATCATCCAAGAAGTCTGAGCCCCAGGTCATGCAGCAGTCTCTTCTGCTTTTTGATAACTCTGTTAGCAGGTTTTCCCAGGGCCATCCACCTAGCCCTGCTCAGAAGTGGAAGAGATTGAGTGCACCAATGCCCAACCACTTATGTTTAAAGATGAGTACATGGGAGGACCATCGCAGCACATCTCGGATGATGACGAAACACAGGTGCCAACTGCTAGGGCTTTCGAAATTGTGCAGACAGACAAGGAGGGCAGGGGTGAAGACTGGGTGGAAGATGATGTGGAAGATGATGTGGAGGACGATGAGGTCCTCGACCCCACATGGAATCAAGGTCATGCGAGTGACCTGTGTAGTTCGGAGGAAGAGGCGATGGTCGCACAGAGCCACCAGCACAGCAGAAGAGGGAGCAGGGTGCAAAAGCGGAGCCGCCGTCCCCTAGACAGTATGCCTGCTACTGCCCACCGCAGCAAGGGACCGAGCACACCAAAGCCAGCTCCAAGGAGTTCCCTGGCGTGGCAGTTCTTCAGACGCTGTGCAATCAGAGCCTGAAGCGAGGCATAAACATTCTCAACCTGAGTACAACCTGCATGACCAGGCATCTAAGTGCAAAGCACGAGCTGCAGTGGAGTAGACACCTCAAAAACCAAGAAAGGTCTCTGGCTCCTCCTGCTTCCTCTTCTGCTGCAGTCTCGGCCTCTTTATCCACCTCTGGAGTGACAGTGCCACTTGACACCCTGCAAACAGAGGATCTGCCAGCAACACCACCATCTGGGTCGCCAAGCATCTCCACAATGTCCCATGGAAGCGTTCAGCTCTCCATCTCCCAAACACTGGAGCGGAAGAAGAAGTTCCCCCCTACCCAACAGCGATCCCTGGTCCTGAATGCCAGCATTTTAAAATGACTGGCCTTTGAAATACTGTCATTCCGTCTGGTGGAGACAGAGAGCTTTAAAAGCCTTATGGCAGTGGCTGTCCCATCGTACGTCATGCCCAGCCGCCACTACTTTTCCAGGCGTGCCATCCCTTTCCGGCACAACCAAGTGGGGGACAAAATCAGGTGTGCACTGTGCAACGCCATCTGTGGCAAGGTGCACCTCACTACGGATACGTGGACCAGTAAGCATGGTCAGGGATGTTATATCTCTTTAACAGCACAATGGGTAAATGCAGTGGCGGCTGGGCCTGAGGCGGATAGCAGTTTGCCGCATGTTCGTCCACCACCAAGGATTGCAGTGCGCTTCAGTTTGCCTCCTGTTGCTTCCTCTTCCTACTCCGCTTCCTCATCCTCTACCGGCTCCTCATATGGTTAGCGTAACCCCTTCACCACCAACCTCAGCACAGCCAGGGGTAAACGACAGCAGGCAGTTTTAAAACTTATCTGTTTGGGGGACAAACCCCACACTGCACAGGAGCTGTGTATGGGCCTTGAACAACAGACCGATGAGTGGTTGGTGCCAGTAAGCCTCAAGCCCGGCCTGGTGGTGTGCTATAATGGGCGAAATCTCGTAGCAGCTCTGGGACTAGCCGGTTTGACGCACATCTCTTGCCTGGCGCATGTGCTGAATTTGGTGGTGCAGAGATTCCTTAAAAATTACCCCAATATGTCAGAGCTGCTGCATAAAGTGCGGGCCATCTGTGCGCGCTTTTGGCGTTCTCACCCTGCTGCTGCTCGCCTGCCAGCACTGCAGCGTAACTTTGGCCTTCCCGCTCACCGCCTCATATGCGACGTGCTCACAAGGTGGAACTCCACCTTGCACATGCTGGCCAGACTGTGCGAGCAGCAGCAGGCGATAGTGGAGTTTCAGCTGCAACACGCACGTGTGAGTCGCTCTATGGAATAGCACCACTTCACCACCAATGACTGGGCCTCCATGCAAGACTTGTGTTCCTTGTTGCGCTGTTTCGAGTACTCCAACATGGCCAGTGCCGATAATGCCGTTCTCAGCGTTACTATCCCACTTCTATGCTTCCTTGAAAAAACGCTGCTGGTGATGATGGAAGAGGATGTGGCACAGGAGGAGGAGGAGAAAGAGGGATCATTAAGTAGGGTTTCCGGCCAGTCATTCACAAGTGGCTCCGAGGGTGGGTTCCTGCACCCACAAACACCAGGTACACAATTGTCCAGCCAGGGCACAGTTTTGGAGGATGACAAGGTGGAGAATGAGGAGATGGAGGAGGAGGAACCATGTTTACAGCAGGGTGGCACCCAGACCAGCTCATGGCCATCACTGGTGCGTGGCTGGGGGGATACAGAGGACACAGACAATACACCTCCCACAGAGGAAAGCTTTTTGTTGCCCCTGGGCAGCCTGGCACACATGAGCGATTACATTCTGCAGTGTCTCCGCAACGACCGCCGAGTTGCCCACATTCTTACTTGTGCTGATTACTGGGTGGCCACGCTGCTGGATCCCCGATACAAGTGCAGCGTACTCAAGTTAGGTGTAGAAATGTGTTCCTGGGTGTTGTAGTGCAATAGACACTAACCTGAGACGGCTGACTCTCTGCAAGGGCAGGGGATGATAGGAAATGTTCGTGACGCCAGTGCCAATTAAACGGTGGCACGCCGTTTGCTGATAGCAGGAATAACTGAGGAACCACGTGATGTTAAAGCAGAACTCAAACTTTAGTAGTCATCAAACATGGCCATAGCTGGAAACGCAGTTCCTTTGCAGACAGTTTGTTGCAGTACATTTGATGCAGGCAATACAGATATAGCAAGGCGACTTCAGAGTGTTAAACACAGGACTTGCAGTACAGGAGCTTGCACTCTATTCCTGACTGATCCTGGAACATAGAAAATCTTCTCCAAGGCCCAATACCCTAGCTCTGGCGTATATCCTTGGTTTTATCTTTATAAAGTACCTCCTCTGTTATCTTGAGTACCTCTTGCTTCTCTGAGCTTGCCCCTGTCTCTCTCTCAGCTTCCTCAGACTCTAGAAACTTCTGAACTCCCAGGCTGTTTAACAGTGGTCTTCCTGCTTCTGCATATATAAATTCAGGAGGGGAACCTTCTCCTTGGATCTGGAACCCGGTTACAGGGACTGCATTACCCTCTCCTGGTCCACAGGCTTCAGGCCTGGACTTGTCTCTGACATAGTCTAAGCTCCAACTTCAGACTACAGGCTGCAGCTTTAGACTCCCACTTAAGACTGACTTTCCTTTCCCTGACTGGGCCTTATATAAACTAGGGCTCCCTAGCTCCCTCTAGTGACTAAGAGCTGGAATGACACCCCTAGCAGGCCTGTACATGCAAGTTTCACAGTAACAGGGAAATACATAGCATTACATTACATGACATTTTATAAAGATGACATATACCAACTTCCCCATAAATAAGGGGGGGACGACAGCACATCAAGTGACCCTTTTGTAGTGACGGGCATTACAGTCCCCGTACACTACATACCCCACTGCTTTAAGCTGAGTACGACCTCGTACTCCATCAGGGCTCGCCCAACTGGAATCTCTACCTGAAACAGAAAAAGAGACATGCAGGCATACATATATGTAATTCATCTGCATTTACATTCATATCAGGTCCAATTGGCAAAGATGAAGGGTGGTGACAAGGGGCGTCGTTCTCTTCTCCTCAGGATAGTGAATGGAACTGGGGCGCTGACCTGGCACAGCGTAACATTATAACCAGGATAGTCCATGACAATGAATAAGTCCATAATAGAACAGCAAAATAGATAAAACAGTATAAAAGTTCTTGGAGGCTCAAAGAACAAACATGAGTCCGTACCCAGGTTATTTTCCTATTAAATCACAGAGGCTCTCGTGCGGTGGAGTCCATCTCTGGGCACATTTCCTTTTAAAAGAGCAAAAATCTCAGAGGCTCAGGTTCTTTTGAGTCTGTCTCCGGGCACGGTTCCTTAGTATCAAGTTGCACAATAAAATTGTAGAATATAAAACAAGTGCTGTAATACCCCTGATCAACCTGAAAAGGGGGTTAAGGGTAAAAGGTGCAACTAAGGAACAGGCACAACTTGGCGTGGGATAGCAAAAGCAGGCAGGAGGTCCTGGAAACAAACGTAGTTTTGTTGACTTTATTACTTCAGTGGTCAACACCTACCACTGAGCCGTGGATAAACTGGCAGCAGCAACAAACGACCAGGAAACATAGGACTCCTGTCCTGGAAGGGTTAATAACATCATTCTTTGGTGAAATAAATCAAAGGCCTAGCAGGCTGATTCACAGGGGTATGTCATCATTACCCGGCTCTGCTGGCAAGTACGGCCTGTAGTAGTCCTCTACAGGAGGATGGGCCCACATAACGGTGTTAGGGGGCAGCTGCAAGGTAAAGGGGCCCCTAATAGGTATTGGCCCCATGGGCCTAGGGGTAAACCCTTGGGTGGACCATACTGGTCCCGGCATGATAATTGTGGGATGTAAGACAGTTGGTACCGCCGCCGCAAGCGGTCCGGTGGGCTCGGTGCAGCAACTCACAGGAATAACAGGTCTTCCTTGGGGCCTTGACGGAGCAACATTAGCAGACGGTGGTTTACGGGTGGTGACAGGCACCCTTACCTCGTCCTTCTTTGGCGGCGTCTGGATCCTGGCGGTCGCGATCTTGCGCAGCTCCCGCAACTTCTCCTCCAGCCGGACAATCTGTTCACCGATGCTCTCCGTGTCAGAGTCGCTGTCATCTGCTGGCGCCGCCGGCGCAGGTACAGTCAACGATGGCGCGGACTCGGCCTCTGCAGGTTCTGGTGATGCATCGGGTCTCCGACCCCTCCGGATGTTCTCAAAGGTATTGCGAAGTCCTGTTAAGTTTTCCATATCTTGTATGGTCTTCTCCCGACGAGGCAGCTCGGGGGAAGGATAGGGGCTCACCCATTTTTCCAACACGGTTGGCTGCCAGAAGACGTTAGGCCCAAAGAAGGAGCTCCGCTCCTGGAAGGCGTGATGGGCCGGCTCTGGAGAGCGTTCCGGTTCCCGCTCGCAGCCAGAGTAGTCTTCTTCTTCTGCCTCCCAGTCCTCAGGTTCTCGCTTGGGACGGGTCACAGCAGTTGCATAAGGGCCTCTCAGGCTCTCGGCAGGGGTGAACTCCACTTCCTCTCCCTCGCGGAGGCTGTGCTGATAGGAAGGGAGGTAGTCTCTCTTGACAGATCTTCTGTTAACATATAAGTCTCTGCCAGTCAGGTAATCTTGTATGAACCCGTAGCCACGGGTTTTGTCAAAGGACACCACCACTCCCTTTCTCCTTTCCAGGCGGGGTTGGGTGTTGGTGTGTCGTTCATGGATAGTCTTGGTCAACTCCTCATAATAGATCTTAGTCTTTGTATTCCGCTTTATAGCGGCCTCCCGGATGTCTGCCATTAGTGAAGACCACTTGAAAGAGGGCTGAAAGAAGTCTCTCCAGGAGCCATAGCAGGGCTCTGGTTCTTTCTCCCGTGGCGGGCAGGCGGGTTTCTCCGGTCCCGGAGAGTAGGCCGGTGGAGCCTCTTCTGGCTCTACACCAATATCATTCATTTTTGGGATCTCAGGCGCGGACGTTGCAGCAAAGCTCTGTTCACTCTCCAACATGCTCGATCCTTCTCTGGAGAGCGATAGGGTCGCGTCAATTAAATCAGCCAGCTCCTCCCATTGCACTGGGAGGCCGCCCCCCAGGTATTCCAGTATATGGAAGGCGGAGTCCATGCTGGCCGACATGCAAATGTCCAGATAAGCAGTGGCGCCTGACCTTGAACTCCTTCCCGCTATTTCTTCAAAAAGGCGCCAATTTTTCCCGCCTTTTCGGGATGAAGATGACGCAGCGGCTAATTCAGTAGCCTCAGCGGCCATCTTTGGGTATAAACGCTGTCTATTCACTGACAGCAAGCAGGATGATGAAAAGTCCACAGAACCACACTCCAATGTGGCGATTTTCTTCCTCTTGGTAGCGCAACACTGCACAGCGCTTTTTAGAGGTTTTAGGAACACTTTTGGTATGATTTTCAGTCCATAACTGAGGAACCACGTGATGTTAAAGCAGAACTCAAACTTTAGTAGTCATCAAACATGGCCATAGCTGGAAACGCAGTTCCTTTGCAGACAGTTTGTTGCAGTACATTTGATGCAGGCAATACAGATATAGCAAGGCGACTTCAGAGTGTTAAACACAGGACTTGCAGTACAGGAGCTTGCACTCTATTCCTGACTGATCCTGGAACATAGAAAATCTTCTCCAAGGCCCAATACCCTAGCTCTGGCGTATATCCTTGGTTTTATCTTTATAAAGTACCTCCTCTGTTATCTTGAGTACCTCTTGCTTCTCTGAGCTTGCCCCTGTCTCTCTCTCAGCTTCCTCAGACTCTAGAAACTTCTGAACTCCCAGGCTGTTTAACAGTGGTCTTCCTGCTTCTGCATATATAAATTCAGGAGGGGAACCTTCTCCTTGGATCTGGAACCCGGTTACAGGGACTGCATTACCCTCTCCTGGTCCACAGGCTTCAGGCCTGGACTTGTCTCTGACATAGTCTAAGCTCCAACTTCAGACTACAGGCTGCAGCTTTAGACTCCCACTTAAGACTGACTTTCCTTTCCCTGACTGGGCCTTATATAAACTAGGGCTCCCTAGCTCCCTCTAGTGACTAAGAGCTGGAATGACACCCCTAGCAGGCCTGTACATGCAAGTTTCACAGTAACAGGGAAATACATAGCATTACATTACATGACATTTTATAAAGATGACATATACCAACTTCCCCATAAATAAGGGGGGGACGACAGCACACCAAGTGACCCTTTTGTAGTGACGGGCATTACAGTCCCCGTACACTACACAAGGACAACGTACCGTCCTTAATTTCCTCACTAGAGCGTGATCGTAAGATGCGCAAGTACAAGTGCACGCTGGTAGACGCACTGCTGGTGGCATTCCCACCTGACAGCGGGGGCACAGTAGAAGCACAAGCCGAAGGCAGAGGAGGAGGAAGAGGTCCCCAATGCAGCTGGGGCACCGGCAGCACCTCAGAAGGCAGGGATAGCATGGGCAAAATGTGGAAAAGCTTTGTCAGCACGCCAAAACAACCAGCACCACCAGCTGATATGGAACGTCTTTGCAGGAGGCAGCATTTCACCAACATGGTAAAGCAGTATGTGTGCTAGACCAACCTATAAGAAAAAAAACTCAAATTGGGTACATAGATACACTGGGGTCTAGTATTATATACTGAGCCAACCAACAACAACAAAAAAAATAACCCCATATAGAATAAGGGAGCACACATATAAAATATATGTCGTTTATTAAAGACACATTAAATGACAATAAATATAACATAAAGGCACAAAGTAAAGGGGGTGGTGGTGCGCACCATGTGGTGGGACCAAAATCAACCTCCCTCACATATACCGGACTAACAGGAAAAGGGGGTCACAGACATTGGGAATAAAGCTGCATACTAATAGGAGAGCTGTAAGTTCACACAAATTAGCCTATAACCATGTGTATGCTACATACAATAATACAAAAAAGTCAATGTGGTCACACACAGCACACCTACCCCCCAATGGTAACATAGATGGCAATCCGATAAATGCGGATTACCAAATAGTAACACAATCAAGGGCAGAGCAGGAATGCTGTGTGTAAGCAATAAATTATACTGAATTAACAAAGTAACAATGCATGAAACAAAACCACAAATTACCCATGGTATGCCGTAACCCAAGGTCTGTGACCAGAGCTGCACCTCGAAGCGCGTTTCGCCGAGAAAGGCTTCGTCAGGAGGTAAAGATAACAAACAGTGTCCATCTTTAAATAGTGTGGTCCACAGCTGGCACTTGATTAGCGCATACACCCAGTGATGCAGAGCGTGACATCACAGAGGCGCGCCACCCACTCCCAGGAACCAGGTGAGGCCCGCCCAGCACGTCACATGACCGGGCAGGGAGCCGCACCTACTGCTTGCAGCCACTCCCCCCTCCCGTCCGATCACATGACAGCGAAGCCCCCCCGCAGCGAACCGGTGCGATGCGCTATTGCCAGGTGGAGATAGCGACTGACCAGTACAACAGATCGCAATGTTTATCTGGATGTATTTTTATATTTTAATTTAGATTGTAATATTGAAAACGGGATCCGGCATATCCATGCAGCAATAAATGGACCCCCATGTTTACAAATCTCTAAAGCTGGAACAATCATATACATACAGTACAGACCAAAAGTTTGGACACACCTTCTCATTCAAAGAGTTTTCTTTATTTTCATGACTATGAAGGCATCAAAACTATGAATTAACACATGTGGAATTATATACATAACAAACAAGTGTGAAACAACTGAAAATATGTCATATTCTAGGTTCTTCAAAGTAGCCACCTTTTGCTTTGATTACTGCTTTGTACACTCTTGGCATTCTCTTGATGAGCTTCAAGAGGTAGTCCCCTGAAATGGTCTTCCAACAGTCTTGAAGGAGTTCCCAGAGATGCTTAGCACTTGTTGGCCCTTTTGCCTTCACTCTGCAGTCCAGCTCACCCCAAACCATCTCGATTGGGTTCAGGTCCGGTGACTGTGGAGGCCAGGTCATCTGGCACAGCACCCCATCACTCTCCTTCATGGTCAAATAGCCCTTACTTTCAAAGTTTTCCCAATTTTTCGGTGACTGACTGACCTTAATTTCTTAAAGTAATGATGGCCACTCGTTTTTCTTTACTTAGCTGCTTTTTTCTTGCCATAATACAAATTCTAACAGTCTATTCAGTAGGACTAACAGCTGTGTATCCACCTGACTTCTCCTCAATGCAACTGATGGTCCCAACCCCATTTATAAGGCAAGAAATCCCACTTATTAAACCTGACAGGGCACACTTGTGAAGTGAAAACCATTTCAGGGGACTACCTCTTGAAGCTCATCAAGAGAATGCCAAGACTGTGCATTTTGGCCACCCCAACACCCTCACTATGGAGTGGGAGGATACTTGTGGCAGCTGATTTTTCATCCCTTATAACCCCTAATTGTTAGGATTTTGGCCACCATGTTAGGGGGCTAGGTTATTGGCACGAATTATGCGTGCAGTATACATTAACTCTGTGGTTACTATCTCAGGGCTATTTTGCACTATGCACTTTACTCTAGCATCTATTTTAGTCCCCCTATCAATTTTTGCGATATTATTGTCACTTGTATATTTATTATGTGTGTCACTTTTCTTAATATTTTGTTCACATTTCTATGCACTTATTATGAATTATTGATTATATGAATTGCTCTGTATACACAGGGCCTTAGTAAGTGAAGATGTGGGACCGTTATTTACATTGATATGTCTCTGACGGCGCATCATCCTCACAGTTTTTGACTATTTGGTCACATTATTTTACCATTATATTATTATTTTCTTGTGTATCACTATACCACTATCATGTTATATGGTATTATATCACTGTATATAAGGAAAGAGGAAAAAGGAGAAAAAAAAAAAAAATTGTTTTTTTTGGAAGTTTCATAGTGTTAGCTCTTTATTAATGAGATAGGTCACCTATATGCCCCCATTATGATATGGCATGGTGGGCTAACGTTTTGGGCCATTATTTCTACTGTAGTTCTTTTTCATATTTTATATATGTATATGATTGTTCCAGCTTTAGAGATTTGTAAACATGGGGGTTACATAGGGATTCCGTTCCTATATGCATCGGATTGGAATATAAGTTGTATCTGAGATGTATCCTGTCATTATGTTGTCCATTTATTGCTGCATGGGTATGCCGGATCCCGTTTTCAATATTACAATCTAAATTAAAATATAAAAATACATCCTGATAAACATCGCGATCTGTTGTACTGGTCAGTCGCTATCTCCACCTGGCAATAGCGCATCGCACCGGTGCGCTGCGAGGGGGCATCGCGGTGGCGCTCCTATACCTGTCCCTTGTGATCCGGCTCACGCACGCCCCCATGTCATGTAATCGGACGGGAGGGGGGAGTGGCTGTACGCAGTAAGTGCGGCTCCCTCTTCCCTGCCCAGTCATGTGATGTGCTGGGCGGGCCTCACCTGGTTCCTGGGAGTGGGTGGCGCGCCTCTGTGATGTCACGCTTTGCATCACTGGGCATATGCGCTAATCAAGTGCCAGCTGTGGACCACACTATTTAAAGATGGACACTGTTTGTTATCTTTACCTCCTGACGAAGCCTTTCTCGGCGAAACGCGTGTTGAGGTGCAGCTCTGGTCACAGACCTTGGGTTCCAGCATACCATGGGTAATTTGTGGTTTTGTTTCATGCATTGTTACTTTGTTAATTCAGTATGATTTATTGCTTACACACAGCATTCCTGCTCTGCCCTTGATTGTGCTACTATTTGGTAATCCGCATTTATCGGATTGCCATCTATGTTACCATTGGGGGGTAGGTGTGCTGTGTGTGACCACATTTACTTTTTTGTATTATTGTATGTAGCATACACATGGTTATAGGCTACTTTGGGTGAACTTACAGCTCTCCTATTAGTATGCAGCTTTATTCCCAATGTCTGTGACCCCCTTTTCCCGGTTAGTCCGGTATATGTGAGGGAGGTTGATTTTGGTCCCACCACTATTGGGGTTATTGTTTTTTTTTTGTTGGTTGGCAAAGCAATATGTGTGCACACGCCTACACGTACTGAATGACGGGTCTGCCCCCTTCAACTTCTGGTTCTACAAATTGGGCATATGGTCTGAGCTTGCCCTTTACGCCTTGGAGGTGCTGGCCTGCCCTGCAGCCAGTGTATTATCTGAACGTGTATTTAGCACGGCAGGGGGCGTTATCACAGACAAGCGCAGCTGCCTGTCAACAGCCAATGTGGACAAGCTCACGTTCATTAAAATGAACCAGGCATGGATACCACAGGACTTGTCCGTACCTTGTGCAGAATAGACATGTATACCGGCCTTACCCAGCCATTTGCTCATTGTTGTATTTTTGATATTTCCCACTCTTTTGGGGTGTACCCTAATCAAAAAATTAAATAAAAGAAAATATTTAAACCAAAAACCAGTGTTGGCTACCTCGTCCTCCTCCACGCCGCTTCCACCTACACCGCTACGTCCACCGCTTCCTCAAACTCCTACTCTATATGTACCTCTACCTCTTAAATCAAGTTTTTAGTTTTTTTTGTACGTATTTTATTTTATTTTATGTCATTTCACTAATTTATCTGTTTCATTTTCGGGTGAAATTCACCAATTTTTGGGTGAGATATACCACTGCTATACATAGTAGACAGGTAAATAAAATTACTAATTTGTCTGTTACATTTTTGGGTGAAATTCACAAATTTTTAGGTGTGATATACCACTGCTATACCTGGTAGACAGGTTAAAAAAATTCACAAATTTTTCAATTACATTTTCAGGTGAAATTCACAAATTTTTGGGTGTGATATACCACTCCTGTACCTAGTAGACAGGTAAAAAAAAAATACGAATTTGTCTGTTACATTTTCTCATGAAATTCACCAATTTTTGGGTGTGATATATCACTGCTATACGTAGTAGACAGGTTGAAACAAAATTCACTAATTTGTCTGTTACTTTTTCAGGTGAAATTCACCAACTTTAGGGTGTGATTTACCACTCTTATACCTAGTAGACAGGTAAAAAAAAAAATCACGTATTTGTCTGTTTCCTTTTTGGGTGAAATTCACCAATTTTTGGGTGTGATATACCACTGTTATACCTAGTAGACAGGTTAAAAAAAATTACTAATTTGTCTGTTTCATTTTTGGGTGAAATTCACCAATTTTTGGGTGTGATATACCACTGTTATACCTAGTAGACAGGTAAAAAAAAAATCACTAATTTGTCTGTTGCATTTTCAGGTGAAATTCACCAATTTTTGGGTGTGATATACCACTCATACCTAGTAGACAGGTGAACAAAAATTCACATATTTGTCTGTTTCATTTTTGGGTGAAATTCACAAATTTTTGGGTGTGATATACCACTGCTATACCTAGTAGACAGGTTAAAAAAAATCTATAATTTGTCTGTTACATTTTCGGGTGAAATTCACCAATTTTTGGGTGTGATATAACACTGCTATACATACGTAGTAGACACGTAAAAAAAAAATTCACTAATTTGTCTGTTACATTTTCGGGTGAAATTAACCAATTTTTGGCTGTGATATACCCCTGCTCTACCTAGTGGATAGCTTAATAAATTTCACTAATTCTTCTTTTACATTTTTGGGTGACATTCAACAATTTTTGGCTGTGATAGACCCCTGCTCTATCTAGTAGACAGGTTAATAAATTTCACAAATTTTCCTGTTACATTCTTGGGTTGACATTTTTTTCAATTTTTGCCGTGAATAAACCCCTGCTCTGCATAGGTGACAGGGACCGAAATTTTTTAAAATAATCTGTTCCATTGGTGGGTGACATTAACCCATTTCTGGCGATGAAAAACCCCTGCTCTGCATAGGTGACAGGGACTTAAATTTCTAAAATTCATCTTTAATTGGCCCCTTCTTTCGATCCTTCTGCTTTAATAATTTGTCCCACATTTCAGCTTCATCCCATTGCAGCCATTGACCTCCCTTGGATGAGGTCTCCCTTTCTCCCGCTCCCTCTCTGGCGTGGAACCCTGATTCGCCGATAACCGTGATCAACATGGTAGGCTCAACATGGTATGCAGAACTGGTGGTATTGTTCAGTGGGGCACAAAGACGTGACAAAGATGTTACCCCTGTTTAGTTCTTCACATGCTTCAAATCGCCCAAAAAGTTGTTTTTATCATATGCTAATGAGCCGTCGCAAGTGCCCAGAGGCGGAGAGTTTTCTGTTCCCCTGCCTCACTCGTGCCTAACTCCGCCCCTCAGTAAGCTCAGGCCAGCCCTGTCGCTCTGTGACATCATATTTCCCTATAGGCTGTTCGCGCATCACTGCCGGGCCCGGGCATGCGCACTGTTCTGCCCACTGTGGTCAGAGGTACAGAGATATGCAGAGCGCATGTGCCAATTTCACGCCAGTAACTGGTGCATGCGCACTCCATATCCCTGTACCTCTGCCCACAGTGGGCAGAACACTGCGCATGGAGCAGTGATGCGCGAACAGCCTATAGAGAAATATGATGTCACAGAGCCACAGGGCCGCGGATCCGCAAAGCACATACGGACGTCTGAATGGAGCCTTACAGGGGGGTGATCAATGACAGGGGGGTGATCACCCCATATAGACTCCCTGATCACCCCCTGTCATTGATCACCCCCCTGTAAGGCTCCATTCAGACGTCCGTATGTGTTTTGCGGATCCGATCCGTGGATCCACGTATCCGCAAAACACATACGGACGTCTGAATGGAGCCTTACAGGGGGGTGATCACCCCATATAGACTCCCTGATCACCCCCCTGTCATTGATCACCCCCCTGTAAGGCTCCATTCAGACGTCCGTATATGTTTTGCTGATCCGATCCGTGGATCTGCGGATCCGCAAAACACATACGGACGTCTTAATGGAGCCTTACAGGGGGGTGATCAATGACAGGGGGGTGATCACCCCATATAGACTCCCTGATCAACCCCCTGTCATTGATCAACCCCCTGTAAGGCTCCATTCAGACGTCCGTATGTGTTTTGCGGATCCGCGGATCCGCAAAACACGGACACCGCAGATCCGCAAAACACGGACACCGCGGATCCGCAAAACACGGACACCGCGGATCCGCAAAACATGCACGCCGCGGATCCGCAAAACACGGACAATGTACTTTCCGCATTTTGCGGATCCGCACATTGCCAGAACTATATAGAAAATGCCTTTTCTTGTCCGCACCGGTGAGCTCAGCAACACCAAAAGACCCGGAAGACCATGGAAATCACTATGGTGGATGACCAAATAATTCTTTCCCTGGTGAAGAAAACACCCTTTTACAACAGTTGGCCAGATCAAGAACACTCTCCAGGAGGTAGGTGTATGTGTGTCAAAGTCAACAATCAAGAGAAGACTTCACCAGAGTGAATACAGAGGGTTCACCACAAAATGTAAACCATTGGTGAGCCTCAAAAACATGAAGGCCAGATTAGAGTTTGCCAAACGAAATCTAAAAAAGCCTTCACAGTTCTGGAACAACATCCAGAACCGTCGGCATGTATGGCTGCCAATGGAACTGCTTCTCTTGTATTAATTGATGATGTGACTGCTGACAAAAGCAGCAGGATTAATTCTGAAGTGTTTCGGGCAATATTATCTGCTCATATTCAGCCAAATGCTTCAGAACTTATTGGACGGCGCTTCACAGTGCAGATGGACAATGACCCAAAGCATACTGCAAAAGCAACCAAAGAGTTTTTTAAGGAAAAGAAGTGGAATGTTATGCAATGGCCAAGTCAATCACCTGACCTGAATCCGATTGAGCATGCATTTCACTTGATGAAGACAAAACTGAAGGGAAAATGCCCCAAGAACAAGCAGGAACTGAAGACAATTGCAGTAAAGGCCTGGCAGAGCATCACCATGGATGAAACCCAGCGTCTGGTGATGTCTATGCGTTCCAGACTTCAGGCTGTAATTGACTGCAAAGAATTTGCAACCAAGTATTAAAAAGTGAAAGTTTGATTTATGATTATTATTCTGTCCCATTACTTTTGGTCCCTTAACAAGTGGGAGGCACATATGCAAACGGTTGCAATTCCTACACCATTCACCTGATTTGGATGTAAATACCCTCAAATTAAAGCTGACAGTCTGCAGTTAAAGCACATCTTGGTCGTTTCATTTCAAATCCATTGTGGTTGTGTATAGAGCAAAAAAGGTTAAAATTGTGTCGATGTCCCAATATTTTTGGACCTGACTGTACAGGCTTCCACCAAATATTGATTGAGGCCTGGAATACACCGACTTCCACCAAATATTGATTAAGCAGTTTCATTTACCACCTTCCAGCAAATTCTGATAAAGGGGTTCTATATAACTGTTTCCACAAAATACTGATAGAGGAGATTGATATGCCGGCTTCCACTAAATATTGATTAAGGCCTGCGATACACCATCTTTCAACAAATATTGATTAAGGCCTGCGATACACCATCTTTCAACAAATATTGAGTAAGGCCTGCGATACACCAACTTTCAACAAATATTGATTAAGGCCTGCGATACACCAGCTTCCACCAAATATTGATTAACAAGTTTGATTTACCGCCTTCCAGCAAATACTCATTAAGGGGTTCTATATAACTGTTTCCACAAAATACTGATAGAGGGGATTGAAATCCCGGCTTCCACCAAATATTGATTGAGGCCAGAGATACACCGGCTTCCAACAAATATTCATTAAGGCCTGCGATACACCAGCTTCCACCAAATATTGATTAACGGGTTTGATTTACCGGTTTCCAGCAAGTACTCATTAAGGGGTTCTATATACCTGTTTGCACAAAATACTAAAAGAGGGGATTGATATACCGGCTTCCACCAAATATTGATTAAGAGGTTTGTTTTACTGACTTCCAGCAAATACTCATTAAGAGGTTCTATATACCTGTTTCCACAAAATACTCGGTGCAGTTTCTAGGTAAAATTTCTCTCAGGGCGAGTGTCAAAAAAACTCCCCCCCCCCCCCCCCCTCAAAACTGCTCGATGAAATAAGTGTCTCCCCATTGTAAAAAATGTGGAACCACATTGCACGGACGGTCACAGTGACCCACAGACTCAGGCTCTCACTCACAGCAGGCTTCTTTCTCAGCACTGCTCCGGGCGGGCGGTAACAGGCAGGCAGTGCGGGCGGCGGTGCTCACCGCACTTACTGTACGTCACGCGGCGCGTGACGTACAGTGAGTGAGCGCCGCCGCCCGCACTGCCTGCCTGTGGGGGGACATTATTTTTAATAAGGATCACTATGGACATTATTTAGAATGGAGGCTGCTGTGGGTGTCATTATAACTGTATAATGTCTGATAGGCCTAGTCCTGAGTTATATTACCCTGCCCTGTATAATAATGTACCCTGATACCCCTTAGCTATATTACCCCAGCCGGGTAATATAACTAAGGGGTATCAGGGATGGGTACATTATTATACAGGGCATGGGCAGGGTGATATAACTCAGCTTAGGACTAGGCCTATCAGACATTATACAGTTATAATGAGTAATGACACCCACAGCAGCCTCCATTCTAAATAATGTCCATACTGATCCTTATTAAACTTAATGTCCCCCACAGTGACAGTGGCCCCCATTTTCATGTCTCCCACAGTGCTCCCCCCCCATTGTAATTAATGTCCCCCCATTGTAATTAATGTCCCCCCCATTGTAATTAATGCCCCCCCATTGCAATTAATGCCCCCCCCCCCCATTGTAATTAATGCCCCCCCATTGTAATTAATGCCCCCCCAGACCATCACTCGCCTCACAGCAGGCATCAGCACTGCTCAGGGGCTCAGGGCGGGCGGTAACAGGCAGGCAGTGCGGCGCTCACTCACTCACTGTATGTCACACGCCTGCGCCGCCTAGTGGGAGGAGCAGGCGCGTAACGTCAGTAAGTGCCGCCCGCACTGTCTGAAGAGTGAGAGGACTCGGCACTCGGGCACAGGTCAGGCGAGATGTCAGAGGGAGGCAGGGCCGGTGCGAGGATTTTTGCCGCCCTAGGCAAGATAAAAATTGCCGCCCCCCCCCCCTTATCAGACATCACATATGTTCCACCCCTTTCTCAGCTTTTAAATTAAAATAACTGCTATGCTTCCCTTACGGTTAATCCAGCTTCTTGTAGCTGTCTTTTTGCGGAATGGAATTGCGGACTCATACATTTCTATGGGGCCGCAATTCCGATCCTGAAAAAAATAGAACATGTCCTATTCTTGTCCACAATAGCAGACAAGAATAGGCATATTCTCTTAGTGCTGGCAATGTGCGGTCCGCAAAATGCGGAACGCACATTGCCGCTGTCCGTGTTTTGTGGATCCGCAAAACACATACGGACGTGTGAATGGACCCTAAATGTGAGGTAAATTAGTTTCCAATGTAGTATTAATAACTAAACAATTACATAATAAACATATTGCATTGTCTACTTACCACCAGGACAATAAGATGATCTGGTCTCTGGCTGCAGTCTGGCTCTGGGGACTCCCTTGTCACTCTCTTCTACCCCCCCCCCCCCTTGTCACTCATTTCCATCCCCCCCCCCTTGTCACTCATTTCCATCCCCCCCTTGTCACTCATTTCCATCCCCCCCCTTGTCACTCATTTCCATCCCCCCCCTTGTCACTCATTTCCATCCCCCCCCCTTGTCACTCATTTCCATCCCCCCCCTTGTCACTCATTTCCATTCCCCCCCCCTTGTCACTCATTTCCATTCCCCCCCCCCCTTGTCTCTTATTTCCATTCCCCCCCCTTGTCACTCATTTCCATCCCCCCCTTGTCATTCATTTCCATCCCCCCCCTTGTCATTCATTTCCATCCCCCCCCTTGTCATTCATTTCCATCCCCCCCCCTTGTCACTCATTTCCATCCCCCCCTTGTCACTCTTTTCCATCCCCCCCCCCTTGTCACTCATTTCCATCCCCCCCCCCCTTGTCACTCATTTCCATTCCCCCCCCTTGTCACTCATTTCCATCCCCCCCCCTTGTCACTCATTTCCATTCCCCCCCCCTTGTCATTCATTTTCATCCCCCCCCCCTTGTCACTAATTTCCATTCTCCCCCCCCCCTGTCACTAATTTCCATTCTCCCCCCCCCGTCACTAATTTCCATTCTCCCCCCCCCCCCTTGTCACTCATTTCCATTCTATTGTCACCTCTAGTGTAGCGTGGCCGAGCTCTGTACGGTCCGCGGTACAGGAGCATTTGTTTCCTGTACCCGGCCGGACTGAAAGGAAGTGCACACTAAGTGAGCACTTCCTGTCAGTCCGGCCGGGTACAGGAAACAAATGCTCCTGTACCGCGGACCAAACAGAGCTCGGCCACGCTACATTAACATGAGCACAGAGCAGAAACAGCAGGCAGGAGATTCTTTAGAGGGGCGGCAAGCGCTCAGGAGGCGCAGCATGACGGGCGCCGCCGGCCGGCAATTATATATAACCAATTTTTATTTTTTATTTTTTATTTTTTTACACCACACAGGGCGCCCCTGCCGGCGCCCTCCTTCTGACAGCGCCCCGGGCGGCCGCCCGTAACGCCCGCCCCTAGAAACGGCCCTGAAAATACTGATAGAGGGGATTGATATACTGGCTTCCACCAAATATTAATTGAGGCCTGCGAAACACCAGCTTCCAACAAACATTGATTAAGGGGATTGATTTACCAGTTTCCAGCAAATACTCAATAAGGGGTTCTATATACCTGTTTCCACAAAATACTGATAGAGGGGATTGATATACCGGCTTTAACCAAATATTGATTGAGGCCTGCAAAACACCAGCTTTCACCAAATATTGATTAAGGAGTTTGATTTATCAGCTTCCAGCAAATAATAAGGGGTTCTATATACCTGTTTCCACAAAATACGTATAGAGGGTATTGATATACCGGCTTTCATCAAATATTGATAGAGGCCTGCGATACACCGGCTTCCACCAAATATTGATTAAGAGGTTTGATTTACTGGCTTCCAGCAAATACTCATTAAGGGGTTCTATATAACTGTTTCCACAAAATACTGATAGAGGGGATTGATATATTCCAGCTTTCACCAAATATGCTGCGGCTGTTGTGCCTGGAAACCAAAAGCCACACTGATCCTGCACTGCTTTCAGCTCTGCGGTCCCAGGCCAATCAGTGGCTAACCCCGCTCAATTTGACAGTTGGTAAAGTGGTGTGCGACAATAGGGCCAATCTGCTGAGCGCGCTGAAACAGGAAAAAATGCATGGCACACGTCCTGAACTTAGTCGTACAGCAATTCGTTGCCAAATACCCTGGGGTCCAGGACATCTTGTGGCAGGCCAGGAAAATCTCTGGCCATTTTAGAAGATCTTACTTGGCCATGGCTCGCATTGCTGACGTTCAGCGGCGACACCACCTGCCTTTCAGACGTCTGATTTGTGACAGCCCGACGTGCTGGAATTCCTCCTTGTATATGCTTGATAGGTTGCTCTAGCAGCAACGTGCCATTAACAACTACCTGTACGAATTCTACAGCAGGACAGGTTCTGGGGAGCTTGGTTTCTTTTCACCGTGCCAGTGGCTGCTCATGAGCGACGCATGCAGACTTCTGCGGCCATTTGATAAAATCACCAAACTGTTCAGTCACAGCCAGGTCGACATCAGTGACATTGTACCTTACACCTTCTTTCTGGAGTGTGCATTACGTCGTGTCATTGATCAAACAGTCGAGGAGCAGGAGCTGGAAGATGAGGAAGCAATGCTAAATTAATTAACGGGGGGGCTACTCCATCTGAGACAAGTCAGCAGGAGTCTGAAAAGGAGTCAGAGGAGGATGGTGCCTGGGGGGAGGAGTAGATGCAAGAAGAGCAGGCTTTAAACTTTTCAGGGATCCCTGGTGTTGTCTGTGACTGGGGGGAGGAGACCGAGGATGACATTCTCCTGGACACAATGAGCAGGAGCCAGGGCGCTCCAACGCTTCCAATTTAGTGCAAATTGGGCCCTTCATGCTCCAGTGTTTGAAGAGGGACCCCCGTATAAAAAGCATAAAAGCAAAGGACCAGTACTGGGTGGCAACGTACTTAGACCCTAACCACGTGTTATTAAATTTCACCTATTATCATTTGGGGTTTATTTAAGAGGGGGGATTTCGTTAGCCATGTTTTTAATCCAATTTTATATTTTTTGTTCTTTTAAACATATGTATTTGACATGTATTTGTACTGGCCTGCAGTAAAATTGATATCCATTGACCGTCTAATATACCTCCAGCCACATAATCACTTGATCTTTTCTGTCCGGTGAATGCCTAATGTTTTGGGCCTGTACTCCACTGGCCTGCAGTCAAATTGATATCCATTGAACATCTAATATACCTTCAGCCAGATAATCACTTGATCTTTTCTGTACGATGAATGCATAATTTTTGGGGCCTGTATTCTAACTGGCCAACAGTAAAATTGTTATACGGTGACCGCCTAATGTACCTCCAGCATGTTTATGCAAATGAGTTTTTACATGACAAAACTGTATAGAAAGGTTATTGAATATTATGTTAGGACAATCAGAAAACTTTTTGTCGCCCTAATGATATTGATCTAGGTGTGCAGGTCCACCCAAGCCAACCAACAGATGCAAAATAACTTTGAGGTTTACTGGTTCTCGGTCAGATAAGAGCCAGTTTGGAATATCTCATAGTGCACAAGGCTGCCATTGTAAGGTATGCTGGCTGTTATCTGTCTCCTGGATAGATTAATGGCTTGCACATACCTGGCTTTTGGCATATAGCCTTTGTGTGGTTGTCTATTGTATGTCATACATAATATGAGTCTAAGATGCATCCAGCTATCCTCTTAATGTTGTTTCTAAACCATTTTGATGGGGTTTCCATCAATGTCTAACCTTTTTTATGATCTTCTCCTCCGAGCAGGGGGTGCCTGGGGTTCTTCCATTGTGCTCGGTAGAACACACAAGCATACCGATGTGTTCAGCCAGAGCCCCCGAGCACACGAGTACTTTGGTGCTCGCTCAACACTAATAAAAATGGCCCATGATTAAAATACATATTTTTGGTGGGAATTTTTGTCATTCATCCCCCTCTAGTATGTCACTGTCCATGTTTTGGGACTATTTGTGCACTTCTAGTAAGTATTTTGTGGCTGCAAATGTGACCTGAAGGTTTTTCAGGTTCGCCTGCCATTAAAGTGAATGGGGCCTGTCGCGAACTCGCGTTTGCGAATCGTCCCGGACGATATTCATCCATCACTATGTATCATTATGTGATTTATTGCTGTGGTAGTAAGAGGAAGACATCCAGGGAAAACTGCAGAAGTGTACAGAGTCAGACATATCGTATGTTTCGCCCTATAAGACGCACCGGCACATAAGACACACCTAGGTTTTAGAGGAGCACAATAAGAAAAGAAAAAATTTTTCATTACACCTCAGGTCAGACCACCAATCAGACACCCAATGTTAATCAGACCTAAGCTGACAGGCCCAATCAGACCCCTAATGTTAATAATACCCCAATCAGACCTCAAATAATAGCCTCATGCCTTTCATCAGCCTCCATGCCTCTCATCAGCCCCCATATCAGCCCCTATGCCTCTCATCACCTCATATAAGCCCCCATGCCTATCATCAGCCCCCATATCATCCCCTATGCCTCTCATCAGCCCCCATATCAGTCCAAATGCCTCTTATTAGCCCCTATTATCATCATTATGCCTCTTATTAGCCCCTATTATCAGCCTTATGCCTCTTACTAGCCCCCATTATCAGCCTTATGACTCTTATTAGCACCCATTATGCCTCTCATTACCCTCATTGCCTCAGCCCCAAGCAGCCTCATGTTTTATAAAATAAAATAAATACTTACCATTCCGGCTCCTGGACACCGCCGCTCCTCACCGCCCACGATCTGCTTCCTCCTGCTATCGGCTGTGCTGTGAACTGGCACACACAGCGTGAGGTCACAGAGCATCCTCACACTGTGCTCAGCCACTGCATAGCCAACAGCCGTGGACCAGGAAGCGGTGAGTACAAAGCGTTCACCGCTTCCTGGTCCTTCAGGACTAATGAGCGCTTCAATAATGGAAGCGCTCATTAGTATTTGCCCCCATTTTTTTCCCACTTTTGGGGGAAAAATGTGTCTTATGGGGAGAAAAATATGGTAACTTAAGCGGTCCTCCCTTCCTGTGTCTTCCTAGCTCTGGCTCATATTGTGCCCCCCATCTCTGCTCTAAAAGAAGTAATACGACATCCTGAAGATAAGATGAAGATACCTAAGCCAGAAAGATCCTTATATTACTCACATGTTCCTCAGCCACCTCCTGAAGCTCTTTCCTGGTCTCTTAGAAATCCAGAGAGAAGAACAGAAGAAAATATATGTGTTGAAATTACAAATACAGTCTGTGTCATGACTGGCACCACCGCCGGCCCATATCCCCTATTACCCGTGTACACCCGTCTCTATAAAGTCTGTATATACTCCTGTTATTATATCTCTGCAATTGCACAATGTCCTCCTGATTTGTCTTCTCCTCTGCTTGTTCCTTTTCAAATTTCTCACTATTAGGGCTCATGCACACGACCGTGTGCTGCCCGTGGCTGTATTGCGGCACGCGATACACGGGGCACCGGCCGTGTGCAGACCGCATCACGGATGCGGACCCATTTACTTGAATGGGTCCGCAATCACTGAGATGTGGTGCGGAACGGAGGCACGGAACCCCACGGAAGCACTACGGGGTGCTTCCGTGGTATTTCTGGCCGTGCATGCACTACTTTTTTGTGGTGCGGACCTACGGATGCGGATCGCGGACCCCATTCAAGTGAATGAGTCTGCGATCCGCATGCGGCTGCCCGACGGTTGGTTCCCGTGCATTGCGGACCGCAGTTTGTGGTCCACAGCACGGGCCGCACACGTTCGTGTGCATGAGCCCTTAGAGAGATGACATCGACCATCACATATATAAAAGCAAACAGAGATTTCGCCCGACAACAAATTCTCCAGAAATAATTCTCTCCTGAGTAAATGGCTGGTGTTGAACTCATTAAAGGGATTGTCTTCATGATAAGGCCCCTTTAGGCTAGCTCTACACGACGATATTTGATGCACGACATTTTGTCGCACCAATGTCGCGTGACAATTTTCATAATGGTAGTCTATGGTGTCGCACTGTGACATGCTGCGACTGCGACATGACAGTCGCAAAAAAAAACATTGTGACTGTCGCGTTGCAATCGCAGCATGTCGCAGTGCGACACAATAGACTACCATTATAGAAAAATGTCACGTGACACATGTCGCAGTGTAGTTGGGCCCTATGTGTAGAGATGTCCCGAACTATTCGCCGGCGAATAGTTCCCGGCGAACATAGCTTGTTCGCGTTCGGCGGGCGAACATATGCGATGTTTGGTCCGCCCCCTATTTGTCATCATTGTGTAAACTTTGACCCTGTACCTCACAGTCAGCAGACACATTCCAGCCAATCAGCAGCATACCCTCCCTCCCAGACCCTCCCACCTCCTGGACAGCATCCATTTTAGATTCATTCGGAAGCTCCATTCTTAGTGAGAGGAGGGACAGTGTAGCTGCTGCTGATTTAATAGGGAAATCGATAGCTAGGCTAGTGTATTCAGTGTCCACTACAGTCCTGAAGGACTCATCTGATCTCTACTGTAAGGACAGCACCCCACAAAAAGCCCTTTTTAGGGCTAGAATATCAGTCTGCTTTTTTTTTTTGTCTTCTGTGTAATCTAATTGCAGTTGCCTGCCTGCCAGGGTGTGTGTCAGGCTCACAGCGTATACTGTGCCCACTTGCCCAGTGCCACCACTCATATCTGGTGTCACAGTAGATTACATTTAAAGAAAAACAACAATTTTGACTGTGAATAAATCGCAGTCAGTTGCACACACGTGTTTGTGTGTTTAAGGCCCAGCTGCCAGTGCATAGTGTGACTTCAGCGCCATTCTTATCTGGTGTCACATTCGATTACATTTAAAGAAAAACAACAATTTTGACTGTGTGAGACAGTGACAGGTCTCACTCAGGTTAGAGGCAAGGAAGGGGTGGATAGTTCGGTCCACACCCCTATTCCACCACAGGCGAGACCAGCTGGTAGTAATCCGGCTGGCACAAAGCACCTCCCAGGGTGTCAGCAAGGGGGGAGTGTGTTACCTGTGGACAGAGACCTGGAGGCTCTGTGTGGTCCAAACCAGGATGGCTGAGAGACCACTATTCCCCATGTGTGCTGAGACACTGGACTGGAGACAGTGGGCGTACTGTGCTCTATACAGCCAGGAGGCTGTGGGACATTGGCTGAGAAAGCCGCTTGTGTGAACTGTGACTTTAGGTGCCTAATAAAGTGATGTTTGGACCTGAAACTTGGTGTCTGGCGACGATACTTGTGTGAATCACCCCCGGAGAAGAGCTAACCCCCCACAATTGGTGTCGGATGCGGGCAACGTCCGTGCTGAAAGGACAACATGGAAAGTAAGAAACAAAGTGGTTGCTAGGAGCAACGACATTGCAGCAAAGGGCAGCGTCCTTGCTGTTCTGGACATTTTTTTTTTTTTTTTGCTGGGTTGCAAAGGAAGTTGCTGTGTGGATCTTAAAGGGCCAGAAGCCCAGTACAAGAGACTGATCAGTGGAAATGGTTGCAAAATGGTATAGCCCGTGGGAGAAATCCTGTGATTTATTGATTGGGGGATTTCCGCTGGGGGTCATTCTAGACTCCTGCCAGCAAGTGTCTCTGGTCCTGCCTGAAATTCTGGACTTTGTAACAAGGGGGCCAGAGACAAAAAACTACGGTGTCACTGTCCTTTGTGACTGACTATGGCTCTGTGCAATGGGAGCTGTTAAAATGTGAGACACTGGAAGTAGAGTTCATACTGGGCAAGGACTTTCCGTTCTTTTCGCAGATATGGAGCGGCAAGAGTGCTTCAAGTTCTGCGGTTGGAGTTCCGGAGACAAACATATATGCCGTTGCCAAGGGCAACCAATGGGAAGAAAAGGAGGTGGAGAGCGGTTTGGCTCTCAGGAGTTCTCATATTTCCTGCAAATGTGCACAGAGTACTAAAGGGTGCGGCTGGAGTGACCGTCCGGGAAAAGTCTGGACTCAAGGCCTTGAGTTTCCAGTAGCAACGGTTGCATCACGGATTCTGCAGGTTATCGTGGTACCATGAACCAGGGGCAGATTTCCAAAGTCCAGAAGAAGGATGATGATCTCGGTAGAGATGTCCCTGGAATGTCCTCGTCTCCCGAGACTGCCGAACCTGTGACATCTGGGGGTAAGAACGTTCCTGTTGATTGTGTGGCAGACCCCGTGACAGTGGGCCGGCTGAACGCTGCCAGACTGATGCATTCTGAGCGGATCCGCCTCCACTCAGAATGCATTAGGGCTGGACGGATGCGTTCGGGGCCGTTTGTGAGCCCCTTCAAACGGAGCTCACAAGCGGAGCCACGAACGCTAGTGTGAAAGTAGCCTAAGGAGTAGCACGATAGTGAAACCTGAGACTGATAAAGTAATAAAGGGGCTGGACAGTCATGCGGATAATAAGGACTATCCGGTGGTTCTCGCTCAGTGTGAGACTCCACTGAGAACTGGGACTTGTGAACTTGATGTTATAAATATGCTCATACATGAGGGAATGTTGGGCCGTGATTTCCCATTGTTTCCAGTCAGTGCCGAAACTCCTGCAGGACTCGTACCTAATCCTTTAAGTGAAGTGACCATTAAAAACAATGGTGCAGATAAGGTGCATAATGAAAGGGGGATGTCATGTGAAATATCTGATGTTGATAACATGCCTTTTCCGTTGCAGGTTGTGGTCAGGGGAGAAGCGCCCCTGGTGGTAAAAATTGAAATGATTATGAAGCTTTATTTTCTTCATCTGCTATTTTTCATGAAGATCTACACTCACCTAAAGAATTATTAGGAACACCATACTAATACGGTGTTGGACCCCCTTTTGCCTTCAGAACTGCCTTAATTCTACGTGGCATTGATTCAACAAGGTGCTGATAGCATTCTTTAGAAATGTTGGCCCATATTGATAGGATAGCATCTTGCAGTTGATGGAGATTTGAGGGATGCACATCCAGGGCACGAAGCTCCCGTTCCACCACATCCCAAAGATGCTCTATTGGGTTGAGATCTGGTGACTGTGGGGGCCATTTTAGTACAGTGAACTCATTGTCATGTTCAAGAAACCAATTTGAAATGATTCGAGCTTTGTGACATGGTGCATTATCCTGCTGGAAGTAGCCATCAGAGGATGGATACATGTTCTCATTCTGTTTACGCCAAATTCGGACTCTACCATTTGAATGTCTCAAAAGAAATCGAGACTCATCAGACCAGGCAACATTTTTCCAGTCTTCAACAGTCCAATTTTGGTGAGCTTGTGCAAATTGTAGCCTCTTTTTCCTATTTGTAGAGGAGATAAGTGGTACCCGGTGGGGTCTTCTGCTGTTGCAGCCCATCCGCCTCAAGGTTGTGCGTGTTGTGGCTTCACAAATGCTTTTCTGCATACCTCGGTTGTAACGAGTGGTTATTTCAGTCAACGTTGCTCTTCTTCTATCAGCTTGAATCAGTCGGCCTATTCTCCTCTGACCTCTAGCATCCACAAGGCATTTTTGCCCACAGGACTGCCGCATACTGGATGTTTTTCCCTTTTCACACCATTCTTTGTAAACCCTAGAAATGGTTGTGCGTGAAAATCCCAGTAACTGAGCAGATTGTGAAATACTCAGACCGGCCCGTCTGGCACCAACAACCATGCCACGCTCAAAATTGCTTAACCACCTCCGGACCGCCTAACGCAGGATCGCGTTCCGGAGGTGGCAGCCCTGCGCAGAGTCACGCATATATGCGTCATCTCGCGAGACGCGAGATTTCCTGTGAACGCGCGCACGCTCACAGGAACGGAAGGTAAGAGAGTTGATCTCCAGCTTGCCAGCGGCGATCGTTCGCTGGCAGGCTGGAGATGTGTTTTTTTTAACCCCTAACAGGTATATTAGACGCTGTTTTGATAACAGCGTCTAATATACCTGGTCCTCTGGTGGTCCCCTTTGTTGGGATCGACCACCAGAGGACACAGGTAGCTCAGTAAAGTAGCACTAAGCACCACTACATTACACCCCCCCCCCCCGTCACTTATTAACCCCTTATTAGCCCCTGATCACCCCTGATCACCCCATATAGACTCCCTGATTACCCCCCTGTCATTGATTACCCCCCTGTCATTGATCACCCCCCTGTAAAGCTCCATTCAGACGTCCGCATGATTTTTACGGATCCACTGATAGATGGATCGGATCCGCAAAACGCATCCGGACGTCTGAATGAAGCCTTACAGGGGCGTGATCAATGACTGTGGTGATCACCCCATATAGACTCCCTGATTACCCCCCTGTCATTGATTACCCCCCTGTAAAGCTCCATTCAGACGTCCGCATGATTTTTACGGATCCACTGATAGATGGATCGGATCCGCAAAACGCATCCGGACGTCTGAATGAAGCCTTACAGGGGCATGATCAATGACTGTGGTGATCACCCCATATAGACTCCCTGATCACCCCCCTGTAAAGCTCCATTCAGATGTCCGCATGATTTTTACGGATGCACTGATAGATGGATCGGATCCGCAAAACGCATCCGGACGTCTGAATGAAGCCTTACAGGGGCATGATCAATGACTGTGGTGATCACCCCCCTGTCATTGATTACCCCCCTGTAAAGCTCCATTCAGATGTCCGCATGATTTTTACGGATGCACTGATAGATGGATCGGATCCGCAAAACGCATACGGACGTCTGAATGAAGCCTTACAGGGGCATGGTCAATGACTGTGGTGATCACCCCCCTGTCATTGATTACCCCCCTGTAAAGCTCCATTCAGATGTCCGCATGATTTTTACGGATGCACTGATAGATGGATCGGATCCGCAAAACGCATACGGACGTCTGAATGAAGCCTTACAGGGGCGTGATCAATGACTGTGGTTTTTACCCCATATAGACTCCCTGATCACCCCCCTGTCATTGATTACACCCCTGTCATTGATCAACCCCCTGTAAAGCTCCATTCAGATGTCCGCATGATTTTTACTGATGCACTGATAGATGGATCGGATCCGCAAAACGCATCCGGACGTCTGAATAGAGCCTTACAGGGGCGTGATCAATGACTGTGGTGATCACCCCATATAGACTCCCTGATTACCCCCCTGTCATTGATTACCCCCCTGTCATTGATTACCCCCCTGTAAAGCTCCATTCAGACGTCCGCATGATTTTTACGGATCCACTGATAGATGGATCGGATCCGCAAAACGCATCCGGACGTCTGAATGAAGCCTTACAGGGGCGTGATCAATGACTGTGGTGATCACCCCATATAGACTCCCTGATTACCCCCCTGTCATTGATTACCCCCTTGTCATTGATTACCCCCCTGTAAAGCTCCATTCAGACGTCCGCATAAATTTTTACGGATCCACTGATAGATGGATCGGATCCGCAAAACGCATCCGGACGTCTGAATGAAGCCTTACAGGGGCATGATCAATGACTGTGGTGATCACCCCATATAGACTCCCTGATCACCCCCCTGTCATTGATTACCCCCCTGTAAAGCTCCATTCAGATGTCCGCATGATTTTTACGGATGCACTGATAGATGGATCGGATCCGCTAAACGCATCCGGACGTCTGAGTGAAGCCTTACAGGGGCATGATCAATGACTGTGGTGATCACCCCATATAGACTCCCTGATCACCCCCCTGTCATTGATCACCCCCCTGTCATTGATCACCCCTCTGTAAGGCTCCATTCAGACATTTTTTTGGCCCAAGTTAGCGGAATTATTATTTTTTTTTTCTTACAAAGTCTCATATTCCACTAACTTGTGTCAAAAAATAAAATCTCACATGAACTCACCATACCCCTCACGGAAACCAAATGCCAAAATTTTTAGACATTTATATTCCAGACTTCTTCTCACGCTTTAGGGCCCCTAGAATGCCAGGGCAGTATAAATACCCCACATGTGACCCCATTTCGGAAAGAAGACACCCCCAGGTATTCCATGAGGGGCATATTGAGTCCATGAAAGATTTAAATTTTTGTCCCAAGTTAGCGGAACGGGAGACTTTGTGAGAAAAAAATTAAAAATATCAATTTCCGCTAACTTGTGCCAAAAAAAAAAAAATTCTATGAACTCGCCATGCCCCTCATTGAATACCTTGGGGTGTCTTCTTTCCAAAATGGGGTCACATGTGGGGTATTTATACTGCCCTGGCATTCTAGGGGCCCCAAAGCGTGAGAAGAAGTCTGGTATCCAAATGTCTAAAAATGCCCTCCTAAAAGGAATTTGGGCACCTTTGCGCATCTAGGCTGCAAAAAAGTGTCACACATCTGGTATCGCCGTACTCAGGAGAAGTTGGGGAATGTGTTTTGGGGTGTCATTTTACATATACCCATGCTGGGTGAGAGAAATATCTTGGTCAAATGCCAACTTTGTATAAAAAAAATGGGAAAAGTTGTCTTTTGCCAAGATATTTCTCTCACCCAGCAAGGGTATATGTAAAATGACACCCCAAAACACATTCCCCAACTTCTCCTGAATACGGCGATACCACATGTGTGACACTTTTTTGCAGCCTAGGTGGGCAAAGGGGCCCATATTCCAAAGAGCACCTTTCGGATTTCACAGGTCATTTACCTACTTACCACACATTAGGGCCCCTGGAAAATGCCAGGGCAGTATAACTACCCCACAAGTGACCCCATTTTGGAAAGAAGACACCCCAAGGTATTCCGTGAGGGGCATGGCGAGTTCCTAGAATTTTTTATTTTTTGTCACAAGTTAGTGGAAAATGATGATTTTTTTTTTTTTTTTTTTCATACAAAGTCTCATATTCCACTAACTTGTGACAAAAAATAAAAACTTCCATGAACTCACTATGCCCATCAGCGAATACCTTGGGGTCTCTTCTTTCCAAAATGGGGTCACTTGTGGGGTAGTTATACTGCCCTGGCATTCTAGGGGCCCAAATGTGTGGTAAGGAGTTTGAAATCAAATTCTGTAAAAAATGACCTGTGAAATCCGAAAGGTGCTCTTTGGAATATGGGCCCCTTTGCCCACCTAGGCTGCAAAAAAGTGTCACACATCTGGTATTGCCGTACTCAGGAGAAGGTGGGGAATGTGTTTTGGGGTGTCATTTTACATATACCCATGCTGGGTGAGAGAAATATATTGGCAAAAGACAACTTTAACCATTTTTTTTATACAAAGTTGGCATTTGACCAAGATATTTATCTCACCCAGCATGGGTATATGTAAAAAGACACCCCAAAACACATTCCTCAACTTCTCCTGAATACAGAGATACCAGATGTGTGACACTTTTTTGCAGCCTAGGTGGGCAAAGGGGCCCATATTCCAAAGAGCACCTTTCGGATTTCACAGGTCATTTTTTACAGAATTTGATATCAAACTCCTTACCACACATTTGGGCCCCTAGAATGCCAGGGCAGTATAACTACCCCACAAGTGACCCCATTTTGGAAAGAAGAGACCCCAAGGTATTCCGTGATGGGCATAGTGAGTTCATAGAAGTTTTTATTTTTTGTCACAAGTTAGTGGAATATGAGACTTTGTAAGAAAAAAAAAAAAAAATCATAATTTTCCGCTAACTTGTGACAAAAAATAAAAAGTTCTATGAACTCACTATGCCCATCAGCGAATACCTTAGGGTGTGTACTTTCCGAAATGGGGTCATTTGTGGGGTGTTTGCACTGTCTGGCCATTGTAGAACCTCAGGAAACATGACAGGTGCTCAGAAAGTCAGAGCTGCTTCAAAAAGCGGAAATTCACATTTTTGTACCATAGTTTGTAAACGCTATAACTTTTACCCAAACCATTGTTTTTTTACCCAAACATTTTTTTTTTATCAAAGACATGTAGAACTATAAATTTAGAGCAAAATTTCTATATGGATCTCGTTTTTTTTGCAAAATTTTACAACTGAAAGTGAAAAATGTCATTTTTTTGCAAAAAAATCGTTAAATTTCGATTAATAACAAAAAAAGTAAAAATGTCAGCAGCAATGAAATACCACCAAATGAAAGCTCTATTAGTGAGAAGAAAAGGAGGTAAAATTCATTTGGGTGGTAAGTTGCATGACCGAGCAATAAACGGTGAAAGTAGTGTAGGTCAGAAGTGTAAAAAGTGGCCTGGTCTTTAAGGGTGTTTAAGCACTGGGGGCTGAAGTGGTTAAATCACCTTTCTTTCCCATTCTGACATTCAGTTTGGAGTTCAGGAGATTGTCTTGACCAGGACCACCCCCCTAAATGCATTGAAGCAACTGCCATGTGATTGGTTGACTACATAATTGCATTAATGAGAAATAGAACAGGTGTTCCTAATAATTCTTTAGGTGAGTGTATATGACTTGATCAAAAGATTTGAAGAAGTGCATATGAGTAGTGTGGAGCAAAGCACAGCTCCAACTCAGTGTTTGAATGTGCAGGAAAATATGGTAGGGCTAGAGGGTGTACCGCATGTACCAGAGGTGGATATGCAGTCTCCACAGTGTTTTATGTTTACTGAGGAAGTGTCCCAGATGGGGATTAGCTCTTTAGTGCCCCTAGAGGTCAGAATTAATAAGGACACGAGCGATATATGTGACGTATGTGCTGTGACCAATAGCAACTCAGAGACTGAAGCTACCGTGTCAAGGTCCTGCGTAACTAAGGTGGTTACTAGTAGCGACCAGACAGTTATATCTGACGAGATGAGAATTAAGTCGGGTGACGTCCGCCTAGTGTCTGAAGTCCATATCCAGACAGTTGTAGATGACCTGACAGGACAGTACAGCTGCAAACAGGAGGATGATCTCTCTCTCCCCTCACGCTCCCTAGAAACGTTAGAGACGGGACTAGCTGTCTTCACAGAGCAACTGAAGAAGGTTTCAGAAAGGGCAAAGAAGGAGAGCCAGAAAGAGAATGGTGATACTCCTACATCTGCTGCAGCAGAGCCGAGCAAGGAGCAGCTGGAACCGGAGGCCCAAAAGCGGGGCACTTCCAACAAGCTTGTGCAAAAAGCTGAAAAGAAACTGTTGAAAAACAGGGAGTTGATGGTTCAGCGCCTGGAGAAACAGGGTGTGACATATGAAAAGGTGGAGAAAACCAAGAACAAACTTCAGTGAGAATTGGATGATCTGATGGTGGACCTGGACCACCAGAAGCAAGTTATGGAGAAGTGTAACTGGCTCCTAGCTGAAGAGAAATAAATCTCGGCTCGATATGGTGAAAAACGTGACCAAACAGAGACTGATGCTTGGGAAAAGGAGACCAAGGCCCTTTCCTTGGCTAGAGACCTGGAAGAAGCGCTTGAGGAGCGTTCTGAATTGGAGAGGCTGAACAAGCAACTCGGAGCAGAGACAGAAAATCTCATGAGCTTAAAAGATAAGTTGGAGAAATCTAAGGGTGCTCTCGAGCAGCAGGTGGAAGGTGAGAAACCTGAAGAGGAGAGTTCTCTGAAGGACGTTATGAAGCCAGAGCCTGTTAAAAATGGGACTGGAGATGGTGGCACTGTGGTGCTGGCTGTGGCAGAGAAGATGGAAGATGCTTCTGCTGAACCAGTTGATGGGGCTGATGTGGATGCCAAAGACCACAGACCCGTGGTAGCGTGTAGCCCAGGCCTGGAAGACGTCCCCTCTGCATACAAGGCCTTCCAAATAGCCAGCAGCCTGCTGGGGAAGAAGTACGAGGAGGTGAACGATCAGTTTTTGGATCCGGGCTATTACGATGGGCTATTACGATGGGCTGTATCTCCTGACTCCTCCACAAAAGGAGAACAGTGTCCTGGGTGAGCCTCTGGAGAAAATGACAGAAGACGAGAAGTCTGCTGAGGACCCTGCCTCGATGAGAAAGAGGGGGAGGGGTTAACAGGGCAAGTGTATGGTGCCATGTCCGAGAAGGATGAGAAGGCGGTCAAAGAGACTGGAGACTTCGAGAAGAAAAAGGCTGAAAAAGTTAAGGCCGATGTGTTGGTTGACGTGAAGTCCCCAGGTGCTACAGAGTCCAAAGTTAAGCCAAAGGGAGCTGCGGCCGAAGTGGAAAAAGCCACTAAAGAAGCAGAGGTCTCTGAAACTGCCTCAGTAGCTGGCGTAACTACTGCTGGAAAGAAGGAAAAAGTGACTCGGATGCACGTAAAAGAAGCGAGCTGGGGCAAGCATGCTCTGCTGAAGGAGCCCTTCAAAGCAAAGGAGAAAGTGTCGGGACATGACCATGACTGGGAACAGTTCAGTCAAGAGTTGCAGCAGTCCAAGAAAGGACGTGAGGCGCATGTACAGGAGCCAGAGGATCTAAAAAGAGAAAGAGATCAAAAAATATGACAGCGCATCATTATCACTCGGGAAAGAGTAGAAAAAGATTATCTGGCCATGAGATGCGTACATGAGGCCGTTAGGCAGTTTCTGTTAGGCAAGATGTTGGTTTTGGTGATTAAACCAAGCCCTGCTGGCGTGGGTCTGGCAGAACAAAGGGAAGGTACGTGTCACCGAGGTTCCTGGCCTTGGTGCAATAAGAACCGGTAATTTTCTGTGTCAGTGGCAGCTAGTGCTCGCTGAGACCGTGTTACTTAGTGTGGCTGTAAAGCCAATCTGGGCCGGTTCTTATTGGGAGCAGCCAAAGAGCAGGGTGGGTGGCTGTTCCCCATGTCCAGGCCAGGTGGATGCCCTCTCACCAGCCTCCCGTGGTTATGCAGGTGTTCACCCTCACGGGCTTGAACAAAGGGGATAGATATGTGAGACGGTGACAGGTCTCACTCAGGTTAGAGGCAAGGAAGGGGTGGATAGTTCGGTCCACACCCCTATTCCACCACAGGCGAGACCAGCTGGAAGTAATCTGGCTGGCACAAAGCACCTCCCAGGGTGTCAGCAAGGGGGGAGTGTGTTACCTGTGGACAGAGGCCTGGAGGCTCTGTGTGGTCCAAACCAGGATGGCTGAGAGACCACTATTCCCCATGTGTGCTGAGACACTGGACTGGAGACAGTGGGCGTACTGTGCTCTATACAGCCAGGAGGCTGTGGGACATTGGCTGAGAAAGCCGCTTGTGTTCACAAGGTGTGAACTGTGACTTTAGGTGCCTAATAAAGCGATGTTTGGACCTGAAACTTGGTGTCTGGCGACGATACTTGTGTGAATCACCCCCGGAGAAGAGCTAACCCCCCACAACTGTGAATAAATAGCAGTCAGTTGCACACACGTGTTTGTGTGTTTAACCCCTTAAGGACCGGGCTCATTTTCACCTTAAGGACCAGGCTCATTTTCACCTTAAGGACCAGGCCATTTTTTGCAAATCTGACCAGTGTCACTTTAAGTGCTCATAACTTTAAAACGCTTTGACTTACCCAGGCCGTTCTGAGATTGTTTTTTCGTCACATATTGTACTTCATGACACTGCTAAAATTGGGTCAAAAAAGTTAATTTTTTTGCATAAAAAAATACAATTTTTACCGTAAATTTTGAAAAATTAGCAAATTTCAAATTTTCAGTTTCTCTACCTCTGTAATACATAGTAATACCCCCAAAAATTGTGATGACTTTACATTCCCCATATGTCTACTTCATGCTTGAATTGTTTTGGGAATGATATTTTATTTTTTGGGGATGTTACAAGGCTTAGAAGTTTAGAAGCAAATTTTGAAATTTTCAGAAATCTTCAAAATCCCACTTTTTATGGACCAGTTCAGGTTTGAAGTCATATTGTGAGGCTTAGATAATAGAAACCTCCCAAAAATGACCCCATTCTAGAAACTACACCCCTCAAGGTATTCAAAACTGTTTTTTCAAACTTTGTTAACCCTTTAGGTGTTCCACAAGAGTTAATGGCAGATGGAGAAACAATTTTGAAATTTATATTTTTTGGAAAATTTTCCAATATAATCAATTTTTTCCAGGAGTAAAACAAGGGTTAACTGCCAAACAACACTCAAAATGGGTTGCCCTGATTCTGTAGTTTGCAAAAACACCCCATATGTGGTCGTAAACTACTGTTTGGCCGAACGGTAGCACATAGAAGGAGGGGAACACCATATGGGTTTTGGAAGGCAGATTTGGCAGGACTGGTTTTGTTTATACCATGTCCCATTTGAAGCCCCCTGTTGCACCCCTAGAATAGAAATTTCAAAAAAGTGACTCCATCTAAGAAAGTACACCCCTCAAGGTATTCAAAACTGGGTTTACAAACTTTGTTAACCCTTTAGGTGTTCCACAAGAGTTAATGGCAGATGGAGAAACAATTTTGAAATTTCTATTTTTTGGAAAATTTTCCAATATAATCAATTTTTTCCAGGAGTAAAACAAGGGTTAACTGCCAAACAACACTCAAAATGGGTTGCCCTGATTCTGTAGTTTGCAAAAACACCCCATATGTGGTCGTAAACTACTGTTTGGCCGAACGGTAGCACATAGAAGGAGGGGAACACCATATGGGTTTTGGAAGGCAGATTTGGCAGGACTGGTTTTGTTTATACCATGTCCCATTTGAAGCCCCCTGTTGCACCCCTAGAATAGAAATTTCAAAAAAGTGACTCCATCTAAGAAAGTACACCCCTCAAGGTATTCAAAACTGGGTTTACAAACTTTGTTAACCCTTTAGGTGTTCCACAAGAGTTAATGGCAGATGGAGAAACAATTTTGAAATTTCTATTTTTTGGAAAATTTTCCAATATAATCAATTTTTTCCAGGAGTAAAACAAGGGTTAACTGCCAAACAACACTCAAAATGGGTTGCCCTGATTCTGTAGTTTGCAAAAACACCCCATATGTGGTCGTAAACTACTGTTTGGCCGAACGGTAGCACATAGAAGGAGGGGAACACCATATGGGTTTTGGAAGGCAGATTTGGCAGGACTGGTTTTGTTTATACCATGTCCCATTTGAAGCCCCCTGTTGCACCCCTAGAATAGAAATTTCAAAAAAGTGACTCCATCTAAGAAAGTACACCCCTCAAGGTATTCAAAACTGGGTTTACAAACTTTGTTAACCCTTTAGGTGTTCCACAAGAGTTAATGGCAGATGGAGAAACAATTTTGAAATTTCTATTTTTTGGAAAATTTTCCAATATAATCAATTTTTTCCAGGAGTAAAACAAGGGTTAACTGCCAAACAACACTCAAAATGGGTTGCCCTGATTCTGTAGTTTGCAAAAACACCCCATATGTGGTCGTAAACTACTGTTTGGCCGAACGGTAGCACATAGAAGGAGGGGAACACCATATGGGTTTTGGAAGGCAGATTTGGCAGGACTGGTTTTGTTTATACCATGTCCCATTTGAAGCCCCCTGTTGCACCCCTAGAATAGAAATTTCAAAAAAGTGACTCCATCTAAGAAAGTACACCCCTCAAGGTATTCAAAACTGGGTTTACAAACTTTGTTAACCCTTTAGGTGTTCCACAAGAGTTAATGGCAGATGGAGAAACAATTTTGAAATTTCTATTTTTTGGAAAATTTTCCAATATAATCAATTTTTTCCAGGAGTAAAACAAGGGTTAACTGCCAAACAACACTCAAAATGGGTTGCCCTGATTCTGTAGTTTGCAAAAACACCCCATATGTGGTCGTAAACTACTGTTTGGCCGAACGGTAGCACATAGAAGGAGGGGAACACCATATGGGTTTTGGAAGGCAGATTTGGTAGGACTGGTTTTGTTTATACCATGTCCCATTTGAAGCCCCCTGTTGCACCCCTAGAATAGAAATTTCAAAAAAGTGACTCCATCTAAGAAAGTACACCCCTCAAGGTATTCAAAACTGGGTTTACAAACTTTGTTAACCCTTTAGGTGTTCCACAAGAGTTAATGGCAGATGGAGAAACAATTTTGAAATTTCTATTTTTTGGAAAATTTTCCAATATAATCAATTTTTTCCAGGAGTAAAACAAGGGTTAACTGCCAAACAACACTCAAAATGGGTTGCCCTGATTCTGTAGTTTGCAAAAACACCCCATATGTGGTCGTAAACTACTATTTGGCTAAACGGCAGGACATAGAAGAAGGGGAACGTCATTTTTGGAAGGCAGATTTTGCTGGACTGGTTTATTGACACCATGTACCCTTTCAAGCCCCCTGATGCACCCCTAGAGTAGAAACTCCATAAAAGTGACCCCATCTAGGAAACTACGGGATAAGGTGGTTGTTGTTTTGGGACTATTTTTGGGGTAAATTTGATTTTTGGTTGCTCTATATTAGTCTTTTTTGAGGCAATGTAACAAAAAAATGTAATTCTAAAATTGTTTCTACATTCACTATTTGGTTTTGTGGAACACCTAAAGGGTTAACATAGTTTGTAAAGTAACTTTTGAATACCTTGAGGGGTGTAGTTTCTTAGATGGGGTCACTTTTTTGGAGTTTCTAGTCTAGGCTACATCAGGGGGGGCTTCTAATGGGACATGGTGTCAAAAAAAAAACTGTCCATCAAAATCTGCCTTCCAGAAACCATATGGAGTTCCCTTCGTTCTATGCCCTGCCGTGCGGCTATATAGCCATTTACGACCACATATGGGGTGTTTCTGCAAACTACAGAATCGGGGCAATAAATATTTAGTTTTGTTTGGCTGTTAACCCTTGCTTTATTACCGGCAAAATGGATTCAAATTGAAATTTTGCCCAAAAATTGGTGTTTTGGCACAGTTTTTATTTTATATTTTTAACACCGTTCATCCGAGGCGTTTGGTCAAAAGTTATTTTTATAGCGACGACTTTTACGCACGCGACGATGCCCAATATGTATGGCTCTCAGACTTTGGAGACACTAAGCAGGCATCCTAAAACTGCGGCCCTCCAGATATTGTAAAACTACAATTCCCACCATGCCCTGCTGATGGCTGTAGGTTGTCTGGGCATGCTGGGAGTTATAGTTTTACAACATCTGGAGGGCCGCAGTTTGAGGATGCCTGCTCTAAAACTAATATTTTTTGGGGAAAGAAAAATTGTTTCCGTGTCTCCAAAGTCTGAGAGCCATAGTGTTTTATGTTCTCTAGTGGACTGTTGAGGATTATAAAAATTTAGTACTCCATGGAAGTGTGATACTCCCTGAAGCAATTGATAATGCAGAGGCCCGGATGATCGGGGCAAGTGTCACATTGAGTAGTGGTGTCCTTCCGTATCCCCCTCTTGTGACACACTCTGCACTTTTTTTGGGTTCGTCCCTTCTTTCCAGTATGGGGGACCACACCTGGAAAGTGTTGGCCAGGGACGATCCGGGCGCCTCCAATTCCCGAGGTACTCCGGCCTGCTCTTTCCCGGTCCGAAAAGATCAGGTCTTTGAGGACTGCCTCATAGAACTGGAGGAATGTCCCTGTGCTGCCAGCGCTTCGGGATAGTACAAAAGAGTTGTACATGGCAACCTGTACCAAGTAGACCGCAACTTTTTTGTACCATGCCCGGGTTTTGCGCATGGCGTTATATGGCGTGAGGACTTGATCAGAGAGATCAACTCCTCCCATATACCGATTGTAGTCGACGATACAATCGGGCTTGAGGACCGTTGCCGCGGTACCTCGCACAGGGACAGGGGTGGTGCCGTTACCGTGGATTGTGGACAGCATAAGGACATCCCTCTTGTCCTTATACCTGACCAGCAACAGGTTTCCACTGGTAAGGGCACGGGTCTCACCCCTGGGGATAGGTACCTGGAGGGGGTAGGCAGGGAGGCCGCGTTGATTTTTCCGCACGGTCCCACAAGCGAACGTGGATCTGGCGGCAAGGGACCTGAACAAGGGAATGCTGGTATAAAAGTTATCCACGTACAAGTGGTAACCATTATCCAGCAGTGGGTACATAAGGTCCCACACGAGTTTCCCGCTAACACCCAGAGTGGGGGGACATTCTGGGGGTTCAATACGGGAATCTCGCCCCTCGTACACACGAAATTTGTAAGTGTACCCTGAGGCACTCTCACAAATTTTGTATAGCTTCACGCCATACCTCGCCCGCTTTGTGGGAATGTATTGGCGGAAACTGAGTCTCCCCTTGAACGCAACGAGAGACTCATCAACCGCGACCTCCCTTCCAGGTACGTAGGCCTGCTGAAATGTGGCCCCAAAGTGATCGATGACCGGCCGTATCTTATACAGCCGGTCATAGGCAGGATCACTTCGGGGGGGACATGCTGCATTATCGGAATAATGCAGACATTTCCGGATGGCCTCAAACCGGTGACGTATCATGACCATACTGTACAGTGGGGTCTGGTAGAGTATGTCCCCACTCCAGTATTGCCTGACACTGGGTTTTTGGACTAGACCCATATGCAGCACGAGGCCCCAAAATGTCCTCATTTCGGCTGCACTGACCGGCGTCCAGCCACCGGGTCTAGCCAAAACTGAGCCTGGGTTTTGAGCGACGAACTGTTGGGCGTACAGATTCGTCTGCTCCACCATCAAATTCACCAGTGAGTTACTGAAAAAAAAACTAAAATAGTCTATTTCAGTAAACCCCACTGTGGGAATCTGGATTCCAGGATTGCCAGCAAAATCCGGAATCTCAGGCTCAAAGTCCACTGGGGGACACCAGCTAAGTTCATCGGCAGGGGGCTCCGGTGGACTTATTTGGTGGGCCGGGAAACCAGTACGAACCCCAGGGCGGCTCGTACTAGGGTGGGCCACAGGATCCCTAGCATGTGGGGCCCCTGGCTCCGCCTGGCGGCGTCTCCGCCGCCTTGGTGGCTCATCGTCATCAGATGATGATGAGGAGGATGCGGATGACAAAAGGAATGTGGGGTCATCCTCATCCTCACTGGGGCTCTCAGAGTCGGAGGCAATCTGGGCGTATGCCTCCTCGGCCGAGAACATCCGGTGGGCCATGGGTGTGTGTGCGTGTAGGTGTGCGTGTGTGGCAAACTTTATTATATGTGCGTGTGTGTGGGGGCAACGGGTGTTCGCGTACTAAAAAGTCCAGGCAAAAAAATGGGCAAGTGTTAGAAAAAAAAAAAGTTAAAACTTGCTGATCAGCGGTACAACGCTGATCAGCGGTCGGTGGGGTGGTGGGGCGGGCGATGCGCTAACAGTGGACGGACGCTAAAAAGTGCCGGCCAGTCAGCGCACGCAGAAAAAAAAAAGTGGTGGTGAGTGGGGGGTGGGGGGTGCTGGTGGGGGGTGGGTGGGGGGGGGGAGGCAGGTGGGGGGGGGGGAAGTGGCTGGTGGGGGGTGGGTGGGGGGGCAAGTGGCAGGAGGGGTCTGGGTTAGGGTTAGATGGAAGTTTGGAAGTTTGGAATAAAAGTACTTTTTTTTTTTTTTTTCTAACTTACTTTTCCCTTCTTTCCCTGCCTAACGGTGCCTCTCCCTCACTGACCCTAACCTACCTGGGTGGCGATGGGTGCAGGAGGGTGATGGATGCCGATTAGGGGGACACAGGAGCTCGTTCTGGACGGTGCTGCACGGTCAGGGTGCTGGACAGGAAGAGGAGGGGAGAGAGGAGCGCAGGAAGTTTGAATCTCGCGCCTCTCTCCCCTGCACCAATCAGCACCCTGGACAGCGGCATTCAGCACCAGGGCCAGCACCGCCTCTCCAAATCCTCGGACTGCGATAGGTGGTGTATAATTACGCCACCGATCGCAGTCTTTTTCCGGTTCATCGGGTCACAGGACACCCGAATGGACCGGAAACGCAGAAAACCGCAGGTCTGAATTGACCTGCGGTTTTCTGCGATCGCCGATACGGGGGGGTCAAATGACCCCCCCCTGCATTGTTACGGGATGCCGGCTGAATGATTTCAGCCGAAATCCCGTTCCGATTAACCCCTGCGGCGCCGGAGTTCCGATTTTAAGTCAGGACGTACCGGTACGTCCTCGGTCCTTAAGGACTCGGGAAATAGGGCGTACCGGTACGTCCTAGGTCCTTAAGGACTCGGGAAATAGGGCGTACCGGTACGTCCTAGGTCCTTAAGGGGTTAAGGCCCAGCTGCAAGTCCATAGTGTCCTTTCAGCGCAACTCCATATCTGGTGTCACAGTAGCTTGCACGCATAGTACAACTTAACTAATCTAAAAAAAATTAAAGGCAGAGGCAGGCCACCCCGCAGGGGCCGTCGTGGCCGTGGTGCTGTGATTCCCTTTGGCCCTAGAATAATTCCCAGTGTTCAGAGGCCACGTACCCTGAACTCGAAAAGTTCTGAGGACATAGTTGACTGGCTAACACAGGACACCCAATCTTCTACAGCTTCCGCTCGGAACCTTGACGCACCATCCTCCTCCAGCTCAGCTTCGGGCACCTCTCAAGTTACCACTCGCCCGCCTGCCGCCACCACCAACACTAGCACCACAGCCGCTTCACTTGATTGAGGAGGTATTTACACATCAGTTGGAAGAAATGAGTGATGCGCAACCATTATTGCCAGAGGATGTAGATAACAGGGATATGTCTCAGTCAGGCAGCATTACACACATGGACGTACGGTGTGATGATGATGTTGTACCCGCTGCTGCTTCCTTTGCTGAGTTGTCAGATACAAGTGAAGTGGTTGATGATGACGATGTGTCCGTGGATGTCTCGTGGGTGCCCGCTTGAAGAGAAGAACAACAGGTGGAAAGTTCTGATGGGGAGACAGAGAGGAGGAGGAGACAAGTTGGAAGCAGGGGGAGGTCGTCGCAAGGAGCTAGTGGCACAGTCAGACAGCATGCATCGGCACCCGGGGTCAGTCAGACAGCACGCCAATCAACGCATGCTGTTGCCACCACCAGAATGCCGTCATTGCAGAGCTCTGCAGTGTGGCATTTTTTTTGTGTTTCTGCCTCTGACAACAGCGATGCCATTTGCAACCTGTGCCAAAAGAAACTGTGTCGTGGGAAGTCCAACACCCACCTAGGTACAACTGCTTTGCGAAGGCATATGATCGCACATCACAAACGCCTATGGGATCAACACATGAGTACAAGCAGCACACAAACTCAAAGCCGCCATCCTCCTCCTGGTCCAGCATCTTCAGCCACGTCAACCACTGCTGTCCTCCTTGCCCCCTCTCAACCATCCGCCACTCCGTCTCTCGCTTTGAGCAGTTCCTGCTCTTCTGCCCACAGTCAGGTGTCTGTCAAGGACATGTTTGAGCGTAAGAAGCCAATGTCACAGTCACCCCCTTGCCCGGTGTCTGACAGCTGGCTTATCTGAACTCTTAGCCCGCCAGCTTTTACCATACAAGCTGGTGGAGTCTGAGGCCTTCATAAAATTTGTAGCTATTGGGACACCGCAGTGGAAGGTACCCGGCCAACATTTCTTTGCACAAAAGGCAATCCCCAACCTGTACTCGATTGTGCAAAAGGAAGTAATGGCATGTCTGGCACACAGTGTTGGGGCAAGGGTCCATCTGACCACTGATACCTGGTCTGCAAAGCACGATCAGGGCAGGTATATCACCTACACTGCGCATAGGGTAAACCTGCTGACGGCTGCCAAGCATGGAATGCGTGGCTCTGCAGATTTGTTGGTGACACCGCCGCGACTTGCAGGCAGGCCTGCTGCCACATCCTCTACTCCTCCTACTCTATCCTCTTCCATGAACTCCTCGGCTGAGTCCTTCTGCTGCTGCATCTTGGGCCCCCCCCCCCCCCCAGCTCCCCAGGGGCTATTCCACATCCCGGATACGACAGTGTCAAGCCGTCTTGGGGTTGACTTGCCTGAAAGCAGAGAGTCACACCGGACCAGCACTCCTGTCCGCCCTGAACGCACAGGTGGATCAGTGGCTGACTCCACACCAACTGGAGATCAGCAAAGTGGTGTGTGACAACGGAAGCAATTTGGCGGCATTGAATTTGGGCAAGTTGACACATGTGTCGTGCATGGCACGTGTGTAATCTGATCGTACAACGCTTTGTGCATAAGTACCCAGACCACAGGACGTCCTGAAGCAGGCCAGGAAGGTGTGTGGCCATTTCAGACGTTCCTACATGGCCATGGCACACTTTTCAGATATCCAGCGGCGAAACAACATGCCAGTGAGGTGCTTGATTTGCGACAGCTTGACACATTGGAATTCAACACTCCTATTGTTCAACCGCCTGCTCCAACAAGAAAAAGCCGTCAACGAGTATTTGTATGACTGGGGTGCTAGGACAGCCTCTGCGGAGCTGGGAATTTTTTTGCCACGTTACTGGACACTCATGCGCAATGCCTGTAGGCTCATGCGTCCTTTTTGAGGAGGTGACAAACCTAGTCAGTCGCACCGAAGGCACCATCAGCGACATCATCCCATTTGTTTTCTTCCTGGAGCGTGCCCTGCGAAGAGTGCTGGATCAGGCCGTAGATGAGCATAGTAACATAGTAGTAACCTAGTACATAAGGCCGAAAAAAGACATATGTTCATCCAGTTCGGCCTGTCATCCTGCAAGTTGATCCAGAGGAAGGCAAAAAAAAAACCTGTGAGGTAGAAGCCAATTTTCCTCACTTTGGAGTCGGGAAGGAATTTTTTTATTCCCCTAATGAGGCAATCTGAATATCTCCCTGGATCAACGACCCCTCTCTAGTAGCTATATCCTGTAATATTATTACACTCCAGAAATACATCCAGGCCCCTCTTGAATTCCTTTATTGTACTCACCATCACCACCTCCTCAGGCAGAAAGTTCCATAGTCTCACTGCTCTTACCGTAAAGAATCCTTTTCTATGTTTGTGTACAAACCTTCTTTCCTCCAGACGCAGAGGATGTCCCCTCGTCACAGTCACAGTCCTGGGGATAAATAGATGATGGGATAGATCTCTGTACTGACCCCTGATATATTTATACATAGTAATTAGATCTCCCCTCAGTCGTCTTTTTTCTAACGTGAATAACCCTAATTTTGATAATCTTTCAGGGTACTGTAATTGCCCCATTCCAGTTATTACTTTAGTTGCCCTCCTCTGGACCCTATGTAGTGTACGGGAGCTGTAATGCCCGTCACTACAGAAGGGTCACTGGTGTGCTGTCGTTTCTCCTTATTTAAGGGAAAGTTGGTATAAGTCATCTTTATAAAATGTAATGTAATGTAATTCTATGTACTTCCCTGTTACTGTAAAATGTGCATGTACAGGCCTGCTAGGGGTGTCATTTCAGCTCTTAGTCACTAGAGGGAGCTAGGGAGCCCTAGTTTATATAAGGCCCAGTCAGGGTAAGGAGAGGCAGTCTGGAGTTGGAGTCTAGAGTTAAAGAGTTGGAGTTGGAGATTAGACTATGTCCGAGTCCAGTCCAGGCCTGGAGCCTGCAGACCAGGAGAGGGTATTGCAGTCCCTGTAACCGGGTTCCAGATGCAAGGAGAAGGTTCCCCTCCTGAACTCATATATGCAGAAGCAGGAATACCACAGTTAACCAGCCTGAGGAAACTGAGAGAGACAGAGGCAAGTCCAGAAAAGCAAGAGGTACTAAAGACAACAGAGGAGGTACTTGATAATTTTAAAACCAAGGATATACGCCAGATCTAGGGCATCGGGCCTTGGAGAAGAGTTTCTATGTTCCAGGATCAGTCAGGAATAGAGTGCAAGCCGCCTGTACTGCAAGTCCTGTGTTTAATACTCTGAAGTCACCTTGCTATCAGGGCCGGACTGGGGATAAAAACCAGCCCTGGAAAAAGTTGCATACCAGCCCCAAAGCGTTACGTCATTATTTACTTGTTTATAAAAGGGGAAAGCATTTATTGTAAACACGTGTGTAAACACGAATATGAACTTTGCCCCACGATAGCTCTTTTGTAGAACCCCATTGTTCATATTACCGTTTTACTGGCTAGGGCAGCGCTAAATCCCGGCCATCAGTGACGGTGACGTCACTGGGCTTCCTGGCAGCCCCATGGAGAGCCCCGGTACGTCACCAGATCTTCAAAAAATGCCTTTGCCCTGCGCGATTTAGCGCAGGGCAAAGGAGAGCATCGGAGCATGAACTGCAGGGGGGCTGCCGGGGGGAAAATGGAGGGACGTCCGGGTTCAGCTCTGAACCCGGACAACCCCTTTAATTTATACTCAGATATAGTCCTCCTGTAAGTACCTGGCCTTCCCCCTCTTCCTTACCCCCCCCCCCTTCCCCTTCTGTCCCCCTTGAATGTATGTCAGCAGCAGCACCAGGAGAAGGACTGGAGCTGCAGGCTGCACAGGGACAAATGAGTGACTGGCAACCCCTTCCTGCTGTCACAGAGTTGCTGGATTCTCCTGGAAAAGTTGTTGAAGTGCAGCTGCCTGGAGGTGGTGGGCTCCAAGCTTCTCACAGCCACTCTGACCATCATGCATGGAGTTTCAGCTGCCTGGAAGTGACCTCCAGGCTTCTATGTATGAAGGCACAGTAGACTGCTGGGAGCTGCCTGTGTGGAGGCTGAGCAGCCTGCTGGATGCAGAGAGCTGTGTGATCACTGTCCCCTCCTGTACAGAGAGCAGCAAGGGACTCTCCAGGAGTGGCATCAGCTGGGCAGATCAGCTTCTAGGATATGGGCTCCATGGGCCCTCTGTAGCCCTCACATGCTTCTTTATGCATCACAGCAAGGAGATGATTGGGGCAGTTGACAGCAGGGCTCTGGCTGGAGGTAGCACTTTGTGAAAGGTTGTCACACAGGTTGTCAGGGGCTGGGAGGGGAGAACATCTTGGTGTGTAACCTGGTGTCACTGTGCTGTACCAAGGATCTGCTAGGCATGGTGCCTCCACAGAGGGCAGGGAATCAGATGGACTGAGGAGGGCTTGTACTTTGGAGAAGAATATGTGGCTTCATGTGACAGAGCAGAGGAATCGCACAGAAGAGTGTGTGGATGAGGATACGTCGTGTCTCCAGGAGCTCTGCCCCTGACATCTCCAAGTGACAGACACTGCTGGACCCCCCTGGCACCCTGCACACAGAGCCTTCCTGTATGTATGGCTGGTGCCAACTTGTGATCAGATCTGACAGTCTGAAGCCAGGAAGCGCTGCCACCCTGTCCCCAGGTCTGCTCTGTGCATGCACCCGGAGCCCTCTGTGCCCACGCCGGTGATGCCATGTCCCGCAACCATAGTGGAGGTGATGTGGGAGGCTCTGGATAAAAAGCAGCTCTGGAGGTAAAGGTAGGGGCAGGGACCGTTACTACGGGTCGGGGCAACAGGGTGCTGTGAAACTCCAGTAGAGGGGACGGGCTGCTTTTCCTGGGCACCAGTGACACTGGCAGGGGCAGCGGTGTGGGACCGGAGGGGGCTTGCAGGAGAGCCGCCGGGGGAAGCAGGGAGCTTGCATGAGCTTATTGGGGAAGCCGCTGTCGTACAACAGCAGCCAGAGCTGCCGGAGGAACGTGAAGTACCGGAGGCTGCATAACTACCTGTGCAACGTGCTGGAGAGACCCCGGGGCTGGGCATTTGTCTACCACGTCTTTGTGTGAGTACCGGACACCGTGCTGCTGTGTATAATGCACCGCCACTTGCCACATGTGGGCATGGCCCTGGCATCCAATACATATCAGGGAAAGCTATACTGTGCATTTATATTGTGTGCAGGGTGCCAGGGGGGTCCAGCAGTGTCTGTCACTTGGAGATGTCAGGGGCAGAGCTCCTGGAGACACGACGTATCCTCATCCACACACTCTTCTGTGCGATTCATCTGCTCTGTCACATAAAGCCACATATTCTTCTCCAAAGTACAAGCCCTCCTCAGTCAATCTGATTCCCTGCCCTCTGTGGAGGCACCATGCCCAGCAGATCCTTGGTACAGCACAGTGACACCAGGTTACACACCAAGATGTTCTCCCCTCCCAGCCCCTGACAACCTGTGTGACAACCTTTCACAAAGTGCTACCTCCAGCCAGAGCCCTGCTGTCAACTGCCCCAATCTCCTTGCTGTGATGCATAAAGAAGCATGTGAGGGCCACAGAGGGCCCATGGAGCCCAGATCTTAGAAGCGGATCTGCCCAGCTGATACAGTCTCCTGCAAACTGGAGACTGTATGTACACTAATATACACTACATAACCCTGACAGCCTGCACAGTCACATGTGGGCACAGCCCTGGCATCCAATACATATCACAGAGAGCTATACTGTGCATTATAAGCTATACTGCACAGTATAGCTCTCTGTGACATGTATTGGATGCCAGGGCTGTGCCCACATGTGACTGTGCAGGCTGTCAGGGTTATGTAGTGTATATTAGTGTGCATACAGTCTTATAAATTATAAGACTGTATGTAAATAATATACACTACATAACCCTGACAGACTGCACAGTCACATGTGGGCACAGCCTGGCCCCTTCTTACCCCCAGGGCTGTTTACATCGGCGGCGACGGCATACACAGGGGTCGGGCTCTGCTTCCGGTCTGCGGCCTGGGCCCGGCATATTTGAATCTGGTAAGGCGGCGGGAGCCTGAGGCCACTTAGGAAGAAAGGGGCGGCCACACACAGTCAGGACAGCCAGCCAGGCCGGGCCAGGAGGATCATGGGCTGCCGCTCACAGCGACACCAGGTGGTCGGACGGAGCAGTGCCGCTCCCACGGAGGCCGGCCTGCTGTGCTGGCCGGCTCAGCTCCACCCACCTGCCAGTGCGGCCACCACTACAATGCATCAGACTGAGGCTAGCTTTCGGATTCGGCCCGCCGGCCGCAGAAAAAGTGCAGGCACATCTTAAAGCGGCCCCAGGGCCGGCGGCCCACCGGGAAATTTCCCGGTATCCCGGTAGGCCAGTCCGGCCCTGCTTGCTATACATATATTGCCTGCATCAAATGTACTGCAACCAACTGTCTGCAAAGGAACTGCGCTTCCATCTATGTCCATGTATGATGACTACTAAAGTTTGAGTTCTGTTTTAACATCACGTGGTTCCTCAGTTATTCCTGCTATCAGCAAACGGCGTGCCACTGTTTTAATTGGCACTGGCGTCACGAACATTACTTATCATCACCTGCCCTTGCAGAGAGTCAGCTGTCTCAGGTTAGTGTCACAATTGCACTACAACACCCAGGAACATTTCTACACCTAACTTGAGTACGCTGCACCTCTCCAGCTCTGCTATGTCTGCCTTGTTCACTGTAGCCCAGAACTGTACACAGTACTCCATGTGTGGTCTGACTAATGATTTGTAAAGTAGTAGGAATATGTTCTCATCACGGGCATCTATGCCCCTTTTGATGCAACCCATTATCTTATTGGCCTTGGCAGCAGCTTCCTGACACTGGTTTTTGCAGCTTAGTTTGCTGTTTATTAAAATTCCTAGATCCTTTTCCATGTCAGTGTTACCGAGTGTTTTACCATTTAGTATGTACGGGTGACTTGCATTATTCCTTCCCATGTGCATAACTTTACATTTGTCAGTGTTAAACCTTATCTGCCCAAGCCTGCAATCTATCCAGATCCCTCTGTAGTAGTATACTGTCCTCTTCAGTGTTAATTACTTTACACATTTTAGTGTCATCTGCGAAAATTGATATTTTACTATGCAAGCCTTCTACAAGATCATTAATAAATATATTGAAGAGAATAGGGCCCAATACTGACCCCTGAGGTACTCCACTAGTGACAGTGACCCAATCTGAGTATGTACCGTTAATAACCACCCTCTGTTTTCTATCACTCAGCCAGTTACTTACCCACTTACAGACGTTTTCTCCCAGTCCGAGCATTCTCATTTTATATACTAACCTTTTATGTGGTACAGTGTCAAATGCTTTGGAGAAGTCCAGATATACGACATCCATTGATTCGCCGCTGTCAAGTCTAGAAATTACCTCCTCATAGAAACTGATTAAATTAGTGACCAATCCCTCATGAAGCCATGCTGATATGGCGTTATTTGCTTATTTCCGTTAAGATGCTCTAACATAGCATCTCTCAGAAAACCTTCAAACAGTTTACCCACAACAGATGTTAAAGGGACACTGACAGGCCCGATAAACATATTAAGTTATTCCTATGCAGCAGGAGACCCTGGCATTGAACTCACTTGTACCTTCTGCGCGTGCGCCGGATAACTTGCCAGGCACCTTCACTCGCAGTGCGCCTGCATCCCTTATTCAATGCCAGGGTCTCATGCTGCGCCTGCGCCGGCTCGGGAGGATCGGGGACTGTAAAAGCCGCCCAGCCAGTGAATAATAATGAGCTGGGCGGTGCTAGGAAGCGACAGTTGAGGCGCGGCTGGGCACAAAGGTAGGAGTAAAAACGCCCCTTGGGCATAAAGAGATGTGAAAAACCGCCCCTTGGGCATAAAGGAAGGTGATTGACAGATGATTATAAAGTTGTTTTTACATGGTTTAAAATGCGGACAGGGGGTACACTTATGTGATTGTAATACACTTTAATAGACCTATGACTGCATAGGAATAACTTAATATGTTTATCGGGCCTGTCAGTGTCCCTTTAAACTTACCGGCCTATAGTTTCCAGGCTCTGTTTTTGGACCCTTTTTGAATATTGGCACCACATTTGCCATGCGCCAATCCTGTGGGACATTCCCTGTCAGTATAGAATCTGCAAATATCAGAAATAAGGGTTTGGCTATGACATTACTTAATTCCCTTAGGATACGGGGGTGTATGCCATCCGGTCCTGGCGATTTGTCTTTTTAAGTCGCTGTTGTACTTCTTCCTGGGTCAGACAGGACACTTTTAATGCGGAATTTATTTCAACATTCAGCATTTCATCTGACAGTTTATTTTCCTCAGTGAATACATTGGAGAAAAAAATATTTAACAGCTTTGCTTTCTCCTCGTCGCTCTCTGCGACTCCCCCCTCATTACTCTTTAAAGGGCCGACACCTTCAGATTTATACTTTTTAACATTTATATAATTGAAGAACATTTTAGGGTTAGTTTTACTCTCTTTGGCAATTAATCTCTCGGTCTCTAGTTTGGCCGCTTTTATTTGTTTTTTACATGTTCTATTTTTTTCCTTATAGTTTTTCAGTGCTTCCGTGCTACCCTCCTGTTTTAGTGATTTATATGCTTTCTTTTTGTCATTTATTGCTTTCTTTACAGTTCTGTTTATCCACATTGGTTTCTTCTTGTTCCTTAGCCTTTTATTCCCATACCGTATGTACCTCTCACAATGAGATTTTAGGATGCTTTTAAAGATATCCCATTTTGTGGCTGTATTTTTATTTGTGAGGACTTTATCCCATTTAGTTAGGCCTATGGCCTCTCTTAGTTGGCTAAATTTAGCTTTTTTGAAGTTTGGTATTTTTGTTCCTCCCTGTAGAAACGCTTTTTTGAATGATAATTGGAAGGTTATTATTTTATGGTCACTATTTCCCAAGTGTCCCCCAACCTGCACGTCTGTTGTTCTGTCAGGTCTATTGGTTAATACTAAGTCCAGTATGGCCGTCCCTCTAGTCGGGTCCTGAACCAGTTGGGAGAGGTAATTGTCTTTGGTTATTCCCAAGAACCTGTTTCCTTTATGAGATATACAAGATTCAGTTTCCCAGTCTATATCTGGGTAGCTGAAGTCCCCCATAATAACCACCTCATTATGATTTGCCGCCTTGTCCATCTCATTGAGTAGTAGATTTTCTGTGGACTCTGGTATATTAGGTGGTTTATAGTAAACTCCTATTAGTAATTTATTATTGTTTTTAGCTCCATGTATCTCTACCCACAGTGACTCCACATGTTCATGTCCCTCACTTATATCTTCACGGAGTGTGGGCTTTAGATAGGACTTTACATAAAGGCAGACCCCTCCCCCTCTCCGGTTTTGACGATCCTTTCTAAACAGACTGTAACCTTGTACATTAACTGCCCAGTCATAGCTATCATCCAGCCATGTCTCAGTTATTCCCACTATGTCATAGTCCTCCTCACACATCACTAATTCCAGTTCACCAGTTTTATTAGTCAGGCTTCTGGCATTAGTATACATACATTTGAGAGGTTTATGTATATTTTTTACCCTACACCTTTCCTTCTGAACTGTTCTAGTCCCTCCTTCCATTCCTCCCCCAGTCCCACTACCTTGCCCCCGGTCTCTATCTGCACTATCTTCCCCTCCTATAACGTAGTTACCCTCCCCCCCCCCCCCAGTCCCTAGTTTAAACACTCCTCCAACCTTCTAGCCATCTTCTTCCCCAACACAGCTGCCCCTTCCCCATTGAGGTGCAGCCCGTCCCTACGATAGAGCCTGTAGCCGATAGAGAAGTCGGCCCAGTTCTCCAGGAACCCAAACCCCTCCTTCCTACACCAGTTCTTGAGCCACTTGTTAATTTCCCTAATCTCCCGCTGACTTTCTTGTGTGGCCCGTGGTACAGGTAGTATTTCGGAAAATACTACCTTTTGAGGTCCTTGCCCTAAGCTTTTGACCTAAATCCCTGAAATCATTTTTAAGGACTCTCCACCTACCTCTAACTTTGTCATTGGTTCCGATATGGACCATGACCGCTGGATCTTCTCCAGCCCCTCCCAGTAATCTGTCAACCCGATCCGCGATGTGCCGAACTCTAGCGCCAGGAAGACAGCACACTGTTCGGCGATCCTGGTCTTTGTGACAGATTTCCCTATCTGTTCCCCTAATAATGGAGTCTCCCCCTACCAGCACCTGTCTGGCCTGCCCTGCTCTCCTGGTCCCCTGCTTACCGGAGCTGACATTCCTCTGACTGGCAGAGGAAGTGTCCGGCTGCGGCAGTGCCATCCCTGGACTGATATCCCCCTCATCTGCCAAACGTGCAAACTTGTTGGGGTGTGTCAGATCAGGGCTAGCCTCCCTGGCCTCTTCCCTCTACCCCGCTTTCTAACTGTTGCCCAGCTAGATACCTCACTTTCCTCAGCCTCCTCTCTGTCACCCTCCCCCTCATCTACCCCAAAGAGTGCTTGGTCGGTGAGAAGCAAACTCTTTTGCAAATTGTCAATGCCTCTCAGTGTTGCAACTTGCCCATTTAGAGACTCGATTAGCGATTCCAAACGGGTAATTTGCTCATATCTTGAACAAAGATATACACCCTTGAACGGCTGTTCCAGGACTGCATACATCATTCAAGATGTGCACTGGACTGCGTTGTCAATTGTGCAACCCATACTAAATGGGGATTACCCCACAAAAGCGAAAAATACAATTTAGATGTGGGACTGCAATTAGCCAGTTTCTTAGTACTACATTAAAGTCCCTGAATCTAAAGTCCCTGAATCTAAAGTCCCACACTTACACAACCACACTTACACAACCACGCGTCGCGGTCAAACACGCGTTATATATCTCCTTATATAAATATAAATGCAGCTCACTACACCAGCCTGATTTGTTTTCCCTCTGGATTTAAAAAGGCTGTGCTGCTCTCACTGATTAGACAGCCACACCCTAATTAGACAGCCACACCCTAATTGCTCACCTGTGCAACCCCTGGAGAAGGGAAAAAAAAAAAAGTATTATCACAGCACACAATACAGTCAAACACAGCGTGAAGAGGAAGAGTTGTGGTCACCATCACCACCAGAAACAGCCTTATCAGCATCGCTTGCTGGACCTGCCGCAACGCTGGAAGAGGAGTCTGAGGAAGAGGAGTCAGAGGAGGAATGTGGCTTTGAGGAGGAGGAAGACCAACCACAACAGGCATCCCAGGGTGCTCGTTGTCACCTATATGGTACCCGTGGTGTTGTACGTGGCTGAGGGAAAAAACATACCTTCAGTGAGATCACTGAGGACGAGGAACGGGACATGAGTAGCTCGGCATCCAACCTTGTGCAAATGGGGTCTTTCATGCTGTCGTGCCTGTTGAGGGACCCTCGTAAAAAAAGGCTGAAGGAGAACGACCTGTACTGGGTGGCCACGCTACTAGACCCCCGGTATAAGCAGAAAGTGCCTAAAATGTTACTGAATTACCGGAAGTCGGAAAGGATGCAGCAGTTCCAAAATAAATTTAAAAGTATGCTTTACACAGCGTATAAGGGTGATGTCACAGCACAACGGGAATCTAACAGGGGAAGAGGTGAAAGTAATCCTCCTCCTCCCATGACCATGCCGGCAAGGACAGGACGCTTTACAGACGTGTTGTTGATGGAGGACATGCAGAGCTTTTTAAGTCCTACGCATCGCCACAGCCCTTCCGGGTCCACCCTCAGAGAACGACTCGACCGACAGGTAGCAGACTACCTCGCCTTAACTGCAGATATTGACACTCTGAGGAGCGATGAACCCCTTGACTACTGGGTGTGCAGGCTTGACCTGTGGCCTGAGCTATCCCAATTTGCGATAGAACTTCTGGCCTGCCCCACTTCAAGTGTCCTGTCAGAAAGGACCGTCAGTGCAGCAGGAGGTATTGTCACTGAGAAGAGAAGTCGCCTAGGTCAAAAAAGTCTAGATTACCTCCCCTTTATTAAGATGAATGAGGGATGGATCCCGAAGGGACTGACAGTGGGCGATACATTAGACTAAAAAAGGCCTGATGAGATGAGCTGCCTTGGGCTAAAAACGGTCCACACGCTGCCTGTATTTCATCTCTGAATGCCGGATGACTTGCGTGACTTATCCGCCACCAACTAGGGTTCAAGCCGCAATGTTTTAGGGCACTTTCTGCCTGGGAAACATCAATTTTTCAGCGGCTGCAACAATACCAAATTTTTCAGGCATGTGTATATGCCTAATTTTTCTGGCCTCTGATGCTGCACTGTGGCTTCAAAAACCAAACAAAAAAAAAAGGCACATGTGTCAATTCCCCTTCGTGATCGTTACCTTGTGGTGAAGGGGCTTGCGTATCACAATGAAGCGACCACCTCTATGAGTGTGTTGGCAATGGCAATGTTGGCACACCCCAGATGATAAGGTCGTTGCTTCATTGTGAACAGACCAAAAGCGATCGGCTGGATAATTTTGCATAGAAAAAACATTAATTTTCTTTGTGATTATCTAAGGTGATCATTAAAGCCTACTAGGCCAACAATGGGCCCACACTGCAGAATCATTTTTTTTTGGGTCACTTAACTGTCACTGAACTACCTCAGCACGACCATAGGCTTTGAAAAAACCCCATCACCTGCAATCTCCTAAACGTGCGCACGAGCACAGTCATCACTACACCAAGATTGACGCATAGAGGAATAAAATTTATGTCATGAGTGTGTCAACTATTGACAACTCTTTGCGGTTGTCTAAAATCTATTCCATACACGTCCCCTGAAAGGGGACGTAACAGGGATTATACTGATAGGAATAGTACTACTTAACACACCTTATTATAATAATAATAATAATACTAGTGGACATAACAGGGATTAAACTGATAGGAGTGGTGTGTTAAGTAGTACTATTCCTATCTGGTGGCACAGTAGATTGCACGCACAGTGCCCCAAATTGGACGTAGGAGGACCGACCAAGCATCTTTTTCCATCTCCCGGTTCCTAAAATCAATTCCATATACACGTCCCCTGATAGGGGACGTAACAGGAATTAAACTGATAGGAATAGTACTACTTAACACACCTTATAATAACGCAGAGAGAGGCAACACAGAGAGTGGAGTCTGAAGAAGAGGAGTCAGAGGAGGAAGGTGGCTTTGAGGAGGTGGAAGACCAACCACAGCAGGCGTCCCAGGGGGCTTGTTGTCACCTTTCGGGGACCCTTGGTGTTGTACGTGGCTGGGTGGAAGAGACCTTCAATGACATCAGTGAGGACAAGGAACGGGACATGGCTAGCTTGGTATCCAGCCTTGTGCAAATGGGGAGTTTGCGGTTGTGCAAATGTACTGTTTGCGGTGCGTTAAACGGGGAGTTTGGTCTGTCACTGGGAAGCGGGCGTAACCCTTACACTACCTGATCGATACAACATCATACCTGATGTTTTAAAGCACGTTATTCCAAACAATTTAGGAATGTTAGGTGATTTATGCCCTTTATGGATTAAAACCAGACTCTGCGTCAACTATGTAACATTTGCAAAAATTTGCGTTCTCCGTTTGCGAACAGAAAATTTGATGTTTGCGACATCTCTACCTATGTGCCGCGCGACTTATTGTAGCACGACACGTGGTTGTGTAGACCTCACTTTAATGAGTTTGACACCAGCCATCTCCTCGACAGAGATATATTTCTGGATGATTCGTTGTCCAGCGATCAGCTGTAATCACATGCAGAAGCCTCATCTGGTCTTATATTCCCCCAGTGAACACTAGTAGGGAAATGTGATATTACATGCTAGTCCTTCATATAAATATCCAACCACGTAATACATGTGCAGTACCCATTGGGGCACTGCAAAGGGTTAATTACTGCTGAAACTGTTAATATACAATTACCAAGTTAAACGTTGTGATTTATTGCTAAAACCATTGTTTTCAGAATTATCTAAACCCAATAGCAAATCTATAGGCCACCAAACGGTTAATCTTTGTTTACTAGGTAGGTTGTCAGAGTGATGGACCAAGGTTCTCTTCCTGGTTAGTTGTGGAATCTGGACCAAGCAAGAAAGAAGCATGAATAGAGGGACTGTGACTATACACTAATTGCAAACGGTAATATATGAAAAAATATTACTTTTTTTTATCTATTATTACAACATTGTATGGTCTACTCTTTATTAAAACATTGCATTGTACAGGGAGTGCAGAATTATTAGGCAAGTTGTATTTTTGAGGATTAATTTTATTATTGAACAACAACCATGTTCTCAATGAACCCAAAAAACTCATTTAATATCAAAGCTGAATATTTTTGGAAGTAGTTTTTAGTTTGTTTTTAGTTTTTGCTATTTTAGGGGGATATCTGTGTGTGCAGGTGACTATTACTGTGCATAATTATTAGGCAACTTAACAAAAAACAAATATATACCCATTTCAATTATTTATTTTTACCAGTGAAACCAATATAACATCTCAACATTCACAAATATACATTTCTGACATTCAAAAACAAAACAAAAACAAATCAGTGACCAATATAGCCACCTTTCTTTGCAAGGACACTCAAAAGCCTGCCATCCATGGATTCTGTCAGTGTTTTGATCTGTTCACCATCAACATTGCGTGCAGCAGCAACCACAGCCTCCCAGACACTGTTCAGAGAGGTGTACTGTTTTCCCTCCTTGTAAATCTCACATTTGATGATGGACCACAGGTTCTCAATGGGGTTCAGATCAGGTGAACAAAGAGGCCATGTCATTAGATTTTCTTCTTTTATACCCTTTCTTGCCAGCCACGCTGTGGAGTACTTGGACGCGTGTGATGGAGCATTGTCCTGCATGAAAATCATGTTTTTCTTGAAGGATGCAGACTTCTTCCTGTACCACTGCTTGAAGAAGGTGTCTTCCAGAAACTGGCAGTAGGACTGGGAGTTGAGCTTGACTCCATCCTCAACCCGAAAAGGCCCCACAAGCTCATCTTTGATGATACCAGCCCAAACCAGTACTCCACCTCCACCTTGCTGGCGTCTGAGTTGGACTGGAGCTCTCTGCCCTTTACCAATCCAGCCACGGGCCCATCCATCTGGCCCATCAAGACTCACTCTCATTTCATCAGTCCATAAAACTTTAGAAAAATCAGTCTTGAGATATTTCTTGGCCCAGTCTTGATGTTTCAGCTTGTGTGTCTTGTTCAGTGGTGGTCGTCTTTCAGCCTTTCTTACCTTGGCCTTGTCTGTGAGTATTGCACACCTTGTGCTTTTGGGCACTCCAGTGATGTTGCAGCTCTGAAATATGGCCAAACTGGTGGCAAGTGGCATCTTGGCAGCTGCACGCTTGACTTTTCTCAGTTCATGGGCAGTTATTTTGCGCCTTGGTTTTTCCACACGCTTCTTGCGACCCTGTTGACTATTTTGAATGAAACGCTTGATTGTTCGATGATCACGCTTCAGAAGCTTTGCAATTTTAAGAGTGCTGCATCCCTCTGCAAGATATCTCACTATTTTTTACTTTTCTGAGCCTGTCAAGTCCTTCTTTTGACCCATTTTGCCAAAGGAAAGGAAGTTGCCTAATAATAATGCACACCTAATATAGGGTGTTGATGTCATTAGACCACACCCCTTCTCATTACAGAGATGCACATCACCTAATATGCTTAATTGGTAGTAGGCTTTCGAGCCTATACAGCTTGGAGTAAGACAACATGCATAAAGAGGATGATGTGGTCAAAATACTCATTTGCCTAATAATTCTGCACGCAGTGTATTTTCTAAGAAGCTGGCCATTGGTTTGATAAGAAAGAAGACGTGTATGTGTGTTCAGTCTGCTGCCATCTAGACGCAAGTCAAAAGAGCCCTCATCTCTGAGTCTGCAGCTTCCAGAGAGCTATTTTACTACCAAATTACCCCTGAAGGAAAGGCACCAGACATCTTAAAAGGTCCAGAACCAACACTGCCTTGCATTGGACTCAAACATGGTTTTGCGCTTGTCTATGGCAGAAAGACTTTTCTGCATGTGGAGAGGGAATATTAATAAAGTGTTCCCCATGCTTTTAGATAGATTGACCACCCTTATCTTAGTTCTAACTCCTCAGTCTGGGAACTGAAGCTGGAGTTAATGAGAACCTAATCGCCTGCCAGAGCTTCTGCTGAAAGACTATAAACTAACCTTTAGAGTGAGGGCAAGGAGTACTAAATCTACTATCATTGTTGTTGCCTATACGCTGCTATTAAGAGTGGATTGCACTGTTCTAACTTGGAACTGTGCTTTTGATGCTGTTTGTACTATTACTCTATCGTCTGTTCAGTAAAGAGACTTTGTTGCAACCAACGGGCCTGATTATTGTCTCCATCATCCGCTTCCCCCTCCACCCTGCACCTGCACTCCTGTCTTGCATCCTGCAACAAACCCACAATCAAGAAGCCCCAATACAGGTTGTGCCCTGAGGGAGGAAAGGGTGGGTCCTCCATTCACTGCATGGCACTAGGGAGCACCAGAGTGAGGACCACCAAAGTGAACTATGAATACAACTACCACCATCAGAGCCACTCCCACTCCCATCCTACTAGCCCCCTTCAGGGTTGCTGCACATGGAGGGGCCACCAGCACTGGAGGGGCTCTTCCATAGCAGCTATCGGACTCATAGATGAGGTCTCTATGATGTCTATGTGGCCTAGTGGTGGGGATTTACACTTTAATAAATATGGCCAGAAGAAGTTCCTGTCTACATGGCGGGTCTATGTGCGGCCGAGCCCTATATCCCTCATTATCTGTGCAATCTATACTGTCTGTATCTAATCCTCTCATTATATCTCTGCACTTACGCAATCTCTCCATCATCTCCTTCATCTTCTTCACTATTATAGAGAAAAAAATTATTCTGATATTTCTGATCACATCCCTTTCTTTTCTGTGGAATGTTCTGTGTATTCTATGGAATGTTCTGTGGCTTGTTCTATGCAATATTCTGTGGAATGTTCTGTGGATTGCTCTATGAATTGTTCTATGGAATGTTCTTTGGGATGTTCATTCAAGTGAAGACTGCTAATCTTTCTAGAAACTTACACTATGGTTTCAAGTTCCGGGCTTTTAGATATTTTTGCTTTATATCTGTCAGATCTATAATAAAAATAAAACTTGAGACGTGTCACCAGGACTACATTTCTATAGAAGATTCTTATATTATAGCAGGAATATGACGGGTTCTTGATAAATACCTGAATGCCGGCCAGGATCTTATAACTGCAGTTCTGAACCTGTTGGAGGAAGATGTGAAATATTATTTTGTGTCCTCTGATAAAATACATATGGATACATAGAGGATGTTACATATAGACCGGTAGGGTGGATTCTATAATGCCCGGCTCCATTGATATACTACATGATATAAGACTATAGAGCAGGAGCCGCCTCCTAGGAGCTACAATAATGAGCAGGGGCTGCTTCCTAGGAGCCACAATATTGAGCAGAGCCACCTTCTAGGAGCTACAATAATGAGCAGGGGCTGCTTTCTAGGAGACACAATAATGACCAGGGGCCGCCTTCTAGGAGACACATTAATAAGCAGCCCCTGTTCAGAAATGGCTCAGTTGTGGAGGCACGCTGGGCATTACATTTTCTAGGATATTAGTCCCACCTGAATCCTGCCCCTTATTACAACAGTCACACCCCCAAGGGACCATTCACACTACGGTTTTGTCCACATAATATTTGTATGAACAACCGCAACGAAATTCTGCTAAAATCATGTTGGCGGATGTGTCTTTCTGCCTCCCTTGCTATGGGCGGCAGCACTGAAGATTGCGGACTAGCGGTTTAAACCAACACTCGGCGATCTTCAGCTCTACCACCCATTGAAATAAGTAGGAAACAGAAAGGCCTCCTGTGAGATTGGTGGAATTAAGCCGCAGCTGTCTGCTCCAAAATTCTGAGGAAAATAATGCTATGTGAGGCTATGTGAACCGTCCCTTATACCACCCTTGGCTGATGATAACATTATGTTCTCAGATTGGTGCCGAGATCTAGTGATACAACTGATGCTCCTGAATTGTAGTGCACTATAAGACACTTCTCTCCACCAGACTCCTGCACTGATCTGTACTCCACAGACAGGAAGTGACATATGAGCAGCCAATCAGCAGCTTTCTTCGAGTAACGATCACTTCCTAAGCCGATAGCTGGGATTTGAGATCATCTCAGGAGTGATTGATGATTGATAGATTCCACCAGGACAAGTATGAGGACAATGCCCCTAATCCTAATCCAGGATGCTTGGGATGTATAAGATAGGGGTCAGAAAAGGGATCCCTGAGCTGCACTGTGGACCCCTGTGACTACTAGAGATGTTGCAGACATAAAATCTTCAGTTCGTGAACAGCAAACGCGAATTTCTGCAAATGTTCGCGAACCGGGGGAAACCGCCAAAGACTTCAATAGGCAGGCAAATTTTAAAACCCACAGGGACTCTTTCTGGCCACAATAGTGATGGAAAAGTTGTTTCAAGGGGACTAACACCTGGACTGTGGCATGCCGGAGGGGGATCCATGGCAAAACTCCCATGGAAAATTACGTAGTTGACGAAGATTCGGGTTTTAATCCATAAAGGGCATAAATCACCTAACATTCCTGAATTGTTTGGAATAACGTGCTTTAAAACATCAGGTATGATGTTGTATCGATCAGGTAGTGTAAGGGTTACGTCCGCTTCAGTGACAGACCAAACTCCCCGTTTAACGCACCGCAAACAACCGCAAACAGTCCATTTGCACAACCGCAAACTCCCCATTTGCACAAGGTTGGATACCAAGCTAGCCATGTCACGTTCCTTGTCCTCACTTACGTCATTGAAGGTCTCTTCCTCCACCCAGCCACGCACAACACCAAGGGTCCCCGAAAGGTGACAACAAGCCCCCTGGGACGCCTGCTGTGGTTGGTCTTCCACCTCCTCAAAGCCACCTTCCTCCTCTGACTCCTCTTCTTCAGACTCCTCTCTCTGTATTGCCGCAGGTCCAGCAATCGACGACGACAAGGCTGCTTTTGGTGGTGATGGTGACCACAACTCTTCCTCTTCATGCTCATCTACGGCCTGATCCAGCACTCTTCGCAGGGCAGGCTCCAGAAAAAACACATATGGGATGAGGTCGATGCTGTTGCCTTGGGTTTGACTGACCAGGTTAGTCACCTCCGCAAAAGGACGCATGAGCCTACAGCCATTGTGCATGAGCGTTCAGTAACGCGGCCAAAAAATACCCAGCTCCGCAGAGGATTTAAAAAAAAAAATCTGTTCTTATCAGTTTAATCTCTGTTTTGTCCCCTATCAGGGGCCGGTGTATGGAATAGATTTTAGGAACTGGGAGATGGAAAAAGATGCTTGGTCGGTCCTCTTACTTCCAATTTGGGGCACTGCGCGTGCGCCGTGCAATTTACTGTGCAATCCCAATATGAGTGGTATGTTAAGTAGTACTATTCCTATCAGTTTAATCCTTGTTACGTCCCCTATCAGGGGACGTGTATAGAATAGTTTAGACAACCGCAAAGAGTTGTCAATAGTTGACACACTCATGACATAAATTTTATTCCTCTATGCGTCAATCTAGTGATGACTGTGCTCGTGCGCACGTTTGGGAGATTGCAGTCGATGGCTTTTTTCCAGTGTGGGGCTATTGTTGGCCTAGTAGGCTTTAATGATCACCTTAGATAATCACAAAGAAAATTAATGTTTTTTTCTATGGAAAATTATCCAGCCGATCGCTTTTGGTCTGTTCACAATGAAGCAACGACCTTATCTCATCTAGGGTGTGCCAACATTGCCATTGCCAACACACTCATAGAGGTGATCGCTTCATTGTGATACGCAAGCCCCTTCACCACAACAAGGTAATGATCACGAAGGGGGATTGACACATGTATGTGCCTTTTTGTTTTGTTTTTGCAGCCACAGTGCAGCACCAGAGGCCAGAAAAATTAGGCATGTACACATGCCTGAAAAATTAGGTATTGTTGCAAATTGATGTTTTCCAGGCAGAAAATGCACTAAAACATTGCGGCTTGAATCCTAGTTGGTGGGGAAGAAGTCACGCAAGTCATCCGGCATGCAGAGATTAAATACAGCAGCGTGTGGACCATTTTATAGCCCAAGGCATCTCATCAGGCCTTTTTTAGTCAAATGCATCCCCCACTGTCAGTCCCTTAGGGATCCATGCCTCATTCATCTTAATAAAGGTGAGATAATCTAGACTTTATTGACCTAGGCGACTTCTCTTCTCAGTGACAATACCTCCTGCTGTGCTGAAGGTCCTTTCTGACAGGGCACTTGAAGCGGGGCAGGCCAGAAGTTCTATCGCAAATTGGGATAGCTCAGGCCACAGGTCAAGCCTGCACACCCAGTAGTCAAGGGGTTCATCGCTCCTCAGAGTGTCGATATCTGCAGTTAAGGCGAGGTAGTCTGCTACCTGTCGGTTGAGTCGTTCTCTGAGGGTGGACTCCGAAGGGCTGTGGCGATGCGTAGGACTTAAAAAGCTCTGCATGTCTTCTATCAACAACACGTCTGTAAACCGTCCTGTCCTTGCCGGCGTGGTCGTGGTAAGAGGAGGATTACTTTCACCTCTTCGCCTGTTAGCTTCCCATTGTGCTGTGACATCACCCTTATACGCTGTGTAAAGCATTTTTTTTAAACTTGTTTTGGAACTGCTGCATCCTTTCCGACTTCCGGTAATTCGGTAACATTTCAGGCACTTTCTGCTTATACCGGGGGTCTAGTAGTGTGGCCACCCAGTACAGGTCGTTCTCCTTCAGCCTTTTTAAACAAGGGTCCCTCAACAGGCATGACAGCATGAAAGACCATTTGCACAAGGATGGATGCCGAGCTACTCATGTCCGTTCCTCGTCCTCACTGATGTCATTGAAGGTCTGTTCTCCCCCCCCCCCAGCCACGTACAACACCACGGGTACCAGATAGCTAACAACGAGCACCCTGGGATGCCCGCTGTAGTTGGTCTTTCTCCTCCTCAAAGCCACATTCCTCCTCTGGCTCCTCTTCCTCAGACTCCTCTTCCAGCGTTGCGGCAGGTCCGGCAAGCGATGCTGATAAGGCTGTTTCTGGTGATGATGGTGGCCACCACTCTTCCTCTTCACGCTCATCTACGGCCTGATCCAGCACTCTTCGCAGGGCATGCTCTAGGAAGAAAACAAATGGGATGATGTCGCTGATGGTGCCTTCGGTGCGACTGACTAGGTTTGTCACCTCCTCAAAAGGACGCATGAGCCTACAGGCATTGCGCATGAGCGTCCAGTAACGTGGCAAAAAAATTCCCAGCTCCGCAGAGGCTGTCCTAGCACCCCGGTCATACAAATACTCGTTGACGGCTTTTTCTTGTTGGAGCAGGTGGTCGAACATTAGGAGTGTTGAATTCCAACGTGTCGGGCTGTCGCAAATCAAGCGCCTCACTGGCATGTTGTTTCGCCGCTGAATATCTGAAAGTGCACCATGGCCGTGTAGGAACGCCTGAAAAGGCCACACACCTTTCTGGCCTGCTTGAGGATGTCCTGTAAGCCTGGGTACTTATGCACAAAGCGTTGTACGGTCAGATTACACACATGTGCCATCTTGTCCAAATTCAATGCCGCCAACAAATTGCTTCCGTTGTCACACACCACTTTGCCGATCTCCAGTTGGTGCAGAGTCAGCCACTGATCCACCTGTGCGTTCAGGGTGGACAGGAGTGCTGGTCTGGTGTGACTCTCTGCTTTCAGGCAAGTCAACCCCAAGACGGCGTGACACTGTCGTATCCGGGATGTGGAATAGCCCTTGGGGAGCTGGGGGGGTGCAGTTGATGTGGAGCAAGACGCAGCAGCAGAAGAGGACTCAGCCGAGGAGGTTAGCGAAGAGGATGTAGTAGGCGGAGTAGAGGAAGTGGCAGCAGGCCTGCCTGCAAGTCGTGGCGGTGTCACCAACTCCTCTGCAGAGCCACGCATTCCATGCTTGCCAGCCGTCAGCATGTTTACTAAATGCGCAGTGTACATGATATACCTGCCCTGACCGTGCTTTGCAGACCAGGTATCAGTGGTCAGATGGACCCTTGCCCCAACACTGTGTGCCAGAGATGCCATGACTTCCTTTTCCACAATAGAGTACAGGTTGGGGATTGCCTTTTGTGAAAAGAAATTTCGTCCGGGTACCTTCCACTGCGGTGTCCCAATAGCTACAAATTTTTTGAAGGCCTCAGACTCCACTAGCTTGTATGGTAAAAGCTGGCGGGCTAAGAGTTCCGACAAGCCAGCTGTCAGACGCCGGGCAAGGGGATGACTCTGTGACATTGGCTAATTACGCTTAAACATTTCCTTGACAGACACCTGACTGTGGGCAGATGAGCAGGAACTGCTGAAGGTGAGAGGCGGAATGGCGGATGGTTAAGAGGGGGCAAGGAGGACCGCAGTGGTTGACGTGGCTGAAGATGCTGGACCAGGAGGAGGATGGTGGCTTTGAGTTTGTGTGCTGCTTGTACTCCTCATGTGTTGATCCCATAGGCGTTTGTGATTTGAGATCATGTGCCTTCGCAAAGCAGTTGTACCTAGGTGGGTGTTGGACTTCCCACGACTCAATGCAAATGGCAAATGGCATCGCTGTTATCAGAGGCAGACACACAAAATAAATGCCACACTGCTGAGCTTTGCAATGACCGCATTCTGGTGCTGGCAACAGCATGCGTTGATTGGCGTGCTGTCTGGCTGACCCCGGGTGCTGATACATGCTGTCTGACTGTGCCACTAGCTCCTTGCGACGACCTCCCCCTGCTTCCAACTCATCTCCTCCTCCTCTGTCTCCCCATCAGAACTTTCCCCCTGTTCTTCTTCTCTTCGAGCGGGCACCCACGTGACATCCACGGACACATCGTCATCATCAACCGCTTCACTTGTATCTGACAACTCAGCAAAGGAAGCAGCAGCAGGTACAACATCATCATCATCACACCGTACGTCCATGTGTGTAATGCTGCCTGACTGAGACATATCCCTGTTATCTACATCCTCTGGCAATAATGGTTGCGCATCACTCATTTCTTCCAACTGATGTGTAAATAACTCCTCTGACAGATCAAGTGAAGCAGCTGTGGTGCTAGTGTTGGTGGTGGAGGCGGGCGAGTGGTAACTTGAGAGGTGCCCGAAGCTGAGCTGGAGGAGGATGGTGCGTCAAGGTTCTGAGCAGAAGCTGTAGAAGATTGGGTGTCCTGTGTAAGCCAGTCAACTATGTCCTCAGAACTTTTCGAGTTCAGGGTACGTGGCCTCTGAACACTGGGCATTATTCTAGGGCCAAAGGAAATCACAGCACCACGACCACAACGGCCCCTGCGGGATGGCCTGCCTCTGCCTGTCATTTTTTTTCTGATTAGTTGTACTATGCGTGCAAGCTACTGTGACACCAGATATGAGTGGTGCAACTAGGCACTGGCAGTAGTGGGCACAGTATACGCTGTAGGCCTGACACACACGCTTGCAGGCAACTGCAATTAGATTACAGTGAAAAAAGTTTTTTGTTTTTTTAAATGCAAGCTACTGTGACACCAGATATGAGTGGTGGCACTGGGCACTGGCAGTAGTGGGCACAGTACACGCTGTAGGCCTGACACACACGCTTGCAGGCAACTGCAATTAGATTACAGTGAAAAAAGTTTTTTGTTTTTTTAAATGCAAGCTACTGTGACACCAGATATGAGTGGTGGCACTGGGCACTGGCAGCACAGTACACGCTGTAGGCCTGAAACACACGCTGGCAGGCAACTGCAATTAGATTAGGGCCCTTTCACACTTGCGTTGTCCGGATCCGGCGTGTACTCCATTTGCCGGAATTACACACCGGATCCGGAAAAACGCAAGTGAACTGAAAGCATTTGAAGACGGATCCGTCTTCAAAATGCGTTCATTGTTACTATGGCACCCAGGACGCTATTAAAGTCCTGGCTGCCATAGTAGTAGTGGGGAGCTTTTCAATGGGCATTAATTCTGGATCCGGCCTTGCGGCAAGTGTTCCGGATTTTTGGCCGGAGCAAAAAGCGCAGCATGCTGCGGTATTTTCTCCGGCCAAAAAACGTTCCGGTCCGGAACTGAAGACATCCTGATGCATCCTGAACGGATTTCTCTCCATTCAGAATGCATTAGGATAAAACTGATCAGGATTCTTCCGGCATAGAGCCCCGACGACGGAACTCTTCGCCGGAAGAAAAGAATGCAAGTGTGAAAGAGCCCTTACAGAGAAAAAAAAAGCAGACTGATGTACTAGCCCTAAAAAGGGCTTTTTGGGGTGCTGTCAGGACGCTGTCCTTACAGCAGATCAGATGAGTCTTTGAGGACTGGAGTGGACACTGAATACACTGGCCTAGCTATCGATTTCCCTATTAAATCAGCAGCAGCTACACTGTCCCTCCTCTAACTAACACTGCAGCTTCCGAATGAATCTAAGATGGATGCTGTCCATGCTTTTTGATAAATGGTGGGAGGGTATGCTGATTGGCTGGAATGTGTCTGCTGACTGTGAGGTACAGGGTCAAAGTTTGCTCAATGATGATGTATAGGGGGCGGCCGAACATCGCATATGTTCGCCCGCCGCGGCGAACGCGAACAAGCGATGTTCGCCGGCGAATAGTTCGGGACATCTCTAGTGACTACAGAGAAGATGAAACCTTATCCTTCTACTCCACCTGCCCAGTCTATATAGGAGACTAATGGGAACTATGGGATAAATGTCTCATCTCTGTATAGAGCAGAGCAGCTAATCATCCTCCGTCTCCATTTCTGCTCTGCACTACTGACATCTGACCATGAAGCCTATGGAGTGGAGTGCTGCTCTGGAGAAGCTCAGGAGAATGTATGAGGGAATTGCATTGTCTTTGTTTCCTCATATGTTCTTCGAAGCAGAATGGCTCTATAGAAGGAACAGTCCAGGGGGCCACACCATGTCTGCACCAGTATACTGTACTGTACGATGATATACATACTTTACCCCATCCCTGTCCATGATTTCCCAGAACCTGTAAGAGAAAAGATGAGAGTGAGAATCCAGAACTGATGACTGGTGATATCCTGTAGAGGTATGCTATCACTGGCTATACTGAGCCCCTTTACATATTCACCGACAGTCAGGGGAGGGCTGGCAGCCTTAGTCCTGGGGGGCAAATCCAGTCAAGTGGCCCATTTTTATTTTGCAGACTTTTCTTTTATACAGGAACACATTGCATTTACTGCCCCCCAATGTGTCACGTGTAGCGCGCTGTACCAATTTTTTGCCTCCTTCTGCAAATGGCAGGGGGAGGAGCCAAAGCATCTCCTCTCCTACATAGTGCCACATACCTGTTACATCCAGTGATGTCACCTTTGTTGTAGACATTCTCTTTCCTCATTTTCTCCATTCAGACCAGACCGCCATGATGATTTTTCAGCCATCTCTGCTCTCTGCAGAGATTGACAAACAGACATTAGTTTCCCACATTTCCATCATCTTCACATCTTCTGAACACCCTTTTCTGCCACCCCCAATACTATACTGCAGGAACAGTCCCCCTGGGAATACTACTACCACACAGATAGTGCCCCCTTCAACAATTATTGGCACACAGTGCTCTAAAAAATAACTGCGCCCAGACACTAATAGTATAAAGATAATGTTCCCCAAAAATAATTGTGCTAAGCTGATACTATGCCAGGGTGCCCCCCAAAGTGACAGTGCTCCCCAAAATCCCACCAATAGAAATAATTATCTGCCAGAGCACAGTTAGTAGTAATAATGCCCCTATAGTGCCCATACTAGTAATCATGTTCATCATAGCCCCCAGTAGTGGTAAAGCTCCGCATAATACCCCCTAGTAGTAATAATTCTCCCTAAAATATGACAGTACATGAAATACCCCCGCTTAGTGCCCGCAGTTGAGCTAATGTCTCCATAATGTATGCCAGTATAAAATACCCCTATATAGTGCCCCAGTAAATGCCCTCATAGTTCTCCTCTCCCCCTTCCCCATAGTGTCCCCATAATATGCCAGTAAAAAATGCCCCTTCTTAGTGCCCCCAGCAGATGCCCCTATAGTGCTCCTCTCCCCCATAATGTGCCAGTAAAAAATGCCCTTTCTTAGTGCCACCAGATGCTCCAATAGTGCTTCACTCCACCATAGTGCCCCCAAATAATGCCACATAGTGCCGCTCTCCCCTATAGTGCCTCCCATAATGTGCCAGTAAAAAATGCCCCCTTAGTGCCATCAGATGCCATAGTGCCCTGCCCCCCATAATGTGCCAATAAAAAAGGCCCCCTTAGAGCCCCCACTTCCCCATAGTGCCCCCAAACAATGCCCCTAAAGTGCCAACAGATGCCCCATAGTCCAGCTCTCCCCTATAGTGCCCCCCATAGTGTGCCAATAAAAAAGCCCCTTTAGAGCACCCAGATGCTCCTCTCCCCCATGGTGCCCCCCCATAATGTGCCAGTAAGAAATGCTCTCATAGTGCCCCCCCCCAAAAAATGGGCAAAAAATAAATGCCCCCAGGGTGCCACCCCCAAGAAAATGGGGCTGTAAGAAATGCCAGATGCCCCTATAGTGCCAGCTCCCCCCACAAAGAAAAAAAAACAAAAAAACGCTAAGGCCTCTTCCACACGGGCGTCATGTTTTTGGGCCGGATAAGATGCGAGTGCGTCGCGGGAAAATGCGTGATTTTTCCGCGCGAGTGCAAAACATTGTAATGCGTTTTGCACGTGCGTGAGAAAAATCGACATGTTTGGTAGACAGACCCGAACCCGGACTTCTTCACAGAAGTTCGGATTTGGGTTTGGTGTTGTGTAGATTGTATTATTTTCCCTTATAACATGGTTATAAGGGAAAAAATAGCATTCTTAATACAGAATGCTTAGTACAATAGGGCTGGAGGAGTTAAAAAAAAAATTCAAAATAATTTAACTCGCCTTAATACACTTTTTCGTGCAGCCCGGCTTCTCTTCTGTCTTCATCTTTGCTGTGCAGTAGGAATAGGACCTTTGATGACGTCACTGCATTCATCACATTGTCCATCACATGATCCAGAACCATGGTGATAGATCATGTGATGGACCATGTGATGAGCGCAGTGATGTCATCAAAGGTCCTTTTCCTCAAAGAAGAAGACAGAAGAAAGAAGAGAAGTCGGGCTGCGCGAACAAGTGGATTAAGGTGAGTTAAATTATTATATATTTTTTTTTTAACCCCTCCAGCTCTATTGTACTATGCATTCTGTATTAAGAATGGTATTATTTTCCCTTATAACCATGTTATAAGGGAAATAATAATGATCGGGTCCCCATCCTGATTGTCTCCTAGCAACTGTGCGTGAAAATCGCACCACATCCGCACTTGCTTGCGAATGCTTGCGATTTTGACGCAGCCCTATTCACTTCTATGGGGCCTGCGTTGCGTGAAAAACGCACAAAGTAGAGCATGCTGCGATTTTCACGCAACGCACAAGTGATGCGTGAGAATCACTGTTCATGTGCACAGCCCCATATAAATGAATGGGTCCGGATTAAGTGCAGGTGCAATGCGTTCACCTCACGCATTGCACCCATGCGGAAATCTCGCCCGTGTGAAAGAGGCCTAATACTTACCTCCATCAGCAGTGATGCGATTAAGCCCTCTTCCGGCCTGTGTCCCTGCTGTGTGCTGCCCGGCTCAGGCGGCGCGATGATAATGACGTCATTGCACCACCTGAGCCGGCCTCTGATAGGCCGCAGGCATTAGTGCCTGCGGCCTATTAGAAGAACAGGGAAGGGAGACGCCTCTCCCTCCCCTGCCCCGCCGCAGCACAGTCATCTGTATCGCTGTCCTGAGGACAGGGCCGCCCTGCCTGTGGTGATTAGTGGTGCGGCCCTGAGAAACTTAAAAACAATAAAAAAAATGATCGTTAAAGACAGCCCAGCGGCCGTTTTTAACATGCTTTAGGGCAGTCTGCTCCCCGTCCCAACCCGCCCCTGCCGACAGTCCCAAATGTGCAGGGACTGTCCCTAAATTACAGGGATGTCCCTGCAAATTTGGGTTATACTGGGCCAAACAATTATAATTTTAAAATTGGTAAGTATGCATTTAAAGTTCCAGTGTTACTATTAACGACTTATGCACTGAGCCAATATTGGTGTTAAAGGGGTTTTCCCCGAGAACTAAAGGGGTCGTCTCCCCTCTAACATTGGAAGTATATCGCTAGGATATGCCACAATGTCAAATTGGTACAGGTCCTGCACCTATCTCTAGAACAGAGCTCCTGAAGAGAACAAGAGCACACTGCACATGCGCTGCCACCCTGCGCATGCACACTGCAGGGTTAGCAATTGTTCGTAGAGATATGAACAATCAGCAAAAACAGGGTATTTTTTTGCCACCCGTAGCCTCCAGCAGAAAAAAAAAAACCTGTCCGTGAATTATAAGTATTCATGGAGCATGCATCGTGGATACTGTGGATTTGTTGCTTCGGCCGCCGTCCTGTGGTAGGCTACTGGTCTCTTCCAGGCCAGTCTGCAGCATGAGTTACTGAGCTCTATTTTGGTGCAGGCGGCTTACCACATGATGATGTCAATAGGTTTGCGTGCACTGGATGACATCATCTTGCAGTGTGCCGCCTGCGCCGAGACACAGCTAAGTTACTTAGGCTGCAGGCTGGCTAGGAAGAGATGTGTATCCTACATCACGGACAGCGGCATGGAGGAGGAATCAGGTAAGTGGTAGAAACCGGGGCCATATAGGGGACTGTTTATACCACTGAGGGCACTATAAGGGACTGTTTTTACACTATTGGGGGCACTACAGGAACTGTTTATGCTACTGGGGGCACTATAGGGGACTGTTTATGCAGGGGGGCACTATAGGGGGAAATTTATACTGCTGGGGCACTATAGGGGGCCAGTTAGGCTACTGGAGGCACTATAGGGGGCTATTTATACTAAAGGGGCACTATAGGGGGCCATTAAAGGTATTGTCAGGACTTTTACAGTTGATGACCTATCCTCAGGATAGGTCATCAATATGAGATCGGCGTGGATCCGGCAACTAGCACCCCCGCCAATCGGCTGTATAGGACATCATTTTTCACCACTGCGGACATTATAGGGCACCATTTATACTACCGGGGACAATATAGGGGACCATTTATACCACTGGGTGCACTATAGGGGACCACTTATACTACTAAAGTCACTATAGTGGACCATTTATACTACTGTGAGCACTATAGGAGGCCATTTATACTACTGAAGGTACTATGGGGGAGCATTTATTATACTAGGGGGACTATACAGGGCCAGTTATATTGCTAGGGACACTATAGGGGGCCATTTATGCTACTGGTGACACTATAGTAGACAAGTAATACAACTGGGGGCACTATAGGGGAGCACTTATACTACTACGGTGACTATTGGGGACCATTTATACTTCTGGGGGCACTATAGGTGGCCATTTATACTACTGGTTGCACTATAGGGGAACATTTATTCTACTAGAAGCACTATATGGGGCTAGTTATATTGCTATGGGCACTGTATGGGGACATTTATGCTACTGGAGGCACTATAGGTGACTATTTATGCTGAAGGCGGCACTATAGGGGACCATTAAAGGGGTTCTCAGGGCTTTTATTAATTATGACCTATCCCCAGGATAGGTCATCAATATCAGATCAGCAGGGATCTAACACCTGGCACCCCTGACGATCAGCTATATAGGAAATCATTTTCACCACTGTGGACATTGTAGGTGACCATTTAAAAAACTGGGGGCATTATAGAGCACCAGTGCTACCAGTTATACTACTGGCGGCACTATAGGGGACCATTTAAACTACTGGGGGCACTATAGGGGTCCATTTATACTACTGTGGGCACTATAGGGAACAATTATACTATTGTGGGAACTATAAGGGGTCATTTATACTAATGGAAACACTGTAGGAAACCACTTATACTACTAAGGTCACTATAGGAGACCATTTATACTTCTGGGGGCACTAGAGTGGACCATTTATACTACTGGGTGCACTATAAGGGGTCATTTATACTACTAGGTGCACTATAGGTGACCATTTATACTTCTGAGGCCAACATATGGGACCATTTATACCACTGGTTCTACTATAGAGGACCATTTATACTACTGAGGGCCCTATAGGGGCAATTTATACTATTGGGGGGACTGTAGGGGGCAATTTATGCTACTGGTTGCACTGTAGGTGGCCATTTATACTACTCGGGGAATTAAAGGGCACCTTTTAAACTACTGGGGGCACTATAGGGGCCATTTATAATACTGGGGGGACTGTAGGGGGCCATTTACACTGCTAGGGGCACCATAGGGGGCCATTTACACTGCTAAGGGGACCAAGGGGGCCATTTATGCTACTGGTTGCACTGTAGGGGGCCATTTATACTACTCGGGGCATTACAGGGTACAATTTAAACTACGGGGTGCACTATAGGGAACATTAACACTACTAGGGGAACTATAGTGACCATTTATACTACTTGGGGTACTATAGGGGGCTATTTACTCTGTGAGGGGCACCATAGGGGGCTATTTATACTTTTGGGGGCACTATAGGGTACCAGTGATGGCCAGTTCGCAGTTTTCGCCAACAAACACATGCGGGCTGTCATCTTGACTCACTCGTCCGGCGATGCACAGGTAAGCCCTTACCTGTGCCCGCGCCGGGAGCCGGTCTAAAATCAAATGCGGTCACCGGGAGCAGGCAGGGGGCCTTCATCAGCCGCCTGGGGCCTTCATCAGGCTGTTCTCAGAACTGCCCGCTTCCAGTGACCGCATTTGATTTCAGACCGGCTCCCGACACAGGCACAGGTAAGGGCTTACCTGTGCATTGCTGGACTTGTGAGTCAAGATGACAGCCCACATGTGTTTGTTGGCGAACACTGTGAACTGGCCATCACTGTAGGGGACCAATTATACTAATGGGGGCACTATAAAGGACCATTTATACTAATGGGAGCACTATAGGGGACAACTTATACTACTAAGGTCACTATAGAGGACCATTTATACTACTTGAGGCACTATAGGGGGCCATTTATACTACTGGGGGCACTAGAGGGGGCCATTTATACTAAAGGCGGTAGTATAAGAAGCCATTTATATTAATGGTGGCACTATAGTGGACCAGTTATGCCACTGTGGGCACTATAGGGGATCACTTATACTATTAAGTAGAGATGTCCTTGCGGTTCGCCCGGCGGTCTTTTCACGGAAAACTTTGTGTGTTTGCGATTCGCCGAACATATGGAGATATTCGCGCCCGCCAAATTCTTTTACATTGTGAAGAACTTTGACCCATGACACATCGATCAGGTGGTACAGGACAGCCAATTGAGACGTTTCAGCACATTGACATACCCCCTACCTTATAAATAAGTTAACACACACTTATTCCAGCCTTGTGGTGTGTCCCCGCCGCAATCGGCACAAAATTCAAAAGAACGGCTCCGTATTCTCATAGAGGTCCTCAAAAACTACTTCTTTAATCACAAATAGTGTTTACAGCAGACACATCCACCCAGTATACAATAACAGTTGACGCGTTTCGGAACTAAGTCCTTAGTCGTAAACTACTAAGGACTTAGTTCCGAAACGCGTCAACTGTTATTGTATACAGGGTGGATGTGTCTGCTGTAAACACCTTATAAATAAACCTGATCATTTTACATTCAGTTTTTTGCCAGTGTAGAGAGAGGTTGCTGTGTGGAGCATGGACAGGCTGCTGGGGACACCAAACGCTAGCTAATAGGGCCACAAAAGTCTCTTTAAGGACTGGAATAGGTGTGCTATCGATAGGTGTGATACACAGAGGGGTGCGATATACTTATAATATACTTTTATAATGATTCAAAAACACATAGATCTATATAGTGATCACCTGGAAGTCAGGGGCCTAGGGGTATAGGGTAAGGTTCCGTTGGGGTCGCTCTTATCAGGGCGGGTGGTCTGTGGTTAGTCTATCAGTGCCAGAATAGCACCCCCCTGTAGGGCAATATCAGGGACAGTTCTTTGCCCACCCTGTCCTTCAATACCACATCATCATCTAGCCAAGAGATAGATGGTGTTTGATTTCCCTCCTGGATTCATGGATGTGCACTGGAACCCCCCGGATTGTGGTAGGACATATGGTTTCTGTTTGGTGCCGCCGAGCACCTGATTTGGTGCGGCCGAGCACTTGTTATTGCCTATCACATCTATGCTTTTTGCTTAACTTTAATAATTTAATTTATTTTCATTTTGAGGGATATCTTTTCCATTTACACGTCCGCAAAATGGGTCAGCATCCATTCCGCAATTTTGGGGAACCAATGCAGACCCATTCATTTTCAATGGGGCCGGAATGTGCTGTCCGCATCCGTATTTGCGGATCCACATCCGCATTTGCGGATCCGCGCTTCCGCATCCCCGCTTCTGTTTCCACAAAAAAATAGAACATGTCCTATTCTTGTCCGCAATTGCAGACAAGATTAGGCATTTTCTATTATAGTGCGGCGATGTGTGGCTCGCAAATTGCGGAATGCACATTGCCGATGTCCGTGTTTTGCAGATCCGCAAAACACTTACGGACGTGTGAATGGACCCTCATAGTAACATTATTAAAGGTTACGTTTTATCTTTATGTATATTCTAATGGATTGCCTTCCTTGTACAATGTTATAATATACTTTCTATGTTAGGAAGTATATTATAGTGCAGTTGTGTGCGGTTCTGCTGCGATACTGCAGGTATATAGAGGGACAAGCTTTATTTCTTGGATGCCAATATGAGCTGAAGGTTTTTCAGTTTCGCATGCCATTAAAATAAATGGGACCCGCCATTTGATTGCGACGCGTCCCGGCAAATGTTCGTCCATCACTACTACTAAGGTCACCATTGGGAAACATTTATACTTCTGGGGGGCACTATACTGGACCATTTATATTACTGGGGTCACTATAGGGGGCATTTATACTACTGGGTGCACTATAGGTGACCATTTATACTACTGAGGGCACTATAGGGGACCATTTATACTACTGGTGGCACTGTGAGGGATCGTTTATACTACTGAGGTCACTATATGGACCATTTATACCACTGGGGTTATTATCGGGGGCCATTTACACTACTGGGAGCACTATGGGGACCTCCTATGCTACTATAGTGGATCATTTATACTACTGGGGGCACTATAGCGGCCATTTATACTACTGGGGGTACTGTAGGGGCCATTTACACTACTAGGGGTACCATAGGGGACCATTTATAATACTGCTTGCACTATACTGGACCATTTATGCTACTGGCGACATTATAGGGGGCCATATATACAACGGGGGCATTTTGGAAATTACACCACCCAAAAAAAATTTAAGGGGTGTACTGAGCACTTTACCAAGCGGGCATTTCATAGATTGTATAATACTCAGCTGTGAAAATGAAAAATTGCATTTTTTTTACAAGAAAATAGTGCCTTATGCCCAAACTTTCTTTGTCACAAAAAGGGATAACAGGGTATATATCCCCCAACAATTTGCTACCCTAGTTGTGGTCACTAACTGTTATTTGCGGACATGGCAGGGCTCAGAAGGGAAGGAGCGGCATCTGGATTTTCTAACAAAGAATTTTCTGACATGGTTTTCAAGAGCGATAACTTTTAAATTTTTTGTTGACTGAGCTGTGTGAGGGCTTATTTTTTACAGGACAAGCTGTAGTTTTTATTGCCACAATTTTAGGGTACATTTAGATTTCTGATGACTTTTTATCTCATTTATTGGGAGGTGAAGTCACAAGAAAAAATGTTTGGTGTCATTTTTCTATATTTTTATTACACCATTCACTTGATGGGGAAGATAAAAAAAAAATTATGTTTGTGTGTTGCAATTTTCTTACAGCCTTATCTTTTACATTTTATTGCTATGGTCTTGTTTGAGGACTCATTTTTTGCGGGATGAGGTGAAGTTTTTATTGCTACCATTTTTGGGTATATACAACTTTTTGATCAATTGACATTATAGTTTTTGAGAGGTGAGGTAACTAAAGAAGTTGTTTTGGCTTTTTTTTTTTTTTTTTTTACGGCGTTCACCTGATGGTATAGAGCCGGTCGTTATGGATGAGGCGATGCCAAATATGCCGATTTTTATTTATTTTTTATTTTTTTCCCTAAAACACTTTATTATTATTATTTTTTTATTTTACACTTAGTCCCCCTCATATGGTCATACAAGACCTCTGAGGGACATTTAACTTCACTTTTTTTTTCCCTTACTATTGATTTCTCCTGTAACTGGGGCTGACATAGTAGCCCCAGTTACAAGGGAATTGCTTCCGTGTTTTTTAGCGGTCCTATTGACTTGAATGGGTCCGCGAACTGTTTTCCGCGAAAATAGGACAGTTTATATTTTTTTGACTGACTGGAACCACGGATCACGGACGCGGATGACAAACTGTGCATTAGCCGAGTTTTCAACGGACCCATTGAAAGTTAATGGGTCCGCAGAAAATCATGAAAAACGGAACAACGGACACAGAATAAAACAACGGTCGTGTGCATGAGGCCTTACGGTGCTGTACAGCCTCAGTGCAGGGCTGATCGAGATCTGTGGAAGACCTAACAGCTTCTGCACTCCCCCGGGTCCGGTGGTCACATGAACACCTGGCCAGAGCATGAAGCGGCACATCACTTCCTTGCTATATACACAGCGCTCATTCAGCACCATGCATACAGCGATCCAGAAGGCAGGTAGACCCAGGAACAGTTCTTGCCTTCTCTATGGGGAGCCCTGTTATCACTGACAGCGGGCCCCCGGAACAGCAGCTGCACTTTTAGGTGCAGCTGCGATCTCTGAATGGACGTTATAAAACGTCCATTCAGAAATAAACCCGACCACCCAGGACATTTATAGTCAATAGGCAGTTGGGAAGTGGTTAATTAAGTTACTGGGTGCATTACAATTATTAGGTGCACTATGTGGGAGCATTGTAACTACAGGGAGCACAATAGAGGGGTTGTATTATATTCTGGGAGCACTATAGGGGTCTTTACAATACTGGGGACATTTTGAGGGCAATTTTACTTCTGGACTTCTGGGTCACTATGCAGGGGTTATTACTGTTACCAGCGTTGTTGCTAGGTTAAAACATTTAGGGCATGGGTCCTGGTTGTTTTGTCCCAGGTCCCGAATCTACTGCCTGCCAGCTAGAAACAACTGTAAGTCCTCAGGATGGCAATACATTTAAATCTAATGCACTGGAAGAGCTGGAGGACCTGTGATGACATCACAGTTATGTGATCAGTGCTGAAGGCAGTGGTTGAGAAGGAATTGTGATGATGTCACCATCAAGTGACCAGTGTAGGAGAGGATGGCCCTCAGTAGTGAAGAGAAGTCCTGGGGAAGAAGCTGTAGTGAGGTGTGTGTCAGAGGTAAGTGAAGGGAGAGATTCTCAGTCTGAGAGGCAGAGCAATTCTGGGAGTTGTGATTATTTAACTGGGACTGTATGTTAGGGCTGAAGGGAGGAATGTTATTTATATGTTGTTTGTATGTGTAAAAAGGGGTTAGGGTCCGCGCAGCAATAAAGGAAAGCTTAGGGGTAACACAAAATTCACTGGTTCTATTTATGCTGCTTCCTCCAATCGCCTCCTTATCCTTCCTCCTTCGCAGCTTCTTAGTCTCTGAACCAACGAGCAGTAGTGAGTATACTTCTCACGCAAAATCGTAATCTTGAACATCACATGGAACATCGGGCTTTATTATATGTTCCATGTGATGTTCAAGATTACGATTTTGCGTGAGAAGCATACCCACTAGCGCTCGTTGGTTCAGAGACTAAGAAGCTGCGAAGGAGGAAGGATAAGGAGGAGATCGGAGGAAGCAGCATAAAGAGAACCAGTGATTTTTGTGTAACCCTTAAGCTTTTCTTTATTACAGCGCGGACCCTAACCCCTTTTTTTAATACGTTTTGGACTAAAAGAAGTGGGGACCTACTTCAACAAAGGGACTGAAGCTAATATCAGCACGCAATCTAATACACAAAACCTTTGTATATATGGGACTCTATGTTGGAGTGGGGTGGAGTTATGTTATTTACATGGGACTGAATGTTGAGGGGGTGATGTTATTTACATGGGATTGCATGTTAGAGGTAGATGGGGCAGAGTTATGATATTTACATGAGACTGTGCATTGGAGGTGGCTGGCGAGGGTATGATGTTAATGTATTTACATGGGACTATATGTTGAAGGTGGCTGTGGGAGAGGGTGATTTTATTTACATGGGTCTGAATGTTGAGGGGGTGATGTTATTTACATAAGACCGTGTGTTGGAGGTGGCTGGGAATGATGTTATTTACATGGGACTGTATGTTGAAGGCGGCTGTGAGAGGCGTGATGGTATTTACATGGGACTGATTGTTGGAGGGGCTGAGGGAGGGAGTGATGTTATTTACATGGGACTGTATGTTGAAGGCAGCTGTGGTAGGGAGGGATGTTCTTTACATGGGACTGTATGTTGATGGCTGCTGTGGGAGGGAGTGATGCTATTTACATGGGACTGAATGTTGAGGGGGCAATGTTATTTACATTGGACTCCATGTGGAAGGGAGCTGGGGAGGAAGTGATGTTAATTACATGGGTGGGACTGAATGTTGAGGGGTGATGTTGTTTATATAGGACTCCATGATTAAGACAGCTGGGGGAGGGAGTGATGTTATTTACATAGGACTGTATGTTTATGGCGGTTTTGGGAGGGAGTGATGTAATTTACATGGGTCTGAATGTTGAGGGTCGATGTTATTTACATTGGACTCCATGTTGAAGGCGGCTGGGGGAGAGAGTGATATTATTTACATGGGACTGAACGTTGAGGGGGTGATGTTATTTACATAGGATTGCATATTGGAGGCGGCTGGGAGGGGGGTATTATTTACATGGGACTGTATATTGGAGGGGGCTGTAGCTAGAAAGGGATGTTATTTACACGGGACTGTATAGTGGAGGGGGTTGTAGAGATGGTGTGATATAATTTACACTATAGTGGAGGGAAATAGTGTGTTATTTACACGGGATTGTATGGTGGAGGGGCTGAGGGATTATAATTTCTGAGGACACTAAAGAGAGGAATATAACTACAGGGGCACTGCAGGTAGCATTATAAATACTGGGGGCACTTCAAGGCGAGCATTATAACAGCAAGGGGCATTGTAAATACTGGAGGCACTGTAGGTAGCATTATAAATACTGGGGGCACTTCAAGGCGAGCATTGGAATAGTTCATTCCAGTGTTTAGCTCCCCCTCTTCTAGGAGCAGAAGTGGGCTGGTCCCATGTCCTGCCTCAAGGGAGGGAAGAAACCAGTTAGATCCAGTGTGTACCAGCCCCCTCCTTGGGGAAGGCTGTGTTGGTAGGAGCTCCCAGACACAGGGATCCCAACCTAGGATCCAGACCTCGGCTGAGGCCCCAGGATCCCTCTTCCCAGCCTGAATCATCTACCTCAGTGCTGGTGGACAAGCAAACAGCCACCTCCAGATCTACAGATCTCCAGGAAGCCATTCCCTGCGAGCAGAACTGTGAGTGTTTAATCCAAAGTCCAGGAGAAGCCAAATTCCTCCTCAGCTAGTCAGGCCCAAAGCAAGTAGACGACAGACAGAGCAGAAGATGGATACCTGCCAGATTCTCCAGGCATATAGTATAGGAGCAGAAGAGGCATTAACCCCTGCCATACATTGCCAATACCTGCTGGGACCTAAAGACTATTGCTGTACCTTGTATGGATTCAAAGCTGCATTAAGTAAAGACAAGTTGGATCATATTACCTGTTTGGATCTCATTCATTCCTCAATTACTCCTACTGACAACACTAATTTTATTGCATGTGAGCCAGGATCCAGGAGTCCAGCCGTACCAAGGTACTATAGGGGGACCATTTAAACTACTGGGAAAACCATAGGGGACCTGTACCGCTCTAGAGGGGTCTTATTATTTTCTGGGAGCACTACTGGGGTGTTTTTCAATACTGGGGACATTTTGAGGGCAATATTACTGCTAGGTCACTATAGGTGGCTTTATTACTATTTGAGGCATAGCAATTCTATAATGTGCACTATTACTTCTTCTGGGGGTACTATGGGAGATGTTTTCATTATTTGCCACAATATAGAGGGCACTACTGCTAACAGGGGTACTTTTGGGGAGCATTATCATAATTTGGGCATTATTACTAATGAGGGCACTCAGGGAGAGAATAATTAGTATTAATGGGACTTGGGGGGCAATATTATAATGGGGGACTATCTGTATGGCACTGTTATTACCGCAGTATAGTCTTTGGGGGCACTGGAGAGCATTATCACTATTAGGGCACTATTACTAATGATGGCACTCTGGAGAGAATTATTAGTATTAGTGGGACTTTGGGGGCACTATTATTATGGGGGACTATCTGTATGGCACTGTTATTGCTGCAGTATAGTGTTTGGGAGCATTGGGGAGCACAGTGGGCACAGTATTAGGGGGGCAGCAGGAGAACAATGTTGGGGCAGGAGGAGGATGAGAGAAAAGTGAGAAATCTAAGATGTCTGTGTGGTAAACGCAGAGAGAAGATGTGGCTGAAATAAATCATCATGGCGGTCTGGGCTGACTGAAGAAGATGGGGAAAGAGAGCGTCTACATCAGAGGAGACATCCCTGGATGTTAGAGGTATGTGGCGCTGTGTTCTCCTGTATGTTTGTTAGTGGTAAATGTAAAGTCCATCTAAATATGTCTTCAATGCTGGGTGGGGGGTTGATTGGAGAAGCAATTTGGCACATATTCATTGTGAATGCATGTTATACTTACCCCTTTCTCCAGCGCCATTCCCTGCAGCTGTGGTCCGTTCCCTCCTGCCGCGGGGACTTACTGGTATACGGCATGTTACCGCTACAGCCAATCTCCTCTCAGTGGTCTAATGCTGAGGACAGTGACTGGCTGCAGTGGTCACATCATGCCATACCCGTGCACATCACTGACACTGTACTTGCCGGATATATACCTGTCAGTTTTCATTTACATGGCCGCAGCTATGATGTCAGAAAGTCTGACAAGTCGCATTCATTATCACAGCAGCCATGAAACAAAGCACTCAGACTAGAGCGGCGGGGATGAAACAGATGAGAATTGTGGATGTCTTTCCACATGCTGCTGCCAGATTTTATCTACTGGACAACCCCTTTAATTCTGGGGTGTGTGTGATTCAAGGGCATTCTGTTTACACATTTTGAGGGCGTGGAATAGGAGTGTGGTCTCTAAAAAGGGGCAGAGCGTATGTCCGGAAAAATTTAGGCTGTCTGTGATTTTTGGTTAACCACTCCTGACATGACAGTTTTATAGCTTCATGCATTCCCCATGTAATAACAATTCTGGAACATCTATTCTTATGACCGTATGTTGTGCCATTCCTTTATTATTTCTAAGTTGTGAATGAATTGCTAGCCGTCTGCAGTAAAGGTACAGAGGGGTGGTAACAAGTTGGGGGGGTGTCCCTGAGTCTGTACAGGGACTTCCCCATAACTGGTTAACACCCTCTGTACCCTTACTGCAGACTGCTAGCAATTCATTCATAACTTCTAGCAGGAGTAATAAAAGAATGGCACACCATAGAGCCATAAGAATGGAGGCTCCAGAATTGTTATTACATGGGGAATGCATGAAGCTATTAAAACTGGCATGTCAGGGGTGGTGACAGGTCCTCTTTAAGTCGTCCAGAAAAATGTAAGAGGAAGGTTGGCAACCCTGGCACAGTGTGCATTCAGTTTTTGTGGAACTTCCAAAAATAGCTGAGCCACTCCCATAGAAATGAATGGAGGGCGGCTGCGCATGCGCGGTGCGCTCTCCTTCACTTTGGGAGCTCTGTACTAGAGATTGGTGCGGATCCAGGTGGTGGGATCAGGGTTGTCACCTTTCCCAACAAAAAATACCGGCCAAGTGTGGTTGTGGGGGCGTGGCTTAACATGGGGTGTTAAGTCGCTGTCATACTGTGCCCCCCAGTAATATTGATGCCTTCATTAGTGCCCCCCAGTAAAATTATTGCATCCATTAATGCGGCCTGAATTAATAATGCCCCCCATTAGTGCTCCCCAGTAATATTAATGCCTCCAGTAATAGCAATACCCCTATTAGTGCGCCCCAGAATTAATAATGCCCCCATTAGTGCCCCAAATAATAGTAATGCCCCCATTAGTATACCCCAGAATTAATGCCCCCTATTAGTGCCCCCCAGTAAGAGTAATGGCCCCATTACCCATTATTGCAACCTGGATTTAATAATGCCCTCATTAGTGCCCCCTATTAAGAATAATGCCCCCATTGTACCACCAGTAAGAAGAATGCCCCCAATAATGCCCCAAATAATGTTAATGCCCCTATTAGTGCTCCCCCCAGAATTGATACTGCCCCATTAGTTCCCACCAGTAATACTAATGCCCCTAGTACTTTATCTGATTTGCAGGGTGCTGCTGCATTGTCTTTTTTTCCCCCTAGTAATTGTAATGCCCCCATTAGTGCGCCCCAGAATTAATGCCCCTCATTAGTGTCCCCCAGTAGGAGTAATGGCCCCATTAGTTCACCCCAGAATTAATAATGCCCTCATTAGTGCCCCCAGTAAGAATAATGCCCTCATTAATGCCCCCAGTAAGAATAATGCCCTCATTAATGCCCCCAGTAATAGTAATGCCCCTATTAGTGCGCCCCAGAATTAATAATGCCCTCATTAATGCCCCCAGTAATAGTAATGCCCCTATTAGTGCGCCCCAGAATTAATAATGCCCTCATTAGTGTCCCCCCAGTAAGAATAATGCCCTCATTAGTGCCCGCCAATAAGAATAATGCCCCCATTAATGCTCCCCAGTAAGAATAATTAGAGAAATGCAGCTCAGCAATCCAAAAGTTTCTTCAATATTTTGAAGTGAGCATCAATATACTACTCACCACCACGAGGTACTTTTAAAGTGCTGTCATTTCTGTATTTATGCGGGATGATTAAGGGGGCGTGTCCTCTGAAACGTCCCACGGATGGAGCAGGAAAGTCAATGTTCTCTAAATGCTATAGTATGAAGTATGGATTGACGTCAGAGGTCTGAATCCAGAAATGATGGCACTTTAAAAGTACCTTGTGGTGGTGAGTAGTATATTGATGCTCACTTTGATATACTGAATGCACTTTTTGATTGCTGAGCTGCCGTTATTATAAGTTCCATTTATCTTTCAGCACAATATAATAGACAGTAGCGGGCACCAGCAAGTTGTGGCGTGGGCACAGCTCCTGAGCCCACTCCATCACCGCAATGTAATATTACCGCGCCTGGTGCTAACTACCTTCATGCCGCCACACAATAGTCAGAAGGGGTTAAGGAAAAGTAGGTCTCAGGTAAGTGTCTCTATAAATAATAATAAGGGATTACTCAGGCTCTCTAGTCTCTGGGCTTTTCAGGCATGCAGGGATCCACCATTTCTGTTTTCTAGAAGAAAGGTCAAGAAGGAGATGAGGACATGTCAGGGTCAGTGTAATGGGATGTGTAGTAACAATAGGGTGACCCTATAAACCTACCCCCATCTACCCCACCCCCCATACTTACATCTAACATGCCAGATTACAGGAATGTCACCGCTATCACTACTTCAAGAAATAGTGCCACCCCTGCCACAGGATATGTGTGGTATTGCAGCTTAGATATATTGAGGGAGATTCATTAAAACTGGTTTAGTTGCCCATAGCAACCAATCAAATTAAATCTTTCACTTTTTACAGCTCCTCTGGAAGATGAAATGTGAAATCTGATCGGTTGCTATAGGCAACTAACCCGATGTTCCTTTACACCAGTTTGATAAATCTCCCCCCTGGAGCTAACCTGTAATCGCACACACAGCCTTCAGACAGGGGTGGCGCTGTTTCTATAAGAAAGCAGCCATATTTTCCTGATCCAGGACTGCTGAGGATGTCGGTGTAAGGGGATGTATAGTGACAATAGGGTTACCATATGATAGACAGAGTCTGTAAATGGAGCCTGTATGGCAGGACATAGGGGGAGATGAAAACTGGTGTAGAAGTACCACTGGATTAGTTGCCCATAGCAACCAATCAGATTGCACCTTTTATATTTCACAGCTGCTTTGGAAAATGAAAGGTTGAATCTGATTGGTTGCTGTGGGCTGCTAAGCCAGTTTTCCTTTACTCCAGTAAGCTTGGAGCTTGTATGGCAGCACAAGGACCCTGTATAACAGTTTCTGGAGCCGACATGACAGTTACTGCACCTGTATGGCAGTAGATGGAGCCTGTATGGCAGCACATGGAGTCTATATAACAGTTTCTGGAGCCGACATGACAGTTACTCCACCCGTATGGCAGCACATGTAGTCTGTATGGCAGCGCATGAAGCCTCTATGGCAGTATATGGAGCCTGTATGGCAGTATATGGAATCGGTATTGTAATATTTGGAGTGCGTATAATATATACACCATTTATCTCTTTACTTACACAGTTATATTGTCCATTTTTCTCTTCTCTTCTTTCTTTTGCACTTTCCTCACTATGTGACAAATAATATAGGACATTACATATATAGGACAGTAAATCATAGAAACTAATGATAAGGACAGAAGCCTTGGAAGAAGATACTTACACTCCACCTTCACATAGAATCCTTATATAATGTCCGTACAAGCTTCTATAACATCACTCATAGCAACAGCTGAAGGTAACCAGGGGCGGGGCCAGAGCCTTCTATAATGGAGAGAATAGCATTATATACAATTTAGGGTCCATTCACACGTCCGCAAAATGGGTCCGCATCCGTTCCTCAATTTTGCGGAAGAGATGCGGACCCATTCATTTTCAATGGGGCCGGAATGTGATGTCTGCATCCGCATTTGTGGATCCGCACATCCGTTTCACAAAAAAATAGAACATGTCCTATTCTTGTCCGCAATTGCGGACAAAAAAAGGCATTTTCTATGAGAGTGCCGGCTATGTGCGGTCCGCAAAATGCGGAACCCACATTGCTAGTGTCTGTGTTTTGCGGTTTCGCAAAACACATACGGACGTGTGAATGGACCCTTATATGTAGAGTAATTGCCGCCACTCATATAAACCTGTAATAACGTATAGAAAACAACATAGGAGGGTGATAGAAACCATATAGGAGGGTGATAGAAACCACGCAAGAAGATGATATAAACCATTTAGGATGACGATAAAACTATACTCTGTTATTGCACTATATTTGTGGAAAGGGTTAATGCACAGCTAGCTAATTTAACTGGCTTATTTCTGTCCAGACTGGTGTTTATCTCTAAAAACTGATTAGGGTACTTTCACACTTGCGGCAGGACGGATCCGACATGCTGTTCACCATGTTTGATCCGTCCTGCGGCTGTTTAGCCGGGCCGCCGCTCCGTCCCCATTGACTATAATGGGGACGGGGGCGGAGCTCCGGCGCAGCACGACGGTGCACGGCTTATGGCCGCCGGACTAAAATTACTGCATGTCAGGTTTTTTAGTCCGGCGGCTTTCTCCGTGCACCGCTGTGCTGCGCCGGAGCTCCGCCCCCGTCCCCATTATAGTCAATGGGGACGGAGCGGCGGCCTGGGGGCAAGGCGAAACAGCCGCAGGACGGATCCGACATGGTGAACAGCATGTCGGATCCGTCCTGCCGCAAGTGTGAAACTAGCCTTAGTCATTCTCATTAACTTGTATCGCAGCTCAATACAAGTCTGTGGCAGACTGGAGATGCAACATTGTTTCGGTTAGGCTGTGCTTCTCTACTCCACCTCTCCCACTAGACTTTTCTAGTTCAGTTAGTAACTATATAAAAGCAGAGCAGTCAGAGCCAGCTGCATAGCTAAGGCTATTTTCACACTAGCGTTCAGGTGTCCGCTCGTGCGCTCCGTTTGAAGGGGCTCACAAGCGGCCCCGAACGCATCCGTCTGGCCCTAATGCATTCTCAGTGGAGGCGGATCCACTGAGAATGCATCCGCCTGCCAGCGCTCAGCCTCCGCTCCGCTCAGTGAGCGGACACCTGAACGCTGCTTGCAGCGTTCGGGTGTCCGCCTGGCCGTGCGGAGGCGAGCGGATCCGTCCAGACTTATAATGGAAGTCAATGGGGACGGATCCGCTTGAAGATGACACTATATGGCTCAATCTTCAAGCGGATCCGTTCCCCATTGACTTTCAATGTAAAGTCTGAACGGATCCGCTCAGGCTACTTTCTGACTTAATCACTGTAGAATTGCAGTGGCCAATATGGCGGAACTGCTCAGACCCCAAACACTGTAGCGTGTTTCTCATTGGGCGAGCAGTCCCATCGCATGTGAACCACAGAAATATCGTGGCAGATATGGAGGAGCTGCTCAAACCCCAAACACTGTAGCGTGTTTCTCATTGGGGGAGCAGTTGCTCGGGATGGTCGTTTGCTGCGGTCCACATGCGGTGGGACTGCTCCCCCACTGATAAACACGCTACAGTGTTTGGGGTTTGAGCAGCTCCTCCATATCTGCCACGATATTTCTGTGGTTCACATGCGATGGGACTGCTCGCCCAATGAGAAACACGCTACAGTGTTTGGGGTCTGAGCGGTTCCGCCATATTGGCCACTGCAATTCTACAGTGATTTTGTTTTATATGTCTTGAATGTGCCTTCATCTGGCAATTGAACATTCCTTTGCACCTGGAATCCTTCATCACATGGTCTGATATGGGTGGGGCTCACAGTCCTGCTTTGTTCACATTGCACTGGCTGTCCTGCTAGGCATTTGTGTGCAGGCTGGGCTGTGAGCTGGATCACATCACCTTCAGACCGTGTTCACACCACAGTTAGCGTAGTGGTAGGACCCTTTGCCATGCTGAGTGACCGTGACGTGGTGCAATGATGGGCTCCGATATCTTCCTGACAGGAACATATTGGCGGAAGTCTCAGCTTTTAATATCTGCTTGTATGACCAGCTAGTTTAGTCAGTGACATATCCTTTTGGTGCATTTTCTTCAGTGATTTATACTTTCTGACTTAGAAAATTTTCTAAGTAATAATGCAGACGGATCCGTTCTGAACGGATGCAAACGTCTGCATTATCGGAGCGGATCCGTCTGATGAAACATCAGACGGATCCGTTCCGAACGCTCGTGTGAAAGTAGCCTAAGCCACAAATCCACGGTCAGTAGCCCTTTGGCCGAGGCACCAGCCTTCTAATAGAGATAGGGACAGGTCGCTCAGGCCTTTCCTCAGTGATGAACCTTCTTCTGCCAGAGAAGAGACTGGAGAAGCCAGCTCAGTTGTATTGCACTTGAGTTCCTCCACTAAAGAAGCACACTGGTTTACTGCAGACCCTGACTCTCTGGACTTATTTCCCATTGGAGTGCCACACGTTGTGATGGAAATGGTGTGAACTGTGGTAAACTTTGGTCAGTTGTTTGTGGTTCATAGCTTTAACCTCTTTAGGACACAGGGCATACAGGTACGCCCTGATGTCCTGGTACTTAAGGACACAGGGCGTACCTGTACGCCCTGTGTATTTCCGATCACCGCTGCGCGGCGGGCGGTGATCGGAAGCCGGTGCCGGCTCAAATCATTGAGCAGGCACCCCGGCTAAATACGCGGGGAAGTCCCGTGACCCCCCTATGTCGGCGATCGCCGCAAACCGCAGATCAATTCAGACCTGCGGTTTGCGGCTTTTTATGGTGCGGGCGGCTGCGGCGGCGGTGCCATCGGGCCCCATGGGGCTGTAGGGGGGACCCGATGGCATGGAAGGCAGCGCGATGCCTTCCTAAAGCATCACCGCTGCCTTCCTATGACGTGCCTGTGAGATCTAGCCCCCTGGATCTCACAGGCCGGAAGCTGTATGAGTAATACACAGTATTACTCATACAGCCAATGCATTCCAATACAGAAGTAATGGAATGCATTGAAAAGGATTAGATCCCCAAAAGTGGAAGTCCCAAAGTGGGACAAAAAATAAAGTGAAAAATAAAGGTTTTCCCCCCAAAAATTAAAAGTTTCAAGTAAAAATAAACAAAAACTGCATTTTTCCCAAATAAAGTTAAAAAAAAAATGGTAGAAAATAGGGGGGAAACAAATAGACATATTAGGTATCGCCGCGTGCGTATCGGCCGGCTCTAAAAACATTTCACATGACCTAACCCCTCAGATGAACACCGTTAAAAATAAATAAACACAGTGCTAAATAAACCATTTTTTTGTCGCCTTACATCACAAAAAGTACAACAGCAAACGATCAAAAAAAGGCGTACGCCCACCAAAATAGTACCAATCTAACCGTCACCTCATCCCGCAAAAAAAACTATGGCTCAGAATATGGAAACACTAAAACATCATTTTTTTTGTTTTTTTGTTTTAAAAAAGCTGTTATTGTGTAAAACTTACATAAATAAAAAAAAGTATACATATTAGGTATCACCGCGTCCGTATCGACCTAACCCCTCAGATGAACACTGTAAAAAATTTAAAATAAAAACTGTGCTAAATAAACCATTTTTTGTCACCTTACACCCCAAAAAGTGTAATAGCAAGCGATCAAGAAGTCATATTCACCCCAAAATAGTGCAGATCAAACCGTCATCTCATCCCGCAAAAATCATACCCTACCCAAGATAATGGCCCAAAAACTGAAAAAACTATGGCTCTCAGAATATGGAGACACTAAAACATGATTTTTTTTTCTGTTTCAAAAATGATATTATTATGTAAAACTTACATAAATAAAAAAAGTATACATATTAGGCATCGCCGCGTCCGTATCGACCGCCTCTATAAAAATATCACATGACCTAACCCCTCAGATGAACACCGTAAAAAAACCGTATGGCATTCCTTTCCTTCTGCGCCCTGCTGTGTGCCCGTACAGCAGTTTACGACCACATATGGGGTGTTTCTGTAAACTACAGAATCAGGGCCATAAATATTGAGTTTTGTTTGGCTGTTAACCCTTGCTTTGTAACTGGGAAAAAAAATATTAAAATGGAAAATCTGCCAAAAAAGTGAAATTTTGAAATTGTATCTCTATTTTCCATTAATTCTTGTGGAACACCTAAAGGGTTAACAACGTTTGTAAAATCAGTTTTGAATACCTTGAGGGGTGTAGTTTCTAGAATGGGGTCATTTTTGGGTGGTGTCTATTAGGGATCGACCGATATTGATTTTTCAGGGCCGATACCGATAATTTGTGAACTTTCAGGCCGATAGCCGATAATTTATACCGATATTCTGGGAATTTTCATTTTTGAGAAAAAAAAAATTCCTACACAAATCTGCTGAAAATTAATATGTTTATTGTTAATGTGTATTTTTTTTATTTATTTTTTATAAATCTTTTTCATTTATACTTAATATTTTTGTGTTTTTTTTTTTTTTTACTAACTTTTAGCCCCCTTAGGGACTAGAACCCCTGTCCTATTCCCCCTGATAGATCTCTATCAGGGTGAATAGGAGCTCACACTGTCCCTGTTGCTCTGTGCTTTGTGCACACAGCAGCATGGAGCTTACCATGGCAGCCAGGGCTTCAATAGCGTCCTGGCTGCCATGGTAACCGATCGGAGCCCCAGGCTTACACTGCTGGGGCTCCGATCGGAGGGGAGAGGGGACCCTGTGGCCACTGCCCCCAATGATTAATACTGGGTGGGGGGGGGGGGCGCACTGCGCCACCAATGTTTGTTTTTACTATTGGCCGGGATTGGGATGGGGGGCGCACTGCGCCACCAATGATTAATACTGGGGGGCGCACTGCGCCACCAATGAAGATAAGTCTCTCATTCATATACAGGAGGCGGGAGCTGGCTGCAGAATCACATAGCCGGCTCCCGACCTCTATGAGCGGTAGCTGCGATCCGCGGCACCTGAGGAGTTAACTACCGCAGATTGCAGCTATCGCTCATAGAGGCCGGGAGCCGGCTATGTGATTCTGCAGCCAGCTCCCGCCTCCTGTATGTGAATGAATGAAAGGCTTATCTTCATTGGTGGAGCGGTGGCCACAGCCCCTCCCCTCCTCTTATGTTCTCTCCTCTCATTGGCGGCAGCGGCAGCAGCAGCACAGGGGGAGGGAGACACGGCTTCCTTCTCCCCTGTGCTGCGGAGGGAACACAGAGAGCGCTGACAGCAGCGCGTTCTGTGTTCCCAATACGTTATCGGTATATCGGCAAAATAGATGCCGATACCGATAACGTTCAAAATCCTGAATATCGGCCAAACCGATAATCGGTCGATCCCTAGTGTCTATTATATAAGCATCACAAAGTGACTTCAGACCTGAACTGGTCCTTAAAAAGTTGGTTTTTGAAAGTTTCTGAGAAATTCCAAGATTTACTTCTAAACTTCTAAGCCTTGTAACGTCCCTCAAAAATTAAATGTCATTCCCAAAATGATCCTAACATGAAGTAGACATATAGGGAATGTAAAGTACCGTATATACTCGAGTATAAGATGAGTTTTTTTGGCACATATTTTTGTGCTCAAAAAGCCCCCTCGTCTTATACTCGAGTCTAGGTCTGTATTATGGCAACTTACATTGCCATAATACAGACCAACAGTGGCGACCGGGCCCCTAAGTCAGGGGGGCCCACGGGGCCCCCCAGGAGATGATGAGTAAAGCCCTGGATTATTTATTTGGCTATCTTACTTTGTCTAATAGCTCCGGTAATAGCAGGCAGTGCGGGGGGCGGCGTTCACTCACTGACGTCATGCGCCTGCGCCGCCTAGTGAGCAGGCGCGTGACGTCAGTGAGTGAGCGCCGCTCCCCGCACTGCCTGCTATTACCGGAGCTATTAGACAAAGTAAGAATCGAGAGCTCAGCAATGAGCAATGATTAAAGTTAAAGTACTGATTACGGTAGTTTATAAATATACTGCTGTGAGCGTCGGGGAGGGGGATCTGTGGATGGCACTGTAGGGGGATCTGTGGATGGCAGTGCCATCCACAGATCCCCCTACAGTGCCATCCACAGATCTCCCCCCTAAACAGTGCCATCCACAGATCCCCCCCCCCCCCCCTCCCCTAAACAGTGCCATCATGGCACTGTTTAGGGGAGGGGGGATCTGTGGATGGCACTGTTTAGGGGGGATCTGTGGATGGCACTGTTTAGGGGGGAGATCTGTGGATGGCTCCCTGTATTTAATGCAGAGTGTGTGTGTATATAATGCACACTCTCTGCATTAAATACAGGGAGTCACCCTCTTGCAGATGTGTGTATATAATGTAGAGTGTGTGCATTATATACACATACACTCTGCATTATAGCTGCATTTCCCACCCTAGTCTTATACTCGAGTCAATAATTTTTCCCATCTTTTGGGGGTAAAATTAGGGGCCTCGGCTTATACTCGGGTCGGCTTATACTCGAGTATATACGGTAATAACTATTTTTGTAGGTATTACTATGTATTATCGAAGTAGAGAAATTGAAACTTGGAAATTTGCTAATTTTTCAAAATTTTTGGCAAATTTGGTATTTTTTTTATACATAAAGATTTTTCTTTTACTCCATTTTACCAGTGTCATGAAGTACAATATGTGACGAAGAAACAGTCTCAGAATGGCCTGGATACGTCAAAGCGTTTTAAAGTTATCAACACTTTAAGTGACACTGGTCAGATTTGCAAAACATGGCCTGGTCCTTAAGGTGAAATAAGGCTGTGTCCTTAAGGAGTTAAAGACTTTCATATTCTCTTCTTACTGGCTTTCATATGATGCATTGCTAAAGAATGCTAACCTTGAGATAAGATGTTGTACACACTTTTTAACTACTACGATGCCTGATCACGGACTTAACTATGGTCAGGAAGTATTGCCTCATATGAATACCTAATTAAATTATTAGTTTCGGTTTCCACCCCCTAGGCGGTGTGCCATCTTTGTCTGTATGCTTTGATAATAAAGGTGGAAATTTGCTTGAGACTACAGCAAGACTTGTGTGTCATTCCTCCAAGCTTGTATATCCTTTTATCTAATCAGGAGCCATGCTGGGAAGGCTGAAAAGCGCAGGTTGTGCTCACAACTTCTTCCCATCACCTCCAGAGAACAACACATGGTGACACCTCAATGGTGTCTGGGGGACCCAGAGCAGTGTTAGGGGCCACCAGTTCTGTTTGGTGGGGATAACTATTAGATCTGTGGGGATCCTAGTGCTGAGACCTCACAACCCCTGCAGCCCCCCTGAAATAAATGGAGTGGCTGGACCCACAAGGCTGCTCCTTTTATGGGAGTTCTGGAGATAGCTGAGTACAGATCCCGGCTATTTCCAGAATTACCATAGAAATTAGTGGAGCGCCTGCGCACATACCTGACCGGCCACTCTGTTCAGTAGTGATGCCACGGACACTAAGGGATATGTGCAGGACATCCTGCCACCACGTGTGCTCCTCTCATGGCAGGGCTTCTAACTGGCATTTTTGAGCAGGATAATGCTTGCCCACACACAGCAAGGGTTTCCCAGGAATGTCTCCTCAAATTACAGAACTTCCTTGGCTGCCGATCATCAGCTTTATCATCAGTCCAGTAATTAGGACACCAGCTGGGATGCTAGCTTCAGCAACCTCCAAGTGTGCAGGATCTACATGCCTAGCTGCAACTTCTGTGAGCAAACATGCTACAGGATACCATACATCTATACCTATACCTCCATGCCCAGCTGTTTATCATCCTGCATCCAGGCTAAAGGCTGTATATCATTTTGTATCCATGAAATAGGCCGTATCTCCTGGTTAGGGGGTGTATCTCATATTGTATCCAGGCTAGAGGCTGTATCTCATCTTATATCCAGGAAAGGGGCCGTATCTCATTTTGTATGCAGGAAAAAGGCCGTATCTCAGAGCTAGGAGGTGCATCTCATCTTGTATCCAGGCTAGAGGCTGTATCTCATCTTGTATCCAGGAAAGAGGGCGTATCTCATTTTGTATCCAGGAAAGAGGCTGTATCTCTGGGCTAGGGGCCTTATCTCATCAAGCTAGAGGCTGTATCTCATCTTCTATCCAGGCTAGAGGCTGTATCTCACCTTGTGTTCTGGCTAGAAGCCGTATCTTATCTTGTATCCAGGCTAGAGGCCGTATCTAATTTTGTATCCAGGAAGAAGGCCGTATCTCATCAAGCTAGAGGCCGTATCTCATTTTGTATGCAGGAAAGAGGCCGTATCTCAGAGCTAGGAGGTGCATCTCATCTTGTATCCAGGCTAGAGGCTGTATCTCATCTTATATCCAGGAAAGAGGCCTTATCTCATTTTGTATCCAGGAAATTTAAGATTACAGTTACCGGTAATCACTTTTCCATAAGCCCATGACAGCACCCTTGAGAGACCGTCTCCATCCAGGACAGGAAACAGGAACTTTCGTGGAGAGCTCATAAGGAGGAGCATGGCCCCAAGACCACCAGTTAGAACTTGTCCTAGAACACACTCTTACACATTTTATATATATATATTTTATATTATTATTATATATATATATATATATATATATTTTTTTATTTTTTTTTTTTTTTTATACATACAGTGGGGGAAATAATTATTTGACCCCTCACTGATTTTGTAAGTTTGTCCAATGACAAAGAAATGAAAAGTCTCAGAACAGTATCATTTCAATGGTAGGTTTATTGTAACAGTGGCAGATAGCACATCAAAAGGAAAATCGAAAAAATAACTTTAAATAAAAGATAGCAACTGATTTGCATTTCATTGAGTGAAATAAGTATTTGAACCCTCTAACAAAAAAAGACTTAATACTTGGTGGAAAAACCCTTGTTTGCAAGCACAGAGGTCAAACGTTTCTTGTAATTGATGACCAAGTTTGCGCACATTTTAGGAGGAATGTTGGTCCACTCCTCTTTGCAGATCATCTCTAAATCCCTAAGGTTTCGAGGCTGTCTCTGTGCAACTCTGAGCTTGAGCTCCCTTAATAGGTTTTCGATTGGATTAAGGTCCGGAGACTGACTAGGCCACTCCATGACCTTAATGTGCTTCTTCTTGAGCCACTCCTTTGTTGCCTTTGCTGTATGTTTTGGGTCATTGTCGTGCTGGAACACCCATCCACGACCCATTTTCAGTTTCCTGGCAGAGGGAAGGAGGTTGTCGCTCAGGATTTCACGATACATGGCTCCGTCCATTTTCCCGTTTATGCGAATAAGTTATCCTCTGCCCTTAGCAGAAAAACACCCCCAAAGCAAAATGTTTCCACCCCCATGCTTGACGGTGGGGACGGTGTTTTGGGGGTCATAGGCAGCATTTTTCTTCCTCCAAACACAGCGAGTTGAGTTAATGCCAAAGAGCTCTATTTTGGTCTCATCAGACCACAGCACCTTCTCCCAGTCACTCTCTGAATCATTCAGGTGTTCATTGGCAAACTTCAGACGGGCCTGCACATGTGCCTTCCTGAGCAGGGGGACCTTGCGAGCCCTGCAGGATTTTAATCCATTGCGGTGTAATGTGTTTCCAATGGTTTTCTTGGTGACTGTGGTCCCTGCTAATTTGAGGTCATTAACTAACTCCTCCCGTGTAGTTCTAGGATGCTTTTTCACCTTTCTCAGAACCATTGACACCCCACGAGGTGAGATCTTGCGTGGAGCCCCAGAGCGAGGTCGATTGATGGTCATTTTGTGCTCCTTCCATTTTCGAACAATCGCACCAACAGTTGTCACCTTCTCTCCCAGCTTCTTGCTAATGGTTTTGTAGCCCATTCCAGCCTTGTGCAGGTCTAAAATTTTGTCTCTGACATCCTTGGACAGCTCTTTGGTCTTTCCCATGTTGGAGAGTTTGGAGTCTGCTTGATTGATTGATTCTGTGGACAGGTGTCTTTTATACAGGTGACTAGTTAAGACAGGTGTCCTTAATGAGGGTGACTAATTGAGTAGAAGTGTCTAACCACTCTGTGGGAGCCAGAACTCTTGGTAGGGGTTCAAATACTTATTTCACTCAATGAAATGCAAATCAGTTGCTATCTTTTATTTAAAGTTATTTTTTCGATTTTCCTTTTGATGTGCTATCTGCCACTGTTACAATAAACCTACCATTGAAATGATACTGTTCTGAGACTTTTCATTTCTTTGTCATTGGACAAACTTACAAAATCAGTGAGGGGTCAAATAATTATTTCCCCCACTGTATATATGACCATATAAACATATGTGTATATGTGTGTGTGTATATATATATATATATATATATATATATATATATTTTTTTTTTTTTTTGGAAATTAATATTATCTCCATATAGGGTGGGAATAAACCATGGGCTTATGGAAAAGTGATTACCGGTAAGTGTAATCTTAAATTTCCCTTACGCCAATGACAGCACCCTTGAGAGACGACTAGAATAGAAAGCCCTTTTTTTTTTTTTTTTAGGGGGGGACTACTGCCTGGAGGATTTTCCTACCGAAAGCTAGTTGTTCTCTAGCGCCTAGGTCTAATCTGTAGTGACGAAAGAAGGTGCAGGGTGACTGCCATGTGGCTGCTCTACAAATCTGTTCTAAGGTAGCGTCGGCCCTTTCTGCCCAAGTGGTGGAAACTGATCTTGTGGAATGAGCACCAAAACCCCCCGGGGGAGTCTCTTCAGCTGAAGAATAGGCCAAAATAATGGCTCTCACAATCCATCTGATCCATCTGGAAAGGGTTTTAGTAGAGGCTGGGAGACCCTTATTTTTCCCACTAAATTAGATGAACAGCTTTGAGGTTTTCCTCCACTGGACTAGTAACCTCCAGGTAATGAGATAGGCATCTTTTTACATCTTTTTACATCTAAGCAATGGAAAAGCTTTTTCATTCCTCGGATTTTGACAAAGGGAAGGAAGGATAATGTCCTGTGTTCTATGAAACATAGAAACCACTTTCGGTAAGAAGGAAGGGTCTGGCTTAATGAGCACCCTATCATCTAGGATGTTAGTGTAAGGTGGCGAGGTAGAAAAAGCCGAAATTTCACCGACCCTCCTCGCTGAGGTAATTGCCACAAGAAAAGCGGTTTTGAAGGACAAGACTTTTTTATGGGTAATTCTTTAAGTGGCTCCGTGAGGTTAGTGAGGACCAAGTTGAGGTCCCAGGGGAGAACTGAAGGACCAGATATAGGTCTAAGTCTGCTGATGGCTTTAAAAAATCTTCGGACCCAGGGGTGGTTAGCGATGGGGGAATCAAAGAATGCACTTAGAGCGGATACCTGTACCTTAAGAGTACTCTGCCTCAGATTCTTTTCATGACCGGCTTGCAGAAAATCTAAGATCTTACACATAGGCGGGGGATTTAAAGGATTCACCGGAACCTTGGCAAACTTCTGGAAGGTGTTCCAAATTCTGAGATAAATGGAAGAGGTGATGTCCTTTCTGCAGGATAGCAAAGTGGAAACTACTTTCTTGGAGTCCTCTACTTTCTAGGATTTCCCTCTCAAGAGCCATGCTGTTAAGTGTAACTGCCTCACACTTGGATGGTTGACAGGTCCTTGGGACAGAAGATCTTGCCTCTCCGGGAGAATCCAAGGGTCTGTCAAGGATAGCTTCTTCAACCAGGTGAACCAGGTTCTTCTGGGCCAGAATGGAGCAATTAGGATCACTGTCGTTCGTTTTTGTCTCAACTTCTGTAGGAATCTTGGAAGAAGTCTTAACGGAGGAAAGGCGTAGAGGAGCTGGTTCGGCCAATGAAGGGAGAAGGCATCTATCCCCGTTGGTGAATCTCTCGCGCTGAGGGAAAAGAAAAGACGACACTTTCTGTTTTCTCTGGTAGCAAATAAGTCTAGATGAGGGCGACCCCAAAGTTGAATTATTTGATCGAAGACCATTTGATTCAGACACCATTCCCCCTGGTCTAGTGTGTTTCTGCTTAAGAAATCTGCCACCTTGTTTTCCGTACCCTTTAGATGTACTGCCATAAGGGACGGAACACAAGGAATTATAAGGGAAAAGATGTCTGCTGCCAACTGCATAAGATTTTCTGATTTGGTTCCTCCTTGCCTGTTCAAATAGGAGACAACTGTGGCGTTGTCCGAAAAAACTTTTATAGCTTTTCCCTGAAGTAGAGGAAGAAACTCTTTTAAGGCGAGAAAAAATGCTCTCAGTTCCCTCATGTTTTGAGAGTCTAGACTCTGCTCTCTTTTCCAAACGCCTTGCCTTAAGTTCCCTTGGCAACAGGCCCCCCAGCCGGAAGGACTTGCATCGGTGGTAAGGGTAACAAAATTCTGTTGGTTCCAAGGGAGCCCCTGGGACAGGTTTACAGGATTCAGCCACCAGCGAAAAGACTGAATCACCTGGGGGGTGAGTGTGAGGGGTGTATCTTATGGGCGGAGGGTACCCTGCCATTCCTTCAGGATTTGCCACTGCAGGGGTCTGGAGTGAAGATGGCTCCAGCTGACCGCTGGTATAGTGGAAGTCATTCTGCCCAAGACCGCCATTGCTTGTCTGATAGTAGGGTTTTTTGTAGACATTAATACAGGGGGTTCAGTCTCTAATCTCTGAATCTTGTCTTGGGGCAGGATACAGAGTAGTTTTTTCGAGTCCAGAATCATTCCAAGAAAGACACAAACTTGGGAAGGTATTAGATGTAATTTTTCCCAGTTTATTTGCCAGCCGAAATCTTCTAGGATCTGCACTACTTTTTTGAGGTGTAACTCGAGAAGGAATTCTGACTCTGCTACCACCAGGAGATCGTCTAGGTAAGGAATCACTAGAATGTCTCTTTCTCTTATATGAGCCATGACTTTCGTGAAAAGTCTGGGAGCCTGAGAAATCCCAAAGGGAAGGGTTGTATATTGTAGGTGCTGAATGTGACCTCCTATTGAAACAGCGACTCTGAGAAATTTTTGACAGTCTACCTGAATAGGGATGTGACAGTATGCATCTCTTATATCTATTGTAGCCATGAAACAGCCCCCGAAAATATGTTTTAAAACTGACTGGATCGACTCCATTCTGAATTTTTTGTAAGAGAGGGACTGATTTAGATCTTTTAGATGTATGATAGTTCTGAATGTTCCATCTGGTTTGGGAACCAGAAAAAGGGAAGAGTAGAAACCCCTGCCTTTCTCCGCCTCTGGCACCGGGATTAGAACATTTTTTCGAAGTAAAGATGCAATCTCCTGTTGTAAAGCTAGATTTTTTTTCGAATTTCCTAGGAAATTTGTAATTTTGAATCTGTCCGGTGGGTGAGAGACAAACTCTAGGCAAAACCCTTCTCTTATAACGCTTAAAATCCAGGGACTTGAGGAGATCTTTTCCCAAGCGTAAAGGAAGTGAGAGTCTGCCACCCACGGGAGAGAAACCGTCATTGCTGAGATGGTTTAGAGGCTGAGGAAGATTGGGAACTAAACAGGAAGCCCTTGCTTTTCCTATTCTTGTTGTCTGCTCTAAAGTCTTTTCTCTGGCCCCTATAGAAATCCTTCTTGTTTTTACGAAAAAAATGCTGTTTCTTGGGAGGTCTGGAGACAGGGAATCCTTTTTTATTGTCTGAAGCCTTATCCAAAAGGTCGTCTAAGACGAACCCAAAAAGATAATCGCCCTAACAAGGAATTGCGCAAAGCTTATTTTTTGATCCAGTGTCTCCTGACCATCCTTTGAGCCAAATAGCTTGTCTGGCTGAATTAGAAAGTGCAGCTGACTTAGCATTTAATTTCAATGCATCTGCTGAGGCGTCAGAAATAAAGTCTACCGCTTTAAGTAGAGTGGGAAAAACGGTTAATAACTGATCTCTCGGGTTTTATTCTGAATATAAGATTCTAATTCTTCTAGCCATAACTTCAGAGACCTAGCAGTGAATGTGGCGGCAATATTCGGTTTAAACGCTTGAGCTGAGGTCTCCCAAACCTTTTTTAGGTAAACTTCTGCTCGCTTATCCATAGGGTCTTTAAGAGTACCCAAGTCCTCAAACGGTAGAGCCGATCTTTTTGAGATCTTTGCAACAGGTGCATCCAACTTAGGAGGCCTGTCCCAATTAACTGAGTCTGCCTCATCAAAAAGATACTTCCTTTTCACGTTTTTAGGGACAACATTTTTTTTATCAGCCTTTTTCCATTCCTTCTGCCCGAGGTCGCCAAACATGATATCCTGAACGGATTTCGGGTCTTTGCATTCGTCTACCTTCATGGTAGCACGAACTGCTTTTAGTAAAGCTTCCGTATCATCCGGGGGAAAAAAGTGGTCTGCCCGTGGATTCTTCATCCTGGGACAAGTCTGGACTATCTAGGATTTCCCCTGTATCACTTTCTTCTAACGGATCTGAGTCAGATTTATTAGCCATGCCTGATCTGGTTCCGAGGGAGCTCGAGGCTACAGAGGGAAAGCTCTTTTTGAAATCTTTCAAGGAATCAGAGACCTCTGTCTTCACCATCTCCCTAATACTCTGCAGAAGGGATGGGGACTCCTCCTCCACTAGCTTCTCAATGCAACGTTGACATAGCATTTTTGACCAAGAGGGTGCAAGTTTCTTTTTACAGACGGCACATTCCTTCCCTCTGGTTTTTTAGACTATAAAAGAGGGCCCTAGAAAGGCGGTCTCAAAGGCAAGAAAAAGAAAAGGGGAAAGGAGATTTAGCCTGACTAAAGAAGAAAAGTGATGGGGAATGATCCCCCTTACCCCACCAGGAGTACCGGTCTGCTCTCATGACCCTCCTGCTGATCGGCGCGTTGGGAACTCTCCTCCTCCATGATGTTGTGGGATAGAGTGATTCCCAGGATCCGGCTTCCTATAAGGCTGGCTGGGCTGCTGCTGACCGTGCGCCTCCTGTGGGTCAAAATTCCCTCGGTCGGGTCCTGCTGGAGCTATCTGCGGCCATAAGTAGGAAATCCACTTCCTACTTTCGGAACGCACGCTGCGTGCGTTCCAAATACCGGAAGTCTCGCAGCCGAGATCCGGATCTCGCTTGGATCGCGAGATTTTGTTCCCCTGTGAAGCGTGGTGAGGAGGGAGGCCCCGGCCCGCCTGAACACTGTCAGGAAGGACCGGCGTGCCGGACGCACCTCTCAGTGCGGCCGGGACTGCAGAGTAGCGGCAGCGCGGCGTAACCCGGACCCCAGCAGCTAGCACCAGACTCCAGCCGGCGGCTCCTAGAGGAGACTTACGCCGGAACAGGTAACCCCACTCCAAAACAATTCTATGGGGCCTTGCAGCCTAAACCTTTTTTTTTTCTCTCCACGAACCGTCCCCTGTCTAGGACAGGAAACAGGAACTGGTGGTCTTGGGGCCATGCTCCTCCTTATGAGCTCTCCACGAAAGTTCCTGTTTCCTGTCCTGGATGGAGGCGGTCTCTCAAGGGTGCTGTCATGGGCGTAAGGGAAAGAGGCTGTATCTCTGGGCTAGGGGCCTTATCCCATCAAGCTAGAGGCTGTATCTCACCTTGTGTTCTGGCTAGAAGCCGTATCTTATCTTGTATCCAGGCTGGAGGCCGTATCTCATCCTCAGGATAGGTCATCAATATTAAAAGCGCAGAGAACCCCTTTTACTCTGTGATATGCAAGGACACCCAAATCCTTCTCTACAAGTCACTATTACATCCCCTAGGACATATTTTGCATGGAGATTATGACAACCCATGTTGATGCCCAATCACTCAGAGTGTCCAAGTCAGCTTACAGTTTTTGGATATCTTCCATAGACTGCACTGTACTACATAGCTTAGTGTCATCTGCAAAATTAGAAATGGTGCTATTAATCCCATCCTCGATATCATTAATAAATTAACCACTTCCTGACCGCCCATTGACTATAAATAGAGATGAGCAAATTTTTAGACTATGAAATTCGTTCACGCTTCGTTTACTGGTAAAAGGTGAATTGCGTTATGGATTCCATTACTACGGACCATAACGCAATTCTATGACGGAATGCATAACATCCAGCTGACAATCTATTGTAACAACCGACATCGATGCTGGCACTGATGTTGGCTGTTTAATCACTTCCATGCCGCAGTCCGTAGGGACCACTGTATGGAAGGGGTTAACAGGGAGGAAGCTCCCTCCCCCATCGGGCTCTGCGCTGCTGTGGCGGCGTCCCGATTGATCATAACAGAGGGAGGGAGCTCCCTCCTTCCCCCCTCCCATGGGGCCGCTGCTCTGCTGTGGCAGCTTCCTGATGTTTGCCATGGCATCTGGACGCTTTACACAGGCATCCAGGCTTGCCATGGTATTTAAGCCTGACAGGGTCCTGCCAGAGGCAGGAGCCTGATCAGGCTTACTGTGAATGAAAATACACTGCAGTCCACTATACAGTATACTGCAGTGTATTGTAGATCCATCAGACCCACTGGATCTTAAAGAACCAAGTGGTTCTGAGTCAAAAAAGTGTAAAAAAAATGAAGTAAAAAATCTACCATTTTCCCATATATGCACATTTATAATTGGTGAAAATGAAGAAAATAAACTACCCTAAATATGTTTGGTATCTCCATATCCGTAACAACCAGCTCTATAAAAATATCACAAGACCTAACCCCTCAGGTGAACACTATAAAAAATAAAAAAAATAAAAACAGTGTTATAACAGACACTAAAACATCATTTATTTTTGTTTCAAAGGTATTGCCATGTCTGTAACGATCTGCTCTATAAAAATGTCACATGACGTAACCTCTCAGGTGAACAAATAAATACATAAAAACTGTGCTAAAACAACCAATATTTTGGTCACCTTGCCCCATAAAGTGTAATAATGAATGATCAAAAAATCATATGTACCCAAAAATGGTGTCAATAAAAACGTCAACACTTCCTGCAAAAAATTTGCCCCTGGACAAGACGATCGGCAGAAAAATAAAAAAATATGGCGTTCAGAAAATGGAGACACAAAAACATACGTATTTTTAAAAAAAATGCTTTATTATGTAAAACTGAAACAAACAAACAAAGAAAGTAGACATATTTGATATCATTGCGTCCGTAACAACCTTTTCTATAAAAATAGCACACGATCTACCCTGTCAGATGAATGTTATAAGAACAGCGTCAAAACAGCCATTTTTTGGTTACCTTGACTCACATAAAATGTAATGTAGAGCAATTAAAAATCATATGTACACTAAAATAGTACCAATAAAACTCGCACCTCATCCCCTAGTTTACAAAATGGGGTCAGTTTTTGGGAGTTTCTACTGTAAGGGTGCATCAGGGGGGGCTTCAAATGGGACATGGCATCTAAAAACCAGTTCAGCAAAATCTGCCTTCCAAAAGCCATGCGGCGCAACCTGCCGGATAAGTAAAAGCATTCCAAAGTTATCACCACATAAAGTGACACATGTCAGATTTGCAAAAGTAGGCCTGTTCAGGAAGGGGATAAATGGCCCGGTCTAGAAGTGGTTAAATTCAGCCTATAGGACAGACAGGCTCATCAGCGGTGCAAGACTAACTGGAGTCAACCCACCTCCAGCTCATAACTTTGTACAAAATGTATTTGCCAGGAATCTCAAATTTACAAAATAAGAGAATCATTAGCACCAGAATATTTTCTATAACTATGGCATGATTGTACTCTACTTGGTTTGCAGAGTACTGTTGCATTGTGTTTCTAAGCATCGCAACGTGCACCTGAGCATTGGGATGTGCTGACTGACCCCCTTTTTCTTGCATTAAAACATATTGACTCAAATTTACCATTAACGTGATGTACAATGTGATGTAGAAATATTAATATTTGAAATCAGCTCTCATCAAACTGTGTAAGGAAAGGTAAAAATCCCTCAACTGCAGTCAGTCAGACACAGGTGTTACCATCTTGAATTCTGCTGAGCAACTCCCCTTCCCCCTGCCCAGTCTGTTTCTTTTATTTACTCACAAAAGGTGTAAAAGGAGCTGGCCCATGACAAGGATGCAGGAAGTGATGACATAGGAAGACCAGACACCATCATTTAGAATAACAAAGCCAGCTAACAAACACATGTATACAATAATCTCCCATTACCACTGGAGCTAATTTTATCCAGCCTTGCTCAGTGATCAATGCCAGATAAAATTACTATGATCCTCATGCATGTTTATTTACAGGACAACGTCATTATCTCCAGCGGCTGATCAGGCGCACTAGAGACAACAAACACACTTCCTTTCATTATATTGTTCTCTTAACAAATGCATCCACGCCAAGCCAATAAATCCGCGTCTTGCGCGGGGGCCCTAGCCGGTGTCCATACATCAGCCAACAAAACACTGCTCTGCTGAACACATCAGTCTCCCCCGGCCCACAGCCCAGCGCTTAGCACATGGACCATTCGCCGACGGACACCACTGCGCCCAGCAGCTGTGACAGGACATACACAGGAAGATATCCACTCCAATGGTTTACCCTGACACTGAAAGACATGATGACAATACACAATATATTAAATACACATCCTAATAAAATTTCCACAACAAATGTCATGAGAAAACAATCTCGTAATGGCCTGGATAAGTGAAAGCATTCCAAAGTTATTACCACAAATTTGCAAATAACATGGTCTGGAAGTAGTTAAATATCCGATATAAGGGTCTGTCTGTGACACTACTTAATTCTCTTAGAATATGGAGTGTATGCCATCTGGACCTGGTGATTTGTCTATTTAAATCTTTATAAGATGCCGCTGCACTTTTTCCTGGGTCAGACAGGCCACATTTATGGAAGAATTAAATTTGACACTCTCCATATCAACACGTAGGTTTAAACCTTTTACCATTTATATTATTGAAGAATATTTTGGGGTTAAAGTTAACCCTAAAAGATTTAAACCTTGCCCCATCATCTGCCTCCTACCATGTATAATGCCCCCTTATCTAACACCTACCCAGTATAATGCCCCCTTATCTAACACCTACCCAGTATAATGCCCCCTTATCTGCCTCCTACCCAGTATAATGCCCCCTTATCTGCCTCCTACCCAGTATAATGCCCCCTTATCTGCCCCCTACCCAGTATAATGCCCCCTGTCATGCCTCCTACCCAGTATAATACTCCCTTATCTGCCTCCTACCCATGATAATGCCCCCTTATCTGCCTCCTACATAGTGTAATACTCCCTTATCTGCCTCCTACCCAGTATAATACTCCCTTATCTGCCTCCTACCCAGTATAATACTCCCTTATCTGCCTCTTACCCAGTATAATGCTCCCTTATTTGCCTACTACCTAGTATAATGCGGCCTTATTTGCCCCCACCCAGTATAAAACCCCCTTATCTGCCTCCTACCCAGTATAATACTCTTATCTGCCTCCTACTCAGTATAATACTCCCTTATCTACCTCTTACCCAGTATAATGCTCCCTGATTTGCCTCCTACCTAGTATAATGCAGCCTTATTTGCCCCCTACCAGTATAAAACCCCCTTATCTGCCTCCTACCCAGTATAATGCTCCCTTATCTACATCCTACCCAGTATAATTCGCCCTTATCTGCCTCCTACCCAGTATAATGTCCCCTTATCTGCATCCTACCCAGTATAATTCGCCCTTATCTGCCTCCTACCCAGTATAACTACTTTCTATGTAGGACCCTGTCTGGGAAGGGTTTATTTATACTCAAACACTAATGCCTACACGGCTACTAACCACTCTTGTCACAGATTAATAAAACATAACTTTTACTTTTGACCTTAAAAGTGATGAAGGAATAAATTGTGAGCTACCTATAAGTTAAAAACACTGAGCCCCATGGATGATGCTGTGAATGAGGGGTCGGTCCGGTATATAACTAGGCGGGAGTGCACATCACCGCTCAGCCACACACCTCCATCCCAATTGTATCAACATAATACTATACTGTGCCTAAAGACTACTTGACCCCCGTATCTGGGGTGTAAGCACAAATAGCAAATAAGCCTTATGGCAACGTGTATTTTCACTTTAGGCACACTGACTGCAACGTTTACTCAATGGGGTACAGCAGATTAAAACCTAAGTTCCGCCCCCCAACATGTTTCGCCAGCTATTCTGGCTTCATCAGGGGTATCGGGCAGACCCAGTATAATGCTCCTTTATCTGCCTCCTACCCAGTATAATGCTCCTTTATCTGCCTCCTACCCAGTATAATGCTCCCTTATCTGCCTCCTACCCAGTATAATTCGCGCTTATCTGCCTCCTACCCAGAATAATGTGCCCTTATCTGCCTCCCACCCAGAATAATGTGCCCTTATCTGCCTCCTACCCAGCTTTAAAGTGATTTATAATTTTTTTATATGAATATTCATTTTTGTAGATTTATTACATGTATCATCTGGGAATTATAGCAAGGTCAAGTAGGGGAGGAGGAAAGAGTGGAAGAGGCAGAAATCCCTCCTATTATTCTCCTGGATTCCCACACATTAGTAAAGCCCATACACCCCACAATTATAAAAAGTAACACAACAAGACGACGAGAGCCGTGAAGAGCAAGCTTTATTCATCATCATTTGGAAGGGGGTAAATGGGGGTACCCAATATGAAGGAGGGGTTATAGGAGTGCTGGATATGGGGAAGGGTTTTTACGGGATGATCTACATGGGGAGGGGTCATAGAGGGTGATCTATATGGGGGAGAGGTTAAAAGGGAATTATTTATATGCGGGAGGGGTTATAGAGGTTAATCTATATGGGGAGGGGTTATAAGGGTGATCTTTATGGAGGGTATAAGAGTAATCTATGTGGGGGAGGGGGGGTATAATAGTAATCTATAAGAGGGAGTGGTTATAAAGGAATGCTTTATTTGAGGAAGGGGCTATAAGGTTGATCTTTATGGGTGAGGGGTTATATGGGAATATTTTATATGGGACAGGTCATAGAGGATTATCTTTATCTGGGATGGGTTATAAGGGTGATCTATATGGAGGGATGTAAGGATGATGTATATGGGGGAGCGGTTATAAAGGAATGCTTTATATGGGGAAAGGGTTATAGAGGATGATCTAAATGAGGGAGGGGTTATAAGGGAGTGATTATATAAAGAGGGGGTTAGAGAGGGTGATCTCTATGGGGGAGGGATTATAGGTGGTGCTCTACATTGAGAAGGGGTTATGAGGGAGAGATGTTTTAGGGCATTTGGTAGAGGAGAACATTTTTAGTAGGGCCCTTTCATGAGGATGCCCATTGCCAATCCTTTATTAGACAGTAGTTGATGCGGTAATGTTATATAATCTTTTGTTGGCAGCAGAAGATACACAGCAGGTAAGTAATAGCAGTGGGTACTTAAGTGATAGCAGCAGGTAGGTCATATCAGGGTGTTAACAAGAGACAGTAGACAGTAGGTAATAGCAGCAGATGTTAATAGTCACTTTTTGGGCAGCAGATGGTGATGGTTTTCTCGTTTGTTGGCAGCAGATGATACACAGTAGGTAAGTAATAACAGAAGGTAAGAAAAAGCAGCAGGTAAGTAATAGCAGCAGGTAGGTCATAACAGGATGTTAGCAGCAGATGTTCGACAGCCGGTTGAATAGCAGCAGATGTTATCGGTCACTTTTTGGGGAGCAGATGGTGATGGTATATTCTCTAATGTTGGCAGCAGATGATACACAGCAGGTAAGTAATAGCAGCAGGTAAGTAATAGCAGCAGCAGGTAGGTGATATCAGGATGTTAACAGCAGACAGTAGACAGCAGGTAATAGCAGCAGATGTTAATGGTCACTTTTTGGGGAACAGATGGTGATGGTATATTCTCTAATGTTGGCAGCAGATGATACACAGCAGGTAAGTAATAGCAGCAGGTAGGTGATATCAGGATGTTAGCAGCAGATGGTTGACAGCGGGTTGAATAGCAGCAGATGTTATCGGTCACTTTTTGGGGAGCAGATGGTGTTGGTATATTCTCTAATGTTGGCAGCAGATGATACACAGCAGGTAAGTAATAGCAGCAGGTAAGTAATAGCAGCAGCAGGTAGGTGATATCAGGATGTTAGCAGCAGACAGTAGACAGCAGGTAATAGCAGCAGATGTTAACCACCTCCGGACCTGTACAGACGCGTCCTGGAGGTGGTTGATTCATTCCGAGTGGACGCGCCGGCGTGTCCTCTCGCGATGGCCGAGATTTCCTGTGAACGCGCGCGCGCGCTCACAGGAACGGAAGGTAAGAAAATGGATATCCAGCCTGCCAGCGGCGATCGTTCGCTGGCAGGCTGGAGATGTGATTTTTTTAACCCCTAACAGGTATATTAGACGCTGTTATGATAACAGCGTCTAATATACCTGCTACCTGGTCCTCTGGTGGTTCCCTTATTCACCCTTGATCACCCCTGATCACCCCATATAGACTCCCTGATTACCCCCCTGTCATTGATTACCCCCCTGTCATTGATCACACCCCTGTAAAGCTCCATTCAGACGTCCGCATGATTTTTACGGATCCACTGATAGATGGATCGGATCCGCAAAACGCACACGGACGTCTGAATGGAGCCTTACAGGGGCATGATCAATGACTGTGGTGATCACCCCATATAGACTCCCTGATCACCCCCCTGTCATTTATTACCCCCCTGTCATTGATCACCCCCCTGTAAAGCTCCATTCAGATGTCCGCATGATTTTTACGGATCCACTGATAGATGGATCAGATCCGCAAAACGCATACGGACGTCTGAATGGAACCTTACAGGGGAGTGATCAATGACTGTGGTGATCACCCCATATAGACTCCCTGATCACCCCCCTGTCATTGATTACCCCCCTGTCATTGATCACCCCCCTGTCATTGATCACCCCCCCTGTCATTGATCACCCCTCTGTAAGGCTCCATTCAGACATTTTTTTGGCCCAAGTTAGCGGAATTTTTTTTTTTTCTTACAAAGTCTCATATTCCACTAACTTGTGTCAAAAAATTAAATCTCACATGAACTCACCATACCCCTCACGGAATCCAAATGCGTAAAATTTTTTAGACATTTATATTCCAGACTTCTTCTCACGCTTTAGGGCCCCTAGAATGCCAGGGCAGTATAAATACCCCACATGTGACCCCATTTCGGAAAGAAGACACCCCCAGGTATTCCGTGAGGGGCATATTGAGTCCATGAAAGATTGAAATTTTTGTCCCAAGTTAGCGGAAAGGGAGACTTTGTGAGAAAAAAATAAATAAAATCAATTTCCGCTAACTTGTGCCAAAAAAAAAAAATTTCTATGAACTCGCCATGCCCCTCATTGAATACCTTGGGGTGTCTTCTTTCCAAAATGGGGTCACATGTGGGGTATTTATACTGCCCTGGCATTCTAGGGGCCCTAAAGCGTGAGAAGAAGTCTGGGATCCAAATGTCTAAAAATGCCCTCATAAAAGGAATGTGGGCCCCTTTGCGCATTTAGGCTGCAAAAAAGTGTCACACATCTGGTATCGCCGTACTCAGGAGAAGTTGGGCAATGTGTTTTGGGGTGTCATTTTACATATACCCATGCTGGGTGAGAGAAATATCTTGGCAAAAGACAACTTTTCCCATTTTTTTATACAAAGTTGGCATTTGACCAAGATATTTATCTCACCCAGCATGGGTATATGTAAAAAGACACCCCAAAACACATTCCTCAACTTCTCCTGAATACAGAGATACCAGATGTGTGACACTTTTTTGCAGCCTAGGTGGGCAAAGGGGCCCATATTCCAAAGAGCACCTTTCGGATTTCACTGGTCATTTTTTACAGAATTTGATTTCAAACTCCTTACCACACATTTGGGCCCCTAGAATGCCAGGGCAGTATAACTACCCCACAAGTGACCCCATTTTGGAAAGAAGAGACCCCAAGGTATTTCGTGATGGGCATAGTGAGTTCATAGAACTTTTTATTTTTTGTCACAAGTTAGTGGAATATGAGACTTTGTAAGAAAAAAAAAAAAATCATCATTTTCCGCTAACTTGTGACAAAAAATAAAAAGTTCTATGAACTCACTATGCCCATCAGCGAATATCTTAGGGTGTCTACTTTCCGAAATGGGGTCATTTGTGGGGTGTTTGTACTGTCTGGGCATTGTAGAACCTCAGGAAACATGACAGGTGCTCAGAAAGTCAGAGCTGCTTCAAAAAGCGGAAATTCACATTTTTGTACCATAGTTTGTAAACGCTATAACTTTTACCCAAACCATTTTTTTTTTACCCAAACATTTTTTTTTTATCAAAGACATGTAGAACAATAAATTTAGAGCAAAATTTCTATATGGATCTCGTTTTTTTTGCAAAATTTTACAACTGAAAGTGAAAAATGTCATTTTTTTGCAAAAAAAATCGTTAAATTTCGATTAATAACAAAAAAAGTAAAAATGTCAGCAGCAATGAAATACCACCAAATGAAAGCTCTATTAGTGAGAAGAAAAGGAGGTAAAATTCATTTGGGTGGTAAGTTGCATGACCGAGCAATAAATGGTGAAAGTAGTGTAGGTCAGAAGTGTAAAAAGTGGCCTGGTCTTTCAGGGTGTTTAAGCACTGGGGGCTGAGGTGGTTAATAGTCACTTTTTGGGCAGCAGATGGTGATGGTATATTCTCCTTTGTTGGCAGCAGACGATACACAGCAGGTAAGTAATATCAGCAGGTAGGTCATAACAGGATGTTAGCAGCAGATGGTTGACAGCGGGTTGAATAGCAGCAGATGTTAATGGTGACTTTTTGGGGAGCAGATGGTGATGGTATATTCTCTAATGTTGGCAGCAGATGATACACAGCAGGTAAGTAATAGCAGCAGGTAGGTGATATCAGGATGTTAGCAGCAGATGGTCGTCAGCAGGTTGAATAGCAGCAGATGTTAATGGTCACTTTTTGGGCAGCAGATGGTGATGGTATATATTCTAATGTTGGCAGCAGATGATACACAGCAGGTAAGTAATAGCAGCAGGTAGGTGATATCAGGATGTTAGCAGCAGACAGTAGACAGCAGGTAATAGCAGCAGATGTTAATGGTCACTTTTTGGGGAGCAGCTGGTGATGGTATATTCTCTAATGTTGGCAGCAGATGATACACAGCAGGTAAGTAATAGCAGCAGGTAGGTGATATCAGGATGTTGGCAGCAGAGGCAGGAGCTTGTACAGCAGCACGGATGATGGGTGGAGTTTAGCAGCAGATGTGGTTGTAGAAGCAGAAGATGAGGTAGTGATGGAGATGGTAATGCTGATAGCAGCAGAGGATGATGAGGCTGCAGGATCTGGACTATAGAACAGCAGTGCGGAGATGAGGGGCTGTCATTTTACCCAGGAAGATGGTGGTGATGGTTTTTGCTGATGGTGGTGGTGCCTATTTTCAGTATGTTGGTGGTGATGTTGGTCATTTAATAGCAGCTGCTGGCGGCACCATATTTTCAATAGCAGCTGCTTCTTTTATTTGCTAGAATGTAAAAATGATGTAAAATGATCAGAACATATGAGGAGCAGTGCACACACGGGGGTCCTGCTCTGTCCCCCCTTTTTAGGATGTAATTACATGACTCATATAAATATCTCCTAACTTTGTTTTGAAGAAGAAAAAAACTAATGAAAGGAAATAAATGTAGAAATAATAATTCCATGGTCAGGGGAGAAGCTAAAGGCTCATAGGCCCTGGTGCAAGATTTCATCCTTGGGGCCCCCCTTCCCTCAGTGCTTTGTGGCCAGGGAAGCACATTGCCTTTCTGCTGCCTGAGGCAAAATCCTTGACCTAACCCCTTCTCTCCAGCCCGAGGTGTAACTTGACCAGCATGCAGTGTCTGTAATACTTGTGTCTTCTTATGTGGCATAAGGGTCTTTGGGCTTCTGCTACTTCTGTACCCCCTATAGCTACACCCCTGTCCATGGGGGAGATTTACTAACCTGAATGCCCAAGAATTCTGCTGTAATTTGCATACAGGGATATGACAATGATAACGGGTTGTGACAGTGATTCAGAGGAGTGAGTGATACAGGGGCGTGACAGTGATAAAGGGGTGTAAGAGTGATAAAGGGGTGTAAGAGTGATAAAGGACAGTGACAGTGATACAGGGGCGTGACAGTGATAAAGGGGTGTAAGAGTGATAAAGGGGTGTAAGAGTGATAAAGGACAGTGACAGTGATACAGGGGCGTGACAGTGATAAAGGGGTGTAAGAGTGATAAAGGACAGTGACAGTAATAGAGAGGTGTGACAGTGATAAAGGGGTGTAAGAGTGATAAAGGGGTGTAAGAGTGATACAGGACAGTGACAGTGATACAGGGGCATGACATTGATACAAGGGGTGTAAGAGTGATAAAGGACAGTGACAGTGATACGGGGGTTTAACATTAATACAGGGGAGTACCAGTGATACAGGGGCGTGACATTGATACAAGGGGTGTGACAGTGATAAAGGGGTGTAACAGTGATACAGGGGTTTAACATTAATACAGGGGAGTACCAGTGATACAGGGGAGTACCAGTGATACAGGGGCGTGACAGTGATACAGGGGCGTGACAGTGATACAGGGGCGTGACAGTGATACAGGGGTAGGGTTGACACCTGGCCCAGTCTGTATTTTACTCTGTCGGTATTTTATTTACTGGCCGTTTGAATTCTGAATATTCGTTCTTCACTGCTCTGATTTCATATATGGAGTGCAATGATGATTAAGTGGTGGGGGGGAGGTATCCTCAAGCACTCTCAATATTCTTGGATACCCGATTGAATTTAATTTTTATGCAGTCTTTATTTTTACTTTTTCTTTATCAGGTTTTTAACCCACAACCTTGTGTATTGAAAGCAGAGACTCTAACCACTGAGCTATAGAGTTCAATGCTATTTTTCGGAAGATTTTCTCTGACTAAAAACCTTGATAGGTATATAATACTGAGGTCTTTAGCCAAAGTAAATCTTCCTCTTAGGGTTCATTCACATGGCTGCAAACTGCGGATCCTCAAAAAACACATGCTGACATGTTTACAGTGCATCGTGGCTCAAACCCATTGACTTCACTTGATCAATGGGCTGCATGATACTGTGAAGTATATATATTAGGATTAGAGATGAGCGAATTTCAGGCTATGAAGTTCGTTCATTTTGTTTTCTGGTAAAAGGTGAATTGCGTTATGGATTCCGTTACCATGGATTATAACGCAGTTCTATGGCGGAATGCATAACGGAATGCCTTTAGAGGCATTCCGTTATTTATTCCGTCATAATAGAAGTCTATAGGCTGCAAAACGGATCCGTCTCGTTTCCGTTATGTAGGAGAGGACTCCCCTGCATAACGGAAATGGAATGGATCAGCAGCAATGGATAGCAGCTGAGGATTATCAGGCTGCAGGATCTGGACTGTAGAGCAGCAGTAAGGAGATGGGGATCTGTCATTTTACCCAGGAAGGTGGTGGTCTTAGATTTTTGCTGGGGGTCACTCTCAACATGTTGGTGGACAGGGGCAGACTGGGAACTTAAAGTGGCCCTAGAAAAAGTACTAAAAGTGGCCCAGTTTTGTAGTCGGGTCCAAATTGATGGAAGCAGAGCTAGCCACACCATATTGTGGCATATTATACCACTCCAACAGAGCCAAATAACACAGTCCATCACAACATACTGCCAGCAGCACAAAATACATCACCAAAAACCTCCACTGGCCTGCCGTGAGGAGGGCCCAGGCGGCCCCCTGGACATCGGCCCACCGGGAAATTTCCCTGTAAGGTCTAGGGCAAATCCGACCCTTGTCGGTGGAGATGTTGGTCGTTTATTTTCTATGGCAGCTGCTTCTGTAATTGCTAGAATGTAAAATGATCAGAACATTTGAGGAGCAACGCACACACGGGGGTCCTGCTCTGTCCCCCCCTTTTAAGGGTGTTATTACATGACTCATATAATATCTCCTAACTTTTTTTTTATTTACTAACCTGAATGCCCCAGAATTCTGCTGTAATCTGCATACAGGGGTGCAACAGTGATACAGAGGTGTGACACTGATACAGGGGAGGGACAGTGATAAAGGGGGTGTGACTGATACAGGGGTGTGACAGTGATACAAGGGGTGGGACAATGATAAATGAGGTGTGACTGATACATGGGAGTGGCAGTGATAAAGGGGTGTGACAGTGATACAGGGGTGTGACAGTGATACAGGGGTGTGACAGTGATACAGGGGTGTGACAGTGATACAGGGGTGTGACAGTGATACAAGGGGTGTGACAGTGATACAGGGGTGTGACAGTGATACAGGGGTGTGACAGTGATACAGGGGTGTGACAGTGATACAAGGGGTGTGACAGTGATACAGGCGTGTGACAGTGATACAGGCGTGTGACAGTGATACAGAGGTGTGGCAGTGATACAGGGGAGGGACAGTGATACAGGGGTGTGACAGTGATACAGGGGTGTGACAGTGATACAGGGGTGTGACAGTGATACAAGGGGTGTGACAGTGATACAGGCGTGTAACAGTGATACAGGGGTGTGACAGTGATACAGGGGTGTGACAGTGATACAAGGGGTGTGACAGTGATACAGGGGTGTGACAGTGATACAGGGGTGTGACAGTGATACAAGGGGTGTGACAGTGATACAGGCGTGTGACAGTGATACAGGCGTGTGACAGTGATACAGAGGTGTGGCAGTGATACAGGGGAGGGACAGTGATACAGGGGTGTGACAGTGATACAGGGGTGTGACAGTGATAAAGGGGTGTGACAGTGATACAGGGGTGTGACAGTGATACAAGGGTGTGACAGTGATACAGGCGTGTGACAGTGATACAGGGGTGTGACAGTGATACAGGGGTGTGACAGTGATACAAGGGGTGTGACAGTGATACAAGGGGTGTGACAGTGATACAGGCGTGTGACAGTGATACAGGCGTGTGACAGTGATACAGGCGTGTGACAGTGATACAGGCGTGTGACAGTGATACAGGCGTGTGACAGTGATACAGGCGTGTGACAGTGATACAGGCGTGTGACAGTGATACAGGCGTGTGACAGTGATACAGGCGTGTGACAGTGATACAGGCGTGTGACAGTGATACAGGCGTGTGACAGTGATACAGGCGTGTGACAGTGATACAGGCGTGTGACAGTGATGTGATACAGGGGTGTGACAGTGATACAGGGGTGTGACAGTGATACAGGGGTGTGACAGTGATACAGGGGTGTGACAGTGATACAAGGGGTGTGACAGTGATACAAGGGGTTTGACAGTGATACAGGGGTGTGACAGTGATAAAGGGGGTGTGACTGATACAGGGGTGTGACAGTGATACAGGGGTGTGACAGTGATACAGGGGTGTGACAGTGATACAAGGGGTGTGACAGTGATACAAGGGGTGTGACAGTGATACAAGGGGTGTGACAGTGATATAAGGGGTGTGACAGTGATACAAGGGGTTTGACAGTGATACAGGGGTGTGACAGTGATACAGGGGTGTGACAGTGATACAAGGGGTGTGACAGTGATACAAGGGGTGTGACAGTGATACAAGGGGTTTGACAGTGATACAGGCGTGTGACAGTGATACAGGGGTGTGACAGTGATACAGGGGTGTGACAGTGATACAAGGGGTGTGACAGTGATACAAGGGGTGTGACAGTGATACAAGGGGTGTGACAGTGATACAAGGGGTGTGACAGTGATACAAGGGGTGTGACAGTGATAAAGGGGGTGTGACTGATACAGGGGTGTGACAGTGATACAAGGGGTGTGACAGTGATACAGGGGTGTGACAGTGATACAGGGGTGTGACAGTGATACAGGGGTGTGACAGTGATACAAGGGGTGTGACAGTGATACAAGGGGTGTGACAGTGATACAAGGGGTGTGACAGTGATACAAGGGGTTTGACAGTGATACAGGGGTGTGACAGTGATACAAGGGGTGTGACAGTGATACAAGGGGTGTGACAGTGATACAAGGGGTGTGACAGTGATACAAGGGGTTTGACAGTGATACAGGGGTGTGACAGTGATACAGGGGTGTGACAGTGATACAAGGGGTGTGACAGTGATACAAGGGGTGTGACAGTGATACAAGGGGTGTGACAGTGATACAAGGGGTTTGACAGTGATACAGGGGTGTGACAGTGATACAAGGGGTTTGACAGTGATACAAGGGGTTTGACAGTGATACAGGGGGTTTGACAGTGATACAGGGGGTTTGACAGTGATACAGGGGGTTTGACAGTGATACAGGGGAGTTTCAGTAAGAAAGACCGGCACTCGGGTTCTTGTTGAAAGTCATGTGCTTTATTCAAGCATGTAGGAGTCAAGCACACAAGCGACACGTGTTTCGGCTCGAATGCGAGCCTTTGTCAAGCATAATGAATCTTTACAGAAAGCATATTTAAATAGTGCGCCACCCTTAGCGTGAAAACGTGTTGACGTCACATCACCATGACAACAGAAATATACAAAACGTCATTCGCAACAATTCTAGACATTGTTACTCTCTGGATCAAGCGCAGCAATTCAATACATTGTTGCAACATCGTTGCAACATAATTTCAATGCAAACAAATATTTAAATAATTCTTGTAGCTTTAGATAAAACAAGCTATGGAAAATAAAAGGAGAATCAGCTAACAGCATGAAATACAAACAGGCAGCATGCATAAATATCTCAAAAAATGTTTTTTTTATATTATGAATGATATATCACATACAGATTAGAACTATTTTAGCGACATCTTTTCTTTGTTATTTTTTCTGTGACTAAATAAAAAAGAAAAAAATATATTATTATTTACTGTTTGAGAAAAAAAAAAAATCTCACAAAAATGCACTTAATTCATACTCTCGATTAAGACCTCTAGGTTCAAGAGTTTGCAAGGTTTGTATCCAGAAACTTTCCCATTTTTTAAGCAATAAGCAACCTGTTACCACTACGTGGTGGCAACACTTGCTCAATGGCAAGGGGATTGGCAAGGGGATTGGCAACAGCAGATTTTTCTTGCGGATGGTGGATTTATGGTTACTGAACCTATCCTTCATTCTGGTAGATGTCTCACCAATGTACACAAGGCCACAAGGGCACTTTAACAAATACACAACATAATTACTGTCACAGGTAAAAAATCCCTGCACAGGAAATTTTTTACCTGTGTGTGGATGGGAAAAAGATTCACCTTTAATAACCGCCGAACAATGAACACACTGCAAACAGGGAAAGGTGCCCTTTTTTGGTGTAGCAAGGAATAGTTGACGTGGCATATTCGTGGTGCCCCCTATGTCTGCTTTTACAATAGTATCTCTAATATTTTTAGTTCTCTTGTAACAGATCATAGGCACATCACAAAATTAAATAATATCTGGGTAGGCTGCACGCATGATCCCCCAATGTTTGTTTATAACATGTCGAAACTTGTTGATCCATGGGTGATATTTAACAATAAATGGTAACCGTTTATCCCCCCCACGAGATATTTTAATCTCAGGTTTGCTAGTACATTTCTTTAATTCAGAATCTAACAAGGATCTAGGATAACCTCTGGAAGAGAACTTGTCTGCCATCTCACTTAATCTGGTTTCCCTCACAGGTTCATCTGATACAATTCTGTTAACCCGCTTGAACTGCGAAAAAGGCAATGATTTCTTGACAAAAGGTGAGTGATTACTAGAATAGTGTAACAAACTATTCTTATCTGTTTTTTTTCATATATGTCAGTATGTATGCAATTATCCTGACCTTTTATCACCAACATGTCCAGAAAATTAATCTGATGTAAATCACTTTGAATTGTAAAAGATAACTCAGGCCATATGTTATTTAAATCATGGGTAAACTGCTCGAGGGACTCGGTGCCGCCCCGCCATACGCAAAAAATGTCGTCTATGACACGATGCCAGAATGTACAATGTTGTATGTATAGAAAATTTTTATATACCAAATTTTTTTCAAACCATGTTATATAACTATTTGCGTATGGCGGTGCGGCGTGCGAGCCCATCGCGGTACCCCGTTTCTGCTGGAAGAAGGTATCCTGGAATAAAAAATAATTTTCCGCAAAACTAACTCAAATAACTGCAGAAAAAAATCTCTTTCCTGTAAAGTATAATTAGATGATTCCAGGATCCATTCTACCACAGTAAGACCTTTCACATGCTCAATCGATGTATACAGGCTGCATACATCATATGTCACCAGGAGGTCTCCTGTCTCAAGGTGTAAATCTTTAATATCAGACAGAAAATGATTTGTGTCTAATAAAAATGATGGAGAATTTTTTATCAATGGAGTTAAAACCTTCTCAATTAACATGGCAGGTGCAGACAAGATAGATTAATTTGCCACAATTGGCCGACCAGGGGGAGCTGTCATGCTTTTATGAATTTTCGGCAACGTATATAAGACAGGAGTAACCGGGTGCTGATTAATTAAAAATTGACACAACTTTTCATCAAGAAAACATATAACAGGGGAGGGACAGTGATAAAGGGGGTGTGACTGATACAGGGGTGTGACAATGATGAATGAGGTGTGAGTGATACATGGGAGTGGCAGTGATACAGAGGTGTGACGGTGACTGGGAGTGACAGTGATACAGAGGTGTGACGGTGACTGGGAGTGACAGTGATACAGAGGTGTGACGGTGACTGGGAGTGACAGTGATACAGAGGTGTGACGGTGACTGGGAGTGACAGTGATACAGGGGTGTTACAGTGATACAGGGATGTGACAGTGATACAGGGGTGTGACAGTGATACAGGGGTGTGACAGTGATACAGGGGTGTGACAGTGATACAGGGGTGTGACAGTGATACAGGGGTGTGACAGTGATACAGGGGTGTTACAGTGATACAGGGGTGTTACAGTGATACAGGGGTGTTACAGTGATACAGGGGTGTGACAGTGATACAGGGGTGTGACAGTGATACAGGGGTGTGACAGTGATACAGGGGTGTGACAGTGATACAGGGGTGTGACAGTGATACAGGGGTGTGACAGTGATACAGGGGTGTGACAGTGATACAGGGGTGTGACAGTGATACAGGGGTGTGACAGTGATACAGGGGTGTGACAGTGATAAAGGGGTGTGACAGTGATACAGGGGTGGGACAGTGATACAGGGGAGGGACAGTGATACAGGGGTGTGACAGTGATACAGGGGTGTTACAGTGATACAGGGGTGTTACAGTGATACAGGGGTTGTGACAGTGATACAGGCGTTAGGCAGTGATACAGGCATGTGACAGTGATACAGAGGTGTGACAGTGATACAAGGGGTGTGACAGTGATACAAGGGGTGTGACAGTGATACAGGGGTGTGACAGTGATACAGGCGTGTGACAGTGATACAGGGGTGTTACAGTGATACAGGGGTTGTGACAGTGATACAGGGGTGTTACAGTGATACAGGGGTTTGACAGTGATACAGGGGTGTTACAGTGATACAGGGGTTGTGACAGTGATACAAGGGGTGTGACAGTGATACAGGGGTGTGACAGTGATACAGGGGTGTGACAGTGATACAGAGGTGTGACAGTGATACAAGAGGTGTGACAGTGATACAAGGGGTGTGACAGTGATACAAGGGGTGTGACAGTGATACAGGGGTGTGACAGTGATACAAGGGGTGTGACAGTGATACAAGGGGTGTGACAGTGATACAGGGGTGTGACAGTGATACAGAGGTGTGACAGTGATACAAGAGGTGTGACAGTGATACAAGGGGTGTGACAGTGATACAAGGGGTGTGACAGTGATACAGGGGTGTGACAGTGATACAGGGGTGTGACAGTGATACAGAGGTGTGACAGTGATACAGAGGTGTGACAGTGATACAGGGGTGTGACAGTGATACAGGGGTGTGGCAGTGATACAGGGGTGTGACAGTGATACAAGGGGTGTGACAGTGATACAGGGGTGTGACAGTGATACAGGAGTGTGACAGTGATACAAGGGGTGTGACAGTGATACAAGGGGTGTGACAGTGATACAAGGGGTGTGACAGTGATACAAGGGGTGTGACAGTGATACAAGGGGTGTGACAGTGATACAAGGGGTGTGACAGTGATACAAGGGGTGTGACAGTGATACAGGGGTGTGACAGTGATACAGGGGTAGGGTTGCCACCTCGCTCAGTGTGTATCTTTCTCTGTCAGTATGACATATACTGATTTCATATACAGAGTCCGTGCTTCTGGGAGCATCCAGCTCTCACTCTGACTGATTCCATACATGGCTCTGTCCATAAATGGAGTCAGTGCTATGATGCTGAAAGGGCGGGGGAAGGGGGGTATCTTCAAGCACTCTGAATATTCTTCAGGATACTCCATTGTATTTAAATTTATTCAGTCTTTATTTTTAAATTGTCTTGATCAGGTTTTATACCCACAAGCTTGTGTATTGAAGGAAATACTCTAACTACAGAGCCACAGAGCTCAATGCTATTTGGAGGAAGATTTTCTCTGTCTTAAAACATCAGTAGTACTTACTAGGTATATACTGTAATACTGAGGTATTTAGCCAAAGACCATCTTCCTCTTAGGGTGCATTCATATGGCCACAAACACCAAATGCAATAAAACAGATGCCACCGTGTGTACACTGCATCATGGTGCAAACCCATTGCACATATATTTTGTAGCAGATGCAGTGGCGTAGCGTGGGGGGGGGGGGGGGCAGAGTGCCGTTGCCCCGGACTCCCAATTGTAGGGGGCGACAGGCAGTATAATGAGGGTGATGGAAGCCTATGGCTCCCATCCCCTCCGTTCTGCCTCATAAGCTTCAGGCCAGGCCTGAAGCCTATGAAGCAGTAGAATAGCGCAGGAGATCGCGATTACATCACCTTGACCTCCTGTGCCGGGTGTCGCAAGATGGCACGGCGCAGGAGGGCAGGGTCATGTGTTCCTGACTGCCTGCGCCGGGACGCCCGAGCAAAGGCTACAAGAGGCGATGAAGAGAGGTGAGTATTTTTTATTTATTTATGTAAGTACTAGCACTATGGAGGTGGTGGAAAGAATGGGGGCCATTACATATTATACAGAGGGGCTAGTATATATTATACAGAGGGTCTAGTATATATTATACAGAGGGGCCATTATATATTATAAAGGGGGATCATTATATATTATACAGAGGGGCTAGTATATATTATACAGAGGGTCTAGTATATATTATACAGAGGGGCCATTATATATTATAAAGGGGGATCATTATATATTATACAGAGGGGCTAGTATATATTATACAGAGGGTCTAGTATATATTATACAGAGGGGCCATTATATATTATAAAGAGGGATCATTATATATTATATTTATACAGAGGGACCATTATATATAATAATTTATACAGGGGGGCTATTATATATTATACAGAGGGGCTATTATATATTATAATTATACAGAGGGCCCATTAATAATAATAATAATAATAATTATTATTATTATATATAATGGCCCCTCTGTATAATATATAATGGCCACCCTGTATAATTACTTTATCTTGCAACTGTATATAATATGTGAACCCTTTGGGTAGAATGGGTCCGCATCCATTCCGCAATTATGCAGAACAGGTGCGGACCCATTCATTCTCTATGGGGCCGGAAGTGATGCGGACAGCACACAGTGTGCTGTCCGCATCCGCATTTCCGGAGCGCGGCCCCGATCTTTCGGTATGCAGCTCTGAAAAAAAAATAGAGCATGTCCTATTCTTTTTCGCAATTGCGGACAAGAATAGGCATTTCTATGGGGGTGTCAGCTGGGTGTATTGCGGATCCGCAATGCACTACCGACGTCTGAATGGAGCCTAAGTGAGTGTGAGCTGCAGGGAGAAAGTCACCCTCCCTCCCACCTCTGCAGCTGACAGAAGTTGATTTTTACCTTCATTTTTTCAATCCCCATCGGCTCAGGAGTGGGAGGGGCGTGGCCTAACCGGATCAGGGGCGTGGTTTAGTGGGACCTGGGGGCGGGGTTTTAAGTCTTTCGAGGGTGGACACATTGTGGCAGGGGGCGTGTCTGGGCACCTTACTGGCTCATTTGCATATCAAATAAACGGGATTTTCAGAGGATAAAAACATTTATTGCTGGAACAAAGGTACATCTTGAAATAAGGTACTAAGTGCTATTAAGCCATGGCTTTACTTCAATAGCAATTATCCTGGTGACAGATTTCCTTTAAAGCTCATTTATAGCAGTGAAGATAAATGGCTGGGTTGTTATGGAAACCTGAAGAAACTGTATGTGGAGGCTGAAGGACCTGCGTGATTCTATTGGCTGATAAGGGTCATGTGACCAAGCTTCTATTGGCTAATGCATTTTTTTGGGAATATCTTGGGAACGGTACATCCTAGAGAGCGGAGACCTGGTCTAAAACCTTCCCGGACACCTGATGTACCTGTGTGCCAAATTTCGTGATTGTAAACGCGACGGTGCGGATTCCTTTAGCGGACATACAAACACACATACACTCAGCTTTATATATTAGATTATGTGATTTATTGCAGTGGGAGTAAGAGGAGGACACCCAGGGAAGACTGCAGAAGCGGACAGAGTCAGACATAACTTGAGCGGTTCTCCCAAGTGCGACGCTTATCTCCTGTCTTCTTCCTCCCTACTCTCCTGTTTCAGAGAAGTAAAACCCAATAAATGACACATTTACTGTGACCTCAAGTAGAAAGTCCTATATGAGAAGAACGAAGCATCTGTGCCTTACACTATACTAGGAGACTGTTTACTTCTACCAGTCCTTCCAGTGATAAGCCAATCACTAAGAAAGTGACTGGAGGACAGAGAGGCTGACAGCAGCTCCATTTTTAGGATAAGTATGTGACCGCTGGCAGCCCATCGCCTTCCTGTGTCTTCCTAGATCTTGTGCCCCCCATCTCTGCTCTAAAAAAAAGTAATAAGACGTCCTGAAGATAAGATGAAGATACCTAAGCTAGAAAGATCCTTATATTACTCACCTGTTCCTCATCCACCTCCTGAAGCTCTTTCCTGGTCTTCTAGAAATCCAGAGAGAACAACAGAAGAAAATATATCTGATGACATTATAATACTGCCGACCCTTGTTCCTGGGACCCTCTATGTACAGTACAGTCTGCGTCATAAGTGGCACCACCGCCGGCCCCATATCCCCCATTACCCGTTTGACGATAGCACCTTCGTCACTGGGAGTCGGAGAGGCCTGCTTGCCAGCCTCTTACCCTGGGGCAAAAATAAGATTTCCAGGAAACTCCTGAACCCCTGAACCAATCTGGGTGACTTTTGGATAGGTTGTTCACCCAGATCCAGGCTATCAGGAGATGTGACTTTTATGGGGATATGTGGTGTTTTGGGGTGTTTTCTGTGGCTGGGAAAAAATGTGTATTGTATGCCTGTGAAATATCTTTAAAGAATAAATCAAGGCAACTGGACTTACTGTAGATTTCTTGAAAACGTTTCACTTGTTCTTCCAACGAGCTTTCTCAATTCTGAGTGACTGTACAAGAATTCTCTAGGAATAAATATGTAACTGAATCAACATGAATCAACATTACACTGCTTGCAGAATTATTAGGTAAATGAGTATTTTGACCACATCATCCTCTTTATGCATGTTGTCTTACTCCAAGCTGTATAGGCTCGAAAGCCTACTACCAATTAAGCATATTAGGTGATGTGCATCTCTGTAATGAGAAGGGGTGTGGTCTAGTGACATCAACACCCTATATTAGGTGTGCATAATTATTAGGCAACTTCCTTTACTTTGGCAAAATGGGTCAAAAGAAGGACTTGACAGGCTCAGAAAAGTCAAAAATAGTGAGATATCTTGCAGAGGGATGCAGCACTCTTAAAATTGCAAAGCTTCTGAAGCGTGATTATCGAACAATCAAGCGTTTCATTCAAAATAGTCAACAGGGTCGCAAGAAGCGTGTGGAAAAACCAAGGCGCAAAATAACTGCCCATGAACTGAGAAAAGTCAAGCGTGCAGCTGCCAAGATGCCACTTTCCACCAGTTTGGCCATATTTCAGAGCTGCAACATCACTGGAGTGCCCAAAAGCACAAGGTGTGCAATACTCAGAGACATGGCCAAGGTAAGAAAGGCTGAAAGACGACCACCACTGAACAAGACACACAAGCTGAAACGTCAAGACTGGGCCAAGAAATATCTCAAGACTGATTTTTCTAAGGTTTTATGGACTGATGAAATGAGAGTGAGTCTTGATGGGCCAGATGGATGGGCCCGTGGCTGGATTGGTAAAGGGCAGAGAGCTCCAGTCCGACTCAGACGCCAGCAAGGTGGAGGTGGAGTACTGGTTTGGGCTGGTATCATCAAAGATGAGCTTGTGGGGCCTTTTCGGGTTGAGGATGGAGTCAAGCTCAACTCCCAGTCCTACTGCCAGTTTCTGGAAGACACCTTCTTCAAGCAGTGGTACAGGAAGAAGTCTGCATCCTTCAAGAAAAACATGATTTTCATGCAGGACAATGCTCCATCACACGCGTCCAAGTACTCCACAGCGTGGCTGGCAAGAAAGGGTATAAAAGAAGAAAATCTAATGACATGGCCTCCTTGTTCACCTGATCTGAACCCCATTGAGAACCTGTGGTCCATCATCAAATGTGAGATTTACAAGGAGGGAAAACAGTACACCTCTCTGAACAGTGTCTGGGAGGCTGTGGTTGCTGCTGCACGCAATGTTGATGGTGAACAGATCAAAACACTGACAGAATCCATGGATGGCAGGCTTTTGAGTGTCCTTGCAAAGAAAGGTGGCTATATTGGTCACTGATTTGTTTTTGTTTTGTTTTTGAATGTCAGAAATGTATATTTGTGAATGTTGAGATGTTATATTGGTTTCACTGGTAAAAATAAATAATTTAAATGGGTATATATTTGTTTTTTGTTAAGTTGCCTAATAATTATGCACAGTAATAGTCACCTGCACACACAGATATCCCCCTAAAATAGCTAAAACTAAAAACAAACTAAAAACTACTTCCAAAAATATTCAGCTTTTGATATTAATGAGTTTTTTGGGTTCATTGAGAACATGGTTGTTGTTCAATAATAAAATTAATCCTCAAAAATACAACTTGCCTAATAATTCTGCACTCCCTGTATTCCCAGAGAATTCTTGTACAGTCACTCAGAATTGAGAAAGCTCGTTGGAAGAACGAGTGAAACGTTTTCAAGAAATTTACAGTAAGTCTAGTTGCATTGATTTATTCTTTACAGATATACCATGACCTGGATAAACGAGAACCTTCACAGACATGTATGCCTGTGAGTAATTAAGTCCAATGTGTTTGTTAAAAATGTCACAGGCAATGCCATTGTGTTGGTAATTGTGTCACAGACAATGCCTATTCTATTATTGATTGCATCACAGGCAATGCCATTGTGTTTGTTGAATGTATAGTTTTTGTGTTTTAAACTGTAAAGCTGTAAATGATTGGCTGTGGTCAATAAAGTGAGTTGCTGTTTTCAGGGCTTTTTTTCTCAGAGAAAAGGTGGTGGAACTCACCCCCCTCCCCTGGCCACACCCCTACCCACCCCTAGGGCCGCCCCCTAAAACCGCCCCTTTAGAGAACAGGGATGCAAGTAAAATTTGGGGGGGCTATAAATGTCCAGCCCAGCAAAGAAACCCCCCAGATGGGGATGGCACTGTTAATGAGGTATCTGGGGATGGCACTGTTAATGAGGTATCTGGGGATGGCACTGTTAATGAGGTATCTGGGGATGGCACTGTTAATGGGGGATCTGGGGATGGCACTGTTATGGGGTGGAGGATCTGTGGATGGCACTGTTATGGGGGATCTGTGGATGGCATCCACAGATCCCCCATCCTATAACAGTGCCACCCACAGACCCCCCCCCCCATCCTATAACAGTGCCATCCACAGACCCCCCCACCCCATAACAGTGCCATCCACAGACCCCCCCCACCCCATAACAGTGCCATCCACAGACCCCCCATAACAGTGCCATCCACAGACCCCCCCACCCCATAACAGTGCCATCCACAGACCCCCCACCCCATAACAGTGTCATCCACAGACCCCCCATTGCCGCTCCAGTACAGTTATAAAATGTGTAATTCAATTAATAATGATTCATGCTGCCCCCTCTGTAGTATAACATTCAATATATCCTACTCACAGGGCTACTGTTATATCGTAATGTAGGCCGGCCGGGCAGACGAGCGGCAGAGTGACTGACTGACGTCACGTGCCTGCGCCGCCTGCTTCATTCATAAAGTAGGCCGAGCAGGCACGTGACGTCAGTCAGTCACTCTGACGCTTGCCTGCCCGGCCGGCCTGCATTACGATATAACAGTAGCCCTGTGAGTAGGATATATTGAATGTTATACTACAGAGGGGGCAGCATGAATCATTATTAATTGAATTACACATTTTATAACTGTACTGGAGCGGCGGGGTCGGAGCACAGTGAACGCACCGGCCCCCAGCTCCTCCTCCCAGTCCCTCCCCGCTGATACATCGCAGCCTGCGATGCTGCAGCATGGCAGGCTGCGATGTCAAAAGGTGGCGGAACGCCGTTCTGGTGCGTTCCGCCAGAAAAAAAGCCCTGGCTGTTTTACCTTCAACATAGAGCCTCATCTCATGTGTGTGGGGATTGCTATACACTGTATACTCCCCTGGTTATAACCCCTGGCTCTTGTAAGAGCTGTTCCTGTTCCTTGTTCCTGTGGTGGTTAAGGTGTCGAGCGGAGTGCTTGGAGCCCTCGGGAAGCACTAGGAGCATCCATCAACTGAGGTACCCAGTCAGGGTGCCAGGAGATCCGTTACAGTGATGGCATCCTAGTGCGAGGAGAAGCAGCTCGGAGACACCGTTCGTGGAGTATATTTAGGGCAACGCTAGTATCAGTACAGCGCCCCTGGATACAGCAGGATGGAATCAACTAGTCTTCGGACAACGTTCCATGACGAGGAGGCGGCTCCGGACTACATGGATGCAGACAGAAAGTAACTCTGGTATGATGCCCTGGAAAGCGGCGGCGATGTGAAAGTCTCCCCAGTTATGAGCAGCGGCTACAGAAGCGTGTGGCGATGTGGATGGGTCTCTTGGGAGAGCAGCCCCTGGACGAGTGGGTAACAGAGCTCCAGAGCCTGATATGGAAGTAGCTTTGGCTAGAGGACGCTTACCGGGTAGAGATGTCGCGAACATAAAATTTTCCGTTTGCGAACAGCGAAAGCGAATTTCTGCAAATGTTCGCGAACAGGCGAACCGCCATAGACTTCAATAGGCAGGCGAATTTCAAAACCCACAGGGACTCTTTCTAGCCACAGTAGTGATGGAAAAGTTGTTTCAAGGGGACTAACACCTGGACTGTGGCATGCTAGAGGGGGATCCATGGCAAAACTCCCATTAAAAATTACATAGTTGACGCAGAGTTGGATTTTAATCCATAAAGGGCATAAATCGCCTAACAATCCTAAAATATTTTGAACAACGTGGTTTAAAATATCCATTGTGTGTATACGATCAGGTATGATGTTGTATCGATCAGGTAGTGTAAGGGTTACGCCCCCTCTTCACAGACATTGACAGACCAAACTCCCCTTTTAATGCACTGCAAACAGTCCATTTGCCCAACCGCAAACTCCCCATTTCCACAAGGTTGGATACTAAGCTAGCCATGTCCCATTGATGTCATTGAAGGTTTCTTCCTCCACCAAGCCACTTACAACACCAAGGGTCCCCGAAAGGTGAATTGAATAGATTTTTTAAACGGGGAGATGGTTAAAAAAAACGCTGGCTCCCTCCCCTTTGTTTGAATCCACGGTCACTGCGTCTGCTCCGTGCAATTTACTCTCACACCCGATATCAGTGGTATTTTCTGTAGTTCTCTCTTCTCATCAGTTTAATCCCTGTTACGTCCCCAATCTGGGGTCCATTTATTAAATTGATTTTTCGAACGGGGAGATGGTTAAAAAAACGCTGGCTCCCTCCCCTTTGTTTGAATCCATGCCACGGTCACTGCGTCTGCGCCGTGCAATTTACTCTCACACCCGATATGAGTGGTATTTTCTGTAGTACTATTCTCATCAGTTTAATCCCTGTTACGTCCCATATCAGGGATTGACTTTTGTGAAAAAAAATTTAGGCTGGGTACCTTCGACTTCCTTCACAGTGACAGACCAAACTCTGATACACCAAAATGAATTGATTTTAGGAACCGGGAGATGGAAAAAGCAGCTTGGTTGGTTCTCTTACTCCCAAGTTGGGGCACTGCGCGTGCACGGAGCAATGTGCTGTGACACCCTATATGAGTGGTGTCTTAACTAGTACTATTCCTATCAGTTTAATCCCTGTTACGTCCCCTATCCGGGGACGTGTGTAGAATTGATTAACCATTGTCGAATTAACAAACCATTACGACATCCTGCAATAATTTAGTTCTGAGCTTTGTACTTGCTTTGTATTGGAATTGATGGGGATTTTTTTAATTGTCTGCATTATTTCTAATAAACTATTAAGTTTAGGAGTGTTGAATTCGAACATTAGGAGTGTTGAATTCCAACGTGTCGGGCTGTCGCAAATCAAGCGCCTCACTGGCATGTTTCGGCGCTGAATGTCTGAAAAGTGCGCCATGGCTGTGTAGGAACGCCTAAAATGGCCACACACCTTCCTGGCCTGCTTCAGGACGTCCTGTAAGCCTGGGTACTTAGACACAAAGCGTTGTACGATGAGATTCAACACATGTGCCATGCACGGCACATGTGACAACTTTCCCAAATTCAATGCCGCCAACAAATTGCTTCCATTGTCACACACCACTTTGCCGATCTCCAGTTGGTGCGGGGTCAGTCACTGATCCACCTGTGCGTTCAGGGCGGACAGGAGTGCTGGTCCGGTGTGGCTCTCTGCTTTCAGGCAAGTCAACCCCAAGACAGCGTGACACTGTCGTATGCGGGATGTGGAATAGCCCCTGGGGAGCTGGGGGCATTCAGTTGATGTGCAGCCAGACGCCGCAGCAGAAGAGGACTCAGCCGAGGAGGTTATCAAAGAGGATGGACTAGGAGGAGTAGAGGAGGTGGCAGTAGGCCTGCCTGCAAGTCGTGGCGGTGTCACCAACTCCGCTGCAGAGCCACGCATTCCATGCTTGGCAGCCGTCAGCAGGTTGACCCAATGCGCAGTGTACGTGATATACCTGCCCTGACCGTGCTTTGCAGACCAGGTATCAGTGGTCAGATGGACGCTTGCCCCAACACTGTATGCCAGAGATGCCATGACTTCCTTTTCAATCACTGAGTAGAGGTTTGGGATTGCCTTTTTTGAAAAAAAATTCGTCCGGGTGCCTTCCACTGTGGTGTCTTAATAGCGACAAATTTTTTCAAGGCCTCAGACTCCACCAGCTGGTATGGTAAAAGCTGGCGGACTAAGAGTTCCGTCAAGCGAGCTGTCAGACGCCGGGCAAGGGGGTGACTCTGTGACATTGGCTTCTTACGCTCAAACATTTCCTTGACAGACACCTGACTGTGGGCAGATGAGATGGAACTGCTGAAGGTGAGTGGCGGGTGGTTGAGGGGGGGCAAGGAGGACAGCAGTGGTTGACGTGGCTGAAGATGCTGGACCAGGAGGAGGATGGTGACTTTGAGTTTGTGTGCTGCTTGTACTCATGTGTTGATCCCATAGGCGTTTGTGATGTGCGATCATGTGCCTTCGCAAAGCAGTTGTTCCGAGGTGGGTGTTGGACTTCCCACGACTCAGTTTCTTTTGGCACAGGTTGCAAATGGCATTGCTGTTATCAGAGGCAGACACAAAAAAAAATGCCACACTGCTGAGCTTTGCAATGACGGCATTTTGGTGGTGGCAACAGCATGCGTTGATTGGCGTGCTGTCTGGCTGACCCCGGGTGCCGATGCATGCTGTCTGACTGTGCCACTAGCTCCTTGCGATGACCTCCCCCTGCTTCCAACTCGTCTCCTCCTTCTCTCTGTCTCCCCTTCTGAACTTTCCCCCTCTTCTTCTCTTCGAGCAGGCACCCACGTGGCATCCACGGACACATCGTCATCATCAACCACTTCACTTGTATCTGACACCTCAGCAAAGGAAGCAGCAGCGGGTACAACATCATCATCATCACACTGTACGTCCATGTGTGTAATGCTGCCTGACTGAGACATATCCCTTTTATCTACATCCTCTGGCAATAATGGTTGCGCATCACTAATTTCATCCAACTGATGTGTAAATAACTCCTCTGAGGGATCCATTGAAGCGGCTGTGGTGGTAGTGGTGGTGGTGGCGGCGGGCGAAGGAGTGGTAACTTGAGAGCAGGTGACCAAAGCTGAGCTGGAGGAGGATGGTGCGTCAAGGTTCTTAGCGGAAGCTGTTGAAGATTGGGTGTCCTGTGTAAGCCAGTCAACTATTTTCTCCGAATTTTTTGGGTTCAGGGTACGTGGTCTCTGAACACTGGGCATTATTTTAGGGCCAGTGGAAATCACAGCACCACGACCACGACGGCCCCTGCGGGGTGGCCTGCCTCTGCCTGTCTTTTTTTTTTTTAGATAAGTGGTACTATGCGTGCAAGGTACTGTGCCACCCTATATAAGTGGTGGGCAGTGGGCACAGTACAGTCTGTGTGGGCCAGACACACACTGGCTTGCAACTGGGATTATATCACAGAAAAATAATAAATAGATTTTTTTTTTTATCTGCAAGGTATTTGTGAGTGAGTGACTGTCATGCCCTGCTCTGACTATGTGCGGAGGTCGGCCAGAATAGCAGCACGTGTTTAGTTTTGTTTTGTTTTGGAGTCGTGCTGGACCCGCCTGCCATCAGGTGCACTGGGTGGGGTCATTGGTTTAAATATCACTCAAGTCCAGTGTTCTGAGCGGGTTATAGAAATCAGTCTGGCCTTGGAAGCAAGGTAGGAAGGTTGTCTGTTCCAGCTCAGAAAAGATAAGTGTGGTTTCAGTTTTTGTTGATTGCTGTCTAGGTTGTGTTTGTGTCATCTTTCCCATCCAGGTTCTGTGCGAGCAGGCTGCTCCTTTTCCCCTTTTCACCATCTCAGGGAATTTAGGGTGTTTTAGCCCAGGCACGTGGACACATCATTCCTACCTTCAAGGTCTGAATGTGGGCTGAGCAGTGCAGGGAAAGAGGTCAGGGTTTAGCTAGGAGGTGATCCTTCCCCTGCTTCTCGCCTAGAGCCTGGTTGTTGGTTTATCTGTGTGTCTGAGTTCCCCGTCCGCCGTGACATTATAACCCACCATACTGTGACTGCCATTACTCTGCGGTTTTGTGATGGCGTCAATTGATGCACTGGTTGACCGCATGCAGGGATTATCCATAGAGGTTGCGGATCTGCGTAGTTCGGTCACACGGTGTCAGAATGCTCTGGCATCAGGTGCAGGTAAAATTTGTGTGAAGCCAAAAGTGGCTCTTCCTGATCGATTTGCAGGGGGTACGGATGACTTTATCAGTTTTAGAGAGTCTTGCAAATTGTATTTTCGGCTGCGTCCATCGTCGTCAGGTGATGAGAGTCAGAGGATAGGTATAATCATTTCTCTGCTTAAAGGGGACGTGCAATCCTGGGCCTTTTCTCTGCCGCCCGGTTCTCGGGCCCTCCGGTCGGTGGAGGAATTTTTTAAGGCCCTGGTAATAGATGACCCAGATCGGGTCTCGATGGCGGAATCGAGATTATGTAATTTATTTCAGGGTGAACATATAGCAGAGGCTTACTGTGTTGAGTTTAGGAGATGGGCTACCAAATCAGAGTGGAATGATCCCGCGTTACGTAGTCAGTTTTGTCAGGGGTTATCTGAGAGATTGAAATATGCCCTTGCTTTTCATGAGTACCCAGATTCTTTGGAGAATGCAATGTCTTTAGCAGTACGGTTAGATAGACGTATTAGAGAAAGGTGTAGGGCTCCCTCCGCGCTAGGGATCCCTTCTGTGAGTGGTTTCGTCTCTACTGCTTCCCAGGGTGAGGTTACAGGTAGCTCTGGGTTAGCGGAGGAACCCATGCAGCTGGGTCAGGTTTCTTGCCGTTCTGATAGTAGAGACTTTAGGAAATTGCACAAACTGTGTTACTACTGTGGGAAAAGTGGTCATTTTATTTTTGCTTGTCCTTTTGTTTAACCGCAGGTGGAAGAGAAAAAGAAAAAAAAAACTTTCCTGACTCTTGGTGGCGTGAATGGTGTGGTGGAGCAGGCAGGTATGCAAGCTCCCTGCAGTTCCCGTTTTCTCCTTCCAGCTGTGGTGGCGCTAGAGTCAAGAAAGATTTTTGTTGAAGTATTCCTTGACTGTGGTGCTGGGGTAAACCTAACTGACTCTCTTTTTCTTCAAAATCTGGGTCGAAGTACTTGCACTTTAGAAAAAGAGATTCGGGTTTTTGCAATTGATTCTTCCCCTCTTTCTCAAAGGAGTCTTACTCACATTGTTCATGGTATTCACTTAAGGTTGGGTGATTCACATGTTGAGATTATGTCTTGTTTTGTCATGAAGGATTTGACAGCTCCTATAGTTTTGGGGTTACCATGGTTGACTAAACATAACCCAATTATAGATTGGCAAGCGAGACAAATCATTAGTTGGAGTGAGTTTTGTTCGGATAATTGTCTTGGCACATCTATCGCTGGTGTGTCCACTACGGCTTTACCTCAGTATCTCTCAGATTTTGCGGATGTATTTTCGGAGGGTGGGGCTCAGGAATTGCCCCCTCATCGTGACTATGATTGTCCACTTAATCTCATCCCAGGGGCTAAGTTGCCAAAGTCTCGGCTTTACAACCTTTCTCAACCCGAAAGAGAGGTCATGCGAAAGTATATCGCCGAGAGTTTGGCAAAAGGTCATATTAGGCCATCTAAGTCTCTGGTGGCAGTAGGCTTGTTCTTTGTAAAAAAAAAAGGATGGATCGCTGAGACCGTGTTTGGATTTCCGGGAATTGAACCGTATTACGGTCCGGGATCCATATCCCCTGCCTTTGATCTCTGACCTTTTTTGATCAGATTGTTGGAGCCAAGGTGTTCTCCAAGTTGGATTTGAGAGGGGCCTACAATCTGATCAGAATCAAGGAGGGGGATGAGTGGAAAACGGCCTTAAATACGCACGAGGGTCATTTTGAGAATCTGGTTATGCCTTTTGGGTTGACAAACGTGCCAGCAGTATTTAAGCGATTCGTCAATGACATTTTTCATCATTTGGTGGGGAGATTCGTGGTGGTTTATTTGGATGACATTTTAATTTACTCTCCTGATCTGAAGACCCATCAGGATCATGTGAGACAGGTCTTAACGATCCTTCGGGAGAATAAATTATATGCTAAATTGGAGAAATGTTTGTTTTCGTTGCATTAGCTTCCGTTCTTGGGATATCTGCTTTCTGACTCTGGTTTTCGTATGGACCCCGAAAAGGTCCGGGCGGTTCTGGAGTGGGACCGACCAGAGAATCAGAAAGCTTTGATGAGGTTCCTGGGGTTTACTAATTATTATAGAAAATTTATTTCAAACTATTCAACCATTGTAAGACCTCTCACTGATATGACTAAGAAGGGCGCCGACGTCTCTGTCTGGTCGGATGAGGCATTGCAGGCCTTTTCGGCTATTAAGGAGCGTTTTGCGTCTGCTCCCATTCTGGTGCAGGCCGATGTGTCTCAGCCATTCGTAGTGGAGGTTGATGCATCTGAAGTGGGGGTTGGAGCGGTGCTGTCGCAGGGTCCATCTCCTGGCAAATGGGTCCCATGTGCTTTTTTCTCCAAGAAGCTCTCGGTCGCCGAGAGGAATTATGATGTTTGAGATAGAGAGTTGCTGGCTATCAAGTTGGCCTTTGAGGAATGGCATCACTGGTTGGAGGGGGCGTCTCACCCCGATACGGTATATACAGACCATAAGAATTTGGCTTACTTGCAATCTGTCAAGCGTCTGAACCCTAGTCAGGCCAGATGGTCACTGTTTTTTACCAGGTTCAATTTTCGCCCAGGGGTTAAGAACGTCAAGGCGGATGCCTTGTCTTGCAGCTTTTCTGGGGGAGGTGATTCAGAGGATCCTGCTCTGATTTTAGCTGATGGGGTGGTGGTCTCCGCTCTGTACCCCGAATTGGAGATGGAGGTGTTGGGAGCTCAGGAGGGGGCTCCTTGTTCTTGTCCCCCAGGGAGGTTGTTTGTTCCTGAAGGCCTGCGATACAAGGCATTCAAGGAACATCACGATACTGTCTTTGCTGGACATCCTGGTGGTAAGTAGTGATGAGCGGCAGGGGTCATATTCGAATTCGCGATATTTCGCGAATATTTTGTAGAATATTCGTTGAAAATTTGCAAACTCGAAAATTCACTTCGTTTTTTCGAATATTCGTAATATTCTAAAACAAGAATATATAGCAATATAGCGAATATTCAAAAAAAACGAATATAGAGCAAAATTCGCAAACACTACTACTCCTAAAGTCAAGTATATTGCAGCCTTCTTATTGGCCCACAAGCTAGAAGCAGTGAGGGATCATGTGTACTGATTAAAAAAAAATCGGAAAAAAAAAAAATCGGAAAAAATTTGAATATTCAAAATTTCTAATATATATATATATAACTATATTCAAAATTTGTGCGAATTTTCGAAGTACCTATATTCGCGATAAAAATTCGAAATTCGAATATTCGTGATCAACACTAGTGGTAAGTCCACCTGTGATCTGGTGTCTCGGAGGTTCTGGTGGCCAGGGTTACGTAAGAGCATTGAAGATTACGTGGCAGCTTGTGAGACCTGTGCTCGGTCAAAGGTTGCTCATACTCCACCGGCTGGTTCACTTCTTCCATTGTCAATTCCGTCTCATCCTTGGACGCATTTGTCTATGGACTTTATTACGGATCTGCCGAGTTCCTCCGGGAGAACAGTAATTTTGGTGGTAGTTGACCGTTTCAGTAAAATGTCTCACTTTATATCTTTAACTAGTCTGCCTAACGCCAAGACTCTTGCGCAGATTTTTGTGGATAATATTGTGAAATTGCATGGTATTCCTTCGGATGTGGTCTCTGATAGGGGCACACAGTTTGTCTTCAGGTTTTGGAGGGCGTTCTGTTCTCGGCTGGGCATTCAACTTTCGTTCTCTTCTGCTTTTCATCCGCAGTCGAATGGACAGACAGAGCGTACTAATCAAAACCTGGAGACCTACTTGAGGTGCTTTGTGGCTGAGAATCAGGAGGACTGGTCCTCATTCTTGTCCCTAGCAGAATTTGCTTTAAATAACCGTAGGCAGGAGTCTACGGGTAAGTCGCCATTTTTTGGTGCCTACGGTTTTCATCCTCAGTTTGGTACCTTTTCTGGGACTGGTTCCTCTGGGATGCCAGAGGAGGAGAGATTTTCTTCTGCCTTGTCCTCTATCTGGCGGAGGATCCAAGGGAATTTGGAGAAGATGGGTGAGAGGTATAAGCGAATGGCTGACAAGAGACGTGTGACTGGTCCGGACCTGTGTGTGGGTGATCTGGTGTGGTTGTCCACTAAAAATATTAAATTGAGAGTGCCATCTTGGAAACTGGGTCCAAGATTTATCGGTCCGTACAAAATATCTGCGGTGATCAATCCAGTAGCGTTTCGGCTGGATCTTCCGCAGACTTGGAGGATCCATGATGTGTTCCACAGGTCTTTACTAAAAAATACGTGAAACCGGTGGAACCATCACCATTGCCTCCTCCTCCCGTTCTGGTCGATGGAAATTTGGAGTTCGAGATCTCTAGGGTTCTCGACTCTAGAGTTCTTCGGGGTTCCCTTCAGTACCTGGTACACTGGAGGGGATACGGCCCTGAGGAGAGGACGTGGGTTCCGGCGCTGGATGTCAGTGCCAGCCGATTGGTAAGGGCTTTTAATAGATCCCATCCGGATAAGGTTGGTCTGGGGTGTCCAGAGGTCACCCGTAGAAGGGGGGGGGGGGGTACTGTCATGCCCTGCTTTGACACTGTGCGGAGGTCAGCCAGAATAGCAGCACGTGTTTAGTTTTGTTTTTGTTTTGGAGTCTTGCTGGACCCGCCTCCCATCAGGTGCACTGGGTGGGGTCATTGGTTTAAATATCACTCTAGTCCAGTGTTCTGAGCGGGTTATAGAAATCAGTATGGCCTTGGAAGCAAGGAAGGAAGGTTGTCTGTTCCAGCTCAGAAAAGATAAGTGTGGTTTCAGTTTTTGTTGATTGCTGTCTAGGTTGTGTTTGTGTCATCTTTCCCATCCAGGTAGTGTGCGAGCAGGCTGCTCCTTTTCCCCTTTTCACCATCTCAGGGAATTTAGGGTGTTTTTAGCCCAGGCACGTGGACACATCATTCCTACCTTCAAGGTCTGAATGTGGGCTGAGCAGTGCAGGGAAAGAGGTCAGGGTTTAGCTAGGAGGTGACCCTTCCCCTGCTTCTCGCCTAGAGCCTGGTTGTTGGTTTATCTGTGTGTTTGAGTTCCCTGTCCGCCATGACAGTGACACCCTGTAACGGTGAGTGATGGGCTAGCCAGTGGCCACAGTACAGTCTGTGGGCCAGACACACACTGACTTGCAACTGGGATTATATCACAGAAAAATATTAAATTGAATTTTTTTTTATCTAAAAGGTATTTGTGAGTGAGTGACACCCTGTAACGGTATGAGTGGTGGGCTAGCCAGTGGCCACAGTACAGTCTGTGGGCCAGGCACACACTGGCTTGCAACTGGGATTATATCATAGAAAAATATTTAATTGAATTTTTTTATCTAAAAGGTATGTGTGAGTGACACCCTGTATGAATGGTGTGCATACAGTACTGTCTGTATGCCAGACAGTCACTCACTGGCTTGCAACTGCTATTATATCACAGAGAAATAATAAATAGATTTTTTTTTATCTGCAATGTATTTTCTGTCACACCCTGCATGAATGGTGTGCACACAGTACTGTCTGTGACTGAGCCTGCAGCCTCTCACACAACACGGGCAGGCAACTGCAATATACACTCACCTAAAGAATTATTAGGAACACCTGTTCTATTTCTCATTAATGCAATTATGTAGTCAACCAATCACATGGCAGTTGCTTCAATGCATTTAGGGGGGTGGTCCTGGTCAAGACAATCTCCTGAACTCCAAACTGAATGTCAGAATGGGAAGAAAGGTAATTTAAGCAATTTTGAGCGTGGCATGGTTGTTGGTGCCAGACGGGCCGGTCTGAGAATTTCACAATCTGCTCAGTTACTGGGATTTTCACGCACAACCATTTCTAGGGTTTACAAAGAATGATGTGAAAAGGGAAAAACATCCAGTATGCGGCAGTCCTGTGGGCAAAAATGCCTTGTGGATGCTAGAGGTCAGAGGAGAATGGGCCGACTGATTCAAGCTGATAGAAGAGCAACGTTGACTGAAATAACCACTCGTTACAACCGAGGTATGCAGCAAGGCATTTGTGAAGCCACAACACACACAACCTTGAAGCGGATGGGCTACAACAGCAGAAGACCCCACCGGGTACCACTCATCTCCACTACAAATAGGAAAAAGAGGCTACAATTTGCACAAGCTCACAAAAATTGGACTGTTGAAGACTGGAAAAATGTTGCCTGGTCTGATGAGTCTCGATTTCTGTTGAGACATTCAAATGGTAGAGTCCGAATTTGGCATAAACAGAATGAGAACATGTATCCATCCTCTGATGGCTACTTCCAGCAGGATAATGCACCATGTCACAAAGCTCGAATCATTTCAAATTGGTTTTTTGAACATGACAATGAGTTCACTGTACTAAAATGGCCCCCACAGTCACCAGATCTCAACCCAATAGAGCATCTTTGGGATGTGGTGGAACGGCCCGGGAGCTTTGTGCCCTGGATGTGCATCCCTCAAATCTCCATCAACTGCAAGATGCTATCCTATCAATATGGGCCAACATTTCTAAAGAATGCTATCAGCACCTTGTTGAATCAATGCCACATTAATTAAGGCAGTTCTGAAGGCAAAAGGGGGTCCAACACCGTATTAGTATGGTGTTCCTAATAATTCTTTAGGTGAGTGTATATAAATATAAAAATAAATAAAAAAGCAGACTGATGTACCAGCCCTGATAAGGGCTTTTTGGGGTGCTGTCAGGACGCTGTCCTTACAGCAGATGAGTCTGTGGACACAGAACACTGCCCTAGCTAACTCTTTCCCAATTAGATCAGCAGCAGCAGCACTGTCCCTCCTCTCACTAAGAATGCAGCTTCCGAATGAATCTAAAATGGATGCTGTCCAGGAGGTGGGAGGGTCTGGGAGGGAGGGTCTGCTGCTGATTGGCTGGAATGTGTCTGCTGACTGTGAGGTACAGGGTCAAAGTTTACTCAATGATGATGTATAGGGGGCGGACCGAACATCGCATATGTTCGCCCGCCGCGGCGAACGCGAACAAGCTATGTTCGCCGGGAACTATTCGCCGGCGAACTATTCGGGACATCTCTATTACCGGGCCCTAAGGTGGCATGTCATTCAACATACCCCCTGGACGGCCGAGGACGACTTACCCGAAGGGAAGGATTATGATGGACCTGGGTTACTATGGGAGGCCTTGGAGGATGACATTGAACTCGGCAGCACGGAGGAGTCTAGGCTTTGGTACATCTACGACTACCGGATGGGCATGCATGTTTATGCTGACGGATGGGAGGTGAGCAAAGACATGACCCACCTGGTAACAAGGGAGTGGGAGCTGGAGCAGACCTACCAACACCTGCTCAGCTCTGTTCAGCCCCAAGCTATCCGAAAAGCAGAGCCAGACCTGCTATCCTACAACTGGCAAGATTGAGCGGCGATACCCCCTGCTTCCCTACCAGCTCCCAAAGTAGGGAACTTCATCGACTGGTTCTGGAAAGACCTCCCGACGGCAGGTAGAGATGGGACCAAAGTCTCTCCACCGGCCCTACAGGGATTCTGGGCAGCTGGCCCAGATCCCCAACTACAGCCAGCGTTACCTGGAGTCCAGACAGTGGGTCTGACTCCCCAACGGCAGCTTACCTTACAGGGAGAGATGAAAACCGGTCTCTCTCCCCAGTGGCAGACAGCATTTCAGTGAGAGGAAATTGTCGGTCCCTCGTCCCAGCAGCAGCAGGTGGTTAATCTGCAAGCAGCGTTACCCAGAGTCCCTACAGTCGGTCTGACTCCCCAGGGGCAGTGTTTTGTAAAGGGAGAAGAGACAACCGGTCTCTCTCCCAGCGGCAGTGTGTCCTACAGTGAGTGGAGACTCCTGGTCCCATGCCCCAGCGGCCGTGTACATTACAGAGAGAGGGTACAACTTGTACCCCTCTCCAGCAGCAGCTGCTCAACCGAGTCCTGGGGGTAGTGGAGGAGACGTTTATACCCACTGACCCCCTTCCAGCAGAAGAACTGGCATCTGGGCAGAGCACAGTCGGCCTCTGCCCTCCCCTATCCTCTTGTCCAGATCCTGACTCCCCACAGGTTACCCCAGCAGAAGAGCTGGCATCTGGGCAGAGCGCAGTTGGCCTCTGCCCTCCCCTATCCTCTTGTCCAGAGCCTGACTTCCCACAGGCTGCCCCAGCGGAAGAGCTGGCATCTGGGCAGAGCGTAGTTGGCCTCTGCCCTCCCCTATCCTCTTGTCCAGAGCCTGACTCCCCACAGGTTACCCCAGCAGAAGAGCTGGGATCTGGGCAGAGCGCAGTTGGCCTCTGCCCTCCCCTATCCTCTTGTCCAGAGCCTGACTTCCCACAGGCTACCCCAGCGGAAGAGCTGGGCATAGCATAGTTGGCCTCTGCCCTCCCCTATCCTCTTGTCCAGAGCCTGACTCCCCACAGGCTACCCTAGTGGATGCGCCGGCACCAGGGTGGAGCGCAGTTGGCCTCTGCCCACCACGTACCTACAGCTCCATACCTGGGAACATAAGGGAGATCAGGGGCAGAAGACGTACCCTCGGCAGCCTAGGAAAACCCGAACAAAGCTGGACACCCGAGAACTACAGGTGCAGTACTTGGTTGTGGGTGGGCTTCTCGACTAACTCAGGTACTGACCGACAGAAGGTCAGGTACCTGGTTAGTCTCCCCTGAGAAGGAAGATGTGTGACAAAAGCACCTTCGCCACTGGAAGTTGGAGAGGCCTGCTTGCCAGCCCCTTGCCCTGTGACTATGGCCCCTGGGACACTATTTGGGCATATTGGCTTTCAAAGGCACTGTTTCTGCCCCTTGGACTTTTTACTGGAACTACTTGGGGCATGTGACCATGTGCACGGTGGGGCAAAAATAGGACTTCCAGAAAACTCCTGAACCCCTGAACCAATCTGGGTGATTTTTGGATAGGTTATTCACCCAGATCCAGGCTATCAGGAGATGTGACTTTTATGGGGATATGTGGTGTTTTGGGGTGTTTTCTGTGGCTGGGAAAAAAATGTGTATTGTATGCCTGTGAGTAATTAAGTCCATTGTGTTTGTTATATATGTAACAGGCAATGCCATTGTATTGGTAATTTCGTCACAGACAATGACTATTCTATTATTGATTGCGTCACAGGCAATGCCATTGTGTTTGTTGAATGTATAGTTTTTTGTGTTTAAACTGTAAATGATTGGCTGCTAGGTTATGTCCTCAGTTCCCAACCAGGTCCACGGGGTGGTAACCTTGTTGTAAAATGTGTATAAAAGGCAATGCTTGTGTGGTCAATAAAGTGAGTTCCTGTTTTACCTTCAACATAGAGCCTTATCTCATGTGTGTGGGGATTGCTATACACTGTATACTCCCCTGGCTATAACCCCTAGCTCTTGTAAGAGCTGTTCCTGTTCCTTGTTCCTGTGATGGTTACGGTGTCGAGAGGAGTGGTTGGAGCCCCCGGAAAGCACTAGGAGCATCCATCAACGGAAGTACCCAGTCGGGGTGCCAGGATATCCATTAAAACCCGTATACACCCGTCTCTATAAAGTCTGTATATACTCCTGTTATTATATCTCTGCACTTACACAATGTCCTCGTGATTTGTCTAATCCTCTGCTTGTTCCTCTTCATATTTCTCACTATTAGGGCTCATGCACACTACAGTGTGCTGTCCGTGGCCGTACGGAGATGCGGTGCGGAACAGAGGCACGGAACCCCACAGAAGCATTGCGGAGTGCTTCCGTGGTGTTTATGGCCGTGCCTCCGCACTGCAAAAAAGTAGTACATGCACTACTTTTTTGCGGTACGGACCTACGGATGGGTAGTAGTCGCTACTGAGCCCAGGAGCCTGAGGGGGTCCAAAGACCCTTGTGCCTCATAGGAGGGGTTCTGTTATAGATTTTGCACTGGGGCCCACAATCTTCAAGTTACACCTCTGGCTGGAGGGAAGTGGTTAGGTCATGAATTTGGGGAGGGGGTGTGCTGTTTCAATGTTTGCCTCAGAGAGCAGGAAGGCTATGTGCTCCCCTGCCCTTTGCCACAAAGCACTGAAGGAAGGGGCCCAAGCTGAACTTGTGCACCAGGGCCCATGAGCCTTTAGCTACACCCCTGGCTAAAACCATTGTTTTCTGAATTATCTAAACCCAATAGCAAATTCATAGGCCACCAAACAGTTAATCTTTGTTTACTAGTTAGGTTGTCAGAGTGATGGACAAAGGTTATCTTCCTGGTTAGTTGTGGAATCTAGTCTGGACCAAGCAAGACAGAAGACGTGTATGTGTGTTCACTTTGCTGCCATCTAGACCCATCTAGAGTCCAAAGAGCCCTCATCTCTGAGTCTGCAGCTTCCAGAGAAGCTATTCTACTACCAAATTACCCCTGAAGGTAAAACACCAGACATCTTAGAAGGTCCAGAACCAACACAGCCTTGCATTGGATTCAAACAAGGTTTTGCGCTTGTCTATGGCAGAAAGACATTGCTGCTATGGAGAGGGAATATTGGTAAAGTGTTTCCCATACTTTTAGATAGATTGTCCACCCGTATCTTAGTTCTCACTCCTCATTCCGGGAACTGAAGCTGCAGTTAATGAGAACCTAATTGCCTGCCTGGGCTTCTGCTAAAAGACTATAAAGTAACCTTTAGAGAGTGGGCAAGGAGTACTAAATCTACTATCATTGTTGTTGCCTATACGCTGCTAACTTGGAACAGTGCTTTTGATGCTGTTTGTACTACTACTCCTATTGTCTGTTCAGTAAAGAGACTTTATTGCAACCAACTGGCCTGGTTATTGTCTCCATCATCCGCTTCCCCCTCCACCCTGCACCTGCACTCCTGTCTTGCATCCTGCAACAAACCCAGCATAAAGAAGCTCCAATACAGGTTGTGCCCCGAGGGAGGAAAGGGTGGGCCCTCCATTCACTGCATGGCACTAGGGAGCACTAGAGTGAGGATCACCAAAGTGAACTATGGATACAAATACCACCATCAGAGCCACTCCCACTCCCATCCTCCTTGCCTCCCCTCAGGGTTGCTGCACATGGAGGGGCCACCAGCATTGGAGGGACTCTTCCATAGCAGCTATCGGGCTCATAGATGAGGTCTCTATGATGTAATAGAGTAATGAGCGAGCACTCATACACTTGGCAACCAAATTGACATGTGCAGAAAATATTTATTATATCCCCATAAAATACAAGTAATAAAATTTATAAGAACAATGTAGCAATAATATACAACATTACAGTCACATATATTGTGGTAGATATGATCGACACTATATTCATATGACTCAATAGTGTCGATAAATTCAATAATATATATCACACCAAGAAACTTCAAGTATATGCTGTTATTTGGGAAAGAGGGGGTATTATCTTCTAGCGCTCTATCCCAATTTGGGAAACTGAATGTCACTGAAAATGTTGTAGGTGTATTCACTGGGAGCGCAATATGTTCATAAAGTGTCCACAGGAATCCTGATAATGTGAAAAGTCTCTTATAGCATATCCTTTTTTGTCTAGCGTCTGCTGTCTCCCTATTGTTTCAATGGAGCTTTAAATATTTGCCGGCTTATTCAGTCGCTCCATACAGCAAGCTATAGGGAGACAGCAGACGCTAGACGGTAAGCCAAACATCGATTTAAAGTTTTCTCCAATCCAAAGCTCATATCGACCATAAAAGGATATGCTATAAGAGACTTTTCTCATTATCAGGATTCCTGTGGACACTTTATGAACATATTGCGCTCCCAGTGAATACACCTACAACATTTTCAGTGACATTCAGTTTCCCAAATTGGGATAGAGCGCTAGAAGATAATACCCCCTCTTTCCCAAATAACAGCATATACTTGAAGTTTCTTGGTGTGATATATATTATTGAATTTATCGACACTATTGAGTCATATGAATATAGTGTTGATCATATCTACCACAATATATGTGACTGTAATGTTGTATATTATTGCTACATTGTTCTTATAAATTTTATTACTTGTATTTTATGGGGATATAATAAATATTTTCTGCACATGTCAATTTGGTTGCCAAGTGTATGAGTGCTCGCTCATTTTCCTATTACTACATTTGCCTTTAAGAGAGGGTGGGGTGATTCCCTCTATATGAGCTTGCAGCACCATACCTTAACTACTTGCTAGTGAGCCACCACAACCTACCACTATTTTTTGAGGTCTCTATGATGTCTATATGGCCTAGTGGTGGAGATTTACACTTTAATAAATATTTCCAGAAGAGGTTCCTGTCTACATGGCGGGTCTATGTGCGGCCGAGCCCTATGTCCCTCATTATCTGTACAATCTATAATGTCTGTATCTAATCCTCTCATTATATCTCTGCACTTACGCAATCTCTCCATCATCTCCTTTATCTTCTTCACTATTATAGAGAAAAAAAAATATTCTGATATTTCTGATAATCACATCCTTTTCTTTTCTATGGATTGTTCTGTGTATTGTTCTATGGAATGTTCTGTGTATTGTTCTATGGAATGTTCTGTGTATTGTTCTGTGTATTGTTCTATGGATTGTTCTGTGGAACGTTCTTTGGGATGTTTATTCATGTGAAGACTGCTAATCTTTCTAGAAACTTACACTATGGTTTCAAGTTCCGGCCTTTTAGATATTTTTTCTTTATATCTGTGAGATCTATAGTAAAAATAAAATTTGAGATGTGTCACCAGGAGGACATTTCTATAGAAGATTCTTATATTATAGCTGGAATATGACGGGTTCTTGATAAATACCTGAATGCCGGCCTGGATAATATTACTTCAGTTCTGAACCTGTTGGAGGAAGATGTGAAATATTATCTAGAACATTGATATTTTGTGTCCTCTGATAAAATACATATGGATACATAGAGGATGTCGCATATAGACCTGTAGGGTGGATTCTATAATGCCCGGGACATAGGCTCCATTAGTATACTACATGATATAAGACTATAGAGCAGGAGCTGCTTCCTAGGAGCCACAATAATGAGCAGGGGCTGCTTTCTAGGAGCCACAATAATGAGCAGGAGCTGCTTCCTAGGAGCCACAATATTGAGCAGAGTCACCTTCTAGGAGCCACAATAATGAGCAGGAGCTGCTTCCTAGGAGCCACAATAATGAGCAGGGGCTGCTTCCTAGGAGCCACAATAATGAGCAGGGGCCGCTTCCTAGGAGCCACAATATTAAACATGGGCTGCTTCTAAGGAGCCACAATATTGAGCAGAGCCAATTTCTAGGAGACACATTAATAAGCAGCAACTGTTCAGAAATGGCTTAGTTGTGGCGGCACGCTGGGCATTACATTTTCTAGGATATTAGTCCCACCTGAATCCTGCCCCTTATTACAACAGTCACACCCCTAAGGGTCCATTTACAATACAGTTTTGTCCACAGAATATTTCTATGAAAAAACACAACGAAATTCTGCCAAAATCATGTTGGCGGATGTGTCTTTCTGCCTCCCTTGCTATGGGAGGCTGCACTGAAGATTGCGGACCAGCGGTTTAAAGTCGTGGCTGCCCAGAGAAGGGACACGTTTATTCTTGGCACAGCCTCAGCTTTAAACCAACAATCGGCGATCCTCAGCTCTGCCACCCATTGAAATAAGTAGGAAGCAGAAAGGCCTCCTGTGAGATTGGTGGAATTAAAGGGAACCTGTCGTGGATATTTGATTATAATCTAACTAATTATATACAATCATTAACTACTAAAAATTACCTTAGATGTATTCACTTACTGGTGTGACAGATGGTTACCTCATAATATACACACAAAGATGCCACATGCCGCATGCTAATGAGCTGATTTGAGTCCAGCGTGATGTCATTGAGTCCAGCATATATTTAATTAACAGCTATAGCCACTCCCCTGCCCACCTGCTGCTGATTCATATGGAAAAAAAACTGTCATTCAGCAGCAGCTAGGCGGGGAGAGTCAGGAGCTCATGAATATTCAGGATTCATCATTATGAGCTGGAGCTTTTCAATACAAGATGTTGGCAGATTGACTGGGTCAATTAAAGAAAGTGACCCAGCATTGTGCTAAGAGAATCAGTCACTTATTTATGTTTCCCTTAGTTAGGACACCATAAAACTGGTGACAGTTTCCCTTTAAGCCGCAGCTGTCTGCTCCAAAATTCTGAGGAAAATAATGCTGTGTGAACCGTCCCTTATACCACCCTTGGCTGATGACAACATTATGTTCTCAGATTGGTGCTGAGATCTAGTGATACAACTGATGCTCCTGGCAAGCGCCCGACTGTATGGGGAGGGTGCTCAGGGACTGATGGTCCTCCTCCCCCCTTTTCCCCTTAGGGCGTTTAGGGAATCTGGCCCTGTCACGGTAATGGTTAAGTAGGTGGCAGATTAGGGCCATTAAGGGTTAATTCACTGGGGATCCTCTTAAACAGGATGGGGGCGGTGCAGGAAATCCTGAAGGTTACATATACCCCCTCTCTGTTCTGGTCACCTCCTCTTGCAAGTGGAAGCAAATTGGCCCTCCCTTTGCGGTTATTCTTGGGAGGCGGGTCGAGGTGCACGGTTCTGATCAATTATGGATACTTGGTTATTCTGTTTTTGTTTTTCTATTCGGTTTGGATATCGCTCTGATGATTACGGCTTTTGTAAGCTGCGAATTCTGGTCGAGTTTATGAAGTCACAGTTGGCGGCATTTGAGTACAGCGGAGATATGGTGGGAGCAGATGGCGTACTTTCCCGCTTGGAGTCCAGCGGTTGGCATACCGCTCTGATGTTTATGGTTTAACTTGCCCGCTGGAAGTCCAGCGTTTGGCATACCACTCCGATATAATGGTTTATTAAGGTTTGCCGCTTTAATAAAGAAGCTGTGGCCGATCTCCACCCAGCAATAAAGTGACACAGTTTTTGTTATGGGTCAAAGTTGGGTAAAGGGGCCAAGGTTGAGTTAAAGGTGGTACCCCCTCCCCTGTTTCCCTGGATACCAGCAGTATGAATTGTAGTGCCCTATAAGACACTTCTCTCCACCAGACTCCTGCACTGATCTGTACTCCACAGACAGGAAGTGACATATGAGCAGCCAATCAGAAGCTTTCTGCGAGTAACGATCACTTCCTAAGCCGATAGCTGGGATTTGAGATCATCTCAGGAGTGATTGATGATTGATGGATTCCACCAGGACAGGTATGAGGACAATGCCCCATAATCCAGGATGCTTGGGATGTATAGGATAGGGGTCAGAAAAGAGATCCCTGAGCTGCACTGTGGCCCCTGTGACTACAGAGAAGATGAAACCTTATCATTCTACTCCACCTGCCCATTCTATATAGGAGACTAATGGGAACTATGGGATAAATGTCTCATCTCTGTATAGAGCAGAGCAGCTAATCATCTTCCGTCTCCATTTCTGCTCTGCACTACTGACATCTGACCATGAAGCCTATGGAGTGGAGTGCTGCTCTGGAGAAGCTCAGGAGAATGTATGAGGGAATTGCATTGTCTTTGTTTCCTCATATGTTCTTCGAAGCAGAATGGCTCTATAGAAGGAACAGTCCAGGGGGCCACACCATGTCTGCACCAGTATACTGTACTGTACGATGATATACATACTTTACCCCATCCCTGTCCATGATTTCCCAGAACCTGTAAGAGAAAAGATGAGTGAGAATCCAGAACTGATGACTGGTGATATCCTGTAGAGGTATGCTATCACTGGCTATACTGAGCCCCTTTATATAGTCACTGACAGTCCCGAATGTGCAGGGAGTGTCCCAAAATTTCAGGGATGTCCCTGCAAATTTGGGTTCTACCGGGCGAAAAATGGGCGTTCCTGTACGATTTGGGAGTGCTCCCAGGAAAAGGGTCAATTGTTTACAAAATTATCATTTTAAAGTTGGTAAGTATGCATTTAAAGTGTTAGTGTTACTATTAATGACTGATGCACTGAGCCAATATTGGTGTTAAAGGAGTTTTCCCGAAAGGAGTCGTCTCACCTCCAACATTGGTAGTATATCGCTACGATATGCCACAATGTCAAATAGGTACATGTCCTGCACCTATCTCTAGAAAAGAGCTCCTGAAGAGAACAAGAGCACACTGCGCATGCGCTGACACCCTGCGCATGCGCAGTGCAAGGTTAGCAATTGTCCATAGAGTTATGAACAATCAGCAAAAACAGGGGGGAAAAAACCAGTCCGTGAATTATAAGTATTCATGGAGCATGCGCCATGGATACTGTGGATTTGTTGCTTCGGCCTCAGTCCTGTGGTAGGTCGCTGGTCTCTTCCAGGCCAGTCTGCAGCATGAGTTACTGAGCTCTATTTTGGTGCAGGCGGCTTACCACATGATGATGTCATTACGTCTGCCTGCTCTGGATGACATCATCTTGCGGTGTGCCGCCTGTGCCTGGACACAGATTAGTGACTCAGGCTGCAGGCTGGCCAGGAAGAGATGTGTACCCTACATCAGGGACAGCAGCATGGAGGAGGAATCAGGTAAGTAGTTCTTATATTTTTTCTTTTCAGCGAAGATATACAGACCACGGGGCCATATAGGGGACTGTTTATACTACTGGGGGCACTATAAGGGACTGTATACACTATTGGGGGCACTACAGAAGACTGTTTATGCTACTGCGGGCACTATAGGGGGCCATTTATACTGCTGGGGGCACTATAGGGGACATTTATTCTACTGGGGACACAATACTGGGCCAGTATAGGGGGCCAGTTATGCTACTGGAGGCAATATAGGAGAATATTTATACTAAAGGTAGCACTATAGGGTGTTGTCAAGGCTTTTACTGTTGATGATCTATCCTCAGGATAGGTCATCAATATCAAGCATCCGACAACTAGCACCCCCGCCAATCAGCTGTATAGAAAATCATTTTCACCACTGTGGACATTATAGGGGACCATTTATAAAACTGGGAGCATTATAGGGCACCAGTTATACTAATGGGGGCACTATAGGGGACCATTTATACTTTTGGGGGCCTTATAAGGGACCATTTATACTACTGGGGGTGCTATAGGGGACCAAGTATACTAATGGTGGGACTATAAGGGACCATTTATACTAATGGGTGCACTATAGAGGACCACGTATACAACTAAATCGCTATAGTGGACCATTTAAACTACTGTGGGCACTATAGGGGTCCATTTATACTACTGGTGGCACTACACTGAAGCATTCTACTAGGGGGACTATATGGGGCCAGTTATATTGCTAGGGACACTATAGGGGGCCATTAATGCCACTGGTGGCACTATAGTGGAGAAGTTATACTTCTGGGGGCACTATAGTGGACAATTTATAGAACTGGGGGCACTATAAGGAAACATTTATTCTACTAGGGGCACTATATGGGGCCAGTTATATTGCTATGGGCACTGTATGGGGACATTTATGCTACTGGAGGCACTATAGGTGACTATGCTAAAGGGGGCACTATAGGAGACTATTAACAGGATTCTCAGGGCTTTTATTAATGATGACCTATCCTCAGAATAGATCATCAATATCAGATCAGCAGGGATCTGACACCTGGCACCCCTGACGATCAGCTGCATAGGAAATTATTTTCACTACTGAGGACATTGTAGGTGACCATTTATAAAACTGGGGGCATTATAGGGTACCAGTTATACTACTGGGGGCACTATAGGAGACTAATTAAACTACTGGGGGCACTATAGGGGTCAATCTACAGTATTGGGGGCACGATAGGGGACCGATTATACTAGGGGAACTATAAGGGGTAATTTATTCTAATGGGAACAGTGTAAGAAACAACTTATACTACTAAGGTCACTATAGGAGACCATTTATACTTCTGGGGGCACTATAGTGGACCATTTATACTTCTGGGTGCACTATAGGGGGTCATTTATACTACTGGGTGCACTATAGGTGACCATTTATACTACTGAGGGCACTATATGGGGCCACTTATGCTACTGGTGGCACTGTTAGGGACCATTTATACTACTGAGGCCACTATATGGGACTATATATACCACTGGGGGTACTATATGGGGCCACTTATGCTACTGGTGGCACTGTTAGGGACCATTTATACTACTGAGGCCACTATATGGGACTATTTATACCACTGGGGGTACTATAGGGGCCATTTACACTACTGGAGCACTATAGGGGACCTTTTATATTACTGGTTCTACAATAGAGGACCATTTATACTACTGGCACTATAGGGGCAATATATATGACTGGGGGAACTGTAGGGGGCCATTTACACTGCTAGGGTCACCATAGGGGACCGGTTATGCTACTGGTTGCACTGTAGGGGGCCATTTATACTACTCTGGGCATTAAAAGTGACAATTTAATCTACTGGGGGCACTATAGGGGCAATTTATACTACTGGGGGGGACGGACTGTAGAGAGCCATTTACAGTGCGAGGGGCACCACAGGGGACTAGTTATACTTTTTGGGGCCTTATAAGGGACCATTTATACTACTGGAGGCACTATAGGGGACCAATTATACTAATGGGGGCACCATGAGGGACCATTTATACTAATGAGAGCACTATAGGGGACCACTTATACTACTAAGGTCACTATAGAGGACCATTTATACTACTTGGGGCACTATAGGGGGTCATTTATACTACTGGGGGCACTATAGGGGGCCATTTAAACTAAAGGTGACAGTATAATGAGCCATTTATATTAATGGTGGCACTTTAGTGGACCAGTTATACCACTGGGGGCACTATTTGGGACAACTTATACTACTATTGTCACTATTGGGGACCATTTTTACTTCTGGGGCACTATAGGGGGCATTATATTACTGGGGGCACTATAGGGGGCATTTATACTACTTGGTGCACTATAGGGGACCATTTATACTACTGGTGGCACTATAAGGGATCATTTATACTACTGAGGTCACTATATGGGACCATTTATACCACTGGGGTTACTATCGGGGGCCATTTACACTACTGGGGGCACTATAGGGGACTGTTTATGCTACTGGTTGCCCTATAGAGGATCATTTATACTACTGGGGGCACTATAGGGGCCATTTATACTACTGGGGGTACTGTAAGGGGCCATTTACACTGCCAGGGGTACCATAGGGGACCATTTATACTACTGCTTGCACTATACGGGACCATTTATACTACTGGCGACACGCTAGGGGGTCATTTATACTACTAGGGGCATTTTGGAAACTACACCCCCCAAGGAATTTTTTAAGGGGTGTAATGAGCACTTGACCCAACAGGTGTTTCATAGAATTTATAATACTTGGCTATGAAAATTAACAAGAAAATAGTGCCTTATGCCCAAATTTTCTTTGTCACACAAAAGGATAACAGGGATATATCCGCCAACAATTTTCTACCCTAGATGTGGTCATTAACTGTTAATTGCGGATACGGCAGCGCTCAGAAGGGAATGAGCGGCATCTGGATTTTCTAACATAGAATTTTCTGACATGGTTTTTAAGAGCGATAACTTTTTTAGTTTTTGTTGACTGAGCTGTGTGAAGGCTTATTTTTGCGGGACAAGCTGTAGTTTTTATTGGCACTATTTTGGGGTACATTTGGATTTCTGATGACTTTTTATCTCATTTTATTGGGAGGTGAAGTCACAAGAAAATGTTTGGTGTCATTTTTCTATATATTTTTTTACACCGTTCACCTGATGGGGTAGATAAAAAAAAAAAATCATGTTTGTGTGTTGCAAATTTCTTACAGCCTTATCTTTTACATTTGATTGCTATGGTCTTGTGTGAAGCAACTTCCCTAAAACGCTTTATTTTTATTTTAGATTTTGTCCACCTCATAAGGTCATACAAGACCTCTGAGGGACATTTTCCTTCACTTTTTTTTCTCCGCCTACTATTGATTTCTTCTGTAACTGGGGCTGACATAGTAGTCTCAGTTACAAGGAAATGACACTCCCCAGAAAGGCTATACTGCAGTTTACAGCGCTGTACAGCCCCAGTGCAGGGCTGATCGAGGTCTGTGGAAGACCTAACAGCTTCTGCACTCCCCAGGGTCCGGTCATCACTTCCTTGCACCATGTATACAGCGATCCAGAAGGCAGGGACACCCAGGAACGGTTCCTGCCTTCTCTATGGGGAGCCCTGTTATCACTGACAGCGGGCCCCCGACACACTTTTAGCGTGCAATTGTGATCTCTGAATGGACATTCTAAAACGGCCATTCAGAAATAAACCCGACTGCCCAGGACATTTATAGTCAATGGGCAGTTGGGAAGTGGTTAAGTTACTGGGTGCATTAAAATTATTAGGGTCACTATGTGGGAGCATTGTAACTACGGGGAGCACAATAGAGGGGTCCTATTATATTCATAATTTTAAACATCACATGGAATACATTATAAAGCCTGATGTGCCATGGGATGTTCAAGATTACGATTTTGCGTGAGAAGCATACCCACTACCGCTCATTTGTTCAGAGACTAAGAAGCTGCGAAGGAGGAAGGATAAGGAGGCGATTGGAGGAAGCAGCATAAATAGAACCAGTGATTTTTGTGTTACCCCTAAGCTTTCCTTTATTACAGCGCGGACCCCAACCCCTTTTTTATACGTTTTGGACTGAAAGAAGTGGGGACCTACTTCTACAAAGGGACTGCAGCTAATATCAGCACGCAATCTAATACACAAAACCTTTGTATATATGGGACTCTATGTTGGAGTGGGGTGGAGTTATGTTATTTACATGGGACTGAATGTTGAGGGGGTGATGCTATTTACATGGGATTGCATGTTGGAGGTCGATGGGGCAGAGTTATGATATTTACATGAGACTGTGCGTTGGAGGTGGCTGGGGAGGGGAGTGTTGAAGGCAGCAGTGGTAGGGAGTGATGTTATTTACATGGGACCGTATGTTGAAGGCAGCAGTGGTAGGGAGTGATGTTATTTACATGGGACTGTATGTTGAGGGGGCAATATTATTTACATTGGACTCCATGTTGAAGGCAGCTAGGGAGTAAGTGATGTTAATTACATGGGACTGAATGTTGAGGGGTGATGTTTATATAGGACTCCATGATGAAGACAGCTGGGGGAGGGAGTGATGTTATTTACATAGGACTGTATGTTGATGGCGGTTTTGGGAGGGAGTGATGGATCTCCTGGGCACCCGTAGAAGGTAGGTCCCCGATGCCGTGCAAGGCATTGGGCAGCCTCTGCACGGCATCGGGCTGCCTTCTGACACATCGAGTCCCCGCCACAGCAGCGCGGGGACTCGATGCACTCACTCACCCGCCAGAAACAACTTCTATTTCGCTGTCAGCGCGGACCACGGCATAGAAGGGGTTAATCCGCCGGCATCGCTGTAAACAGCGATGTCGGCAGATACAGCAGGGGTCCGGCTATCAGGGACTGCCGGACCCCTGCACCGCACCGGTGCACGCCCGATCAGCCCGCCGTGCATGTACGGCGGAATGCATTCTGGCAATGCATCCCCCGTCGTACATGCATGGCATTTTGCGTTAAGGGGTTAATGGGACTTGAGGGGCAATATTAAAATGGGGGACTATCTGTATGGCACTGTTATTGCTGCAGTATAGTGTTTGGGAGCATTGGGGAGCACAGTGGACACAGTATTAGGGGGGCAGCAGGATAACAATGTTGGGGCAGGAGGAGGATGAGAGAAAAGTGAGAAATCTAAGATGTCTGTGTGGTAAACGCAGAGAGAAGATGTGGCTGAAATAAATAATCATGGGGGTCTGGTCTGACTGAAGAAGATGGGGAAAGAGAGCGTCTACATCAGAGGAGACATCCCTGGATGTTAGAGGTATGTGGCGCTGTGTTCTCCTGTATGTTTGGTAGTGGTGAATGTAAAGTCCATCTAAATATGTCTTCAATGCTGGGTGGGGGTTGATTGGAGAAGCAATTTGGCACATATTCATTGTGAATGCATGTTATACTTACCCCTTTCTCCAGCGCCATTCCCTGCAGCTGTGGTCCGTTCCCTCCTGCCGCGGGGACTTACTGGTATACGGCATGTTACCGCTACAGCCAATCTCCTCTCAGTGGTCTAATGCTGAGGACAGTGACTGGCTGCAGTGGTCACATCATGCCATACCCGTGCACATCACGGACACTGTACTTGCCGGATATATACCTGTCAGTTTTCATTTACATGGCCGCAGCTATGATGTCAGAAAGTCTGACAAGTCGCATTCATTATCACAGCAGCCATTAACAAAGCACTCAGACTAGAGCGGCGGGGATGAAACAGATGAGAATTGTGGATGTCTTTCCACATGCTGCTGCCAGATTTTATCTACTGGACAACCCCTTTAATTCTGGGGTGTGTGTGATTCAAGGGCATTCTGTTTACACATTTTGAGGGCGTGGAATAGGAGTGTGGTCTCTAAAAAGGGGCAGAGCGTATGTCCGGAAAAATTTAGGATGTCTGTGATTTTTGGTTAACCACCCCTGACATGACAGTTTTATAGCTTCATGCATTCCCCATGTAATAACAATTCTGGAACATCTATTCTTATGACCGTATGTTGTGCCATTCCTTTATTATTTCTAAGTTGTGAATGAATTGCTAGCCGTCTGCAGTAAAGGTACAGAGGGGTGGTAACAAGTTGGGGGGGTGTCCCTGAGTCTGTGCAGGGACTTCCCCATAACTGGTTAACACCCTCTGTACCCTTACTGCAGACTGCTAGCAATTCATTCATAACTTCTAGCAGGAGTAATAAAAGAATGGCACACCATAGAGCCATAAGAATGGAGGCTCCAGAATTGTTATTACATGGGGAATGCATGAAGCTATTAAAACTGGCATGTCAGGGGTGGTGACAGGTCCTCTTTAAGTCGTCCAGAAAAATGTAAGAGGAAGGTTGGCAACCCTGGCACAGTGTGCATTCAGTTTTTGTGGAACTTCCGAAAATAGCTGAGCCACTCCCATAGAAATAAATGGTGGGCGGCTGCGCATGCGCGGTGCGCTCTCCTTCACTTTGGGAGCTCTGCACTAGAGATAGGTGCGGATCCAGGTGGTGGGATTAGGGTTGTCACCTTTCCCAACAAAAAATACCGGCCAAATGTGGTTGTGTGGGCGTGGCTTAACATGGGGTGTTAAGTCGCTGTCATACTGTGCCCCCCAGTAATATTGATGCCTTCATTAATGCGGCCTGAATTAATAATACCCCCCATTAGTGCCCCCCCAGTATTAATAATGCCTCCATTAGTGCCCCTCAGAATTAATAGGGCCCCCATTAGTGCCCCACCTCAAGTAATAAAAATGCCCCATTAGCACCCACAGAATTAATGCCCCCCATTAGTACCCCCCAGTAAGAGTAATAGCCCCATTAGTGCAACCTAGAATCAATAATGCCCTCATTAGTTGCCCCTAGTAATATTAAAACCTCCAGTAATAGTATTGCCCCTATTAGTGTGCCCCAGAATTAACAATGCCCCCATTAGTGCCCCCAGTAATAGTAATGCACCATTAGTGCGCCCCAGAATGAATGCCCCCCATTAGTGCCCCCCCAGTAAGAGTAATGGCCCCATTAGTGCAACCTGGAATTAATAATGCCCCCATTAGTGCCCCCTAGTAAGAATAATGCCCTCATTAGTGCCTCCCAGTAAGAATATTGCCCCATTAGTGCCCCCCAATAATGTTAATGCCCCCATTAGTGCCCTTCCAAATTAATACTGCCCCATTAGTGCCCCACAGTAATATTAATGCCCCTAGTAATTGTAATGCTTCTATTAGTGCACCCCAGAATTAATAATGTTGCCTATTAGTGCCGCTCAGTAATAGTAATGCCCCTATTAGTGCGCCCCAGAATTAATAATGCCCTCATTAGTGTCCCCCCAGTAAGAATAATGCCCTCATTAGTGCCCGCCAATAAGAATACTGCCCTCATTAATGCCCCCCAGTAAGAATAATTAGAGAAATGCAGCTCAGCAATCCAAAAGTTTCTTCAATATTTTGAAGTGAGCATCAATATACTACTCACCACCACGAGGTACTTTTAAAGTGCTGTCATTTCTGTATTTATGCGGGATGATTAAGGGGGCGTGTCCTCTGAAACGTCCCACGGATGGAGCAGGAAAGTCAATGTTCTCTAAATGCTATAGTATGAAGTATGGATTGACGTCAGAGGTCTGAATCCAGAAATGATGGCACTTTAAAAGTACCTTGTGGTGGTGAGTAGTATATTGATGCTCACTTTGATATACTGAATGCACTTTTTGATTGCTGAGCTGCCGTTATTATAAGTTCCATTTATCTTTCAGCACAATATAATAGACAGTAGCGGGCACCAGCAAGTTGTGGCGTGGGCACAGCTCCTGAGCCCACTTCATCACCACAATGTAATATTACCGCGCCTGGTGCTAACTACCTTCATGCCGCCACACAATAGTCAGAAGGGGTTAAGGAAAAGTAGTTCTCAGGTAAGTGTCTCTATAAATAATAATAAGGGATTACTCAGGCTCTCTAGTCTCTGGGCTTTTCAGGCATGCAGGGATCCACCATTTCTGTTTTCTAGAAGAACGGTCAAGAAGGAGATGAGGACATGTCAGGGTCAGTGTAATGGGATGTATAGTAACAATAGGGTGACCCTATAAACCTACCCCCATCTACCCCACCCCCCATACTTACATCTAACATGCCAGATTACAGGAATGTGACCGCTATCACTACTTCAAGAAATAGCGCCACTCCTGCCACAGGATATGTGTGGTATTGCAGCTTAGATATATTGAGGGAGATTCATCTAAACTGGTTTAGTTGCCCATAGCAACCAATCAAATTAAATCTTTCCCTTTTTAGAGTTCCTCTGAAAGATGAAATGTGAAATCTGATCGGTTGCTATAGGCAACTAACCCGATGTTCCTTTACACCAGTTTGATAAATCTCCCCCCTGGAGCTAACCTGTAATCGCACACACAGCCTTCAGACAGGGGTGGCGCTGTTTCTATAAGAAAGCAGCCATATTTTCCTGATCCAGGACTGCTGAGGACGTCCGTGTAAGGAGATGTATAGTGACAATAGGGTTACCATATGATAGACAGAGTCTGTAAATGGAGCCTGTATGGCAGGTCATAGGGGGAGATTTATGAAAACTGGTGTAGAAGTACCACTGGATTAGTTGCCCATAGCAACCAATCAGATTGCACCTTTTATATTTCACAGCTGCTTTGGAAAATGAAAGGTTGAATCTGATTGGTTGCTGTGGGCTGCTAAGCCAGTTTTCCTTTACTCCAGTAAGCTTGGAGCCTGTATGGCAGCACAAGGACCCTGTATAACAGTTTCTGGAGCCGACATGACAGTTACTGCACCTGTATGGCAGTAGATGGAGCCTGTATGGCAGTACATGTAGTCTATATGGCAGTACATGGAGCTTGTATGGCAGGACATAGGGGGAGATGAAAACTGGTGTAGAAGTACCACTGGATTAGTTGCCCATAGCAACCAATCAGATTGCACCTTTTATATTTCACAGCTGCTTTGGAAAATGAAAGGTTGAATCTGATTGGTTGCTGTGGGCTGCTAAGCCAGTTTTCCTTTACTCCAGTAAGCTTGGAGCTTGTATGGCAGCACAAGGACCCTATATAACAGTTTCTGGAGCCGACATGACAGTTACTCCACCTGTATGGCAGTACATGGAGCCTGTATGGCAGCACATGTAGTCTATATGGCAGTACATTGAGCCTGTATGGCAGCACAAGGACCCTATATAACAGTTTCTGGAGCCGACATGACAGTTACTCCACCTGTATGGCAGTAGATGGAGCCTGTAAGGCAGCACCTTGTGCCCGTATGGCAGCACATGTAGTCTGTATGGCAGCACATGGAGCCTGTATGGCAGCACAACGACCCTATATAACAGTTTCTGGAGCCGACATGACAGTTACTCCACCTGTATGGCAGTACATGGAGCCTGTATGGCAGCACATGTAGTCTATATGGCAGTACATTGAGCCTGTATGGCAGCACAAAGACCCTATATAACAGTTTCTGGAGCCGACATGACAGTTACTCCACCTGTATGGCAGTACATGGAGCCTGTATGGCAGCACATGTAGTCTATATGGCAGTACATTGAGCCTGTATGGCAGCACAAGGACCCTATATAACAGTTTCTGGAGCCGACATGACAGTTACTCCACCTGTATGGCAGTAGATGGAGCCTGTAAGGCAGCACATTGTGCCCGTATGGCAGCACATGTAGTCTGTATGGCAGCACATGGAGCCTGTATGGCAGCACAACGACCCTATATAACAGTTACTGGAGCCAGTATGACAGTTACTCCACCTGTATGGCAGTATATGGAGTCTGTATGGCAGTACATGGAGTCTATATGACAGCGCATGAAGCCTCTATGGCAGTATATGGAGTCTGTATGGCAGTACATGGAGTCTATATGACAGCGCATGAAGCCTCTATGGTAGTATATGAGTCTGTATGGCAGTATATGGAGCCTGTATGGCAGTATATGGAATCGGTATTGTAATATTTGGAGTGCGTATAATATATACACCATTTATCTCTTTACTTACACAGTTATATTGTCCATTTTTCTCTTCTCTTCTTTCTTTTGCACTTTACTCACTATGTGACAAATAAGATAGGACATTACATATATAGGACAGTAAATCATAGAAACTAATGATAAGGACAGGAGCCTTGGAAGAAGATACTTACACTCCACCTTCACATAGAATCCTGAAGAAGTTCCGGGCAGCAACTCCTTATATAATGTCAGTACAAGCTTCTATGACATCACTCATAGCGACAGCTGAAGGTAACCAGGGGCGGGGCCAGAACACCTTCTATAATGGCGAGAATAGCATTATATACAATTTGTATGTAGAGCAATTGCCGCTAATGATATAAACCTGCAATAACGTATAGAAAACAACATAGGTGGATGATATAAACCATATCGGAGGGTGATAGAAACCACGTAAGAAGATGATATAAACCATTTAGGAGGGCGATGAAAACGATACTGTTATTGCGCTATATTTGTGAAAAGGGTTAATTCACAGCCAGCTAATTTTAAGAGACTTTGAGACTTTCTACTTATGCACTGAAAGATAGTAATTTTCCACACTTGCCATAATAGAATATGGAAAGACAAGTTTTGGAGGGAACAAAACAGACACAGTGACCATTTGACCACCTGGCTTATCTCTGCCCAGACTGGTGTTTATCTCTGAAAACTGCTTAGTCATTCTCATTAACTTGTATCCAGCTCAATACAAGTCTGTGGCAGACTGGAGATGCAACATTGTTTCAGTTAGGCTGTGCTTCTCTACTCCACCTCTCCCACTAGACTTTTCTAGTTCAGTTAGTAACTGTATAAAAGCAGAGCAATCAGAGTCCCTAGTTGTCTGCAGATAGGGACCTGTGTTCAGTAGGAGAGACTCTGCCAGACTGTACGAGTGATGCTGAGATGGGGATAATCCACCACAGATCCTGGGTCACCACTTCTTTGACCAGAGAGCCAGCTGCATAGCTAGGCCACAAATCCACGGTCAGTAGCCCTTTGGCCAGGACACTAGCCTTCTAATAGAGATAGGGACAGGTCGCTCAGGCCTTTCCTCAGTGATGAACCTCCTTCTGCCAGGAAAGAGACTGGAGAAGCCAGCTCAGTTGTATTGCACTTGAGTTCCTCCACTAAAGAAGCACACTGGTCAGTGGCAGATTACAATAGGGACGTTCGGGTCAGCAGCCCCGGGGCCAGCACCGCTGGGGGGCCCAACGCTGACCCGAACGCCCACATACTGCTGCGGGGCAAGGAGCGCATAGCTCCCTGTCCCGTCCGCGATCAACGCCATAGGCTTCAGGCCTTGAAGGCCTGAGGCCTATGCGGTCGAGAAATCCCGGCGCAGGCATGCGTGACGATGTCATCGCGCGCCTGTCGGGACGCAGCACTGTGACGCGCCTGACTCTGCGAGCAAGCGCCTGGCCCTGGACATACAGTAGGTGAATATTTATCTTTTCATTTTTTTGTTCATTTATTAATTTTTTTATTTCATGTGCCTACTTTGGGGGGGGGGGGGGGGGGCACACAGGAGGACATATTAGGGAAGTTAAATCGAGTACATTGGGGGGGGAATGTGGGGGCTGTATGGGGCCAAATTATTATGGGAGGGAATACTATGTGGGGGCTAATTACTATGTGGGGGCAAATTGCTATGTGGGGGCAGTGTGGGGGCTGTGTGGGGCAAATTGCTATGTGAGGGCATTGTGAGGGCAAATTGCTATGTGGGGGCTGTGTGAGGGCAAATTGCTATGTGAGGGCAGTGTGGGGGCAAATTGCTATGTGGGGGCTGTGTGGGGGCAAATTGCTATGTGGGGGCAAATTGCTATGTGGGGGCAAATTGCTGTGTGGGGACAAATTACTATGTGGGGGCAGTGTGGGGGAAATTGCCATGTGGGGACAGTGTGGGGTAATTTCTATGTGGGGACAGTGTGGGGAAATTGCTATGTGGGGGCAAATTACTATGTGGGGAAAACTATTGTGTGGGGGCAGTGTGGGCAAATTACTATGTGGGGGCAGTGTGGTGGAAATTACTATGTGGGGGCAGTGTAGAGCAAATTACTGTGTGGGGGGCAAACTACTATATGGGGGCAGTTTGGGGGAAATTACTGTGTGGGGGCAAATTACTATGGGGGGATTACTATGTGGGGGCAGTGTGGTGGAAATTACTATATGGGGGTGTTGCTATTGGGGAGGCACTGTAGGGGCAATTCTATTATTTCTGGGGACACTATACAGGGATTATTGCCTGGAGCACAATATAGGGTGTTATTATTACTGGGGGCACTCTAAGGGACATTATAGCTGCTGTGGACACTATAGGAACATTTGGGGTAATTTATCAAACTGGTGTAAAGTAGAACTGGCTTAGTTGCCCATAGTAGCCAATCAGATTCCACCTTTCATATTTGACAGCTCTTTTGGAAATCCAGTTCTAATTTACACTAGTTTGATAAATTACCCCAATTATGTCTATTAGGGTCACTATTTTTTCAGCAGTATAGTTCCTGGGGCATTGGGAAGCACAACGGGCACAGTATTGGGGGTGGCAGGATGACGCTGTGGGGACACCAGGAGGAGGAGGTTGATGGAAAAATTGAGAAATCTAATGTCTGTGTTACAAACTGTAGAGACGAGATGTGGCTGAAAGAATTTGCCATGGTGGTCTGGGTCAAATGGAGGAGAAGAGGAAAGAGAAGGTCTACATGACAGGAGATGTCCCTGGATGTAAGAGGTATGTGGTGCTGTATTCTCCTCCATGTCTTTTTTATTACAATTATGTATTTTAAATTTGGTGACCAAATTTTTCAGTTTAGGACCCAATTTGGGGTATTTTTTTTTTGTCTGAAGATGTCATATGGCCTAAGAAGAGACTGTGGCGCCCATGAAGCACCGCAGCCTCTTCATACAAAAAAATAAATAAAAATAATAAAATGGAGGAGGAGGAGGGGGGGGCCCAAGTTTGGTAGACAACCCCGGGCCTATCATGCACTTAATCCGCCCCTGACACTGGTTTACTGCAGACCCTGACTCTCTGGACTTATTTCTCATTGGAGTGCCACACGTTGTGATGGAAATGGTGTGAACTGTGGTCATTTGTTTGTGGCTCATGCAGCCAGCCAGTCGCAGGGGCAACATGTGAGGTGCATGGTGGACCGATGAGGGGCCAGATAATATAACACACAGTTCATCAGTTTACTCACGGTTAGCAGAAAGCCTCCCTGGGCTGGCAGCACAGTGTTGAGGTGGACAGCACAAAATCCTCCAGGGCACGCTCTGTGTAGGGAAGCATCAGCCAAGATGGTGGTTGAGGTGCCCTTGATGTTAGGGGTGCTTGTTGCGGCTGAGTCCCTTGATGGTTTTTGTCGTGACACCAGTACCGTTAATGTTGGTACAACCATAAGTGGTAATAATGAGGTAGACAGTGGTAAGATGCAACTCACAACTTTTACTGTTGATGACTTTGGTTGCAGCAGTACAAAAATGCAGTTTCTTGATGGTACAGAGTTGATTCTGCAAATCCACTGTTTCTAGGCTTTTCAGGTCTCTAGTTTTGGAAGCAGTGGGTTATCTCCAATATCAGTACAATTTTGGTGAGGTTGCCGGAGGCTATGGTATCCTTCACCTGAATATCCCAAAGGTCCTTTATGCCTGGTTTACGGATTTTATCCTTTGGATGTATTTAAGTCTGTCCTTTTTGTCCCTTGCTGGACTAAAACTTTTCCTCAGAGCTAAAGTGCTGTATCTGCACCTTTTCACTCTCTCAGTATCAGTCTTCTAATCACTGATCTGCACACTGACCTGTCTCTGTCCTCACTGAACCTGAACCTGTCCTCCACTGGTCATCAACTGACTAACTAGGCCTGAACTAGGTATATATAAGACCTAAGCTTTATCCCCATCTAGTGGCGGGATGTATAAATTTCACCTAATCTGCCTGATTTTGCAGATACATAAATACAAAGTTATACCATACTGTACAATGCAATTGTTAAGACCAAAAAGTACTTGTAAGCAGTGCCCACACACACGTAGTGGGAGGCTGCACTCATAGCTTTCTCTTCTTACTTGAGATTCAGCCTCTTGAGACCACAGCAAGACTTGTGTGTCATTTCTCTGAGCTCATATATTCTTTTATCTAATCAGGATCCATGCTGGAAAGGCTGAAAAGCGCAGGTTGTGCTCACAACGTCTTCCCATCACCTCCAACTATTAGATCTGTGGGGATCCTAGTGCTGAGACTTTACAACCCCTGCAGCCCCCCTGAAATAAATGGAGTGGCTGGACCCACAATGGCGTGGCTGCTTCTTTTATGGGAGTTCTGGAGATAGCTGAGTACAGATCCCGGCTATTTCCAGAATTACCATAGAAATTAGTGGAGCGCCTGCGCACATACCTGACCGGCCACTCTGTTCAGTACTGATACCAAGGACACTAAGTGATATGTGCAGAACATCCTGCCACCACGTGTGCTCCTCTCATGGCAGGGCATTTAACTGGCATTTTTGAGCAGGATAATGCTCGCCCACACACAGCAAGTGTTTCCCAGGAATGTCTCCTCAAAATTACAGAACTTCCTTGGGCTTCAGATCGTCAGATTTATCATCAGTCCAGTAATTAGGGCACCAGCTGGGATGTTAGCTTCAGCAACGTACAAGTGTGCAGGATCTACATCTTGTATCCAGGGTAGAGGCTGTATATCATTTTGTATTCATGAAATAGGCCGTATCTCCTGGTTAGGGGGTGCATCTCATATTGTATCCAGGCTAGAGGCTGTATTTCGTCTTGTATCCAGGAAAGAGGCCGTATCTCATTTTGTATATAGGAAAGAGGCCGTATCTCAGGGTTAGGAGACATATCTCATATTGTATCTAGTCTAGTGGCTGTATCTCATCTTGTATCCAGGAAAGAGGCCTTATCTCATTTTGTATATAGGAAAGAGGCCGTATCTCAGGGTTAGGAGACATATCTCATATTGTATCTAGTCTAGTGGCTGTATCTCACCTTGTATCCAGGAAAGAGGCCGTATCTCATTTTGTATCCAGGAAAGAGGCTGTATCTCTGGGCTAGGGGCCTTATCTCATCAAGCTAGAGGCTGTATCTCATCTTGTATCCAGGCTAGAAGCTGTATCTCACCTTGTGTCCTGGCTAGAAGCCGTATCTTATCTTGCATCCAGGCTAGAGGCCATATCTCATTTTGTATATAGGAAAGAGGCCGTATCTCAGGGTTAGGAGACATATCTCATATTGTATCTAGTCTAGTGGCTGTATCTCATCTTGTATCCAGGAAAGAGGCCTTATCTCATTTTGTATCCAGGAAAGAGGCTGTATCTCTGGGCTAGGGGGTCTTATCTCATCAGGCTAGAGGCTGTATCTCATCTTGTATCCAGGCTAGAAGCTGTATCTTATCTTGCATCCAGGCTAGAGGCCATATCTCATTTTGTATCCAGGCTAGAGGCCATATCTCATCTTTTATCCAGGCTAGAGGCCATACCTCATCTTGTATGCAGGCTAGAGGCTGTATATCTTCTTGTATCCAGGCTAGAGGCCATATCTCATCTTGTATCCAGGCTAGAGGTGGCCCAACAGTGTCCCAGAGCCTTCTTCAAACTGTACAGTCTTCTCCTTTCCTCTAATATTGTAATCACGTACATTTATCATCCATCTCCTTGATGCAGGTTTTTCCTCAAAGTTCAAATTATTTGGCTCAATAAAAATAGCATCCCAAATTTACATAATCCAAAGGAAAAACAAAAATACTCTTGTAGCTGATGTTACATGGTCACGGCTGAAAAATCCATAAAGTTAAACTAAGGGATAGGAGGTGACACGAATTTTAAAAAAGAGATTTCTACGCATTTTCATAATCATTAATGTCATTTATTTTTAAGAATGTATCTTTCTTTATAACTAAAACCCTCCATGCCCCTTATTAGTTTAATTGTTCTCCTTTTTACTCTCTCCAGCTCCAGGACATCCTTTCTATGATCTGGTGCCCAGAAATGAACTGCATATTCCAGATGAGGCCAAACCAAAGCTTTGTAAACTGGTAATATTACATCCCTGCCTTGTGACAATATTCTGCTAGCATTAAAAGCAGCTGACCTTGTATGGGTTCTCCTGGCTTTTAATATTGATGACCTATCCTCAGGATAGGTCATCAATATCAGATTGGAGAGAGTCTGTAAGAAGGGAATGCACGCACAGTGCCATCTCCCGTCTCTTTTCCTGCTCGCCATAGACATAGCAGTAGCGAGCAGGATGAGAGACGGGAAGAAGACAGCACGTGCCCACTGATCTGATATTGATGACTGTTGTGGTAAATATTAATAGTTGTAATCAGCTCGCATCAAAGTTTGTGTAAGGAAAAAGGTGAGTCCCCCTTCTCTCAGCCCCAGTCAGAGAGACACACCAATGTTACCATCTTGATAGAAAATTCTGAGCCACTCCTCCCGCCCTGCTCAGTCTGCTCACCTTTTATTTACTAACAAAAGGTGTAAAAGGGGCTGGCCCAAGACAAGGATACAGGAAGTTATAACATGCAGGAAGTGATGTCAAAGGACAGGGTGGGGCAATCAATGTGGCCAGGCAGACAATGCACACGCCCCATCCCTGTATAAGGAAGGATGAGTCATGTCCATTGTCTGATCAGCCAGGTGGCCGCCCACCCCCCATCACTGTCAGCATGGACCTCATTCAATACTGCTCAAAGGTGATCAGTATCTAATAAAGATCATTCTACTGGTTCCCATAGGTTTGAAATTATCTGTGAGACATTGCTACAGCTATTGTCAATATACGGTACTAGTATACCGACAAGGCAGATATGCATGTCTTAAAGGCAGATATGTCTCCAAGACAATGAGAAGGTTTTCATACTGACTGTTTTACCACTGGTCCCGATTCAGCCAAAGTGCCCTCTGCTAGAGCGCTCCTTGGCTAAATCAGACATAGGGAGACAGATGACAAACTCTAAAAACACACACACATCCTAAAGTAAAATGTCCGCATAATAAAATTTCCACAACAGTCCCTCCTCTTTGTCATATGCTCGCCAATGTCCCTCGACGGATCTCGATCTTCTTCTTTGAAAAAAAACAGTCTTTGTAAAACATAACAGATGATGGAAAACAGAAAGTCAATCTTGACACGTCTTCTTTTCTTCGGGAGGTGACTTAGGAGGTGGCGTTTCGCGTTGGTCGCCGGCTGGTTTGGGATCCTCTGCATCTGGTCCATGGTTTGGTCTTCAGGGCGTCTTGTCTGTTCGGTCTTCGGTAACTCAGTCGATTAGACATCAGGAACATCTCACTCCGGCGTATAGAAGGAATGGAAACAAAAAACATAAGTACATGTCTCATTTCCTTTCACCCGGATCCAATGGAAAACCAGTGAGCCCCAAGACCTCCCAAAGCTTTAAAAAGGATTCTAACCGTCACTAGTCATAGCTCCGCCTCTGTCCTGCTCCTGTCAGTATGGGCCTGACCCTTGTCAATGGTGTCTGCTAGCCAGGCACAACCTTTCTCACAACCGGAGGATCCCACATCTACGGGTCGCCTAGCTGCCCGGACACCCATACAGGATTAATGAGCAAGGAGCAGGAGCCAGAGCTAATATTAATAATGTATCGTCTATAAACAAATGCCTCCTTGTAACAAATAAACAAAAGTGATACTCTGCATTCTTTGACTTAGTTGAGCAGCTTCTTGCAGTGACCGGTGTGGATCCAGTTGTCTCGTCCTTCGAACTTCAGAGAGGTTGGCGTCATCAGCAGCACCTGGAATGGCCCAAGATATCTCCGCTCTAGTCCCGTCCTCGGATGTTTCTTTAGCACGACCCAATCACCTGGTTGACTAGAATGAACACTGGTTATTGAGTCTGGGTCCGGAAGAGAGTCCCGAACCCGGTGGTGGACATCGGGTGATAACCCGTGGGGCTGCCTGTGGGCATACCTGATGGAATAAAGGGTTACATCTAAACATTCAGGCCATGGATCGGCCATGATTTTTACCTTCTTTGCAAAAATCTGACCCAAGTACCGTCAAAGAAAAGGCAGTTGTGATGGTTCTCGACGTAATTCACTACTAGGTTAGAAAAATGATTGACATTTGAGAGGTTGGAATGGTTAGTAAAAAGTTTGAAGATCGTTGTTTTCTGCACCACTTTCCCCTCTTCTCATCGTCCTTAAAACCAGGACGAAGAGAAGCTGGATTAAACATGCATCGTCTCAAGGTTAGATGGAGAGATGACAAAGGGATGAGTGAAAGAGAGAGATAGAGAAAGAGAAAAGGAGAAAGAGATAGGGTGCTTCTCTTGGACTCTGCAGTCTTTGCGGGACGGGAGTACATGACAGTATTAGTTCGCACTGTCTGGGACTTTTGAATGCCCTGTTGCTGGAGCTCGATGGATTCGTGCAGCCTTTGGAGTCTAGTGGGAAATTCACGGACAAACTTTTCCAAAATCCAGACCTCAAAGGTCCCTTCTTTGGGGATGGTCCATTCTGAACCTACAGTCCATTGGTGCCAATCTTTGGGGGGCTTAACAACTCCTCCTCCATAGATGGATTTCATGTGCTGCTTCGCTGTCCTATAGTCAGAAGTGGTACCCTTCTGTTCCCTAAACTCATGCTCGAGCTACAGTTTCCCGCGACCTACGCAAGGAATTTTTCCACGACCTACGCTAGAATTGTCCCGCAACCTACGCAAGGACTGCCCTGCGACACACGCTGGGCGGCTGTTACTCCCCTTCGTTTGCCTCTGAGGTGCCCCAGGGTTTCTGGCACCGACACACGGACTCCATTCACCCTAGTTAGACCTCAGGAAAAGGAGTAATCAGTGTGAGGAAAAGGGCTCTCGCCGACACACGGCGGCCCTCTGAGTCTCCTAATGAGATATACCAGCCTCGGTTTTGACTCTGAATAGTGACCTGACCACAGGATAGGGCTTCCAATTGACCTGGAGTGGAAAAAGGGGGTGCACAGAGAACACACAGTACCTTCTGTGGGGACGAGGGGTGCACAGAGAACACACAGTACCTTCTGTGGGGACGAGGGGTGCACAGGAAACAAACACACAGTACTCCTGTGGGGAATGGGGTTACTCACACAGCTATTGGTATGCCCAGGTGATATATATCACCTTGTCTCCTTAAAAAAAATGCTCATCAACTCACTTTCCTTTGCTGATATGATTCTATATAGTCAAGCTGAACAGCACGCGAAGCCCTTTTTGCAGTGACTGATCAAAAACCTCTCACTCAGCAGCAACCCTTGAATTCAGACAGTAGTTCCCACACAATATCACGAGACCCCCAGTACTCCTAACCAAATCTGCAGAAAAAAGAGAGGGAAAGAAAGAGAAAAAAAAAAAAAGAGAAAAGCGCCAAAATATGAAAAACCAAAAAAATTTATAAAAAGGAAAAAATTTATAATAGGCTAAAAATTAAATATAATGGGTTGGTAAATAAGGAAAAACTGAAAGAAACTTCGATAAAAACCTAAAAAAAAAAAAATGGATTAGTAAAAGAAGACCTGTAAACAGGAGAGAAAAACAAACATAACAAACTTCAGTTACAGACTGTCCTGCTACATACATTGAGATTCAGTAAAAAGTTAATTTTACCTTAACCCAAAACGCATACAAAAACTAAAACCTCAGGAACACATACAATTGTATAGGACTGAATTAACAAATCAATGTCCTGGAGGGTTCCCCTGAAACCGTACAGGAGAAATTCCTACCCACCCAGTAATTGAAATGTTAATTTGCCCAGCACCAAACAGCTTCAGATTCATTTTACCAGAGAAGCAGGATTTAACATTTCAATGTCCCAAAACTGGTTTTTTTAAAGACCCTGGCTGTTCCTGGGTTCTCTGCCTTTGCAAAGAAGCATGTCTGGGACCATCACCCCACCTTGCTGAATAAACCACTTCACTTCTAGGTGTGGTTCTGGGGTACTTAACATACCTGTGTCTGTTGCCATTAGCAACGTTACAATATCGTGCAATGTGCCCGTATTCCCTGCATGCAAAACAAAGGATAGCTCGCCTCCCTGCATAATACCTTTTCTGGGCACATGGCGATTTGATTTGGCGCACATTAACCATCCTAGCATGACTAGACCCCACACTACAATCTGTATTGAGTCCACTTACCACGGACTCATCTGAGGAATCTTCTGGCCTTGTGTTGATACTTCCAACTCCAGGGTCAGACACATTGTCCATCTCCATCCCTGAGTCAGTTCCACTATCTGAACCACAATCCTCAGATTTCTTCATGCTTACAGTGCATACATTGCCTCTAATCCCAGACACATTACTCTCTAACGGTTGTTTCAATGACTCTGACAATTCCCTTACAGCACCCTGTGCTTGCATCAGGCTTTCAGATAAACATTTATTCTTCTTGCGCAGCTCAGTATTACACCTCACGGTACATTCATAATTAGCGCTAGCTTCAGCTGCCTGCTGGACAAGAGTTTTCAATTTAACAATTTCCACTTTTAAATCTTCCACTTCTCCTTCCAAACTCAGCTTCAGCCTACAAGACTCCTGATATTTATCAGCTATCCACCCAGCAGCAAAAATCAGAGCATACTTGCCTTTCCTTTTGCGCCATTTTTTGGTACCGATCAGGTTTGCTACACAATTCTGAGCCTGCAGCCATGGATCAGTAGATCCCTTTATAGCCTGAAGAATGGCCGCCGTGTCCTTCAACTTTGCTACTTCTTTAAAAATACTTTCCATTGCACAAAAACAAACACCACAATGGTTGCTACAAAAAGCAAAACACTAGTACCAATTTCTAGGAGTTTTCCCAATACTTTTGGCACAGAACCTTTCTACACTGTAGTACCCGTATTAATTATGCCAAACAAGTCTACAATTCAGTGTAACAGCCACAGATATACAAACATTAAGCAGAATCATCAACTATAGGACGATTTCACCACTAAACTGCCACTAATGCTCACACAATGATTCCTGTATCAGACTGGTCACTGAGCTATACCATAACCGAACACTCCACTGATATCCAGCACAAAACTTATCAAAACAAAATCAAACTGTACATAGAAAGGTTACAAAAAGACAAGATAACTATTCTGGACAAAACGAACATTTCAGGCAAAAACAATCAATCGTTTTCCATAGTAAACTGACTAAGATGGCCGACAAGCACATGGTCATCACACAAAGGCAATCAAGATAGTGTCTACAATATCCAGCAATAAAAACAGTTTCTATATTCCCTGTTCCCTACTCCCTGAAACCAGAGCACAACCTCCACTCTGTGGGTGATTTACAGGTTAACAATATAAAAACACTCTCTAAACGCTGTCTCTAATGTACAAACACTAAAACCAATTGCTGCCTCTATAAAATTGCCTCTTACAAAATCAAAGTAACATAAAAGTTAAGAAGTTACAAAAAAACACAATCATACAATCTCATCATACAATCTCTGTACAATCAACCTACCTTATCCTCACACCCCTTGACGCAGCAGACAACAACCATATACACCAAAAGGTTCTTTTAAGTAGATTTCTTTCCCGATATCAGCAGATTGGAGTACACAGATTTAAATTCACAAAGAGCTAAACTTTCTCAACAATGAGAGTAAGGAAAAAGGATATTACCTTATGCCGGCCTTTTTTGCTTTTTGAAAATTAAGCTGTGTCTCCTTTAAGTTCTGCTGATAACGGGGAAAAAAATGTGCTTTCTAATTCGTGGTCGCCAACTGTTGTGGTAAATATTAATAGTTGTAATCAGCTCGCATCAAAGTTTGTGTAAGGAAAAAGGTGAGTCCCCCTTCTCTCAGCTCCAGTCAGAGAGACACACCAATGTTACCATCTTGATAGAAAATTCTGAGCCACTCCTCCCGCTCTGCTCAGTCTGGTCACCTTTTATTTACTAACAAAAGATGTAAAAGGGGCTGGCCCAAGACAAGGATACAGGAAGTTATAACATGCAGGAAGTGATGTCAAAGGACAGGGCGGGGCAATCAATGTGGCCAGGCAGACAATGCACACGCCCCATCCCTGTATAAGGAAGGAGGAGTCATGTCCATTGTCTGATCAGCCAGGTGGCCGCCCACCCCCCATCACTGTCAGCATGGACCTCATTCAATACTGCTCAAAGGTGATCAGTATCTAATAAAGATCATTCTACTGGTTCCCATAGGTTTGAAATTATCTGCGAGACATTGCTACAGCTATTGTCAGTATACGGTACTAGTATACCGACAAGGCAGATATGCATGTCTTAAAGGCAGATATGTCTCCAAGACAATGAGAAGGTTTTAATACTGACGGTTTTACCACTGGTCCCGATTCAGCCAAAGTACCCTCTGCTAGAGCGCTCCTTGGCTAAATCAGACACATGGAGACAGATGACAAACTATAAAAACACACACACATCCTAAAGTAAAATGTCTGCATAATAAAATTTCCACAACAATGACCTATCCTCAAGATAGGTCATCAATATTAACCCTTTCAGGACCAGGCCATTTTTTACCTTTCTGCCCAGTCCATTTTTAGCAAATCTGACATGTGTCACTTTATGTGGTAATAACTTTAAAATGCTTTTACTTATCCAAGCCATTCTGAGACCGTTTTCTCGTCACATATTGTACTTCATGACAGAGGTAAAATTGAGTAAAAAAATTTCGTTTTTATTTAAAAAAAAATACCAAATTTACTCCAAAAAATTTAAAAAGGGCACATTTGCAAATTTAAATTTCTCTACTTTTATAATAGATAGTAATACCTCCAAACATAGTTATTACTTTACATTCCCTATATGTCTACTTCATGTTTGGATCGCTTTTAAAATGACATTTTATTTTTTTGTGACATTAGAAGGCCTAGAAGTTTAGAAGCAAATACAAAAATTTTTAAGAATATTTCCAAACCCCAATTTTTTCAGGACCAGTTCAGTTATAAAGTCACTTTCTGGTGCTTACATATTAGAAACTACCCATAAATCACCATATTTTAGAAACTACACCCCTCAAGCTATTCAAAACTGATTTTACAAACTTTATTAACCCTTTAGGTGCCCCACGAGAATTAAATAAAAATGGGAATGAAATTACAAAATTTCATTTTATTTTTAGCAGATTTTAAATTTTAATCTATTTTTTTTTGCTAAACCAAACTCAAAATCTATTACCTTGAATCTGGAGTTTACAGAAACACACGATGTGTGCTCAAAAACTGATGTATGGGCGCACAGCATGAGTGGAAGGAGCACCATATGGCTTTTGGAGAGCAGATTTAGCTGGAATGGTAGTTGGGAGCTATGTCACATATAAAGACACTCTGAGGTGTCCCTACAGTGGAAGCCCCCAAAAAGTGACCCAATCATGGAAACTACACCCCTCAAGCAATATTTCAAGGTGTGTAGTGAGCACTTTGACCCATCAGGCGTTTTACAGAATTAGGAAACTCTACAATATTTTCCAGAAAAAGTTGCTTTACACCCACATTTTTGAATTTCACAAGGGGTAACAGGACAAAATGCACCCCATATTGTTGTTCCCCATTTCCCCCCGAATACACCAACACCCCATATGTGCTAAAAAAAATTATGTATAGGTTCACAGCAGGCATGTGGCGTTAGAAGAGAGGATTTAGCTGGAATGGTAATTGGGAGCTATGTCACATGTAAATACACCCTGAGGTGGCCCTACAGTGGAAACCCCCAAAAAGTGACCCCATTCTGGAAACTACACCCCTCAAGGAATATTTCAAAGTGTGTATTTTTTTTCCACAACGGGTTAAAAGGGAAAATGCACCACAGGATGTGTTCCCCATTTTCTCCCCATTCAGGAAACACCCCATATGTACTTGTAACCTGCTGTATGGGCGCATAGCAGGCAAACTGCAAAATATAAATTTTGCTGACAGGCCTGAGTTGGCAGATATGAATTTTAGGTGCCATGTCGCATTAAATAAATTCCTGAAATAGCACCCACGTACGAACATTTTAAGTGGTAGAAAGGGTACGTTTCAACAAACAGGTGTCTCACAGAAGACAGAAACGCTTGTGAAAGCATTTCAAAGCACACATTTGTGAACTAAAAATATATACTAGCAGACCCCAATTTTTTTTCACAACGGGTAAAAGGAGAAAATGCACCCCAAGATGTGTTCCCCATTTTCTCCCCTTTCAGGAAACACCCCATATGTGCTTGCAGCCTGCTGTGTGGGCACATAGCAGGCAAACTGCAAAATATAAATTTTGCTGACAGGCCTGAATTGGCAGGCATGGATTTTAGGTGCCATGTCGCATTAAATAAATTCCTGAGGTCCCCAGAAATGAAAAAACCCAACAATTGACCCCATTTCGGAAAGAGCACCCCTGTATGAACATTTTAAGTGGTAGAAAGGGTACCTTTCAACAAACAGGTGTCTCGCAGAAGACAGAGATACTTGTGAAAGCATTTCAAAGCACACATTTGTGCAAAAAAAATATTTACTAGCAGACCCCAATTTTTCTTTCACAAGAGGTTAAAGGAGAAATTGCACCACACAGCAGGCAAACTACTAGATATGAATTTTGCTGACAGGCCTGAATTGGCAGACATGGATAGAGTGGAGCGAACCCGAACTGTAAAGTTCGGGTTCGTACCGAACTTTTGGTTTTTCGGCACCCGGACCCGAAGATTTACGTAAAAGTTCGGGTTCGTTGTTCGGCGCTTTCTTGGCGCTTTTTAAAAGGCTGCACAGCAGCCAATCAACAAGCGTCATACTACTTGCCCCAAAAGGCCATCACAGCCATGCCTACTATTGGCATGGCTGTGATTGGCCAACTGCAGCATGTGACCCAGCCTCTATTTAAGCTGGAGTCACGTAGCGCCGCCCGTCACTCTGATCAGATTAGTGTAGGGAGAGGCTGCAGCTGCTGTGAGGGAGAGATCAGGGAGAAATCTTATCAAGAACAGTTTTTTGTACTCGGCGATCTACAGCAAATGTGTTTTGTGGGTGCAGTGCACAATTTTTTTAAGCCTGCCCTAAGCCAACTACTGCTGAAAACAAACTTTTTTTCTTCAGTTAGTCAATATCAAAACATGATCGGCAGCCATTTTATGCAACGATAGTGCACCAGCACAGGCTATCTGCATGTCTGCAAGTCCAGAAATACAGCTTTTTGCTTACTGGGGTTAAAAAAATACATCTGTTAAATATAGTGCACATCTGGGATTACACGTGCATAAGTTATTGTCACATTTAGGCCACAAATATGGCTTTTTGGTTACTGGGGTGAAAAAACCCTCTAATATACTGCATTTCTTGGATTAGACAAGCATAAGTGACTGTCAAATTTAGGCCATAAATATGGCTTTGGCATTCTGGGGTGAAAAAAGCCTCTGATATACTGCACATCTGGAATTAGATAAGCATAAGTGACTGTCACATTTAGGCCAGAAATGCGTCTATTTGGTTACTGGGGTGAAAAAACTCTCTAATATACTGCACATCTAGGATTAGACAAGCATAAATGACTGTCACATTTAGGCCAGAAATACGGCTTTTCGGTTACTGGGGTGAAAAAACCCTCTAATATACTGCACATCTCGGATAAGACGTGCATAAGTGAGTGTCACATTTAGGCCACAAATACCGCTGTCATATAGAGTTTAAATTGAGTGCAATACCCTACATAAGGGTTTTTATTTTGGTTAATTATTTTTAACAGACTTAACCACTTTTTACTTTGCTTTGTAAACGCCAACTAAGAGGCAAAAATCTCGGTCATGGTCGTGGTGGTGGTGTTGGTGGAGCCTCTGGTGCAGGGAGAGGACGGACGTGGCCGTTCTGCCACAGCTACACGTCCTACTGTACCTACTACCTCAGGTCCCAGTCGCCGCCAGAATCTACAGCGATATTTGGTCAGGCCTAATGCCGTTCTAAGGATGGTAAGGCCTGAGCAAGTACAGGCGCTAGTCAATTGGGTGGCCGACAGTGGATCCAGCACGTTCACATTATCTCCCACCCAGTCTTCTGCAGAAAGCGCACAGGTGGCGCCTGAAACCCATGCCCATCAGTCTGTCACATCACCCCCGTGCATATCGGGGAACCTGTCTGAACCTCAAGTCATGTAGCAGTCTCTTATGCTGTTTGAAGACTCTGCTGGCAGGGTTTCCCAAGGGCATCCACCTAGCCCGTCCCCAGGGGTGGAAGACATAGAATGCACTGACGCACAACCTCAGGTGTCCGCTTAACTCTAGACATGGATTTTAGGGGCCATGGCGCATTAAATAAATTCCTGAGGTCCACAGAAATGAAAAGCCCAAATAATTGACCTTTATTTCAGAAAGAGCACCCCCTTACGAACATTTTAAGTGGTAGAAAGGGTATGTTTCAACAAACAGGTGTCTCACAGAAGAACACTAGTGAAAGCATTTCAAAGCACACATTTGTTAAAAAAAATATATTGTTTTTAGTATGATATATATATATATATATATATATATATATATATATTTTTTTTTTTTTTTTTTCTACCTACTATTTTTATATTGTGAACATTTTTTTGTCTGAATATATTAATTACCACCATCACTGCACCAGAGTCCACTGTATCAGCTGATTTTCATATATAGAGTGCCTGTCTATATTATTGCCTTTTTCTTGAATTTTTTTCTGACTGGGTGAGTCAGTCTTGACTTTGAGCACCTACACATATTGCTCAAGTAGGTGAAACGCCACACCCTTCGATTATTAAAATAAAAAGCAGCATCCCAAATTTTCATTATCCAAAGGAAAAACAAAAATACTGTTGTAGCTGATGTTACATGGTTACCGCTGAAAAGTCCATCAAGTTAAACCGAGGGATAGGAGGGGACACGAATTTTAAAAAAGACGTTTCTACACATTTTCATAATCATTAATATCATTTATATCTAAGAATGTATCTTTCTTCATAACTAAGACCCTCCATGCCCCTTATCAGTTAAGTTGCTCTCCTTTTTACTCTCTCCAGCTCCAGGACATCCTTTCTTTGATCTGGTGCCCAGAATTAAACTGCATACTGCTTACAGATGAGGCCAAAACAAAGCTTTGTAAACTGGTAATTATACATCCCTGCCCTGTGACAATATCCTGCTAGCCTTAGAAGCAGAGTAATAATATTACAGGCTATAGAGAGGGGTCGTTGATCCACGGAGTTATTCTGATTGCCTGATTGGAGTCGGGAAGGAATTTTTTATTCTCCTAAAGTGTGGAAAATTGGCTTCTTCCTCATAGTTTTTTTTTTTTTTTTGCCTTCCTGTGGATCAACTTGCAGAATGACAGGCCGAACTGGATGGACAAATGTCTTTTTTCGGCCTTATGTGCCTATGTTACTATGTTACATTGTATGCTGTGTGACACAGTGAGAGGTTTGGTCTGGGAAAACTGGTAGTTTCCTTTCCAGCATGTGCTGCTGGGCTAATTTATAGCCAGGTGTCGGTCCGGGTTTTGGCAGCACCTGGCTGTCCTTAAATAGGCAGCTGGGCTCAGAAGCCAGGCCTCTGTGTTGGGATCTGGGAGCCTTGTGTCTGGATGAAGGCTTGCTACCTGTTTGGCATAAAAACAGGTTAGTGCTGCTATCAGCAAGGACTCTTTTAGGCAGAATTGCTGCATGGTGTGAATTACCACCCACACCGCAAGGTGACTTTTTATTTGAATATGACTGTTTGTTTTGTCACTGTCACGGCCACGGTTCTGGCCCGTGACTCCTTGGGAGCCGCATACAGTTGCCCGCGGTTTGGGTTGTTGTTTCAACCGCAGCTTGGGGCTTGATGTAGTTTGCCTCAAGTGCGGTTGCCGCGGACAACAGGTATGTGTGCGGTCCCTTTGGAGTTTGTGTGTCTGTATGTATGCACTTATGTATGTCTGTGTGCACTCTGTCTTATGTTTGGTGTGCACTGACATCTTCCCCTCACTGTGGTTGTCCGTGGCAACGTTTAGTCGTTGTGTACATGTGGTGGCAGTGTCCCGGCCTTCGGGCTGACTCCCAGGACATGAGTGCCACCCATGTCGTTGCTTGCGGCAACAGCCACAGTGTGTCTCGTGTTTTGGACACTTCTCCTTTAAGTGTGTGTTTCCCTTCCCTGGCTTGGAAGGGTTAACTTCCTTCCGAGTGTGTGTGTGCACTGGGTGTGTCAGATTGTGGGTGTGGCTGCATGGGCTATAAAGCCTCAGTTTAGACCTGATGTCTGAGGGGTACTCCAGCCTTGTTGTAAGCTGGAGGAACTCTCCTGGTCACATTTCCATCTACCAGTGAGGGCCACCCTTGTGGTCATAAATTGTGATTCACTATATTTATGAAGATGTGTGTTTACTTCATGTATGGTGTGTGGTAGATGTCTGTTTGGTCGTTTCTTATTGCAGCATATGGTTTCCTGGTTTCCTGTGATGTGTGTTGTGTGCTCTGTCTTTGGTGTTTCTGGACAGCAGCACTTGGGTTCCAGGTTGTGTGTCTGTGGCAGGTAAGTGTGGTACTAGGCTCACTTACCTGTCACTTCCATATGTCTGTTTATGTTTCCTTGTCTGTGTTGCTTGGCCACTTTAGACTCCTGTTCCTCCGTGTCCAGGGCTGTCTACCCAGCTCCTAGTTTAGGGCCATCTTGAGGGCTAGCAGGGACTTCTAGGTTCCGGAGCATGAGCCCTCCTACCATCAAGGTCGGCTCATGTAGCTAGGAGTCAGGGTCAGGTTAGGGATGCGATTAGGAGGTCACCAGCTCCCTAATCCTGTTGTCCTGGTCGCGCAGCGACCACTCCATCTGCTGATACCGCACGGCTGAGGGTTTTCCCCATCCTCAGCCGTGACAGTCACTTAACTAAAGTGTGAATAAAACACTGAACTGTTTGATCCAAAGAACTTGTTGTTGCCTCTTTACTGCGTCCAATAATCCTGTCTACCAGAGCGAGTTCCCACAGCTGTTTTTCAAAGGGCTTCTCCTGTCTTTTAATATTGATGACCTATCCTCAGGATAGGTCACAATATCAGATCGGCGACAGTCCGACACACGGCCCCCCCCCTCGCCTATCAGCTGTAAGAAGGGAATACACACACAGTGCCATCTCCCGTCTCTCATCCTGCTCACTGCTGCTATGTCTATGGCAAGCATGAAGAGAGACGGGAGACAGCACGTGCCTACCGATCTGATATTGATGACCTATCCTCAGGATAGGTCATCAATATTAAAAGCACAGAGAACCCCTTTACTCTGTGATATACAAGGACACCCAAATCCTTCTCTACAAGTCACTCTCCCAGTGTTACATCCCCTAGGACATATGATGCATGGAGATTATGACAACCCAGATGCAGAACTTTACATTTATCCACATTAATCTGCATTTGCCAAGTTGATGCCCAATTACTCAGATTGTCCAAGTCAGCTTACAGTTTTTGGATATCTTCCATAGACTGCACTGTACTACATAGCTTAGTGTCATTTGCAAAAATAGAAATGGTGCTATTAATCCCATCCTCGATTTCATTAATAAATAAATGAACCACTTCCCGACCTCCCATTGACTATAAATAGAGATGAGCGAATTTTTAGGCTATGGAATTCGTTCACGCTTCGTTTACTGGTAAAAGGTGAATTGCGTTATGGATTCCGTTACTACGGACCATAACGCAATTGTATTGTAAAATCTATTGTAAAAGCCGACATCGATGCTGGCACTGATGTCGGCTGTTTAACCACTTCCATGTCGCGGTCCGTAGGGACCACTGTATGGAAGGGGTTAACAGGGAGGAAGCTCCCTCCCTCTCAGGCACTGCGCTGCTGTTGCAGCGTCCCGATTGATCATAACAGAGGGAGGGAGCTCCCTCCTTCCCCCCTCCCATCGGGCCGCTGCTCTGCTGTGGCAGCTTCCTGATGTTTATCATGGCATTTGGATGCCTTACACAGGCCTCCAGGCTTGCCATGGTATTTAAGCCTGACAGGGTCCTGCCAGAGGCAGGAGCCTGATCAGGCTTACTGTGAATGAAAATACACTGCAGTCCACTATACAGTATACTGCAGTGTATTGTATATCCATCAGACCCACTGGATCTTAAAGAACCAAGTGGGTCTGAGTCAAAAAAGTGTGAAAAAAGTTTTTTAAAAAAAAGTAAAAAATCTACCATTTTCCCATTCATGCACATTTATAATTGGGTGAAAATGAAGAAAATAAAATACCCTAAATATGTTTGGTATCGCCACATCCGTAACAACCAGCTCTCTAAAAATATCACAAGACCTAACCCCTCAGGTGAACACTATAAAAAATAAAAACAATGCTAAAAAAGCCATTTTTTGTCACCTTACATCACAAAAATTGCAACACCAAGCGATAAAAAAGGCATATGCCCCCCAAAATAGTAACAATCAAACAGTCACCTCATCCCTAACTAAGACAATCGGTCAAAAATTAAAAAAGGTATTGCCATGTCCGCAACGATCTGCTCTATAAAAATGTCACATGACGTAACCCCTCAGGTGAACAAATAAATACATAAAAACTGTGCTAAAACAACCAATATTTTGGTCACCTTGCCCCATAAAGTGTAATAATGAATGATCAAAAAATCATATGTACCCAAAAATTGTATCAATAAAAACGTCAACTCTTCCTGCAAAAAATGAGCCCCTGGACAAGACGATCGGCAGAAAAATAAAAAAATATGGCGTTCAGAAAATGGAGACAGAAAAACATACGTAATTTTTTTCAAAAATGCTTTATTATGTAAAACTGAAACAAACAAACAAAGAAAGTAGACATATTTGATATCATTGCGTCCGTAACAACCTGTTCTATAAAAATAGCACATGATCTACCCTGTCAGATGGATGTTATAAGAATTAAAAACAGCGCCAAAACAGCTATTTTTTGGTTACCTTGACTCACATAAAATGTAATGTAGAGCAATTAAAAATCATATGTACGCTAAAATAGTACCAATAAAACTCGCACCTCATCCCCTAGTTTACAAAATAGGGTCAGTTTTTGGGAGTTTCTACTGTAAGGGTGCATCAGGGGGGGCTTCAAATGGGACATGGCATCTAAAAACCAGTTCAGCAAAATCTGCCTTCCAAAAGCCATGCAGCGCCCTTTTTATTCTGCAACCTGCCGGATAAGTAAAAGCATTCCAAAGTTATCACCACATAAAGTGACACATGTCAGATTTGCAAAAATAGGCCTGTTCAGGAAGGGGGTAAATGGCACGGTCTAGAAGTGGTTAAATTCAGCCTATAGGACAAATGGGCATGTCAGCGGTGCAAGACTAACTGGAGTCAGCCCACCTCCAGCTCATAAATTTATACAAAATGTATTTGCCAAGAATCTCAAATTTACTAAATAAGAGTATCATTAGCACCAGAATATTTTCTATAACTATGGCATGATTGTACTCTACTTGGTTTGCAGAGTACTGTTGCATTGTGTTTCTAACCATCGCGATGTGCACCTGAGCATTGAGATGTGCTTACTGACCCCCTTTTTCTTGCATTAAAACATATTGACTCAAATTTACCATTAACGTGATGTACAATGTGTCATGAGAAAACAATCTTGTTATGGCCTGGATAAGTGAAAACATTCCAAAGTTATTACCACATAAAGTGATATATGTCAAATTTGCAAATGGCCTGGTCTGGAAGTAGTTAAATAACAGATATAAGGGTCTGTCTGTGACACTACTTAATTCTCTTACAATATGGAGTGTATGCCATCTGGACCTGGTGATTTGTCTATTTAAATCTTTTTAAGATGCCGCTGCACTTCTTCCTGGGTCAGACAGGCCACATTTATCGAAGAATTTAATTTGACTCTCTCCATATCAACACGTAGGTTTAAACTTTTTACCATTTATATTATTGAAGAATATTTTGGGGTTAAAGTTAACCCTAAAAGATATAAACCTTGCCCCCTCATCTGCCTTCTACCCAGTATAATGCCTCCTTATCTGCCTCCTACCCAGTATAATGCCCCCTTATCTAAAACCTACCCAGTCTAATGCCCCCTTATCTGCCTCCTACCCAGTATAATGTCTCCTTATCTTTCACGTGCCCAGTATAATGCTCCCTTGTCATGCCTCCTACCCAGTATAATGCCCCCTTATCTGCCTCCTACCCAGTAAGATACTCCCTTATATGCCTCCTACTCAGTATAATACTCCCTTATCTGCCTTTTACCCAGTATAATGCTCCCTTATTTGCCTACTACCTAGTATAATGTGGCCTTATTTGCCCCCACCCAGTATATAACCCCCTTATCTGCCTCCTACCCAGTATAATACTCTCTTATCTGCCTCCTACTCAGTATAATACTCCTTTATCTACCTTCTATCCAGTATAATGCCCACTTTTCTGCCTCTTCCCCAGTATAATGTTTTCTTATTTGCCTCCTACCTAGTATAATGCAGCCTTATTTGCCCCTACCATTATAAAAACCCCTTATCTGCCTCCTACCCAGTATAATGTCCCCTTATCTGCCTCCCACCCAGTATAATGTCCCCTTATCTGCCTCTTACCCAGTAAAATTTGCCCTTATCTGCCTCCTACCCAGTATAATGTGCCCTTATCTGCCTCCTACCCAGTATAATGTCCCCTTATCTGCCTCCTACCCAGTATAATGTCCCCTTATCTGCCTCCCACCCAGTATAATGTCCCCTTATCTGCCTCTTACCCAGTAAAATTTGCCCTTATCTGCCTCCTACCCAGTATAATGTGCCCTTATCTGCCTCCTACCCAGTATAATGTCCCCTTATCTGCCTCCTACCCGGCTTCAAAGTGATTTAATAATTTTTTATATGAAGATTCATTTTTGTAGATTTATTACAATTATCATCTTGGAATTACAGATCTGTCAAGTAGGGGAGGAGGAAACAGTGGAAGAGGCAGAAATCCCTCCTATTATTCTCCTGGATTCCCACACATTAGTAAAGCCCATACACCCCACAATTATAAAAAGTAACACAACAAGACAACGAGAGCCTTAAAGAGCAAGCTTTATTCATCATCATATGGAAGGGGGTAAATGGGGGTACCCTACATGAAGGAGGGGTTATAGGAGTGCTGGATATGGGGAAGGGGTTTTACGGGGTGATCTATATGGGGAGGGGTCATAGAGGGTGATCTATATGGGGGAGAGGTTAAAAGGGAATGCTTTATATGGGGGAGGGGTTATAGAGGTTAATCTATATGGGGAGGGGTTATAAGGGTGATCTTTATGGAGGGTATAAGAGTGATCTATGTGGGGGAGGAGGTTTAAAGGTAATCTATATGAAGGAGTGGTTATAAGGGAATGCTTTATTTGAGTGAGGGGCTATAAGGTTGATCTTTATGGGGGAGGGGTTATAAAGGAATGTTTTATATGGGACAGGTCATAGAGGATTATCTTTATCTGGGATGGGTTATAAGGGTGATCTATATGGAGGGGTTTAAGGATGATGTATATGGGGGAGCGGTTATAAAGGAATGCTTTATATGGGGAAAGGGTTATAGAGGATGATCTAAATGAGGGAGGGGTTATAAGGGAGTGATTATATAAGGAGGGGGTTATAGAGGGTGATCTCTATGGGGGAGGGATTATAGGTGGTGCTCTACATTGAGACGGGGTTATGAGGGAGAGATTTTTTCAGGGCATTTGGTAGAGGGGAACATTTTTAGTAGGGCCCTTTCATGAGGATGCCCATTGCCAATCCTTTGTTAGACAGTAGTTGATGCAGTAATGTTATATAATCTTTTGTTGGCAGCAGACGGCGATGGTATATTATTGTATTTTGTTGGCAGCAGGCGGTGATAGCATATACTCTTTTGTTGGCAGCAGGTGGTGATGGTATATACTCTTTTGTTGGCAGCAAGCGCTGATAATATATACTCCTTTGTTGAAAGCAGTCATTGATGGTATATCATGCTCTTTTGTTGGCAGCATGTGGCGATAGAATATACTCTTTTGTTGGTAGCAGTTGGTGATGGTATATACTCTTTTGTTGGCAGCAGGTGGTGATGGTATATTATGCTCTTTTGTTGGCAGCAGGCAGTAATGATACATTACACTTTTTTATTGGCAGCAGGCTGTGATGGTATATTATAGTCTTGTTGGAAGCAGGTGGTGATGTTCTATACTCTTTTGTTGACAGCAGGTGGTGGTGGTATATTATTCACTTTTGTTGTGAGCAGGTGTTGATGGTACAGTATATACTCTATTGTTGTCAGCAGTCAGTGATGGTATATTGTACTTTTTTGTTAGCATTAGTCGGTAATGTATCCTCTTTTGTTGGCCGCAAGCGGTGATGGTATGTTTTTCTCTTTTGTTGACAGCAGGTGTTGATGTTATATACTCTTGTGAGAAGCAGGCGGTGATGGTATTTTATATCTTTTGTTGGCAGAGGGTGGTGATGGTATATACTCTTTTGTTGGCAGAATATGGTGATGGTATTTACTTTTGTTGGCAGCCGACGGCGATGGTATATTATACTCTTTTGTTGGCAACAGGCAGTGATGGAAAATACTCTTTTGTTGGCAGCAGGTGGTGATGGTATATTATGCTCCTTTGTTAGCAGCAGGCTGTGCTGGTATATTATTCCATTTTGTTGGCAGCAGGTGGTGATGGGATTTTATACACCTTTGTTGGCAGCAGGCAGTGATTTTATATTGTACTCTTTTTGGCAGCAGGTGGTGATGGTATATTCTACTCTTTTGTTGGGAGCAGGTGGTGATGGTATATTCTACTCTTTTGTTTGCTGCAAGCGGTGATGTTATATACTCTTTTGTTGGCAGCAGGTGGTGATGGTATAGACTGCTGGTACTACGAATAAGGGAGGGGGAAGGGAAAGGGGGGGAGAGCAACCCCTCTGGGCCCCCTCCAAACTCAAACCCCCCCAACAAAGGACTCGGACAACTTATTTTCCAAAAGCCAATACTTTACTAGGTGATGATCGGCCACAGCTATTTTCTTTAACAAAACGGCATCAAAACACCACCTCCTCCACGAACCATTCCTCCGGTGCGGTATACCACCCTGGGTCCCCCCAGGGTGTACGTACGCCAATCACTCTTCACCATGAATTTTCCTTTCAAATGCCGCCAGCTGTGACTTCAAATTCCAACATCTCAACCGAACCTCCAAAAAGAAAAAACATAATGAACCAAACTGGTCTTGAAACCACATATCATAAATAAGACCATCCTCCATGCTGCCCTTAAATTATTTCCTCCATATATTCCCTTTTTTTTTTTTTTGGGAAACGTGTATAAAACTAAAATTCTGACACAAAGGGCGGGCGGGCGGGCAACTCGGCTTCCCCTGGCAAGAGGAAGTCCCTAGGACTATCCTCCCCTATATATGCCCTCCTATATTACCCGCCCCTCCTGCTCTCTCCCTCCCTCCTTACTCCACCCTCCACACCTCCTACTCCTTTTAACCCCTTCTAATCTTCCCTCCTCACCACTAAAGGGGGTGGGGGCCTATTCTTTAACCCCTCAACCCGGGAACCGGGCAAAGGGGGGGAAGGGGAGGGGGAAGGGGACCATCAGTCCCTCATCACCCTCCTTATTCTGTCGGGTGCTCTCCATTATGCTCCTTTGTTAGCAGCAGGCGGTGCTGGTATATTTTTCAATTTTGTTGGCAGCAGGTGGTGATGGTATATTATAGGGATCGACCGATTATCGGTTTGGCCGATATTGAGGATTTTGAACGTTATCGGCATCTATTTTGCCGATATACCGATAACGTATTGGGAACACAGAACACGCTGCTCTCAGCGCGTTCTGTGTTCCCTCGGAGTCCCTCCGCAGCACAGGGGAGAAGGAAGCAGTGTCTCCCTCCCCCTGTGCTGCTGCTGCCGCTGCCGCCAATGACAGAAGAGAAGATAAGAGGAGGGGAGGGGCTGTGGCCACCACTCCACCAATGAAGATGAGTCTTTCATTAATTCATATACAGGAGGCGGGAGCTGGCTGCAGAATCACATAGCCGGCTCCCGGCCTCTATGAGCGATAGCTGCGGTCCGCGGTAGTTAACTCCTCAGGTGCCGCGGATCGCAGCTACCGTTCATAGAGGTCGGGAGCCGGCTATGTGATTCTGCAGCCAGCTCCCGCCTCCTGTATATGAATGATTGAGAGACTTATCTTCATTGGTGGCGCAGTGCGCCCCACACTCCAAGCCCTCCAGTATTAATCATTGGTGGCGCAGTGCGCCCCCTTCCCCCCACCCAGTATTACTCATTGGTGGCAGTGGCCACAGGATCCCCTCCTCCTCCGATCGGAGCCCCAGCTGTGTAAGCCTGGGGCTCCGATCGGTTACCATGGCAGCCAGGACGCTACTGAAGCCCTGGCTGCCATGGTAAGCTCCATGCTGCTGTGTGCACAAAGCACAGAGCAGCAGTGACAGTGAGATCCTATTCACCCTGATAGAGATCTATCAGGGGGAATAGGACAAGGGTTCTAGTCCCTAAGGGGGCTAAAAGTTAGTAAAAAAAAAACCACAAAAATATTAAGTATAAATGAAAAAGATTTATAAAAAAAAATACACATTAACAATAAACAAAAAAATACACATTAACAATAAACATATTAATTTTCAGCAGATTTGTGTAGGATTTATTTTTTTTTTCTCAAAAAGGAAAATTCCCAGAATATCGGTATAAATTATCGGCTATCGGCCTGAAAGTTCACAAATTATCGGTATCGGCCCTAAAAAATATTATACTCTTTTGTTGGCAACAGGCAGTGATGGAAAATACTCTTTTGTTGGCAGCAGGCGGTGATTTTATATTATACTCTTTTTGGCAGCAGGTGGTGATGGTATATACTCTTTTGTTGAGAAGTGGAATAAAGAAGCCTTTTATTGTGAAGAGCTGGAATTCGTTTTCTTTTTTCATTTTGCTCCAGACTGAGTCCAGGTCTGTACATCCGTGCTCTGCTTAGTGTGAGGTGAGAGCTGCAGCAATCTCTACATTTGTATACTCTTTTGTTGGCAGCAGGTGGTGATGGAATATTATGCTCCTATGTTGGAAGCAGGCGGTGATGGTATATTATTCTATTTTTTGGCAGCAGGCAGTGATGGCATATTCTAATCTTTTGTTGGCAGCAGGTGGTGATGGTATATTCTACTCTTTGCTGCAAGCGATGATGTTATATACTCTTTTGTTGACAGCAGAAGATACACAGCAGGTAAGTAATAGCAGTGGGTACTTAAGTGATAGCAGCAGGTAGGTCATATCAGGATGTTAACAGCAGACAGTGGACAGCAGGTAATAGCAGCAGATGTTAATGGTCACTTTTTGGGGAGCAGATGGTGAAGGTATATTCTCTAATGTTGGCAGCAGATGATACACAGCAGGTAAGTTATAGCAGCAGGTAGGTGATATCAGGATGTTAGCAGCAGATGGTCGTCAGCGGGTTGAATAGCAGCAGATGTTAATGGTCACTTTTTAGGGAGCAGATGGTGATGGTATATTCCCTAATGTTGGCAGCAGATGATACACAGCAGGTAAGTAATAGCAGCAGGTAGGTGAGATCAGGATGTTAGCAGCAGACAGTAGACAGCAGGTAATAGCAGCAGATGTTAATTGTCACTTTTTGGGCAGCAGATGGTGATAGTTTTCTCTAATGTTGGCAGCAGACGATACACACAGGTAAGTAATAACAGCAGGTAGGTAAAAGCAACAGATAAGTAATAGTAGAAGGTAGGTTATATCAGGATGTTAGTAGCAGATGGTCGACAGCAGGTTGAATAGCAGCAGATGTTAATGGTCACTTTTTGGGCAGCAGATGGTGATGGTATTCTTCTTTGTTGGCAGCAGACGATACACAGCAGGTAAGTAGCAGGTAATAGCAGCAGGTAAGTAATAGCAGCAGACAGGTTATAACAGGATGTTAGCAGCAGATGCAGGGGCGTAGCTAGAAATGCATGGCCCCATAGCAAAAAAATGTATGGCCCCCCCCCCAGCCCCCACATATCTATCGGGCCTCCCACCCCTTCCAGAGCTCCCACCCAAACACCCATCCTAGATCTCCCACCGCCATGAGCATAGAAAAGTCAGAGGAAAAACAAATAAGTATATGAACCTTTTAATTCAAAATTGAAAACCATTCAGTAACTGATAAAGTGGCCAATCTGAAACATGAAGAATTGAAAAAAATTATAATTTGTAATTGTATTTAAATGTAAAGTGTGTGTGTGGTGGGGGGCTGGGGGATATTAGACTTACTTGTAAGACCTGTATGTTCACTAGTTGTGAAGTGTCCTCTTCGTAGTCTTTTTTTTTTCATGTTCTTGATGTGTCATCATTAAATGTTACCTGTAAAGGAGAAGGGAAAGGGGAAAGCTTTAAGATTGGATCTAAACACACAATACTACCCATCCGTTCTTTTATACTTACTTCAAACTGTACTTGTTATTAGCTCTTCCTCCGTGAAATTGTTTTTTAAACCCGATAAACAACAAAACACTTAAAACGTTGAACACCAAACAAACCAACCTGTTGAATATGTAACCTACATTTACAAAAAAAGAATAAAAAAAAAAAAACGATATTACTACATTCCTTGTACACATGTTCACTTATTTTGCCATCTCTGTGTACAGCTTCCATATAAAGAGAATTCCCATTTAGTGCATGTCTAAACTCTTTGGGGTCTCCTATCCCCCAGCCAAGAGCTGGACACTGCAAGTGATTAAGACAGAGAATTTGTAAGCCTGTAAGAGCTGGTGGATTATTCAATTATAATATGTAGTTGTAAAAAGCTTTACAAATTGTCAAAATGAGTGCAACGCAGCTGTAAACAGTGAGGCAAGAAGAATTATCTTTAACAGTCAACGTTGAACTGAAAGGGTACCTAAAGTGTCTTATTAAACAAAACCAGTTGCCTGGCCGTCCTCCTGGTCTCTCTGGCACCAGTAGTGTCTGCATCACACACCTGGCTGAAACAAGCATGCAGATAATCCAGTCAGACTTCAGTCGGAGCACCTGATCTGCATGCTTGTTCAGGGTCTATGTCAAAGTATTCGAGGTAGTCTGCTGGTTTAATGGCAGCTTCCATGTCCCTCACTTCCGGTTCCCTTTGATGCTGAACTGAAACGGTTGAAGCAGAACTACAGCCAAACAGACTTCTACCTGTGAAATATCTGCTTTGTCTTGTGATTTACACTCCCCTGCTACATTTCAAAGGCAGATAAGTGACCCCATTACCTATGGTTGCTCTGTCACCTGAGCAGCTTTAGGAGCACTCCGACTGCATATTCCAGAGCAATTCCATTCACTTCCCTCCCATTGAAATACTTTTACTGTTTCCATCTTATAGCCAAATGCAATTTTTCTTATCAAATATCTGCAAACTTTTTGTTAATCTGCTGTGGAGACAACTGATAGATTTGTTTTTAAATTGAAAATATTTGGATTATTATAAAATTTGGCTAGGATGAAACATTTGGCTGGAATTCTGCTTCTTTTTTACCACAACAGGTGGTGTAACTAGCATGAACTGACTTTCTTCAACGGAAGTTTTGAAACCATTTGAACCAGTATACTCACTCAGAAGACTACATTAGAAAACACGTTTACGTGCTTTTACTTCTGCAAAAGTGTCCACAATGCTGTCTAGATGCAAGGCTTTGGCTCTTACATTTTCAATGCTGAGGATTGCAAGCCCAGAAAGCCTTTGGTCTGACATAGTACTTCTCAAATAGCTCTTGATTAGTTTTAATTTTGAGAAGCACCGCTCCGCAGAGGCCACTGTCACAGGAAGTGATAGAAACAACAGAAAGGCTATGCACACATCTGGTATATTTGATGCAAGTGCATTGTTCTCAACCAGGAGCAAGTGTGCAAGATCTTTTACAGTAGGTGCCTTCTGGATTTCCTCTTTTAGTGCTGCTCTAAAGCGGAGTAGCTGCCCTGGGAAAGATGGGGGTAGGTCACTATCGTATTTTTCCTGCAGCTTTGATGCAGCTCTAAACAAATTATCATCTGAGACAGATGATAAAACTGCAGGCTGAAGTATATTAAAACGTTCAGCAACGTTATTCAGTCCTTGGAATCTGTTGGCAAGCTGGTTTACAATGATGTCCAGACACTTGTAAAAAACTGTGACTTTGAACCGTTCCTCAGGGTCTTGCAATCTCTCATCGACACACTGTTCGTCGTAATGTTTTTTTACAGTGCGAATTCTCTTACTTTCGAATTTTGGAGCTATATTCCACTGTTCTGCAAGGGTAATGGCATCTGTTTTGGCATTCTCAAAATTGTTACGGAATGCTGAAAGGCCTTCCATGGCAGTTTTTATAATTTGAGAAGCTCTAGCCAAGTCCATATTTTCAGACTGTAGAATTTTGGACAAGGAGTTTACACTGCTTAATATTTTTGATAGCAGAACAATTAAAAAGATGAATTGAAATGACTCCAATTTTTTCTTAAATGCCATAGCCTCCTCTCTTTCACTTTTTTTTAGATGACAGCAGAACAATTTTTGACAAAGCCCTCAAAATATCTGGGTAGCGGAAATGCAGGGCCAACAGTGAGTCATAGCGAGAAGACCACCGCGTGGGGCACAGTTTTTTCAGTGTGACAGAGGATTCACTTGTGAATGATGATAGAATGCCCCATTGCTTCCCGCTGTCTCCGAAAAACGAATAAAGGCTTTGTAATGTGTTAATAAAACTGGATATTTCAGTGATGTCTGAAACAGCATCCTGAAGAACCAGATTTAGGTTATGGGCCACACAGTGCACATAAAGTGCATTTTCCTGTTTCTTTAAAATTCTTGCCTGCACACCAGAATATACGCCACTCATGGTGGCTGCTCCATCGTAACCCTGACCTCTACATTTGTCTAAAGGAAGTCTCTTTTTTTCAAGGCTTGCCAATATTTGGTTTTCTCTCCCAGCTGCACTTTGATCTGTAATGGGATGAAAACCGAGAAAAGACTCATGTATGTTAATTTTTGCAAATATGTAAGAGGGGCACACCTACATCTGATTCACACCAAACTCTAAACAATGTTTAATTCTAAAAATGTATTAAATACAATTTAATATAATGTGCAAATATGGTACCTTATCACTCTAAAAACATAAAATACATGTTTAAAATATGGCCATGCCAAGGGTTAATGTGTACTTCAATCTGGGATCGATTTATTTATGGCTCAGTGGGAGCAAGATATTATTGCCCCAAAGCTGGGGACAGACCTGGTGCTCTGGGACCGCTATATAGATGATGTTCTGTTCATATGGAATAAAGATCAGGGTTCCCTCGATTCATTCTTGAAGGACATCAATGACAATACTTTGAACTTACGGTTTTCAGCAACTACAAGCATGTCCTCCATTGAATTTTTGGACCTACAAATTAATATAGAGGGCCAACAATTAATATGTAGTACCTATCATAAACCGACATCCAAGAACAGTCACATACTTTATAGTAGCTGCCATTTGCCGCAATGGCTTCTAAATATACCGTCAGGACAATTTAGACGTATTAAAAGGAACTGTTCAACACAAGACAAATTCGAAGAAGAAGCAATTAATTTAAAAGATCAATTCCTAGAGAAAAAATACCCACTGGAATTATTAGAATCTTCGTTAGAAACAGTACGCAAACTCGATCGAAATACCTTCTTCTTAGAGAAATTAGAAACCCCAAAATCCAATACACAAGAAATAGTCAGAGTAATATTGCCATTTAATTCACAATACAAAAATATCAAACACATAATTAATAAGCATTGGCATCATATTACTAAAGATAGATCAATAGGACATACATTGCCCAGTAAACCCCATATTACCTTTACCAAGGCTCCAAATTTGGGCTTATTGGTTGCCCCTACAATTAACAATAAATCTTCAAAAATACCAACTATCCAAAAATGGATGGGTATGTCAGGTTTCTATAGATGTGGGTCCTGTATGGGATGTAAATCTACTACATTCCCCCAAAAAACCATTGAAGTGAAATCGACCAGCAATAACCATACACATAAAATTAGGGAATTCCTAACATGTAGCACAGAAAGCGTTATTTATATAATACAATGCCCATGTATGAAGCAATACGTGGGCAGAACAAAAAGAACTTTGAAAAAACGCATAGCTGAGCACATTGCAAATATTAGAAAGGGATACGATAAACCTGCCCAGTCACTTCACTTCAAGACATCACACAATCAGGACCCAAGAGGAATGAGCTTTGCAGCCTTGGAAAAAGTAAATGTACACTGGAGAGGAGGGGACCATATAGGCAAAATGTCTAGGATGGAATCCAGAAAGATTTTTGAATTTAATTCCCTCCTTCCACAAGGATTAAACGCAGAAATGGAGATATTTGGGTTTTTGTAAAAAGAGGATGATTGATATTAAGCCCCACTCCCTACCTTTACAAATCCAATACGACTGACTCGATCCTATATGAAAACTTGCCTTCTACAAATGCATCACATCCTGAAAACAAAGAAAGGGTTAAAATCGTGGTGATATACAGTTTTTATTTACTTATTTTATTCAATTTTTAAACAATTTAAATTTTTTTTACCTAAAATAAACATATATATATTTTCTATATAGTTATATTCTCTATTTTTGAATTTAAAGGCTACCTATAAAACGCAGTATGGATAAAAACTTTTTCACATAGTCTAAATGAGTAAGTAAATATAAAACCGCAGGAACATATGCACACCCGACGGTTTCAAGACACGACCTAAGGAAACCTGTTTGAGTGTTTGAAACATGTAAACCTGTAACACATTGATAGTGTATTAAGTATAAATGAGCTCGATATGAGCATGTACACAAACAAAGAGGCCTATACGCTTATATTCTGCAGAAACAACTACTTACTAAAACTAAATGCTCGCCTGCATATAACGAAACTAATTACCAACACCATGCTTTAACCACATGATTTTCTCATACAACATGGAATGTAGTCTGATGAATTTATTTATTTATTTTTTAACACCAAGTTCCCACATACATATAGTCATAATATATGAACACTACTTCATACTCTATGGGAACATTTTATAAGAATTTTACGAGGATTTCTTATTAGAAAATTCTTTTTAATTAACCTTTTTTACAACACCGATATATCCAAATTAAAATAAAAATGAAAATAAAAATGAATAAACAAATAGTGTTCAAATATGTGGATATATAGTATGTTGTTAAATATACATATTGAAGACCTCTTCCAATAATGGAACCGCACGATTAGACTTTTTAAAAATATAGAATACATAAAGCCGCAATTTACCTATACAAGACCTGCCTAAAAACTATACGTTCAGTAATCATTGTTAATGTTATCTAATTATATACTATATCTATTTTACCTTATATTATAGAATATTTTATGTAATTTTATATGTAAAAACACTGCCAGTAAGGGGTTAAATGATCGGCCAAGCCAGATTCAGGCTTTCAGGTGTTTTCATCAAATGACGTAACAGGCCTAAATGGGTAAATGAATTCAGCCCTATAAAAACAGCCATACAACAGACGAGACTTGACCACTGAGGAAGGAGTCGTGTTAACTCCGAAACGCGTCTGGTGTACACAGGTCTCTACAAAAGGAAGATCAACCGCAGCTTACTATCTGCGCACCTCTATTCAATTTGCAACAATATCCGAATATATTTCGTAAAGAAACAAAAGTCCTGCCTTGTCCTGGGAAAAAGACATCAAGCTATTACAATTTTTAAGCGGGTGTAACCACACATCTACCCCGGTACTTAAGCGGACTGTTTCTTTGTTTGCAAGTTTATTGCTCACTTCAAAAGTTGATCGGAGGTACGACCACCTGTGCTGAAAATACGTGGGACGCCACGCTAAGCGCAAAAATCCGAACACTTTACTGCTTCTAAACAGTGAGTAACCTGCTATAATTATTACATATCACAGTGTACCAGCTAAATTACAACTGAGCTATAACTGTGAAAGATTATATGCAACGAATCGCAAAGGATAATATTCCTATCTCAGCAAATTCTTATATTGAAAACATCGCTGACAAACTGCGGACCAATACAGAGACTGCATTTACTATTCTATAGGCTGAGACTCAGTATTATTGAAATAGACATTGTATTTACTACATTAACCCTTGGCATGGCCATATTTTAAACATGTATTTTATGTTTTTAGAGTGATAAGGTACCATATTTGCACATTATATTAAATTGTATTTAATACATTTTTTGAATTAAACATTGTTTAGAGTTTGGTGTGAATCAGATGTAGGTGTGCCCCTCTTACATATTTGCATACTTGATTTCCTTTCAAAGGTTTGGGGTAACCTTTTTAGGGGGAGCACCCTTTTCCTTGCAACTTGGAGGGTGAGCCATCCCAATACTTCCTATATATTAATTTTTGTTACCCTCCTATTTGAATCTCTGTCCTCAGTAATATATCGGACAACCAGGCTCATTTGATCAGTTCGTGAAATATCCTGTGTTGTATCGATGATCAATGAGTAAAAATTAGCTTGTTGGACTTCTAACAGGATATCATTGAGGAAATGATTGGACAAAATATCAATAAGCTCATTTTGAATTGTAGGGCTTAAATATTTTACTTTCCCATGAGGTTGCTGCAACAGCTGCTTAAGTACAGGATCATATTCTGCTAAGAGCTCAATTATGGCCAGGAAGTTACCGCTATTTATTTCACCAATTTTTTCCCTGTGGCCTCGAAAAGCCATGTTGCTCATTGCCATTGTCAATGTAACATTGACTATTCTTTTTAAAACTTCCCTCCAGAATTTTTTTTCTTTTTGGATTTGTTTTTCTTGTTCCTCATCTATAGTGCCCTGCCTCCTCCACTGGTCATAAACCACACAGGCATTTAAGTGAGCCTGTGCGTTTTCGTGGGACTGAATTTTAGTTGACAGGCCCTTCCATTTTTGGATGCCTTTGGCCCAAGCAGGTTCAAAGCCTAGTTTTTTTCAATCCCCAAAAAGCCAACAAGGTTCACAATAGACCGAATTCAATTTAGGGGAGTAGCACAGCCAGGTCACTAGGAGTTTAAATCCCGTTTTGGTGATTTTCTCATAGTATTTTTCTGAAAAGCATCTTTTATCTGCATCATTGTCTCTAGGAAAAGGCCCTGAAGGCCTACAAGGACCATGAGAAAGAATAAAGCGTTTCACTTGTGGATCTAAAATGGTTATAGGAAAGTGTGCCCTGTCTGTGACATTTTTGTCGGATGCAATGTTGTGCAGATCAAGAGTGTGACCTCCAGCTTGTTCAGCATCATATGCCCGACTTGGTTCAACCTCAGTAGGCAATTCAGCACTTGTTTCACCTGAGGAATCCTGAAATGCATGCGATATCGGATCCTGCACTGCCATCTGACTACCTACACTAGGAAGGCTTTCTGAGCTAGCTCCCTCAGCATCTTTAGAGCTTTCACCAGCATTGGGAGAAGTAAAAAAGCTGGTAATTTGGGGAATTTTTTGTGTTTTCTGGCTTTCTTCCCTCTTCTTTTTGCGTTTTTGAGCACACTTTGATGGGTATAGGAAGACATGTTACAATCTCTAGAAAAACAGCACAAAGAAAGACCCTTAATTGTCACACAGTATGAAAAGCCATATTAGGCCCCATTCACACGTCCGTAAGTGTTTTGCAGATCCACGGGTCCGTGGATCTGCAAAACACTGACATCGGCAATGTGCGATTCGCAACTTGCGGACCGCACATTGCCGACACTGCATAGAATATGCCTACTCCTGTCGCAGTTGCGGACAAAAGTAGGACATGTTCTATTTTTTTTTCGGGAACGGAATTGCGGACCCGTAAGTGCGGGTCCACAACTCCGTGTCAGGGCTGCACATCGTGCGGCCCCATGGAAATGAATGGGTCCGCAATTCCGTTCCGCAAAATGCAGAACAGAATTGCGGACGTTTGAATGGGGCCTTAAACGCTGGTTTATTTCTGAAAAGTTCCTAAAGTATGCATCAACTTAATTTGGTTAATTTCACACTGGCATTTTGATTTATGTTTTTTAAGATCCGTTCAGGGCTCTCACAAGCTCTCCAAAACAGATCAGTTTTGCCTATTGCTTTAGTGCATTCTGAATGGGAAAGGATCCGCTCACAATGCATCAGTTTGCCTCTGTTCCGTCTCCATTCCGCTCTGGAGGCTGCCTGCAGCGTTTTGGTGTCCGCATGATGAAACTGAGCCAAACGGATCCAACCTGACACACAATGTAAGTCAATAGGGATGGATCCATTTTCTCTGGCACAATAGAAAACAGCCCCCCATTGACTTTCAGTGGTGTTCATGATGGATCCGTCTTGGCTGGCAACGTTAAATATAATACAACCGGATCCATTCTAAACTTTTGCAGACTGTTGTATTATCTGAACGGATCTGTCCATGACAGATCCGCCCCAAACGCTAGTGTGAAAGTAGCTTTATAGAGTACTTGCAAAGTAAATAATATTTTCCAAACTGATTGTACAATTTTCTTTTTATTTCTGAGCGGTAACTTACCTGGATTGTGAAATCTGCAGCCAATTCTTTGTGCTGTTTTCACCCTTTTCAATGTGTGGCACTGTGGCTGAGATCCGCAAAAATCTGCAACAAAAAACAGAAAGTAACAACTGGAATTAGTGCAGAAAACACAGAAATTCATGTGGATTTTCTATTTGTAAGGCCTCCCTCATTCAAACATTTGTATTTTTGGTCCGCACACAATCTGCGGAACCACTCATATCAACCGCCATATGCTGTAGTTGCATAAGACGACATGGTAGGTGGAGTGCCCCATTACAGGACCATGATCCAGGACCCAATTAATCCGGACTCCAGAGTAACTTTTACAAGTCCCACAGTACTGCCTGCCACCACCAGACCAGCCCTCTGCCCCAGGAGAGTAACGGGCTGGAAGCTGGATCATTGGTCCTGTAATGGGGCACCCCAAGGCAGTGCCACTTCATATACTATAGGGGTGCAGAGCAGATTCTGGGGTCTGGAGTTGTCACATCTGGTCTGGCACCTACCAATAAGGCCCCATTCACACGTCCGCAATTCTGTTCTGCATTTTGCGGAACGGAATTGCGGACCCATTCATTTCTATGAATCCAGAAAACACTTACGTGGATCCACAAAACACTTGCGGACGTGTGAATGGGGCCTTACCATGCGTCTTCAGTTAGATGAGAGAGAAAAGTCTGAGTGCACTCAGACTTTTCTCTCTCATCTAACTTTTACAAGTCAGTCCCATCAGACTCCCGGTCCAGACTAGCCTGGTGCCTGCCACAGTAGTGCCTCTGCCACCACCAGACCTGAGCCCTGAGCCCGCCCACAGTGGAACTGGAACCATCTACTGCGAGTACAGCAACCTTCAATAAGGAGCAGAACTTAGGGAAGTTTCACACTTGCAGCAGGACAGATCCGACAGGCTGTTCGGCCTGTTGGATCCGTCCTGCTGCTATTTCGCCTTGCCCCCACTCCATCCCCATTGACTATAATGGGAACGGGGACGGAGCTCCGATGCAGCGCTGCAGTGTGCGGTGAAAGGCTGGCGGCCGAAAAGTACTGCAAGTCTGACTTTTTCATCCGGTGGCCTCTCACCGCGCAGTGCTGTGCTGCACAGGAGCTCCGCCCCCATCCCCATTATAGTCAATGGGGACGGAGCAGCGGTCCAGCGAAATAGCGGCAGGACGGATCCGACAGGGTGAACAGCCTGCCGGATCCGTCCTGCCGCAAGTGTAAAAGTACCTTTATGTCTGTCATATAAGAGTGTGCCCCCCAAAAGAAGGAAGGGGCGCCCTCCTTATCACTGCTGGCATCTCTTTTTAACTTCAGATCATCAGACTCTCACTTACTAATTACAGCACACACCCCTGTAGTGTCCACCATCAGACAGGGGAGGGAAGAAAAGAAACCCCAGAACTAGAGTGTCAGTGTGCCCCCCAATGTGTTGGGGGGCACACTCTAGTTCTGGGGTTTCTTCCCTCCCCTGTCTGATGGTGGACACTACAGGGGTGTGTGCTGTAATTAGTGAGAGTCTGATGATCTGAATTCTGAAGTTAAAAAGAGCTGCCTGCAGACCTGCAAGGATAAGGAGGGCGCCCCTTGCTTCTCTTGGGCCCCAAGAGAATCCTGAGGACTTGGGGGCCCCACTCTGAGTCTGCAGGCAGCTCTTTTTAACTTAAGAATTTAGATTATCTCAGAAATCATAAGTTCTCAATAATCTCACTTCCTTAAATTTCAAATGAATCGCATCACTTACTTTTACAGTCACTGTAGTGACACAGACAGCAGGCACAGACTGGAGTGGCACGGCAGGACTGTCACTGGACTGGAGACTGGAGACCACTGACTCCACTGAGGACTGGACTGGAGTGACTGTGACGAGGTTCCTCTCTCTCACTCTGAGTCTGAGCTGCGCCTGCTCTGCTCTGCACAGCCTCAGACTGGATTCGGGCAGTCAGATTATAGATAGCGATAGTCCCTCCACAACAGGTACACCCCCCCCCCCCCCCCCCGAGTCTGCCTCATCCCTCTAGTTACTAGGAGGAAATCTTTCCTGCGCTGCGGCGCTGGTGCCAGCCTGGCTCCGCCTCCGCTCCGTCCCTCAGGTACGCCCCCGTTCCGGCCCCCTCCACCGCCTACCTCATGTTCTGCTTGTGCGGCAGTGCGCCCCGGGCCCGCCTGCTCCAGTCCTACTCCTCCTTGGCTCCCCCCCAGCCAGGCCCGAGCCGCGGACCGCCCGCGCCCTACCCACTACATTGGGCGGGCGGTCGGGCCTGGCTGCCTGTGTGTGTTAATAAAAAAAAAAAATAATAATAATTAATGCGGTCCGGACGGGCCCCCAGTGTCGTAGGGCCCCATAGCCACTGCTATGGTTGCTATGCTGATCCCTACGCCACTGAGCAGATGGTTGACAGCGGGTTGAATAGCAGCAGATGTTAATGGTCACTTTTTGGGGAGCAGATGGTGATGGTATATTCTCTAATGTTGGCAGCAGATGATACACAGCAGGTAAGTAATAGCAGCAGGTAGGTGATATCAGGATGTTGGCAGCAGAGGCAGGAGCTTGTACAGCAGCACGGATGATGGGTGGAGTTTAGCAGCAGATGTGGTTGTAGCAGCAGAAGATGAGGTAGTGATGGAGATGGTAATGCTGATAGCAGCAGAGGATGATGAGGCTGCAGGATCTGGACTATAGAACAGCAGTGCGGAGATGAGGGGCTGTCATTTTACCCAGGAAGATGGTGGTGATGGTTTTTGCTGGTGGTGGTGGTGGTGCCTATTTTCAGTATGTTGGTGGTGATGTTGGTCATTTAATAGCAGCTGCTGGCGGCACCATATTTTCAATAGCAGCAGCTTCTTTTATTTGCTAGAATGTAAGAATGATGTAAAATGATCAGAACATATGAGGAGCAGCGCACACACGGGGGTCCTGCTCTGTCCCCCCTTTTTAGGATGTAATTACATGATGACTCATATAAATATCTCATAACTCTGTTTTGAAGAAAAAAAAGAAAATGAAAGGAAATAAATGTAGAAATAATAATTCCATGGTCAGGGGAGAAGCTAAAGGCTCATAGGCCCTGGCACAAGATTTCATCCTTGGGCCCCCCTTCCCTCAGTGCTTTGTGGGCAGGGAAGCACATTGCCTTTCTGCTGCCTGAGGCAAAATCCTTGACTTAACCCCTTCTCTCCAGCCCGAGGTGTAACTTGACCAGCATGCAGTGTCTGTAATACTTGTGTCTTCTTATGTGGCATAAGGGTCTTTGGGCTGCTGCTACTTCTGTACCCCCTATAGCTACACCCCTGTCCATGGGGGAGATTTACTAACCTGAATGCCCAAGAATTCTGCTGTAATTTGCATACAGGGATATGACAATGATAACGGGGTGTGACAGTGATTCAGAAGAGTGAGTGATACAGGGGCGTGACAGTGATAAAGGGGTGTAAGAGTGATAAAGGGGTGTAAGAGTGATAAAGGACAGTGACAGTGGGGCGTGACAGTGATACAGGGGTGTGACAGTGATAAAGGGGTGTAAGAGTGATAAAGGACAGTGACAGTGATAGAGGGGTGTGACAGTGATAGAGGGGTGTGACAGTGATAAAGGGGTGTAAGAGTGATAAAGGACAGTGACAGTGATAGAGGGGTGTGACAGTGATACAGGGGTGTAAGAGTGATAAAGGACAGTGACAGTTATACAGAGGAGTGAGTGATACAGGGGCGTGACAGTGATAAAGGGGTGTAAGAGTGATAAAGGACAGTGACAGTAATAGAGGGGTGTGACAGTGATACAGGGGTGTAAGAGTGATAAAGGACAGTGACAGTAATAGAGGGGTGTGACAGTGATAAAGGGGTGTAAGAGTGATAAAGGACAGTGACAGTAATAGAGGGGTGTGACAGTGATAAAGGGGTGTAAGAGTGATAAAGGACAGTGACAGTGATAGAGGGGTGTGACAGTGATACAGGGGTGTAAGAGTGATAAAGGACAGTGACAGTTATACAGAGGAGTGAGTGATACAGGGGTGTGACAGTGATACAGGGGTGTAAGAGTGATAAAGGACAGTGACAGTAATAGAGGGGTGTGACAGTGATACAGGGGTGTGACAGTGATACAGGCGTGTGACAGTGATAAAGGACAGTGACAGTGATAGAGGGGTGTGACAGTGATACAGGGGTGTGACAGTGATACAGGCGTGTGACAGTGATACAGGCGTGTGACAGTGATAAAGGACAGTGGCAGTGATACAGGGGTGTGACAGTGATAAAGGGGTGTAAGAGTGATAAAGGACAGTGACAGTGATACAGGGGTGTGACAGTGATAAAGGGGTGTAAGAGTGATAAAGGACAGTGACAGTGATACAGGGGCGTGACATTGATACAAGGGGTGTGACAGTGATAAAGTACAGTGACAGTGATACAGGGGTTTAACATTAATACAGGGGAGTAACAGTGATACAGGGGCGTGACAGTGATACAGGGGTGTGACAGTGATACAGGGGTAGGGTTGACACCTGGCCCAGTCTGTATTTTACTCTGTCGGTATTTTATTTACTGGCCGATTTGAATTCTGAATATTCTCTCTTCACTGCTCTGATTTCATATATGGAGTGCAATGATGATTAAGTGGTGGGGGGGGAGGTATCCTCAAGCACTCTCAATATTCTTGGATACCCTATTGAATTAAATTATTATGCAGTCTTTATTTTTAAATTGTCTCTATCAGGTTTTTAACCCACAACCTTGTGTATTGAAAGCAGAGACTCTAACCACTGAGCTATAGAGTTCAATGCTATTTTTAGGAAGATTTTCTCTGACTAAAAACCTTGATAGGTATATAATACTGAGGTCTTTAGCCAAAGTATATCTTCCTATTAGGGGTTATGAAACTTGTTAATGCTTCTTTTACTGGTAAAAGGTGAATTGCATTATGTATTCTGTTACCACGGATCATAACGCAATTCTATGACGGAATGCATAACTGAATGCCTTATAGAAGTCTATGGGCTGCAAAAAAGAGGACTCCCCTGCATAACAGAAATGGAATGGATCAGCAGCAATGGATAGCAGCTGAGGATTATGAGTCTGCAGGATCTGGACTATAGCGCAGCAGTAAGGAGATGGGGATCTGTCATTTTACCCAGAAAGGTGGTGGTCTAAGATTTTTGCTGGGGGTTACTTTCAACATGTTGGTGGACAGGGGCAGACTGGGAACTTAAAGTGGCCCTGGAAAAATAAAAGTGGCCCAGTTTTGTAGTCGGGTCCAAATTGATGGAAGCAGAGCTAGCCACACCATATTGTGGCATATTATACCACTCCAACAGCGCCAAATAACACAGTCCATCATAACATACTGCCAGCAGCACAAAAAGCCTCCCCAAAAACCTCCACTGGCCTGCCGTGAGGAGGGCCCAGGCGGCCCCCTGGACATCGGCCCACTGGGAAATTTCCCTGTAAGGTCTAGGGCAAATCGGACCCTTGCCTTCTGGGGATCTCGGATACTCACTTTTAGATGTTTTTTCTGCAGCGGAGAATGGAGGGAAATCTAAAATACAAAGAAATGAGATTTTCATGAGAACAGCGGCATCTTCTGGTAACACTGATGTGATTAGTACATAGGCCTTATACAGGGGCAGAGGATGGGTGGGATGGAGATGCTGGTAGTGCGGTCAGAGAGGCTGTGACACATAGGAGATGATTCCACCTATCATCCCTTCCTATGGGAAGTATAAGGACTACACCATTTTTTGGAGATTTAGAGGGATACTCATTCAGTCGCCGCTTTTATGTAGCGCATTATATAAAGATAAGCGGAAAAGCCCTGAGCAGTGAGGGAAGATTACATATAAAACCTCTAAAGATTGTGTTATTATAAGTGGATTATATGTATCATTATGTGATTTATTGCTGTGGGAATAAGAGGACGACACCCAGGGAAGACTGCAGAAGCGGACAGAGTCACACATAACTTAAGCGGTTCTCCCAAGAGCGACGCTTATCTCCTGTCTTCTTCATCCCTACTCTCCTGCTTCAGAGAAGTAAAACCCAATAAATTACACATTTACTGTGACCTCAAGTAGAAGTCATATATGAGAAGAACGAAGAGTCTGTGCCTTATACTATACTAGGAGACTGTTTACTTCTACCAGTCCTTCCAGTGATAAGCCGATCACTAAGAAAGTGACTGGAGGACAGAGAGGCTGACAGCAGCTCCATTTTTAGGATAAGTATGTGACCGCTGGCAGCCCATCGCCTTCCTGTGTCTTCCTAGATCTTGTGCCCCCCATCTCTGCTCTAAAAGAAGTAATAAGACGTCCTGAAGATAAGATGAAGAATCCTAAGCCAGAAAGATCCTTATATTACTCATATTGTTCCTCATCCACCTCCTGAAGCTCTTTCCTGGTCTTCTCGAAATCCAGAGAGAAGAACAGAAGAAAATATATCTGATGACATTATAATACTGCCGACCCCTGTTTCTGTATTGTTAGACTGCAGAGGGATAGCCTTAAAACTTAACCTTTAATAGATACTCATATTAAGATAAGCCCATTGCATAATCATCAATTAATAAAAACATACATGCGTAAAGTGACCACGCATAGTTAAAATGGCGCAAAGTGCAAAGAAAGTTTCCAGATATATTGGGAGGAGAAATTTGAGAGAAGTAAGGAGTACAAATATAGAGGGAGACAGATACTGGGTCTCATCCCCTAGGTACCCCTACAAAACTCCAAATTTCAAATCTCTCTAAGTGGCCCTAGTAGTCCATCTTATAGTGGCGATGAATGCCCAGCTTTGTCAGGGGGAACACAAAACAGGGGTACACTTATATCATTTTAAAGACTCGTCCTGACGCGTTTCAATGGTGATTAGCCAAATCATCAGGGGACAGATGTATCAACAATGGTACCCAAAATGTCCAATGGCCATGGTCAAGTTTGGGCTTAAAAATCTATAGATAGGAGGTCATAAATTAGCTGTGATCAAGCGCTGAATACATAATACTTAGATCTCCATGTGCTGATGTCCATGGCCTGGCTGAGATCCCATCCTGCGTGTGGCAGAGACCCCTGTTCCTGGGACCCTCTGTGTACAGTACAGTCTGCGTCATGACTGGCACCACCACCGGCTTCATATCCCACATTACCCGTATACACCCTTCTCTATAAAGTCAGTATATACTCCTGTTATTATATCTCTGCACTTACACAATGTCCTCCTGATTTGTCTTGTCCTCTGCTTGTTCCTCTTCACATTTCTCACTATTAGGGCTCATGCACACGACCGTCTGCAGCCCGTGGCCGTATTGCAGCCCGCATACGGCGGGTCCGCAATACACAGGGCCCTGGCTGTGTGCAGCCCACATCACGGATGTGGACCCATTCACTTGAATGGGTCCGCAATTACAGAGATGTGGTGCGGAAAGGAGACACGGAACCCAACGGAAGCATTACGGAGTGCTTCCATGGTGTTTATAGCCGTGCCTCCACACCGCAAAAAAGTAGTGCATGCACTACTTTTTTGCGGTGCGGACCTGCGGATTGGTCCGCAATTCGCATGTGGCTGAACCACAGTTGGTGCACGTGCAGCACGGGCACGGGCCACACACGTTCGTGTGCATGAGCCCTTAGAAAGATCACATCGACCATTACATATATAAAAGCAAACAGAGATTTCTCCCGACAACAAATCATCGAAATAATCCTCTGCTGAGTAAACGGCTGGTGTTGATTTGAACTCATTTAAAGGGATTGTCTTCATGATAAAGCTCCTTTAATGAGTTTGACACCAGGTTCGACGAGTTCGGCCGAACTTGAAAAAAAAGTTTGGGTTCGGGACCCGAACTTGACCCCGAACTCGAACCCCATTGAAGTCAATGGGGACCCAAACTTTTGGGCACTAAAATGGCTCTAAAATAGTCCTGGAAAGGGCTAGAGGGCTGCAAAAGGCATCAAAATGTGCTCAAGAGCATAGCAACTGTTCTGCAAACAAATGTGGATAGGGAAATGACTTAAAATAACATAAAATACAGAAACATTAAAAATAACAATCTGGATCTAGGAGTAGGAGGTTGAGGAGGCGGTGGATGTGGTGGTGTCGGTGGAAGCGGCGGTGAAGGAGGAATAGGTAGCCAACACTGATTTGTGTTATTTTTTATTTTTAAATTGGACATATAAAAAAATAAAACAAAGAATAAGTGCACTTGAGTACAAGAATAGATGGTTGAGGCTGGTATAAATGTCTATTCTGCACAAGGTACGGACAAGTCCTGTGGGATCCATGCCTGGTTCATTTTAATAAACGTAAGCTTGTCCACATTGGCTGTGGCCTGTGATAATGCTCTCTGCCGTGCTAAACACACGTTCACACTATACACTGGCTGTAGGGCAGGTCAGCACCTCCAAGGCTGACAAAGCTTTTCCACATTTTGGCCATGCTAACCCTGCCTTCTCAGGTGCTGGTGGTGCCCCAGCTGCGTTGGCGACCTCTACCTCCTCCTCTGCCTTCGCCTTGTGCTTCCACTGTGCCCCCGCTGTCAGGTGGGAATGCTATCATCAGCGTGCGCTTGTAGTCGCGCATCTTCCGATCAGTAACAGATGTTTTCACTAAATTTAGTTCCCTGTCAGCAATGCAAAGCAGGGGTTTATTCACGGCAAAAGGGGGTTCATGTCACCCAGCAATAGAACAGAGGATTTTGAGAGATTTAGGCCCCTGTCAGCAATGCAAAGCAGGGGTTCATTCACGGCAAAAGGGGGTTCATGTCACCCAGCAATAGAACAGAGGATTTTGAGAGATTTAGGCCCCTGTCACCCAGGCACAGCAGGGGTTCATTCACGGCAAAAGGGGGTTCATGTCACCCAGCCATAGAACAGAGGATTTTGAGAGAACGAGGCCCCTGTCACCCAGGCACAGCAGGGGTTCATTCACGGCAAAAGTGGGTTCTTGTCACCCAGCAATAGAACAGAGGATTTTAAGAGAACGAGGCCCATGTCACCCAGGCACAGCAGGGGTTCATTCACGGCAAAAGTGGGTTCATGTCACCCAGCAATAGAACAGAGGATTTTAAGAGAACGAGGCCCCTGTCACCCAGGCACAGCAGGGGTTCATTCACGGCAAAAGGGGGTTTATGTCACCCAGCAATAGAACAGAGGATTTTGAGAGATTTAGGCCCATGTCACCCAGGCACAGCAGGGGTTTGTATACGCCAAAAATTTTAAAATGTCACCCGACTATTGAAAATAAGAATTTTTTTCAATTTAGGGCACTAAAATTGTCACTTTTTTGCATTAAAATGGCTATAAAATAGTCCTTGAAAAGGCTAGAGGGATGTGAAAGGCAGTCAAATGTGCTTAAGCGCATTGCAACTGCTCTGCAAACAAATGTGGATAGGGAAATAACTTAAAATAAAATAACTAAAAATTAACCTGCAACTCAGAGAAGGAGGTGGATATGGAGTCGGAGGTTGAGGAGGCAGTGAATGTGGTGTTGTAGGTGGAGGCAGCAATGGATGAGGAGGAGGTAGCCAACAATGTTTTTTTTTTTTTTTTTCTATTGGTGTAGGTAGCCCCCAAAATATTGGGACAAAAAAAAAAAAAAAGAAAACAAAGAATCATTGCTCTTAAACTGAGTACAAGAATGTATGTTTGATGGTGGTATAAATGTCTATTCTGCACAAGGTACAGACAAGTCTTGTGGGATCCAAGCCTGGTTCATTTGAATGAATGTGAGCTTGTCCACGTTGGCTGTGGACAGGCGGCTGCGCTTGTCTGTGATGACGCCCCCTGCCGTGCTAAACACACGTTTAGATAATACACTGGCTGCAGGGCAGGCCAGCACCTCCAAGGCATAAAGGGCAAGCTCAGGCCATGTGCCCAATTTGGAGACCCAAAAGTTGAAGGGGGCAGACACGTCATTCAGTACATGTAGGCGTGTGCACACATACTGCTCCACCATGTTGGTGAAATGCTGCCTCCTGCAAAGACGTTCCATATCGGCTGGTGGTGCTGGTTGTTTTGGCGTGCTGACAAAGCTTTTCCACATTTCGGCCATGCTAAGCCTGCTTTCTGAGGTGCTGGTGGTGCCCCAGCTGCGTTGGCGACCTCTTCCTCGTCCTCTGCCTTTGCCTTGTGCTTCCACTGTGCCCCTGCTGTCAGGTGGGAATGCCACCAGCAGCGCGTCTACCAGCGCGCGCTTGTATTCACGCATCTTACGATCATGCTCCAGTGACGGAATTAAGGACGGTATGTTGTCCTTGTAACGGGGATCCAGCAGCGTGACCACCCAGTAATCAGCACAAGTTAGAATGTGGGCAACTCGGCGGTCGTTGCGGAGACAATGCAGCATGTAATAGCTCATGTGTGCCAGGCTGCCCAGAGGCAACGAAAAGCTGTCCTCTGTGGGAGGTGTATCGTCTGTGTCCTCTGTATCCCCCCATCCACGCAGCAGTGATGGCCATGAGCTGGTCTGGGTGCCATCCTGCTCTGAACATGGTTCCTCCTCCTGCATCTCCTCCTCCTCATCCTCCACCTCCTCATCCTTCAGAACTGTGCCCTGGCTGGACAATTGTGTACCTTGGGTTTGTGGGTGCAGGAACCCACCCTCGGAGCAACTTTGGAATGACTGGCCGGAAACCCTACGAAATTATCCCTCTTCCTCCTCCTCTTGTGCCACATCCTCTTCCATCATCGCCATCGTCGTTTTTTCAAGGAGGCATAGAAGTGGGATAGTAACGCTGAGAACGGCGTTATCGGCACTGGCGATGTTGGTGGAGTACTCGAAACAGTGCAACAAGGAACACAAGTCTCGCATGGAGGCCCAGTCATTGGTGGGGATGTGGTGCTGTTCCACGAAGTTACTCACCCATGCGTGCTGCAGCTGAAACTCGACTATCGCCTGCTGCTGCTCGCACAGTCTGGCCAGCATGTGCAAGGTGGAGTTCCACCTTGTGGGCACGTCTCATATGAGGCGGTGAGCGGGAAGGCCGAAGTTACGCTGCAGCGCTGATAGGCGAGCAGCAGCAGGGTGAGAACGCCGAAAGCGCACACAGACGGCCCGCACTTTATGCAGCAGCTCTGACATGTCGGGGTAATTTTTAAGGAATCTCTGCACCACCAAATTCAGCACATACGCCAGGCAAGGGATGTGCGTCAAACCGGCTAGTCCCAGAGCTGCTACGAGATTTCGCCCATTATCGCACACCACCAGGCCGGGCTTGAGGCTGACTGGCACAAACCACTCATCGGTCTGTTTTTTAAGGCCCGTCCACAGCTCCTGCGTGTCCCCCAAACAGATAAGTTTTAAAACTTCCTGCTGTCGTTTACCCCTGGCTGTGCTGAAGTTGGTGGTGAAGGTGTTACGCTGACTGGATGAGGAGCTGGTAGAGGATGAGGAAGCAGAGTAGGAGGAGGAAGCAACAGGAGGCAAACTGAAGCGCCCTGCAATCCTCGGTGGTGGAAGAACATGCGCCAAACTGCTATCCGCCTCAGGCCCAGCCACCACTGCATTTACCCAGTGTGCTGTTATGGAGATATAACGGCCCTGACCATGCTTACTGGTCCACGTATCCGTAGTCAGGTGCACCTTGCCACAGATGGCGTTGCGCAGTGCACACCTGATTTTGTCCCCTACTCGGTTGTGCAGGGAAGGGATGGCTCGCCTTGAAAAGTAGTGGCGGCTGGGCACGACGTACTGTGGGACAGCCACCGCCATAAGGCCTTTAAAACTATCCGTCTCCACCAGACGGAATGACAGCATTTCAAAGGCCAGTAATTTAGAAATGCTGGCATTCAGGGCTAGGGATCGCAAGTGGGTAGGGGGGGTACTTCCTCTTCCTGTCCAGCGTTTGGGATATGGAGAGCTGAACGCTTCCGTAAGACATTGTGGAGATGCTTGGTGACCCAGGTGTTGGTGTTGCTAGCAGATCCTCTGTTTGCGGGTGCCAGGTGGCACTGACACTCCAGAGGTGGATGAAGAGGCCGCGACTGCAGCAGAAGAGGAAGCTTGGTTTTTGAGGTGTCTACTCCACTACAGCTTGTGCTTTGCACTTAAATGCCTGGTCATGCAGGTTGTGCTCAGGTTAAGAATGTTTATGCCTCGCTTCAGGCTCTGATTGCACAGCGTGCAAAACACTCATGTCTTGTCGTCGGCACATTGTCTGAAGAACTGCTACGCCAGGGAACTCCTTGGAGCTGGCTTTGGTGTGCTCGGTCCCTTGCTGCGGTGGGCAGTGGGAAGCGTACTGTCTAGAGCAGTGTTTGCCAACCAGTGTGCCTCCAGCTGTTGCAAAACTACAACTCCCAGCATGCCCGGACAGCCTTTGGCTGTGCGGGCATGCTGGGAGTTGTAGTTTTGCAACAGCTGGAGGCACACTGGTTGGGAAACACTGGTCTAGAGGACGGCCGCTCCGCTTTTGCACCCTACTTCCTCTTCTGCTGTGCTGGTGGCTCTATGCGACCACCGCCACTTCCTCCGAACTACATCGGTCACTCGCATGACCTTGATTCCATGTGGGGTCGAGGACCTCATAGTCCTCCACATCATCTTCCACCCAGTCTTCACCCCTGACGTCCTTGTCGGTCTGCACACTTTAGAAAGTCCCAGCAGTTGGCACCTGTGTTTTGTCATCATCCGAGACGTGCTGCGATGGTCCTCCCATGTACTCATCTTGAAAAATAAGTGTTTGGGCATCGGTGCACTCAATCTCTTCCACTTCTGGGGCAGGGCTAGGTGGATGGCCCTGGGAAACCCTGCTAACAGAGTCATCAAAAAGCAGAAGAGACTGCTACATGACTTGGGGCTCGAAATGCCTGGCTGATTTGCAAGGGGGTGAGGTGAAAGACTGATGGACATCGGCTGCAGGTGCCAACTGTGGTCTTTCAGCATGAGACTGGGTGGGAGACAATGTGAAGGAACTGGATCCACTGTCAGCAACCCAATCTACTATCGCCTGTACTTGTTCAGGCCTCACCATTCGTAGAGCAGCATTAGGCCCGACCAAATACCGCTGCAGGTTTTGTCGCCTACTCGCACCTGAGGAAGGGGTTTCACTTGTGCGTGTAGCTGGCACAGATCGACCATGTCCTCTCCCTGCAACAGGAGCTCCACCAGCAGCACCACCACAACCTGGGCCACGTCCCTTATTTGACGCTCTCCCCATATTTTTTAAATTTAGGATCTTGCCCTAAATGGGTGTTTAATTAATAGTAGAATAGAACGATAGTATGTAAAGGGTGTATCTCACACGGCCTGAACCAGACTAGGCCTCAATTAAAGATTTTTTTGCCCAAAATGGCTGTATTTCAAATGCCTAATTCAGACCCCTGTATGTAGTGGTAGTATCTCATAGGGCCTGCACCTCTGGAGGTCTGCAGTAAATATATCTTTGCACAAAAAGGCTGTATTTCAAATTGCTGTATTTCAAATGCCTAATTCAAACCCCTGTATGTATAGGGGGATCACACACGCCCTGAATCAGTGTAGACCTGCAGTAAATATATCTTTGCACAAAATGGCTGTATTTCAAATGGCTGTATTTCAAATGCCTAATTCAAACCCCTGTATGTATAGGGGGGATCACACATGCCCTGAATCAGTGTAGGCCTGAAGTAAAGATTTCTTTGCACAAAATGGCTGTATTTCAAATGGCTGTATTTCAAATGCCTAATTCAAACCCCGGTATGTATAGGGGGGATCACACACGCCTCACCTAGGTACTGTGCCCTTAATATTGCCCTCTAGTGTTGAGGAATGTTTTTTGCAATTATTCTCAAATTCATCTACGGTAGTAACCAGTTTGCATGTGAAGAATGGAAGCAAAAATACCCACTCCTCATAAAAACTCCCCGCCCTGGTGCAGGTATACATATTTATCCTGGTAACTATACCTGCCACAGAGGGGGAGATCAAGGAAGATCCCTGGGTAATTTCACTGAAGGATACTGTGCAACTTACAGTGAAACAGATACCTCCCTCACACAGAATCAAGTATACTCGATTGGAGATGTATATTGGATCTGTGGGGATGGAAAGATAAGATCTAGACTAGAGGGTTCCTGGAAAGGTGAATGTGCTCTTGCTAAAGCCATAATGAATATACACATATTTAGTGAACAAGAGACCCCTAGTGTAGGAAGAGTGACAAGGACCAAAAGATCCCTCCCATGGGTAGTTTTGATCCTCATGTGTATATAGACGCAATAGGCGTCCCAAGAGGGGTCCCTGATGAATTCAAGGCCAGAGGTTAGTTGGCAGCAGGATTTGAATCCATAATTCCTCACATAACAATCAACAAAAATGTAGACTGGATCAACTATATTTACTGTAATCAACAAAGGTTTGTAAACTACACCAGGGATGCGTTACAGGGTGTAGCAGAACAGTTACAGACATTTCAAAACCGCATAGTACTCGATATGATACTTGCAGAAAGAGGTGGTGTCTGTAAGGTATTGACGGACCCCTCATCCTGCTGCACGTTCATTGCCAACAACACCGGCCCTAATGGTAAGGTCACACTGGCAATAAAGAAACTCGAGGATTTATCAATCGAGCTCAAAAGAAACTCAGGTATCGATAACCCTTGGGATCAGTATTTTGGCTGGTTCACTAACTGGAAACAGGCACTTGTACAGTTGGGAATCATTATCCTAATAATTATTATAGTAATAGCATTAGTTGCAACATGTATTATACCATGTGTACGGAAACTGATAATGAAAGGAGTATCAAATATGTCATTTTATGAGACTCTGCTGCCTAATCCTGAAGACAACTCACATGAAGGATATAGAAAATATCTGGCGGTATACAGGGAAAAGGGCAAGGGTAAGAACCATATTATCTAAGAAATTTGGTTCTAAGAGGGGATTGCAGAGAAATGTGACTCCATCTTGTCTTCTCTAAATATGTAAAGAATTGTTATAACATCTCACCCACGCACTGTTTCACCTTCCCCCGCTGTGAGTTTAGCTTCGCTTATCTGTCCCAGGACAGATTCTGGGAATATCCTAGAACTAACATTCTTGCCTTATTCAGGGTCATTTGGCACAACTGCGTACATTCTTATATGTGAGTAATTAAAACCTATTCTTCTTATTACTGCACGTCCACATACCATAAAAGGATGTTCCGGAGAAATATGGAGAGGAACAAGCAGAGGACCTGCCGAACCTGAACATCCAGGTGTCCGCTCAACTCTACTAAAGAGTTAACAAAGTTTGTAAAATTAGTTTTGAGTAACTTGAGAGGTGTAGTTTATACAATCGGGTCATTTATTGGGGGTTTTCACTATGTAAGCCCCACAAAGTAACTTCAGACCTAAACTGGTCCTTAAAAAGTGGGTTTTGGAAATTTTCTTAAAAATTTTAAGAATTGCTTCTAAAATTCTAAGCCTTCTAACGGCCTAAAAAATAAAATGACATTTACAAAATGATGCCAACATAAAGAAGACATATGGGGAATGTTAAGTAACAAATATATTGTGAGGTATCACTTTCTGTTTTAAAAGCAGAGAAACAGAAATTTAGAAAATTGCAAAATTTTCTAAATTCTTTGTTAATTTTTTATTATTTTATAAAAAAAGGTGAAATATAGCGACTGAAATTTACCACTGTCATAAAGTATAATGTGTCACAAGAAAACAATCTCAGAATGGCTTGGATAAGTAAAAGCGTTCCAAAGTTATTACCACATAAAGTGACACATGTCAGATTTGCAAAATTAGGCTTGGTCAGGAAGGGGATAAATGGCCCGGTCTGGAAGTGGTTAAAATCAGCCTATAGGACAGACAGGCTCATCAGCGGTGCAAGACTAACTGGAGTCAGCCCACCGCCAGCTCTAGCTTTGTACAAAATGTATTTGCCAAGAATCTTAAATTTACAAAATAAGCGTATCATTAGCAACAGAATATCTTATATAACTATGGCATGATTGTACTCTACTTGGTTTGCAGAGTGTTGTTGCATTGTGTTTCTAACCATGGTGACGTGCACCTGCGCATTGGGATGGGCTGACTGTCCCCCTTTTTCTTGCAGTAAAACATATTGACTCAAATTTACCATTAACATGATGTACAATGTGTCATTAGAAAACAATCTCGTAATAGCCTTGATAAGTGAAAGCATTCCAAAGTTATTACCGCATAAAGTGATATATGTCAAATTTGCAAATGGAAAAAGGCCTGGTCTGGAAGTAGTTAAATATCAGATATAAGGGTCTGTCTGTGACATTACTTAATTCTCTTAGAATATGGAGTGTATGCCACCTGGACCTGGTGATTTTGTCTATTTAAATCTTTTTAAGATGACCCTGCACTTCTTCCTGGGTCAGACAGGCCACATTTATAGAAGAATTTAATTTGACACTCTTCTTATCAACACGTAGGTTTAAACTTTTTACCATTTATTTTATTGAAGAATATTTTGGGGTTAGAGTTAACCCTTAAAGGTTTAAACCTTGCCACCTCATCTGCCTCCTACCCAGTATAATGCTCCCTTATCTGCCTCCTACTCAGTATAATGCTCATTTATCTGCCTCCTACCCAGTATAAAACTCCCTTATCTGCCTCCTACCCAGTATAATGCCCCCTTATCTAACAACTACCCAGTATAATGCCTTCTTATCTTTCTCCTACCCAGTATAATACTCCCTTATCTGCCTCCTACCCAGTATAATGCCCCCTTATCTAACACCTACCCAGTATAATGCCTTCTTATCTTTCTCCTACCCAGTATAATACTCCCTTATCTGCCTCCTACCCAGTATAATGCCTCTTTATCTGCCACCTGCCCAGTATAATGCTCCCTTGTCTGCCTCCTACCCAGTATAATACTCCCTTATCTCCCTTCTACCCAGTATAATACTCCCTTATCTGCCTCCTACCCAGTATAATACTTCCTTATCTGCCTCCTACCCAGTAAAATACTTCCTTATCTGCCTCCTACCCAGTATAATGCGCCCTTATCTACCCCCTACCCAGTATACTACTCCCTTTTCTGCCTGCTAACCAGTATAATACCCCCTTATCTGCCTCCTACTTAGTATATTGTCCTCTTATCTGCCTCCTACCCAATATAATGCTTCCTTATCTGCCTCCTACCCAGTATAATGTGCCCTTATCTGCCTCCTACCCAGTATAATGTCCCCTTATCTGCCTCCTACCCAGTATAATGTGCCCTTATCTGCCTCCTACCCAATATAATGCTTCCTTATCTGCCTCCTACCCAGTATAATGTGCCCTTATCTGCCTCCTACCCAGTATAATGTCCCCTTATCTGCCTCCTACCCGGCTTCAAAGTGATTCAATAATTTTTTATATGAAGATTCATTTTTGTAGATTTATTACAAATATCATCTTGGAATTACAGCTATGTCAAGTAGGGGCGGAGGAAACAGTGGAAGAGGCAGAAATTCCTCCTATTATTCTCCTGGATTCCCACACATTAGTAAAGCCCATACACCCCACAATTATAAAAAGTAACACAACAAGACGACGAGAGCCTTAAAGAGTAAGCTTTATTCATCATCATATGGAAGGGGCTAAATAGGGGTACCCTACATGAAGGAGGGGTTATAGGAGTGCTGGATATGGGGAAGGGGTTTTACGGGGTGATCTATATGGGGAGGGGTCATAGAGGGTGATCTATATGGGGGAGAGGTTAAAAGGGAATGCTTTATATGGGGGAGGGGTTATAGAGGTTAATCTATATGGGGAGGGGTTATAAGGGTGATCTTTATGGAGGGTATAAGAGTGATCTATGTGGGGGAGGGGTTATAAAGGTAATCTATATGAAGGAGTGGTTATAAGGGAATGCTTTTATTTGAGTGAGGGGCTATAAGGTTGATCTTTACGGGGGAGGGGTGATTTTATACACCTTTGTTGGCAGCAGGCAGTGATTTTATATTGTACTCTTTTTGGCAGCAGGTGGTGATAGTATATTCTACTCTTTTGTTGGCAGCAGGTGGTGATGGTATATTCTACTCTTGTTGGCAGCAGGTGGTGATGGTATATTCTACTCTTTTGTTTGCTGCAAGCGGTGATGTTATATACTCTTTTGTTGGCAGCAGGTGGTGATGGTATAGACTGCTGGTACTACGAATAAGGGTTTGGGAGGGGGAAGGGAAAGGGGGGGGAGCAACCCTTTTGGGCCCCCTCCAAACTCAAACCCCCCCAACAAAGGACTCGGACAACTTATTTTCCAAAAACCAATACTTTACTGGGTGATGATCGGCCACAGCTATTTTCTTTAACAAAACGGCATCAAAACACCACCTCCTCCACGAACCATTCCTCCGGTGCGGTATACCACCCTGGGTCCCCCCAGGGTGTACGTACGCCAATCACTCTTCACCATGAATTTTCCTTTCAAATGCCGCCAGCTGTGACTTCAAATTCCAACATCTCAACCGAACCTCCAAAAAGAAAAAACATAATGAACCAAACTGGTCTTGAAACCACATATCATCAATAAGACCATCCTCCATGCTGCCCTCAAATTATTTCCTCCATATATTCCCTTTTTTTTGGAAACGTGTATAAAACTAAAATTCTGACACAAAGGGCGGGCGGGCAACTCAGCTTCCCCTGGCAAGAGGAAGTCCCTAAGACTATCCTCCCCTATATATGCCCTCCTATATTACCCGCCCCTCCTGCTCTCTCACTCCCTCCTTACTCCACCCTCCACACTTCCTACTCCTTTTAACCCCTTCTAATCTTCCCTCTTCACCACTAAAAGGGGGGGGGGGCCTATTCTTTAACCCCTAAACCCGGGAACCGGGTTTAGGGGTTTCCAAAAACCAATACTTTACTGGGTGATGATCGGCCACAGCTATTTTCTTTAACAAAACGGCATCAAAACACCACCTCCTCCACGAAACATTCCTCCGGTGCAGTATACCACTCTGGGTCCCCCCAGGGTGTACGTACGCCAATCACTCTTCACCATGAATTTTCCTTTCAAATGCCGCCACAGAGGAGGACCGTATCCTAAACGGGGCTCCGACCACCACCAAGCAAACAGAAAGCCTGTTCGATTCCGTCCCGCAGACCGTACAAGAATATATCTAATCCAATGTCTGTGAGGTGCACCCCGTCCGGCCTCATCAAGGATCTATTATCGCCCTCCAACTGCCAGTGCCGAACAACCACTCCTCCTTTAGAACGCACTAAGCGGGACATTCGAGCATTCAATATCCTCCTGCACTTTTCCATAACTCCCCCGTCCCTGGCGCCATGCCATACTACCCTTGGAACCATCTCCGACCACACTATAACCAATTCTTGAAAGAACGCAGGGATGCGTTCCAAATCAGAACTCATTAACGCCATCAACTCCAACATCCTCTGGGAACACAGTTCATTCCCACCCGCATGTAGGACCAGTACCACTGGTCCCACTGAGCGACGACCAATCTCCACCACCTCCGGCAACAACTGGGGCCATCTAAGGCCCCGCAGGCCCCTTGAGTACACCTCAACTTCACTGAATCCCAGGCTGCGATCACCAGGCCTGCATTCCGCCCTCTTTTTTTGCGCTGCCCAGAAGATGTAGGAATGTCCCACCAGCCAGATCACCGGACGAACGACCCCTGAAAAGAAACATAATTAGTAAAACACCAACAATTCTGTTACACATGTAACTACCTTATTTTATTTTTTTTTGTATTCCCTAACTCACCAATAAATCCGGCCTTATGTACCGCGCAAAGCAGGCCGACCTCCAACGACCAATCTGCATAACTTCGGCTTCCGACAGACCTGCCCGTATAATGCGCCCTTATCTACCCCCTACCCAGTATACTACTCCCTTTTCTGCCTGCTAACCAGTATAATACCCCCTTATCTGCCTCCTACCCAGTATATTGTCCTCTTATCTGCCTCCTACCCAATATAATGCTTCCTTATCTGCCTCCTACCCAGTATAATGTGCCCTTATCTGCCTCCTACCCAGTATAATGTCCCCTTATCTGCCTCCTACCCAGTATAATGTGCCCTTATCTGCCTCCTACCCAATATAATGCTTCCTTATCTGCCTCCTACCCAGTATAATGTGCCCTTATCTGCCTCCTACCCAGTATAATGTCCCCTTATCTGCCTCCTACCCGGCTTCAAAGTGATTCAATAATTTTTTATATGAAGATTCATTTTTGTAGATTTATTACAAATATCATCTTGGAATTACAGCTATGTCAAGTAGGGGCGGAGGAAACCGTGGAAGAGGCAGAAATTCCTCCTATTATTCTCCTGGATTCCCACACATTAGTAAAGCCCATACACCCCACAATTATAAAAAGTAACACAACAAGACGACGAGAGCCTTAAAGAGCAAGCTTTATTCATCATCATATGGAAGGGGGTAAATAGGGGTACCCTACATGAAGGAGGGGTTATAGGAGTGCTGGATATGGGGAAGGGGTTTTACGGTGTGATCTATATGGGGAGGGGTCATAGAGGGTGATCTATATGGGGGAGAGGTTAAAAGGGAATGCTTTATATGGGGGAGGGGTTATAGAGGTTAATCTATATGGGGAGGGGTTATAAGGGTGATCTTTATGGAGGGTATAAGAGTGATCTATGTGGGGGAGGGGTTATAAAGGTAATCTATATGAAGGAGTGGTTATAAGGGAATGCTTTATTTGAGTGAGGGGCTATAAGGTTGATCTTTATGGGGGAGGGGTTATAAGGGAATGTTTGGGAAATGGGACAGGTCATAGAGGATTATCTTTATCTGGGATGGGTTATAAGGGTGTTCTATATGGAGGGGTTTAAGGATGATGTATATGGGGGAGCGGTTATAAAGGAATGCTTTATATGGGGAAAGGGTTATAGAGGATGATCTAAATGAGGGAGGGGTTATAAGGGAGTGATTATATAAAGAGGGGGTTATAGAGGGTGATCTCTATGGGGGAGGGATTATAGGTGGTGCTCTACATTGAGACGGGGTTATGAGGGAGAGATTTTTTAGGGCATTTGGTAGAGGAGAACATTTTTAGTAGGGCCCTTTCATGAGGATGCCCATTGCCAATCCTTTGTTAGACAGTAGTTGATGCAGTAATGTTATATAATCTTTTGTTGGCAGCAGACGGCGATGGTATATTATACTCTTTTGTTTGCAACAGGCAGTGATGGAAAATACTCTTTTGTTGGCAGCAGGTGGTGATGGTATATTATGCTCCTTTGTTAGCAGCAGGCTGTGCTGGTATATTATTCCATTTTGTTGGCAGCAGGTGGTGATGGGATTTTAAACACCTTTGTTGGCAGCAGGCAGTGATTTTATATTGTACTCTTTTTGGCAGCAGGTGGTGATAGTATATTCTACTCTTTTGTTGGCAGCAGGTGGTGATGGTATATTCTACTCTTTTGTTTGCTGCAAGCGATGATGTTATATACTCTTTTGTTGGCAGCAGGTGGTGATGGTATAGACTGCTGGTACTACGAATAAGGGTTTGGGAGGGGGAAGGGAAAGGGGGGGGAGCAACCCTTTTGGGCCCCCTCCAAACTCAAACCCCCCCAACAAAGGACTCGGACAACTTATTTTCCAAAAACCAATACTTTACTGGGTGATGATCGGCCACAGCTATTTTCTTTAACAAAACGGCATCAAAACACCACCTCCTCCACGAACCATTCCTCCGGTGCGGTATACCACCCTGGGTCCCCCCAGGGTGTACGTACGCCAATCACTCTTCACCATGAATTTTCCTTTCAAATGCCGCCAGCTGTGACTTCAAATTCCAACATCTCAACCGAACCTCCAAAAAGAAAAAACATAATGAACCAAACTGGTCTTGAAACCACATATCATCAATAAGACCATCCTCCATGCTGCCCTTAAATTATTTCCTCCATATATTCCCTTTTTTTTGGAAACGTGTATAAAACTAAAATTCTGACACAAAGGGCGGGCGGGCAACTCAGCTTCCCCTGGCAAGAGGAAGTCCCTAAGACTATCCTCCCCTATATATGCCCTCCTATATTACCCGCCCCTCCTGCTCTCTCACTCCCTCCTTACTCCACCCTCCACACTTCCTACTCCTTTTAACCCCTTCTAATCTTCCCTCTTCACCACTAAAAGGGGAGGGGGCTATTCTTTAACCCCTAAACCCGGGAACCGGGTTTAGGGGTTTCCAAAAACCAATACTTTACTGGGTGATGATCGGCCACAGCTATTTTCTTTAACAAAACGGCATCAAAACACCACCTCCTCCACGAAACATTCCTCCGGTGCGGTATACCACTCTGGGTCCCCCCAGGGTGTACGTACGCCAATCACTCTTCACCATGAATTTTCCGTTCAAATGCCGCCACAGAGGAGGACCGTATCCTAAACGGGGCTCCGACCACCACCCAGCAAACAGAAAGCCTGTTCGATTCCGTCCCGCAGACCGTACAAGAATATATCTAATCCAATGTCTGTGAGGTGCACCCTGTCCGGCCTCATCAAGGATCTATTATCGCCCTCCAACTGCCAGTGCCGAACAACCACTCCTCCTTTAGAACGCACTAAGCGGGACATTCGAGCATTCAATATCCTCCTGCACTTTTCCATAACTCCCCCGTCCCTGGCGCCATGCCATACTACCCTTGGAACCATCTCCGACCACACTATAACCAATTCTTGAAAGAACGCAGGGATGCGTTCCAAATCAGAACTCATTAACGCCATCAACTCCAACATCCTCTGGGAACACAGTTCATTCCCACCCGCATGTAGGACCAGTACCACTGGTCCCACTGAGCGACGACCAATCTCCACCACCTCCGGCAACAACTGGGGCCATCTAAGGCCCCGCAGGCCCCTTGAGTACACCTCAACTTCACTGAATCCCAGGCTGCGATCACCAGGCCTGCATTCCGCCCTCTTTTTTTGCGCTGCCCAGAAGATGTAGGAACGTCCCACCAGCCAGATCACCGGACGAACGACCCCTGAAAAGAAACATAATTAGTAAAACACCAACAATTCTGTTACACATGTAACTACCTTATTTTATTTTTTTTTGTATTCCCTAACTCACCAATAAATCCGGCCTTATGTACCGCGCAAAGCAGGCCGACCTCCAACGACCAATCTGCATAACTTCCGCTTCCGACAGACCTGCCCAGGCCGCCTCTGTCGCCGTGCCTATCCTGAATCGGATCTAACTCCGAATGCACCAAACATTTACGCAGAACCGAGGAAAACTGAAATTTCGTCAAAGGGGACCCGTCGGCATGCGTGAGAAAATTCCCACCACTAATCCGTACCGCCTGGTAAACTGATACTAATCGTATAGGGCAAGCCAATCCCGGGACCGGTCGAATAGGAATCCACGCCCCATTACCAAACTGATCGGTTTTAGAGCGACGAATCCGAACCCTCAGCGCATTATTACTGAGAATCACGTCCGACACCGATAAACCAACCTGTCTCGAGCTCGAAGGCGCTACCAACTCACCCACCCGTAGTGCCGCAAAAAATGCGACACTAAAACTCGCTGCAACTAAAGCCTGCTCGATCGCCGATGAACACACAACCTGACAAACTTCCACCAATCTGCCCTGCAAACTTAACGAAATCGGACGCCTACTTTCCCGCACCACATATTCTTTCTGCCCCCCCTTCATAGCCTGACAGACCAAAGAATATTTAGTGACATCTGGCCACCCGCACAATTTAAAATAGAATCCCACCTCGGCCAATTTACGACGCGCTGAAACCCCTTGCGAACGCAGCCTGAGCAGCCAGTCAACCGTGACCTCCAAACGCACATCATCCCATGTCGCCACTTCCCTATTACCCCTTACCGCAATCCATTCAGCCCAGGCCTTACCATGCGCCTGCCACGTGGCCGGAGCCACCAAAGAGCTGACCAGCGTCATCAACTGTTGTCCACTAGACGCCACAGGAAACCCGGGCACGCCATTCCATCCAGCACCGCCTCTGGAAGAAGGTCCCGAAAAACCTGCCATTGGAAACGAGAAAGAGCATCAGCAATCCTGTTATCCACCCCTGGAACATGACGAGCCCTAAAATAAATATTGCGTTCCAAGCAGCGCAGGACCAAATGCCGGAGCAACGATAGGACCGGCAATGACGAAGAGGACAACCTGTTAGTACACCGAACCGTGCCCAAGTTATCCGACCAAAACAAACGTGACGATTTCCTAAGCGATCCCCCTAAATCTCCACGGCAACTACAATGGGGGATAGCTCCAACAAAGTGAGATTACTAACCAAACCCAGAGCTCGCCACTCTTAACCAACCAGTTTGTCCTGTGGCAAACGAAAGACCATGTCCAGTGCATCTATCTCGATACCCAAGAAATAATGCCGCGTCACCGGACCCTCCGTCTTTTCTGCCGAAATGGGAACCCCAAATCGCTCCAACGCCAAAAAGGAGGACAAAAGAGCCTGGCAGACCCTATCTTCCCCCGGCGCCACGAACAGGAAGTCATCGAGATAATGGATCACCGATGACTGTCCTGATTCGAAACGCACAACCCACTCCAAGAACGAGCTGAACAGTTCGAAATAATGGCACTATATAGAGCAACCCATGGACAAACAGGTATCATAGTAGAAAAGTCCCTCAAAACAACCCCCAAGCAAATGAAAACAATCCAGGTGGATAGGCAAGAGCCTAAAAGCCAACTCTATATCCAATTTGGCCAATAGAGCCTCTTTCCCCGCCTCTCTAACTAGCGTTACCGGCCGGTCAAACGATACGAATGACACCGATGACTCCTCCTGATGGATCGCATCATTCACTGATGAACCCTTCGGATGAGACAAGTGATGTATCAGACGAAATTTGCCCGGCTCCTTCTTGGGTACGACACCCCACGGTGAAACTCTCAAATTGGAAAAAGGGGGGTGAACAAAAGGACCCATAATCCTGCCCGCTGCCACCTCTTTCTGCAGTTTCCCCCTGAGAGCCTCCGGGAAATCCCTAGCTGATTTAAGATTGTTCTTAATAGGTCCCCTGTTTTTGCGGACAAACGGGATGAAAAAAGGTTCCGAAAAAACCCCTCCGCAAAATGTCGGCCAACCCCATATTGGGGTACCGGTCTAGCCAGGGAGCCATCCTTTCCACGTTGATCGGCGTCCTTCTGTTCAAGGGTGGCGGGGGGTTTGAAACCTCTTCCCTGGGGTCTAGGACACCTACCCACGGGATGGGGACCCCCGCATGCCGAGCATTCGTGCTTGAATTTGCACAACCCAGCATACTTGCAATACCCCTCGTTGTACAACCAGCACGCCCCCGGGCGTCTGACGGCCACTGGCCCCTGGGCCGTTGAGGCCACGGCCGCCCCTGGAAAGGAAGGAGGCCGCTGCACCGTAATCAAGCTAAGCCAGACATCTGTGGCCTTCACACCCCACCCCAGATCAGGCAGCAGGGCAAGACGCCTCCGAAATTCCTCATCATATTTCCACCAAGCACTACCCCCATACGCCTTATACGCGCTATAAATCCTGTCCATGTAAATAAACAACTCAGGGCACCGCTCCGGATGCCGCTGCCCCATCACACACCCCAAAACAGCAAACGCCTGTAACCAATTATTTATAGTCTTGGCTACTGTGAAAGATTATATGCAACAAATCGCAAAGGATAATATTCCTATCTCAGCAAATTCTTATATTGAAAACATCGCTGACAAACTGCGGACCAATACAGAGACTGCATTTACTATTCTATAGGCTGAGACTCAGTATTATTGAAATAGACATTGTATTTACTACATTAACCCTTGGCATGGCCATATTTTAAACATGTATTTTATGTTTTTAGAGTGATAAGGTACCATATTTGCACATTATATTAAATTGTATTTAATACATTTTTTGAATTAAACATTGTTTAGAGTTTGGTGTGAATCAGATGTAGGTGTGCCCCTCTTACATATTTGCATACTTTATTTCCTTTCAAAGGTTTGGGGTAACCTTTTTAGGGGGAGCACCCTTTTCCTTGCAACTTGGAGGGTGAGCCATCCCAATACTTCCTATATATTAATTTTTGTTACCCTCCTATTTGAATCTCTGTCCACAGTAATATATCGGACAACCAGGCTCATTTGATCAGTTCGTGAAATATCCTGTGTTGTATCGATGATCAATGAGTAAAAATTAGCTTGTTGGACTTCTAACAGGATATCATTGAGGAAATGATTGGACAAAATATCAATAAGCTCATTTTGAATTGTAGGGCTTAAATATTTTACTTTCCCATGAGGTTGCTGCAACAGCTGCTTAAGTACAGGATCATATTCTGCTAAGAGCTCAATTATGGCCAGGAAGTTACCGCTATTTATTTCGGCAATTTTTTCCCTGTGGCCTCGAAAAGCCATGTTGCTCATTGCCATTGTCAATGTAACATTGACTATTCTTTTTAAAACTTCCCTCCAGAATTTTTTTTCTTTTTGGATTTGTTTTTCTTGTTCCTCATCTATAGTGCCCTGCCTCCTCCACTGGTCATAAACCACACAGGCATTTAAGTGAGCCTGTGCGTTTTCGTGGGACTGAATTTTAGTTGACAGGCCCTTCCATTTTTGGATGCCTTTGGCCCAAGCAGGTTCAAAGCCTAGTTTTTTTCAATCCCCAAAAAGACAAAAGGTTCACAATAGACCGAATTCAATTTAGGGGAGTAGCACAGCCAGGTCACTAGGAGTTTAAATCCCGTTTTGGTGATTTTCTCATAGTATTTTTCTGAAAAGCATCTTTTATCTGCATCATTGTCTCTAGGAAAAGGCCCTGAAGGCCTACAAGGACCATGAGAAAGAATAAAGCGTTTCACTTGTGGATCTAAAATGGTTATAGGAAAGTGTGCCCTGTCTGTGACATTTTTGTCGGATGCAATGCTGTGCAGATCAAGAGTGTGACCTCCAGCTTGTTCAGCATCATATGCCCGACTTGGTTCAACCTCAGTAGGCAATTCAGCACTTGTTTCACCTGAGGAATCCTGAAATGCATGCGATATCGGATCCTGCACTGCCATCTGACTACCTACACTAGGAAGGCTTTCTGAGCTAGCTCCCTCAGCATCTTTAGAGCTTTCACCAGCATTGGGAGAAGTAAAAAAGCTGGTAATTTGGGGAATTTTTTGTGTTTTCTGGCTTTCTTCCCTCTTCTTTTTGCGTTTTTGAGCACACTTTGATGGGTATAGGAAGACATGTTACAATCTCTAGAAAAACAGCACAAAGAAAGACCCTTAATTGTCACACAGTATGAAAAGCCATATTAGGCCCCATTCACACGTCCGTAAGTGTTTTGCAGATCCACGGGTCCGTGGATCTGCAAAACACTGACATCGGCAATGTGCGATTCGCAACTTGCGGACCGCACATTGCCGACACTGCATAGAATATGCCTACTCCTGTCGCAGTTGCGGACAAAAGTAGGACATGTTCTATTTTTTTTTCGGGAACGGAATTGCGGACCCGTAAGTGCGGGTCCACAACTCCGTGTCAGGGCTGCACATCGTGCGGCCCCATGGAAATGAATGGGTCCGCAATTCCGTTCCGCAAAATGCAGAACAGAATTGTGGACGTTTGAATGGGGCCTTAAACGCTGGTTTATTTCTGAAAAGTTCCTAAAGTATGCATCAACTTAATTTGGTTAATTTCACACTGGCATTTTGATTTATGTTTTTTAAGATCCGTTCAGGGCTCTCACAAGCTCTCCAAAACAGATCAGTTTTGCCTATTGCTTTAGTGCATTCTGAATGGGAAAGGATCCGCTCACAATGCATCAGTTTGCCTCTGTTCCGTCTCCATTCCGCTCTGGAGGCTGCCTGCAGCGTTTTGGTGTCCGCATGATGAAACTGAGCCAAACGGATCCAACCTGACACACAATGTAAGTCAATAGGGATGGATCCATTTTCTCTGACACAATATGGCACAATAGAAAACAGCCCCCCATTGACTTTCAGTGGTGTTCATGATGGATCCGTCTTGGCTGGCAACGTTAAATATAATACAACGGATCCATTCTAAACTTTTGTATTATCTGAACGGATCTGTCCATGACAGATCCGCCCCAAACGCTAGTGTGAAAGTAGCTTTATAGAGTACTAGCAAAGTAAATAATATTTTCCAAACTGATTGTACAATTTTCTTTTTATTTCTGAGCGGTAACTTACCTGGATTGTGAAATCTGCAGCCAATTCTTTGTGCTGTTTTCACCCTTTTCAATGTGTGGCACTGTGGCTGAGATCCGCAAAAATCTGCAACAAAAAACAGAAAGTAACAACTGGAATTAGTGCAGAAAACACAGAAATTCATGTGGATTTTCTATTTGTAAGGCCTCCCTCATTCAAACATTTGTATTTTTGGTCGGCACACAATCTGCGGAACCACTCATATCAACCGCCATATGCCGCAGTTGCATAAGACGACATGGTAGGTGGAGTGCCCCATTACAGGACCATGATCCAGGACCCAATAAATCCGGACTCCAGAGTAACTTTTACAAGTCCCACAGTACTGCCTGCCACCACCAGACCAGCCCTCTGCCCCAGGAGAGTAACGGGCTGGAAGCTGGATCATTGGTCCTGTAATGGGGCACCCCAAGGCAGTGCCACTTCATATACTATAGGGGTGCAGAGCAGATTCTGGGGTCTGGAGTTGTCACATCTGGTCTGGCACCTACCAATAAGGCCCCATTCACACGTCCGCAATTCTGTTCTGCATTTTGCGGAACGGAATTGCGGACCCATTCATTTCTATGGGGCTGCACGATGTGCAGCCTGGACACGGAGTTGCGGACCCGCACTTCCGGGTCCGCAATTCCGTTCCCGAAAAAAATAGAACATGTCCTACTCTTGTCCGCAACTGCAAATTTTCGAGTCGCACATTACCGATGTCAATGTTTTGCAGATCCATGGGCCCGTGGATCCACAAAACACTTACGGACGTGTGAATGGGGCCTTACCATGCGTCTTCAGTTAGATGAGAGAGAAAAGTCTAACTTTTACAAGTCAGTCCCATCAGACTCCCAGTCCAGACTAGCCTGGTGCCTGCCACAGTAGTGCCTCTGCCACCACCAGATCACCTGCCCTGAGCCCGCACACAGTGGAACTAGAACCATCTACTGCGAGTACAGCAAACTTCAATAAGGAGCAGAACTTAGGGTAGTTTCACACTTGCAGCAGGACGGATCCGACAGGCTGTTCAGCCTGTTGGATACGTCCTGCTGCTATTTCGCCTTGCCGCCACTCCATCCCCATTGACTATAATGGGAACGGGGATGGAGCTCCGATGCAGCGCTGCAGTGTGCGGTAAAAGGCTGGCGGCCGAAAAGTACTGAAAGTCCGACTTTTTCGTCCGGTGGCCTCTCACCGCGCAGTGCTGTGCTGCGCAGGAGCTCTGCCCCCATCCCTATTATAGTCAATGGGGACGGAGCAGTGGTCCAGCGAAATAGCGGCAGGACGGATCCGACAGGGTGAACAGCCTGCCGGATCCGTCCTGCCGCAAGTGTAAAAGTACCTTTATGTCTGTCATATAAGAGTGTGCCCCCCAAAAGAAGGAAGGGGCGCCCTCCATCACTGCTGGCATCTCTTTTTAACTTCAGATCATCAGACTCTCACTAATTACAGCACACACCCCTGTAGTGTCCACCATCAGACAGGGGAGGGAAGAAAAGAAACCCCAGAACTAGAGTGTCAGTGTGCCCCCCAATGTGTTGGGGGCCACACTCTAGTTCTGGGGTTTCTTCCCTCCCCTGTCTGATGGTGGACACTACAGGCCAGGGCGCAGGGTGTGTGCTGTAATTAGTGAGAGTCTGATGATCTGAATTCTGAAGTTAAAAAGAGCTGCCTGCAGACCTGCAAGGATAAGGAGGGCGCCCCTTGCTTCTCTTGGGCCCCAAGAGAATCCTGAGGACTTGGGGGCCCCACTCTGAGTCTGCAGGCAGCTCTTTTTAACTTAAGAATTTAGATTATCTCAGAAATCATAAGTTCTCAATAATCTCACTTCCTTAAATTCAAATGAATCACATCACTTACTTTTAGAGTCAATGTAGTCACACAGACAGCAGGCACGGACTGGAGTGGCACGGCAGGACTGTCACTGGACTGGAGACTGGAGACCACTGACTCCACTGAGGACTAGACTGGAGTGACTGTGACGAGGTTCCTCTCTCTCACTCTGAGTCTGCACAGCCTCAGACTGGTTTCGGGCAGTCAGATTATAGATAGCAATAGCGCCGAATCTGACTGGCGCCAGTGCGGCCGGCGGGACCACTCCCTCCCTAGTTCCTCCACAACAGGTACACCCCCCCCCCCCCCCCCCCCCGAGTCCGCCTCATCCCTCTAGTTACTAGGAGGAAATCTTTCCTCCGCTCCGTCCCTCAGGTACGCCCCCGTTCTGGCCCCCTCCACCGCCTACCTTATGTTCTGCTTGTGCGGCAGTCCGCCCCGGGCCGCCTGCTCCAGTCCTACTCCTCCTTGGCTTCCCCCCAGCCAGGCTTGAGCCACTACACTGGGCGGGCGGTCGGACCTGACTGCCTGTGTGTGTTAATAAAAATAAAAATAAATAATAATTAATGCGGTCCGGATGGGCCCCCAGTGGCGTAGGGCCCCATAGCCACTGCTATGGTTGCTATGGTGATCCCTACGCCACTGAGCAGATGGTTGACAGCGGGTTGAATAGCAGCAGATGTTAATGGTCACTTTTTGGGGAGCAGATGGTGATGGTATATTCTCTAATGTTGGCAGCAGATGATACACAGCAGGTAAGTGATAGCAGCAGGTAGGTGATATCAGGATGTTAGCAGCAGATGGTTGACAGCGGGTTGAATAGCAGCAGATGTTATCGGTCACTTTTTGGGGAGCAGCTGGTGATGGTATATTCTCTAATGTTGGCAGCAGATGATACACAGCAGGTAAGTAATAGCAGCAGGTAGGTGATATCAGGATGTTGGCAGCAGAGGCAGGAGCTTGTACAGCAGCACGGATGATGGGTGGAGTTTAGCAGCAGATGTGGTTGTAGCAGCAGAAGATGAGGTAGTGATGGAGATGGTAATGCTGATAGCAGCAGAGGATGATGAGGCTGCAGGATCTGGACTATAGAACAGCAGTGCGGAGATGAGGGGCTGCCATTTTACCCAGGAAGATGGTGGTGATGGTTTTTGCTGATGGTGGTGGTGCCTATTTTCAGTATGTTGGTGGTGATGTTGGTCATTTAATAGCAGCTGCTGGCGGCACCATATTTTCAATAGCAGCTGCTTCTTTTATTTGCTAGAATGTAAAAATGATGTAAAATGATCAGAACATATGAGGAGCAGCGCACACACGGGGGTCCTGCTCTGTCCCCCCTTTTTAGGATGTAATTTCATGATGACTCATATAAATATCTCATAACTCTATTTTGAAAAAAAGAAACCGAAATGAAAGGAAATAAATGTAGAAATAATAATTCCATGGTCAGGGGAGAAGCTAAAGGCTCATAGGCCCTGGCGCAAGATTTCATCCTTGGGGCCCCCCTTCCCTCAGTGCTTTGTGGGCAGGGAAGCACATTGCCTTTCTGCTGCCTGAGGCAAAATCCTTGACCTAACCCCTTCTCTCCAGCCCGAGGTGTAACTTGACCAGCATGCAGTGTCTGTAATACTTGTGTCTTCTTATGTGGCATAAGGGTCTTTGGGCTTCTGCTACTTCTGTACCCCCTATAGCTACACCCCTGTCCATGGGGGAGATTTACTAACCTGAATGCCCAAGAATTCTGCTGTAATTTGCATACAGGGATATGACAATGATAACGGGTTGTGACAGTGATTCAGAGGAGTGAGTGATACAGGGGTGTGACAGTGATAAAGGGGTGTAAGAGTGATAAAGGGGTGTAAGAGTGATAAAGGACAGTGACAGTGATAGAGGGGCGTGACAGTGATAGAGGGGTGTGACAGTGATAAAGGGGTGTAAGAGTGATAAGTGACAGTGATAGAGGGGCGTGACAGTGATACAGGGGTGTAAGAGTGATAAAGGACAGTGACAGTGATAAAGGGGTGTAAGAGTGATAAAGGACAGTGACAGTGATAGAGGGGCGTGACAGTGATACAGGGGTGTAAGAGTGATAAAGGACAGTGACAGTGATAGAGGGGTGTGACAGTGATAAAGGGGTGTAAGAGTGATAAAGGACAGTGACAGTGATAGAGGGGTGTGACAGTGATACAGGGGTGTAAGAGTGATAAAGGACAGTGACAGTGATACAGGGGTGTGACAGTGATAAAGGGGTGTAAGAGTGATAAAGGACAGTGACAGTGATAGAGGGGCGTGACAGTGATACAGGGGTGTAAGAGTGATAAAGGACAGTGACAGTGATAGAGGGGTGTGACAGTGATAAAGGGGTGTAAGAGTGATAAAGGACAGTGACAGTGATAGAGGGGTGTGACAGTGATACAGGGGTGTAAGAGTGATAAAGGACAGTGACAGTGATACAGGGGTGTAAGAGTGATAAAGGACAGTGACAGTGATACAGAGGAGTGAGTGATACAGGGGCGTGACAGTGATAAAGGGGTGTAAGAGTGATAAAGGACAGTGACAGTGATACAGGGGTTTAACATTAATACAGGGGAGTACCAGTGATACAGGGGTGTGACAGTGATACAGGGGTGTGACAGTGATACAGGGGAGTACCAGTGATACAGGGGCGTGACAGTGATACAGGGGTAGGGTTGACACCTGGCCCAGTCTGTATTTTACTCTGTCGGTATTTTATTTACTGGCCGATTGAATTCTGAATATTCTCTCTTCACTGCTCTGATTTCATATATGGAGTGCAATGATGATTAAGTGGTGGGGGGGGAGGTATCCTCAAGCACTCTCAATATTCTTGGATACCCGATTGAATTTAATTTTTATGCAGTCTTTATTTTTAAATTGTCTCTATCAGGTTTTTAACCCACAACCTTGTGTATTGAAAGCAGAGACTCTAACCACTGAGCTATAGAGTTCAATGCTATTTTTAGGAAGATTTTCTCTGACTAAAAACCTTGATAGGTATATAATACTGAGGTCTTTAGCCAAAGTAAATCTTCCTATTAGGGTTCATTCACATGGCTGCAAACTGCGGATCCTCAAAAAACACATGCTGACATGTTTACAGTGCATCGTGGCGCAAACCCATTGACTTCACTTGGTCCATTGGCTGCATGATACTGTGAAGTATATATATTAGGATTAGAGATGAGCGAATTTCAGGTTATGAAACTTGTTAATGCTTCTTTTACTGGTAAAAGGTGAATTGCATTATGTATTCTGTTACCACGGATCATAACGCAATTCTATGACGGAATGCATGACTGAATGCCTTATAGAAGTCTATGGGCTGCAAAAAAAGAGGACTCCCCTGCATAACAGAAATGGAATGGATCAGCAGCAATGGATAGCAGCTGAGGATTATGAGTCTGCAGGATCTGGACTATAGCGCAGCAGTAAGGAGATGGGGATCTGTCATTTTACCCAGAAAGGTGGTGGTCTAAGATTTTTGCTGGGGGTTACTTTCAACATGTTGGTGGACAGGGGCAGACTGGGAACTTAAAGTGGCCCTGGAAAAATAAAAGTGGCCCAGTTTTGTAGTCGGGTCCAAATTGATGGAAGCAGAGCTAGCCACACCATATTGTGGCATATTATACCACTCCAACAGAGCCAAATAACACAGTCCATCATAACATACTGCCAGCAGCACAAAATGCATCCCCAAAAACCTCCACTGGCCTGCCGTGAGGAGGGCCCAGGCGGCCCCCTGGACATCGGCCCACTGGGAAATTTCCCTGTAAGGTCTAGGGCAAATCGGACCCTTGCCTTCTGGGGATCTCGGATACTCACTTTTAGATGTTTTTTCTGCAGCAGAGAATGGAGGGAAATCTAAAATACAAAGAAATGAGATTTTAATGAGAACAGCGGCATCTTCTGGTAACACTGATGTGATTAGTACATAGGCCTTATACAGGGGCAGAGGATGGGTGGGATGGAGATGCTGGTAGTGCGGTCAGAGAGGCTGTGACACATAGGAGATGATTCCACCTATCATCCCTTCCTATGGGAAGTATAAGGACTACACCATTTTTAGGAGATTTAGAGGGATACTCATTCAGTCGCCGCTTTTATGTAGCACATTATATAAAGATAAGCGGAAAAGCCCTGAGCAGTGAGGGAAGATTACATATAAAACCTCTGAAGATTGTGTTATTATAAGTGGATTATATGTATCATTATGTGATTTATTGCTGTGGGAATAAGAGGAGGACACCCAGGGAAGACTGCAGAAGCGATAGAGTCACACATAACTTAAGCGGTTCTCCCAAGAGCGACGCTTATCTCCTGTCTTCTTCCTCCCTACTCTCCTGTTTCAGAGAAGTAAAACCCAATAAATGACACATTTACTGTGACCTCAAGTAGAAAGTCATATATGAGAAGAACGAAGAGTCTGTGCCTTATACTATACTAGGAGACTGTTTACTTCTACCAGTCCTTCCAGTGATAAGCCAATCACTAAGAAAGTGACTGGAGGACAGAGAGGCTGACAGCAGCTCCATTTTTAGGATAAGTATGTGACCGCTGGCAGCCCATCGCCTTCCTGTGTCTTCCTAGCTCTGGCTCATATTGTGCCCCCCATCTCTGCTCTAAAAGAAGTAATAAGACGTCCTGAAGATAAGATGAAGAATCCTAAGCCAGAAAGATCCTTATATTACTCACCTGTTCCTCAGCCACCTCCTGAAGCTCTTTCCTGGTCTCCTAGAAATCCAGAGAGAAGAACAGAAGAAAATATATCTGATGACATTACAATACTACCAACCCCTGTTTCTGTATTGTTAGACTGCAGAGGGATAGCCTTAAAACTTAACCTTTAATAGATACTCATATTAAGATAAGCCCATTGCATAATCATCAATTAATAAAAACATACATGCGTAAAGTGACCACGCATAGTTAAAAATGGCGCAAAGTGCAAAAAAAGTTTCCAGATATATTGGGAGGAGAAATTTGAGAGAAGTAAGGAGTACAAAGATAGAGATAGACAGATACTGGGTCTCATCCCCTAGGTACCCCTACAAAACTCCAAATTTTTTAATCTCTCTAAGTGGCCCTAGTAGTCGCTCTTATAGTGGCGATGAATGCCCAGCTTTGTCAGGGGAAACACAAAACAGGGGTACACTCATATAATTTTAAAGACTCGTCCTGACGCGTTTCAATGGTGATTAGCCAAATCATCAGGGGACAGATGTATCAACAATGGTAACCAAAATGTCCAAGGTCAAGTTTGGGCTTAAAAATCTATAGATAGGAGGTCATAAATTAGCTGTGATCAAGCGCTGAATACATAATACTTAGATCTCCATGTGCTGATGTCCATGGCCTGGCTGAGATCCCATCCTGCGTGTGGCAGAGACCCCTGTTCCTGGGACCCTCTGTGTACAGTACAGTCTGCGTCATGACTGGCACCACCACCGGCTTCATATCCCCCATTACCCGTATACACCCTTCTCTATAAAGTCAGTATATACTCCTGTTATTATATCTCTGCACTTACACAATGTCCTCCTGATTTGTCTTGTCCTCTGCTTGTTCCTCTTCACATTTCTCACTATTAGGGCTCATGCACACGACCGTCTGCAGCCCGTGGCCGTATTGCAGCCCGCATACGGCGGGTCCGCAATACACAGGGCCCTGGCCGTGTGCAGCCCACATCACGGATGTGGACCCATTCACTTGAATGGGTCCGCAATCACGGAGATGTGGTGCGGAAAGGAGGCACGGAACCCAACGGAAGTATTACGGACTGCTTCCATGGTGTTTATGGCCGTGCCTCCACACCCCAAAAAAGTAGTGCATGCACTACTTTTTTGCGGTGCGGACCTGCGGATTGGTCCGCAATTCGCATGTGGCTGAACCACAGTTGGTGCACGTGCAGCACGGGCCACACACGTTCGTGTGCATGAGCCCTTAGAGAGATCACATCGACCATTACATATATAAAAGCAAACAGAGATTTCTCCCGACAACAAATCATCCAGAAATAATCCTCTGCTGAGTAAACGGCTGGTGTTGATTTGAACTCATTAAAGGGATTGTCTTTATGATAAAGCTCCTTTAATGAGTTTGACACCAGCCATCTCCTCGACAGAGGATTATTTCTGGATGATTCATTGTCCATCTGTAGAGTTGAGCGGACACCTGGATGTTCAGGTTCGACAAGTTCGGCCGAACTTGAAAAAAAAGTTTGGGTTCGGGACCCGAACTTGACCCCGAACTCGAACCCCATTTAAGTCAATGGGGACCCAAACTTTTGGGCACTAAAATGGCTCTAAAATAGTCGTGGAAAGGGCTAGAGGGCTGCAAAAGGCATCAAAATGTGCTTAAGAGCATGGCAACTGTTCTGCAAACAAATGTGGATAGGGAAATGACTTAAAAGAACATAAAATACAGAAAAATTAAAAATAACAATCTGGATCTAGGAGTAGGAGGTTGAGGAGGCGGTGGATGTAGCGGTGTAGGTGGAAGCGGCTGTGAATGAGGAATAGGTAGCCAACACTGATTTGTGTTATTTTTTATTTTTAAATTGGACATATAACAAAATAAAACAAAGAATAAGTGCACTTGAGTACAAGAATGGATGGTTGAGGCTGGTATAAATATCTATTCTGCACAAGGTACGGACAAGTCCTGTGGGATCCATGCCTGGTTCATTTTTAATAAACGTAAGCTTGTCCACATTGGCTGCGGCCTGTGATAATGCTCTCTGCCGTGCTAAACACACGTTCACACTATACACTGGCTGTAGGGCAGGTCAGCACCTCCAAGGCTGACAAAGCTTTTCCACATTTTGGCCATGCTAACCCTGCCTTCTCAGGTGCTGGTGGTGCCCCAGCTGCGTTGGCGACCTCTTCCTCCACCTCTGCCTTCGCCTTGTGCTTCCACTGTGCCCCCGCTGTCAGGTGGGAATGCCATCATCAGCGTGCGCTTTTACTCTCGCATCTTCCGATCAGTAACAGATGTTTTCACTAAATTTAGTTCCCTGTCAGCAATGCAGAGCAGGGGTTCATTCACGGCAAAAGGGGGTTCATGTCACCCAGCAATAAAACAGAGGATTTTGAGAGAATGAGGCCCATGTCACCCAGAAACAGCAGGGGTTCATTCACGGCAAAAGGTGGTTCATGTCACCCAGCAATACAACAGAGGATTTTGAGAAATTTAGGCCCCTGTCACCCAGGCACAGCAGGGGTTCATTCACGGCTAAAGGGGGTTTAGGTCACCCAGCAATAGAACAGAGGATTTTGAGAGATTTAGGCCCCTGTCACCCAGGCACAGCACAGGGGTTTGTATGCGCAAAAAATTTAAAAATGTCAGATTTTTTTCAATTTAGGGCACTAAAATTGTCACTTTTTTGCATTAAAATGGCTATAAAATAGTCCTTGAAAAGGATTAGAGGGATGTGAAAGGCAGTCAAATGTGCTTAAGCGCATTGCAACTGCTCTGCAAACAAATGTGGATAGGGAAATAACTTAAAATAAAATAACTACAAATTAACCTGCAACTCAGAGGAGGTGGATATGGAGTCGGAGGTTGAGGAAGCAGTGAATGTGGTGTTGTAGGGTGAGGCAGCAATGGATGAGGAGGAGGTAGGCAACAGTTTTTTTTTTTTTTTTTTCTATTGGGGTAGGTAGCCCCCAAAATATTGGGACAAATAAAAAAAAATAAAAAACAAAGAATCATTGCTCTTAAATTGAGTACAAGAATGTATGTTTGATGGTGGTATAAATGTCTATTCTGCACAAGGTACAGACAAGTCTTGTGAGATCCAAGCCTGGTTCATTTTAATGAACGTGAGCTTGTCCACGTTGGCTGTGGACAGGCGGCTGCGCTTGTCTGTGATGACGCCCCCTGCCGTGCTAAACACACGTTCAGATAATACACTGGCTGCAGGGCAGGCCAGCACCTCCAAGGCGTAAAGGGCAAGCTCAGGCCATGTGCCCAATTTGGAGACCCAGAAGTTGAAGGGGGAAGACCCGTCATTCAGTACAGGTAGGCATGTGCACACATACTGCTCCACCATGTTGGTGAAATGCTGCCTCCTGCTAAGACGTTCTGTTATGGACTATCGAAACAAAATGGACACTTGCTTGTTGAGAACTATACTGTAGTTAAAATGGCGGCCAGGTACCCAGCCAATGTCTATAACAAGAATCTTGCTCTTTGCTTTATCATGTGTCACAAGACGATTTCCGTTCAGCTCAAGCAAGCAGCTTCAAAGAAAGAAGAAGTAACGGCTTCACCCACCAGCAAGGGGGGAGGGGGGGGGGGGGACTTCCTCTTGTCATCGATGTGACAGAAAATACAGAGTTTATAGCCAATAGAAAAGATACATGCCACCGTACACCCCCCACTCCTTTCCGTCCTATATACTGTCTACGGTTCCGCAATAAACCAGAGATCCTGTTATAACCCAGTTGTGTGTTGTCTCAGTATTGATCTCTCAGTATACGTATACTTTAACATTAATTAATTTGGAGCAGTACATCAACCGAACTGGCAGCTTTGCCAGAACCAGAACAAATTTGGCGCCCAACGTGGGGCTCGAGGATTGGACCCTTTGTTCCCGTATCCCCGGAGACTAGACGAGGAGAGGCACACTAACGGACACTGGGATCGCGACCCATGATACGAGGTAGGAAAATTGAGTCATCTTGCCTATAAAGTGTCCCCTGGTGTAGCCTCTTGGTGTTCGTCTGAGGGAGGGGTGCGTCAGCAGTCTGGGACGTCCTTGAGGGCATGAAAGTAAGAACCCCATTTGTTTTTTAAAGTCTTGATGTACTGTGTTGTGCCTATAAGTTGTGAAGACCCTGTTGACAAGTATCACTGACTGAGACACGGAGTTCTCCTATGTGCCTGTATCGGAGTTCAGCCCGGCGTCTGACTCAAATCTCCATAAAGGGGACGATCACAGAAGGGGGGAGAGCGGTCCGCGGTAGCCCAGAGTGTGCTGACCGGGACTCAAAGGTCTTCACGTCCAGTGATTACTCTATACAGAGGCCTTTAGACGGCTCCAGTAGGTGCAAGAGACGATGGAACAGTACTCAAGGGTTCTTCCTTGATGTATTGTGGTTTATTGTTTTTAATGTGCGACCCTTTGTAACGGAAACACAGACTGATTGACACAGGCACTTTAGAAGACCTTTGGGTTTCTATCGGTCACCCAGTGTTGTGAACGAGAGACGACAGAAGGGAGGAGACCGGCCAGTGTCTACCCAGAGTGTGTGGGACATTAGGCTCAACGTGTTATATCAGGTTTCTGTATTGTCCAGAACAAGGTGAAGGATCCAGAAGATGGGAAATGAGGAAAGTGTCCCGAAGGGCTACTGTTCACCCGAACAGTACGTGGCGGACCACAGAAGCAAACACCCTCAATTACTTGTCAATGGCTTTTGTTTCAAGATAACATGATGATTTAAGAAATTTGAGTTAAGAGTTTGAGTGCTAACCCTGCTACATCTGTATAACATACCAAAAGGTGGCACACTGCCCTGTTATGTGGCAGACATTGTTGAATGAGAAAAGAGGCAAGTTAGAGGATGATAAATTGACAGACATGGTCCATGTGTGGTTGGACTGTAGTAAAGAATTTGAACAGATGGGGGGGGGGGGGAACAAAATTTTTATGAAAACCTGGTGTTGCATTGATACATGACTTGCCACCGCCCTATAATGGCGCCGGGAAGAAAGCAGGTGGGTGGACCTGCAAAACATGTGGTCAACAGAATCCCTCCTCCCGTGATACGTGCCTTGCTCCCCACCCACAAAACCACACCTTGGTAACTACTCCCCGGCACATCCCATTACTTCCTGTGTTAGCTACAGCGCCATCTTGTCCCCAGCCAATGCCCATTAACGGACCTTTAATATTATTCGGTCCGGCCCCCCCCCCCCCCCCGTCATTCCTATGTCACCCCTAGTGTCCCGGTGATCTTTATGCTGTACCCGATGATAAACCCGGATGGCACTTTTATGACTCCCCGTTAGATCATGACCCCCACACCCATAATGGTGGGAGGTCAAACATAAGAGCCCGATCAAATGCAGTCTGACAAATCGGTAGAATCTGTGTCGGGCACAAGGACTCCCACCCTTTCCCAATTGGCACCATGGAACGGGGGTAGTTGCACTGATGCACAGAACCCAAACACCGCCAGTCTCAGATTACTGCATTGCAAAGAAACATGCAAGATCTAGAGAGGGGCAATTACAAAACCCTTAGGGAAGCCCTGGCACTAACACGTCCCCAGGGCCTGCCCAAATATGTGTCTTTTACTCCACAACAGTTATTCACCATAGTGAATTTACTGCCTGACCCTGAGACCCACCCAATGCCATTTTACAGGAAATTGTCTCAAGTGCACCAAACCTATGGATGTACGTGGTCTGATTTGCAAAGTATAGTGGAGATTAAGACCGGTGAATACTGCTCACTGATAATTAATTTATTTATTTATTTTATGCACTTATATAGCGCTACTATATTTTGCAGCGTTTTACAGACAAATGGACAAAAGCAAAATTAGAAGATCATTCCACCACATTGCAGGACAGCTACGGGGGATCAGTTGACCCCCACCTTTTTTCTTTTCACAGAAATGTTAGTTTCTGCTGTGTTAGTTTAAGATCCTCTTTCTGATAAGAAACTGTCTTGCTTCTTGGTCTTTGTGGTTTTCGCTCAAATTATGTGACACCCACGGCTGCTGGATGTCTGACAATAAAATTCTGCACCGATTCATATGAGCAAGGGGATTCACTGCAAACCATTTTGCACCTCATCCCCGATACTCTCTGGGCCAGAGGACCCCAGGATATCGGATGCCTCAATGTCCCACCAGTCACTGTGACCCTGAAGGACCCCAAAGTCCTACCATACAAAGAGACTGGACCCAGTAGCCAGGGCAGCCCCTTCCTGTGCCAGAGCTGTACATGCAGCCAGTGCCCTGCTGGCCACCACTTCTGAGGTCATGTGGTACTAGGCCACCCCCTCACTATCCTAGCACCACATGACATTTCTGCCATTCTCCAACAAACACAACCTAGGCATCTGACTAATCAACGTCACCTATGGTTGCAAGGTAGCCTGCTCCTACCTGATAATGTCACTATTCAAAGATGTCACATCCTCAATCCTGCTGCTCTTCTCCCTCTTCCAAGGGGGGAGTATACTGGAGAATCTGAAGATTTTATTGATCTACAAGAACACTCGAGCTGACACCTCTGAAGCCAGAGGAAAGGACCTAGCTGATCAAGCAGCAAAGCAAGTAGCAGTGAAAGAGGAAGAAGAACAGCTCTCACAAGTCTTGATGGCAACAGAGTCCACAGCAGACCTAACACAGAAACCAAAAGAGGTCTCCTGGGACCTGCTAGTCCAGTTACAGAAGCAGGCCACGCCACAAGAAAAATTGGATTGGCTAAAAGAGTCAGCCCAAGAAGAGAAAGAATCTGGACTGTGGCCCCAAGGAAAGAGAGTATCTCTGCCCAAAGCTCTCTATCCTCTTATAGCTTCAATAGCTCATGGGCCCACCCACCAATCTAAGACCATCATGAAAGAACTAATAGACAAAATATGGGTGGCCCCAGGGATAACCCCTGTCCTGGTGAGGCATACTCAGTCTTGCCTCATCTGTGCGCAGTGCAACCCGGGAAGAACTGAGCCTACACCAACCAAATGTCTCCCCAAAGCCCAGTACCCGTTACAACGGTCAAATTGACCACATCCAGATGCCAATGTGCCAAGGATTTCAATATGTGCTAGTAGTGGTAGACTTGTTCTCTGGGTGGCCAGAAGCCTACCCCGTCCGAAATCAGACAGCCACAACAACTGCTAAGAATTTAATGCAGGAAACTGTTTGTAGAATCAGAGTACATGAGGTCATTGAAAATGGTCAGGGCCCAGCATTCAGTGCTAGATTAACCCAAGAAGTCTGGAAGATGGTAGGGTCACACTTAGCCTATCACACACCATACAGACCCCAAAGCAGCGACAAAGTCAAATAACTGAATGGGGTACTGAAGTCCAAGAGGCTGAAAATGACTAGGGAGACAGGGCTCAGTTGGGTACAATGCCTGCCAATAGCACTATTTTCAGTTAGACACACCCCTAGGCCTCCACACAAACTGACTCCATATGAAATTTTGTTTGGGACAGGGCCTAGGATGGGGCAGTACTTCCTACAGCAATTGCAAATACATTATGAATCTGTTGCAAAATATGTGATTGCCCTGAGTAAACAATTGTCTAACATACGTGCACAAGTTTTCTCTTCCATTCCAGATCCTGACTCCCTAGAGGGAAGCCACACTCTCAAACCTGGAGAGTGGGTGGTGGTCAAGAAACACATCAGAAACACCCTCGAACCACGATACAAGGGGCCTTACCAGATGTTGCTGACTATCCCGACCTCTGTGAAACTCGAAGGGAGGCTTACCTGGATCCACGCCTCACATTGTAAAAAAGAGTAATGGCTGTCCTGACAACCCTGGAACAATAAGCCATCAGGGTCCATCTACTTATCATGACTTTGACTGTAGGCATATCAGCAGTGTTCACACCACTGGGTGATGAATGGGACAATTCACTTACACGGCACCATCAAATTCTAGTCCAGGGGTTGAATGAGACTCAGAGATTGTTGGATCTGTACCCACAGTCCCGTGAGTTCAACCAGTATGCCTTATTTTGCAATACCCCTGGAACTTTCTGAACTGATTGACCTGTCTAATTCTACCATCTTTCTCACTAGCATACACCAAGTTAAATCCAGTACACACAAGGACAGGGAAGTGGCCTTACCTGTCGCAGGGCGGGCAGATGCCCCATGGCTCATGATAAACAGATCAGGACCCTCGGTAGTTTATAGCTCTACTCTCTGACAAGAGGGACACTGGGCTAATGTCACATGTTTTCCTAGCTGGACACACTGTTATTGTCTCCAAGTACAAACCAAAGGTATGACATTTAGTCCACACATACACTCAGGTTGCAATGACTCAAAAACAGACAGCCATGTGCAGTGTACTGGTGTAGATGCTGTGAACGGAAAAGACCTACCCTGTAACAACCATACTGTACAGGACCTTATCACAGGTATATTAGCTAGCAACACCAAAGGTCAGTTAAAAGGATATGAGCTGGCGAAAGGGATACAATTAGCCAAATTAATTACCCAATTATTCAATAGCACAGCAGTGGCAGTTCCAGAAGACATATACTTAGTTTGTGGACACAAAGTGTACAAATGGTTATCCGAGAATGTCACAGGACTGTGCACCATCGCCAGGCTTACTTCTGCCACCTTTATAGTACCACACTCGGAAATTGACATAAATGCAGTACCTAAACACACCTTGTATCGTAGGGCCAAAGATAACACACCCAGACCAAATGGTAAGCCACATGCTGTAGAAATGAGCATTCCCAAAAAAATTGTTAGTAGCCTTTTCATATATCCCATGATAGTGTAGATGTGGGATCATCTGGTGGTGGCAACTGATTATCTAGATGATCAAATATGGGAAGTGATGAGACTTATGAATACCTCGAACATTGTGCAAAACCAGTTAATCATTGCCACCAACCAACACACATTAGTTCTAGACTATGTTACAGCTAAAGATGAAGGTATGTGCCAGGTTGTGGGACCCGCTTGTTGCCATTACATAGACCCACAGGGTAATTTGCAAGTTAAGGTGGGTATAGAGAAAATGGCGGATCTAAGGGACAAATGGCTGGACTCACATAAAGCTGATAAAGATACATGGTGGTCTGATACCTTCTCTTTCCTCAACCCATGGGAATTGTCCAAGGAATATTACAGGTAGCCCTAATACTATTGGTGATATATATATATATAGTAATTAAGCTTGTTCTTACTTGTGTGACCCGCCTTTTAAAAAAGAATGAAGAAAACTGATGAACACTCTATCATGCTTCTCTACGAAGAGGAAGAACAGAAGGAAACATCGCTCAACACAGCTCCCCCTCCTCACTAAGATGCCTGGCTGAGATAGGGTGAGATGAATCCCAAGGTATTACCACAAGTCCGATTAACCGGGAACTTATCCATTAGGGATAGGTTGTCGCCACTGTGGGTGAAGAGGATACGAATGGTATGCCAGGGGATTCATTAGGTAAGGGAAAGTCTACAATCAAGTTTCCAAGGGGGGACTGTTATGGACTATTGATACAAAATAGACACTTGCTTGTTGAGAACTATACTGTAGTTAAAATGGCAGCCAGGTACCCAGCCAATGCCTATAACAAGAATCTTGCTCTTTGCTTTATCATGTGTCACAAGACGGTTTCCGTTCAGCTCAAGCAAGCAGCTTCAAAGAAAGAAGAAGTAACGGCTTCACCCCCCAGCAAGGGGGGAGACTTCCTGTTGTTATCGATGTGACAGAAAATACAGAGTTTATAGCCAATAGAAAAGATACATGCCACTGTACACCCCCCACTCCTTTCCGTCCTATATACTGTCTACTGTTCCGCAATAAACCAGAGATCCTGTTATAACCCAGTTATGTGTTGTCTCAGTATTGATCTCTCAGTATACGTATACTTTAACATTAATTAATTTGGAGCAGTACATCAACCGAACTGGCAGCTTCGCCAGAACCAGAACAGTTCCATATCAGCTGGTGGTGCTGGTTGTTTTGGCGTGCTGACAAAGCTTTTCCACATTTCGGCCATGCTAACCCAGCTTTCTGAGGTGCTGGCGGTGCCCCAGCTGCATTGGCGACCTCGTCCTCTGCCTTCGCCTTGTGCTTCCACTGTGCCCCCGCTGTCAGGTGGGAATGCAACCAGCAGCGCGTCTACCAGCGTGCGCTTGTATTCGCGCATCTTACGATCATGCTCCAGTGACGGAATTAAGGACGGTATGTTGTCCTCGTAACGGGGATCCAGCAGCGTGGCCACCCAGTAATCAGCACAAGTTAGAATGTGGGCAACTCGGCGGTCGTTGCGGAGACAATGCAGCATGTAATAGCTCATGTGTGCCAGGCTGCCCAGAGACAACGAAAAGCTGTCCTCTGTGGGAGGTGTATCGTCTGTGTCCTCTGTATCCCCCCATCCTTGCAGCAGTGATGTCCATGAGCTGGTCTGCGTGCCACCCTGCTGTGAACATGGTTCCTTCTCCTGCATCTCCTCATCCTCCACCTCCTCATCCTCCAGAACTGTGCCCTGGCTGGACAATTGTGTACCTTGGGTTTGTGGGTGCAGGAACCCACCCTAGGAGCAACTTTGGAATGACTTGCCGGAAACCCTACGAAATTATCCCTCTTCCTCCTCCTCTTGTGCCACATCCTCTTCCATCATCGCCATGAGCGTTTTTTCAAGGAGGCATAGAAGTGGGATAGTAACGCTGAGAATGGCGTTATTGGCACTGGCGATGTTGGTGGAGTACTCGAAACAGCGCAACAAGGAACACAGGTCTCGCATGGAGGCCCAGTCATTGGTGGTGAAGTGGTGCTGTTCCGCGAAGCGACTCACCAGTGCGTGCTGCAGCTGAAACTCCACTATCACCTGCTGCTGCTCGCACAGTCTGGCCAGCATGTGCAAGGTGGAGTTCCACCTTGTGGGCACGTCGCATATGAGGCGGTGAGCGGGAAGGCCGAAGTTACGCTGCAGCGCTGACAGGCGAGCAGCAGCAGGGTGAGAACGCCGAAAGCGCACACAGACGGCCCGCACTTTATGCAGCAGCTCTGAAATGTCGGGGTAATTTTTAAGGAATCTCTGCACCACCAAATTCAGCAAATACGCCAGGCAAGGGATGTGCGTCAAACCGGCTAGTCCCAGAGCTGCTACGAGATTTCGCCCATTATCGCACACCACCAGGCCGGGCTTGAGGCTGACTGGCACAAACCACTCATCGGTCTGTTGTTTAAGGCCCGTCCACAGCTCCTGCGCGGTGTGGGGTTTGTCCCCCAAACAGATAAGTTTTCCTCCTGTCGTTTACCCCTGGCTGTGCTGAAGTTGGTGGTGAAGGTGTTACGCTGACTGGATGAGGAGCTGGTAGAGGATGAGGAAGCAGAGTAGGAGGAGGAAGCAACAGGAGGCAAACTGAAGCGCCCTGCAATCCTCGGTGGTGGAAGACCATGCGCCAAACTGCTATCCGCCTCAGGCCCAGCCACCACTGCATTTACCCAGTGTGCTGTTATGGAGATATAACGGCCCTGACCATGCTTACTGGTCCACGTATCCGTAGTCAAGTGCACCTTGCCACAGATGGCGTTGCGCAGTGCACACCTGATTTTGTCCCCTACTTGGTTGTGCAGGGAAGGGATGGCTCGCCTTGAAAAGTAGTGGCGGCTGGGCACGACGTACTGTGGGACAGCCACCGCCATAAGGCCTTTAAAACTATCTGTCTCCACCAGACGGAATGACAGCATTTCAAAGGCCAGTAATTTAGAAATGCTGGCATTCAGGGCTAGGGATCGCAAGTGGGTAGGGGGGTACTTCCTCTTCCTGTCCAGCATTTGTGATATGGAGAGCTGAACGCTTCCGTAAGACATTGTGGAGATGCTTGGGGACCCAGGTGTTGGTTTTGCTGGCAGATCCTCCAGAGGTGGATGAAGAGGCCGTGACTGCAGCAGAAGAGGAAGCTTAGTTTTTGAGGTGTCTACTCCACTGCAGCTCGTGCTTTGCACTTAAATGCCTGGTCATGCAGGTTGTGCTCAGGTTGAGAACGTTTATGCCTCGCTTCAGGCTCTGATTGCACAGCGTGCAAAACACTCATGTCTTGTCGTCAGCACATTGTCTGAAGAACTGCTACGCCAGGGAACTCCTTGGAGCTGGCTTTGGTGTGCTCGGTCCCTTGCTGCGGTGGGCAGTAGGAGGCGTACTGTCTAGAGGACGGCCGCTCCGCTTTTGCACCCTGCTCCCTCTTCTGCTGTGCTGGTGGCTCTATGCGACCACCGCCTCTTCCTCCGAACTACATCGGTCACTCGCATGACCTTGATTCCATGTGGGGTCGAGGACCTCATCATCCTCCACATCATCTTCCACCCAGTCTTCACCCCTGACTTCCTTGTCGGTCTGCACACTTTCGAAAGCCCCAGCAGTTGGCACCTGTGTTTTGTCATCATCCAAGACGTGCTGCGATCGTCCTCCCATGTACTCATCTTGAAAAATAAGTGGTTGGGCATCGGTGCACTCAATCTCTTCCACTTCTGGGGCAGGGCTAGGTGGATGGCCCTGGGAAACCCTGCTAACAGAGTCATTAAAAAGCAGAAGAGACTGCTACATGACTTGGGGCTCAAACTGCTTGGCTGATTTGCAAGGGGGTGAGGTGAAAGACTGATGGACATTGGCTGCAGGTGCCAACTGTGGTCTTTCAGCATGAGACTGGGTGGGAGACAATGTGAAGGAACTGGATCCACTGTCAGCAACCCAATCTACTATCGCCTGTACTTGTTCAGGCCTCACCATTCGTAGAGCAGCATTAGGCCCGACCAAATACCGCTGCAGGTTTTGTCGCCTACTCGCACCTGAGGAAGGGGTTTCACTTGTGCGTGTAGCTGGCACAGATCGACCATGTCCTCTCCCTGCAACAGGAGCTCCACCAGCAGCACCACGACCTGGGCCACGTCCCTTTATTTGTCGCTCTCCCCATATTTTTTAAATTTAGGATCTTGCCCTAAATGGGTGTTTAATTAATAGTAGAATAGAACGATAGTATGTAAAGGGTGTATCTCACACGGCCTGAACCAGACTAGGCCTCAATTAAAGATTTTTTTGCCCAAAATGGCTGTATTTCAAATGCCTAATTCAAACCCCTGTTTGTAGAGGTAGTATCTCATAGGGCCTGAACCTCTGGAGGTCTGCAGTAAATATATCTTTGCACAAAAAGGCTGTATTTCAAATTGCTGTATTTCAAATGCCTAATTCAAACCTCTGTATGTATAGGGGGATCACACACGCTCTGAATCAGTGTAGACCTGCAGTAAATATATCTTTGCACAAAAAGGCTGTATTTCAAATGCCTAATTCAAACCCCTGTATGTATAGGGGGGATCACACATGCCCTGAATCAGTGTAGGCCTGAAGTAAAGATTTCTTTGCACAAAATAGCTGTATTTCAAATGGCTATATTTCAAATGCCTAATTCAAACCCCTGTATGTATAGGGGGGATCACACACGCCTCACCTAGGTACTGTGCCCTTAATATTGCCCTCTAGTGTTGAGGAATGTTTTTTGCAATTATTCTCAAATTCATCTAGTAACCAGTCTGCATGTGAAGAATGGAAGCAAAAATACCCACTCCTCATAAAAACTCCCCACCCTGGTGCAGGTATACATATCTATCCTGGTAACTATACCTGCCACAGAGGGGGAGATCAAGGAAGATCCCTGGGTAATTTCACTGAAGGATACTGTGCAACTTACAGTAAAACAGATACCTCCCTCACACAGAATCAAGTATACTCGATTGGAGATGTATATTGGATCTGTGGGGATGGAAAGATAAGATCTAGACTAGAGGGTTCCTGGAAAGGTGAATGTGCTCTTGCTAAAGCCATAATGAATATACACATATTTAGTGAACAAAAGACCCCTAGTGTAGGAAGAGTGACAAGGACCAAAAGATCCCTCACATGGGTAGTTTTGATCCTCATGTGTATATAGACGCAATAGGCATCCCAAGAGGGGTCCCTGATGAATTCAAGGCCAGAGGTTAGTTGGCAGCAGGATTTGAATCCATAATTCCTCACATAACAATCAACAAAAATGTAGACTGGATCAACTATATTTACTGTAATCAACAAAGGTTTGTAAACTACACCAGGGATGCGTTACAGGGTGTAGCAGAACAGTTACAGACATTTCAAAACCGCATAGTACTCGATATAATACTTGCAGAAAGAGGTGGTGTCTGTAAGGTATTGACGGACCCCTCATCCTGCTGCACGTTCATTCCCAACAACACCGACCCTAATGGTATGGTCACACTGGCAATAATGAAACTTGAGGATTTATCAATCGAGCTCAAAAGAAACTCAGGTATCGATAACCCTTGGGATCAGTATTTTGGCTGGTTCACTAACTGGAAACAGGCACTTGTACAGTTGGGAATCATTATCCTCATAATTATTATAGTAATAGCATTAGTTGCAACATGTATCATACCATGTGTACGGAAACTGATAATGAAAGGAGTATCAAATATGTCATTTTATGAGAATCTGCTGCCTAATCCTGAAGACAACTCACATGAAGGATATAGAAAATATCTGGCGGTATACAGGGAAAAGGGCAAGGGTAAGAAGCATATTATCTAAGAAATTTGGTTCTAAGAGGGGATTGCAGAGAAATGTGACTCCATCTTGTCTTCTCTAAATATGTAAAGAATTGTTATAACATCTCACCCATGCACTGTTTCACCTTCCCCCGCTGTGAGTTTAGTTTCGCTTATCTGTCCCAGGACAGATTCTGGGAATATCCTAGAACTAGAACTAGCACAGTTGGCCTCTGACCTCCCCTATCCTCTTGTCCAGAGCCTGACTTCCCACAGGCTACCCCAGCGGAAGAGCTGGCATCTGGGCATAGCGTAGTTGGCCTCTGCCCTCCCCTATCCTCTTGTCCAGAGCCTGACTCCCCACAGGCTACCCTAGTGGATGCGCCGGGACCAGGGCGGAGCGCAGTTGGCCTCTGCCCACCACGTACCTACAGCTCCATAACTGGGAACATAAGGGAGATCAGGGGCAGAAGACGTACCCTCGGCAGCCTAGGACAGACCGAACAAAGCTGGACACCCGAGAACTACAGGTGCAGTACTTGGTTGTGGGTGGGCTTCTCGACTAACAGGAGGTCAGGTACCTGGTTAATCTCCACCTGAGAGGGAAGATGTGTGACAAAAGCACCTTCGTCACTGGGAGTTGGAGAGGCCTGCTTGCCAGCCTCTTGCCCTGTGACTATGGCCCCTGGGACACTATTTGGGCATATTGGCTTTCAAAGACACTGTTTCTGCCCCTTAGACTTTTTACTGGAACTACTTGGGGCATATGACCATGTGCACGGTGGGGCAAAAATAGGACTTCCAGTAAACTCCTGAACCAATCTGGGTGATTTTTGGATAGGTTGTTCACCCAGATCCAGGCTATCAGGAGATGTGACTTTTATAGGGATATGTGGTGTTTTGGGGTGTTTTCTGTGGCTGGGAAAAAATGTGTATTGTATGACTGAGTAATTAAGTCCATTGTGTTTGTTAAATATGTCACAGGCAATGCCATTGTGTTAGAATAGTCATTGTCTGTGACGAAATTTCCATTATTGTGTCGCAAGCAATGCCATTGTGTTTGTTGAATGTATAGTTTTTGTGTTTAAACTGTAAAACTGTAAATGATTGGCTGCTATTTTATGTCCTCAGTTCCCAACCAGGTCCACGGGGGTGGTAACCTTGTTGTATAATGTGTATAAAAGGCAATGCTTGTGTGGTCAATAAAGTGAGTTCCTGTTTTACCTTCAACATAGAGCCTTATCTCATGTGTGTGGGGATTGCTATACACTGTATACTCCCCTGGCTATAACCCCTATGTCATGCCCCACTCTGACGAGGTGCGGAGGTCGGCCAGGATTGCAGCACGAGTTTAGTGTTTGTTTTGGAGCCGTGCTGGATCCGCCTCTCATCAGGTGCACTGGGTGGGGTCATTAGTTTAAAGGGCTCACCAGCCCAGTGCTCTGAGCAGATTATACAAATCATTGTGGTCTTGGAAGCTAGGAAGGAAGGTTCTCTGTCTGTTCCAGCTAAGAGAGATAAGTGTGATTTCTGGTTTAGTTATTTTGTGTCATCTTTTCCATCCAGGTTCTGCGCGAGCAGGCTGCTCCTATTTCCCCTCTTCACCATCTCAGGGAAGTTAGGGTTTTGTCAGCCCAGGCACGGGGACACCTCATACCTACCTTAAAGGTCTGCAGGTGGGCTGAGCAGTGCAGGGAAAGAGGTCAGGGATTAGCTAGGAGGTGACCCTTCCCCTGTCTCTCACCCAGAGCCTGGTTGGTAGGTTTTCTGTTATTCTGAGTGCACGCCCGCCGTGACACCCTAGCTCTTGTAAGAGTTGTTCCTGTGGTGGTTACGGTGTCGAGCGGAGTGCTTGGAGCCCTCGGGAAGCACTAGGAGCATCCATCAACGGAAGTACCCAGTCGGGGTGCCAGGAGATCCGTTACAACCCGTATACACCCGTCTCTATAAAGTCTGTATATACTACTGTTATTATATCTCTGCACTTACAAAATGTCCTTGTGATTTGTCTTCTCCTCTGCTTGTTCCTCTCCATATTTCTCACTATTAGGGCTCATGCACACGACAGTGTGCTGTCCATGGCCATACGGAACAGAGGCACGGAACCCCACAGAAGCATTGCGGAGTGCTTCTGTAGTGTTTATGGCCGTGCCTCCGCACCGCAAAAAAGTAGTGCATGCACTACTTTGTGGTACGGACCTACGGATGGGTCCACAATGTGCATTTGGCTGCCCCACAGTCGGTGCCCGTGCATTGCGACACCAGTTTGCGGTCCGCAACACGGGCTACACACGTTCGTGTGCATGAGCCCTTAGAGAGATGACATCGACCATCACATATATAAAAGCAAACCGAGATTTCTCCCGACAACAAATCATCCAGAAATAATCCTCTGCTGAGTAAACGGCTGGTGTTGAACTCATTAAAGGGATTGTCTTCATGATAAGGCCCCTTTAATGATTTTGACACCAGCCATCTCCTCGGCAAAGGATTATTTCTGGATGAGTCGTTCTCCAGCGATCAGCTGTAATCACCTGGAGAAGCTTCATCTGGTCTTAAATGTCCCCAGTGAACACTAGTAGGGAAATGTGATATTACATGCTAGTCATTCATATAAATATCCAACCACGTTATACATGTGCAGTACCCATTGGTACTCATTAATTACTGCTGAAACTGTTAATATACAATTACCAAGTTAAATGTTGTGATTTATTGCTAAATCCAGGGGCGTAGATATAGGGGGTGCAGAGGTAGTTGTTGCTACTGGGCCCAGGAGCCTGAGGGGGTCCAAAGACCCTTGTGCCTCATAGGAAGGGTTCTGTTATAGATTTTGCACTGGGGCACACAATCTTCAAGTTACACCTCTGGCTGGAGGGAAGTGGTTAGGTCAAGAATTTGGGGAGGGGGGGGTGCTGTTTCAATGTTTGCCTCGGAGAGTAGGAAGGCTATGTGCTCCCCTGCCCCTTGCCACAAAGCACTGAAGGAAGGGGCCCAAGCTGAACTTGTGCACCAGGGCCCATGAGCATTTAGCTACACCCCTGGCTAAAACCATTGTTTTCTGAATTATCTAAACCCAATAGCAAATTCATAGGCCACCAAACAGTTAATCTTTGTTTACTAGTTAGGTTGTCAGAGTGATGGACCAAGGTTATCTTCCTGGTTAGTTGTGGAATCTAGTCTGGACCAAGCAAGACAGAAGACGTGTATGTGTGTTCACTCTGCTGCCATCTAGACCCATCTAGAGTCCAAAGAGCCCTCATCTCTGAGTCTGCAGCTTCCAGAGAAGCTATTCTACTACCAAATTACCCCTGAAGGAAAAACACCAGACATCTTAGAAGGTCCAGAAACAACACAGCCTTGCATTGGATTCAAACAAGGTTTTGCGCTTGTCTATGGCAGAAAGACATTGCTGCTATGGAGAGGGAATATTGGTAAAGTGTTCCCCATACTTTTAGATAGATTGTTCACCCGTATCTTAGTTCTCACTCCTCATTCCGGGAACTGAAGCTGTAGTTAATGAGAACCTAATTGCCTGCCTGGGCTTCTGCTGAAAGACTATAAAGTAACCTTTAGGCCTCATGCACACGACCGTTGTGTGCTTCCATGGCCGTTGTGCCGTTCTCCATTTTTTTTTCGCGGACCCATTGAAAATGCACCGTTTTGTAGCCGCATCCGTGATCCGTGTTTGCTGTCCGTCAAAAAAATATGACCTGTCCTATTTTTTTGACGGACAACGGTTCACCTACCCATTCAAGTCAATAGGTCCGTGAAAAAACACGGATGCACACAAGATTGGCATCCGCGTCCGTGGCCGTAGGCTACTTTCACACAGACGGATCCGCAGATCCGTCTCCATAAAAGCATTATACTTACCTGCGAGCTGCGATGTCTGTGACCGGCCGGGCGCTCCTCCTACTGGTAAGTGAAAGGTCTGTGCTATAAGCAATGCGCCGCACAGACCTTTCACTTACCAGTAGGAGGAGCGCCCGGCCGGTCACAGACATCGCAGCTCGCAGGTAAGTATAATGCTTCTAAAAATTGCTAAGTAACCATGGCAACCAGTACTGCAGTAGCGTCTTGGTTGCCATGGTTACCGATCGGAGCCCCAGCGATTAAACTGGGACTCCGATCGGTACTCTCCGCTGCCACCAATGATAGGGGGGGGGGAGATTTTAATTAGGAGGGGGAGGCCCACTGGCCACCAATGAATCTACAGTACTACAGGGGAGTGAGGGGGGGCCGGCCGCACTGGCCACCAATGAGTTAAGTACAGGGGGGGCGAGGGAGGGGTTGCCCCCTGCTGCCTGGCAGCACCTGCCAGGCAGCAGGGGACAATCATGTACACAGTTATTTTAGTATATTCTAACCTGAAGCGTCCCCATCACCATGGGAACGCCTCTGTGTTAGAATATACTGTCGGATCTGAGTTTCACGATCTAACTCAAATCCGATGGTATATTCTAACATAGAGGCGTTGCCATGGTGATGGGGACGCTTCAAGTTAAAATATACCATCGGATTGGAGAAAACTCCGATCCGATGGTATAAAAGGGACTCCTGACTTTACATTGAAAGTCAATGAGGGACGGATCCGTTTGCAATTGCACCATATTGTGTCAACGTCAAACGGATCCGTCCCCATTGACTTGCATTGTAATTCAGGACGGATCCGTTTGGCTCCGCACGGCCAGGCGGACACCAAAAATCAAGAAAGACCCACGGACGAAAAAACGGTCACGGATCACGGACCTACGGACCCCGTTTTTGCGGACCTTAAAAAAAATGGTCGTGTGCTTGAGGCGTTAGAGAGAGGGCAAGGAGTACTAAATCTATTATCATTGTTGTTGCCTATACGCTGCTACAAACAAACCCACCATAAAGAAGCTCCAATACAGGTTGGGCCCCAAGGAAGGAAAGGGTGGGCACTCCATTCACTGCATGGCACTAGGGAGCACCAGAGTGAGGACCACCAAAGTGAACTATGAATACAACTACCACCATCAGAGCCGCTCCAACTCCCATCCTCCTTGCCTCCCCTCAGGGTTGCTGCACATGGAGGGGCCACCAGCACTGGAGGGACTCTTCCATAGCAGCTATCGGGCTCATAGATGAGGTCTCTATGATGTCTATATGGCCTAGTGGTGGAGATTTACAATGTAATAAATATGGCCAGAAGAGGTTCCTGTCTACATGGTGGGTCTATGAGCGGCCAAGCCCTATATCCCTCATTATCTGTACAATCTATAATGTCTGTATCTAATCCTCTCATTATATCTCTGCACTTACGCAATCTCTCCATCATCTCCTTCATCTTCTTCACTATTATAGAGAAAAAAATTATTCAGATATTTCTGATAATCACATCCTTTTCTTTTCTATGGAATGTTCTATGTATTGTTCTATGGAATGTTCTGTGTATTGTTCTATGGAATGTTCTATGGATTGTTCTATGGAATGTTCTGTGGATTGTTCTATGGAATGTTCTGTGGATTGTTCTATGGAATGTTTTGTGGATTGTTCTATGGAATGTTTTGTGGATTGTTCTATGGATTGTTCTGTGGAACGTTCTTTGGGATGTTCATTCATGTGAAGACTGCTTATTTTTCTAGAAACTTACAATATCGTTTCAAGTTCCGGCAATTTAGATATTTTTCCTTGTTATCTGTGAGATCTATAATAAAAATAAAATTTGTGACGTGTCACCAGGACGACATTTCTATAGAAGATTCTTATATTATAGCAGGAATATGACGGGTTCTTGATAAATACCTGAATGCCGGCCTGGATAGTATAACTTCAGTTCTGAACCTGTTGGAGGAAGATGTGAAATATTATCCAGAACATTGATATTTTGTGTCCTCTGATAAAATACATATGGATACATAGAGGATGTCGCATATAGACCGGTAGGGTGGATTCTATAATGCCCGGCACATAGGCTCCATTAATATACTACATAATATAAGACTATAGAGCAGGAGCCGCCTCCTAGGAGCCACAATAATGAGCAGGGGCCACTTCCTAGGAGCCACAATAATGAGCAGGAGCTGCTTCCTAGGAGCCACAATAATGAGCTGGGGCCGCTTCCTAGGAGCCACAATATTGAGAAGATAAAAATAAAAACGTTCTATGTGTAAAAGTCACAAACTAAGCAGCAGTCCTGAGAATAGGAGTCGATCCTCCCTCCTTATCACATGCAATCAACCAAACCCAAAGTCCAGGTTCGCGCTTCTAAGGAGATAGAGTTGGAAAATGCCTTGTTGAAGGAAAGTGCAGTTAATTCGTATCCCAAGCTGAAACTTCTCCACAAGAACACGCCACACTGCCGACTGAAACTTCACAGGGCAGGGGTAACCTTTCAAAAGATCAGCAACATAGTGCAGTACCCGTGAATATGTCAAAGAATAAAGGCTTTATTATACTCACAAAAAGCACCGCTAGTAATCAGCATATAACACCATCTGAAATATCATGCCCGACCCGGGTTTCGCCAAAGGCTTCGTCAGGGGCTCTACATAGCTATGTGCCGGTGTCTATTTATACATCCAGGTAAGTACTTCTGTGTCAGGTATTAACCCTAACACGTCCGGCAAGCCTCCTTATCAGGCCTTAACATCGGCAGTGATCCCATGTTATTTAGACTATCCTACATAGCAAACATATATATAAAGAAACTATATAAAAAAACTTATATAAAAATTCCATAATTACATTCATAATAATGCATCCTTTCTATAAATTACACAGAGATGCGTACCATATAAAATCACATGTCCAGGATAAAAAGAGTATAATAATCATGCAAAAACAAGCAACAAACATTCTAATCAATAATCACACGCATAGGGAAAAATACCAGGATATCTTGTACATAGATAAAATAATCGCATATATTACACAGGAGCCACAGGAAAAAACCTTAATATATTCTAATCAAAACCAAAGGAAGCTACATCGCTGCCCTAATGTCCCATTCTATATTAAGCCCCTTAGGTTGGAGACAATCAATATCAAAAATCCATTGAGCCTCTTTTTTATTTATCTGTTTGATTGGGTCATCTCCTCTCCAGAATCGTGTCACTTTCTCCACACCTAGAAATTTGAGACCTGTCGGATTCTTTTGGTGAACACTTTTGAAATGTGCCTTTTTTAATAATTCTAATGTGTTCGCCAATCCTAGTTTTTAATTTGCGCAGGGTCCTCCCTACATAATACAAACCGCAGGGACACTCCAGAATATATATGACCCCTTCTGTTTCGCAGGACATATTCCCTTTTATTCTGAATTCTTTTTTGTCTGTCCCCACTATAACTTTATTGGCATTCCTGATCTTTTTGTCGGCACTAATTCTATTCTTGCATCCACTGCAAAAACCGCACCATGTGAATCGGTCCGTCTCAGCATTGGGTTTGGACTGTTTTCCAATATAGCTGTGCACCATTTTGTTCCTCAAGCTAGGTGCTTTTTTGAATATGAAAGGTGGGCGACTGGGTATAGAATAACCAATGACTGGATAATTTTTTAGTATATCCCAATTTTTTTGTATAACTTTTTTTATTTGTTGGCAGAATGTTGAATAGGTAGTCAGTGGGTTTAAAATATGTGATAGTTTGGATCTTCTCTTTATTCAAGGAAATTTCAAGATCTAGGAATTGGATTTTTTCTTTACTAATGTTTTCCGTGAAAACAATGTTCCAGCTGTTCTTATTTATAGAAGATAAAAAATCCCTTATCGACAACTCATCACCTTGCCATATGCACAGGCAGTCATCAATATATCTCTTCCATAAACATAAAGTTCCTTTTATCATAGGGATGTAAGCCTTTGAATCAATATATTTATATTCCCAGTAAGCCATGAACAGGTTTGCAAAACTAGGTGCGAATTTCGCACCCATTGCAACTCCTGAAACCTGCACATAGAAATCTTCTCTATACCAGAAATAATTATGTTCCAAACAATAAGTTATGCAATCCAAAATAAAAACCCTCTGAATCTCCTTTATCTGCTCATCCTGATCAATAAAAAACTTAACACTTTGTAGACCAATCTCAATAGGTATTATTGTGTAGAGGGACGTAACGTCCACTGTCATAAGGAAGGTATTATCGGTTAGTGCATTAAAATCTTGTAACAAATCAAGCAGCTGTCCCGTATCCCTAAGATAGGATTTGGTCTTAGGGACATACTTTTGCAAGAAGGAATCCACATATTCCGAAACTCTGCTAGTAATAGAATCCACGCCAGATACAATCGGCCTCCCTGGCGGATTTTTAACATCCTTATGGATCTTAGGGAGGTAGTATATAATGGGGATCTTGGGATGTTGGTTGTTCAGATAATGAAATTCTTTTTTATTCAGAACTCCTTGTTTCAAGCCCCTATCCAAAAGGGTCAATAGCTGTTTTCTATATTCATTTGTAGGGTTACAGCTCAACTTTTTATATGTAGTGTGATCCCCTAAGATATTTTCCATTAGTTTTTCATAGATGTCTCTATTTAACACTACTATTCCACCTCCCTTGTCGGCCGGTTTTATTACTATATTTTAATTTTCCTCCAGATTTTTTAGTGCTTCCTTGTCACTCCTAGTGAGGTTGTATTTAGTATTAGTGACCTGGATATTCTTAAGGCCTTTTAAGACTCCTCTCTTAAAGGCATCTAGACAGTCAGTATCTTTATTGATCGGAAAGAACGTGGATTTATTTCTAAGGTTAGAGTGTACAGTTGTGGCCAAAAGTTTTGAGAATTACATAAATATTGGAAATTGGAAAAGTTGCTGCTTAAGTTTTTATAATAGCAATTTGCATATACTCCAGAATGTTATGAAGAGTGATCAGATGAATTGCATAGTCCTTCTTTGCCATGAAAATTAACTTAATCCCAAAAAAACCTTTCCACTGCATTTCATTGCTGTCATTAAAGGACCTGCTGAGATCATTTCAGTAATCGTCTTGTTAACTCAGATGAGAATGTTGACGAGCACAAGGCTGGAGATCATTATGTCAGGCTGATTGGGTTAAAATGGCAGACTTGACATGTTAAAAGGAGGGTGATGCTTGAAATCATTGTTCTTCCATTGTTAACCATGGTGACCTGCAAAGAAACGCGTGCAGCCATCATTACATTGCATAAAAATGGCTTCACAGGCAAGGATATTGTGGCTACTAAGATTGCACCTCAATCAACAATTTACAGGATCATCAAGAACTTCAAGGAAAGAGGTTAAATTCTTGTTAAGAAGGCTTCAGGGAGTCCAAGAAAGTCCAGCAAGCGCCAGGATCGTCTCCTAAAGAGGATTCAGCTGCTGGATCGGAGTGCCACCAGTGCAGAGCTTGCTCAGGAATGGCAGCAGGCAGGTGGGAGTGCATCTGCACGCACAGTGAGGCGAAGACTTTTGGAAGATGGCCTGGTGTCAAGAAAGGCAGCAAAGAAGCCACTTCTCTCCAAAAACACATCAGGGACAGATTGATCTTCTGCAGAAAGTTTGGTGAATGGACTGCTGAGGACTGGGGCAAAGTCATATTCTCCGATGAAGATTCTTTCCGATTGTTTGGGGCATCTGGAAAAAGGCTTGTCCGGAGAAGAAAAGGTGAGCGCTACCATCAGTCCTGTGTCATGCCAACAGTAAAGCATCCTGAGACCATTCATGTGTGGGGTTGCTTCTCATCCAAGGGAGTGGGCTCACTCACAATTTTGCCCAAAAACACAGCCATGAATAAAGAATGGTACCAAAACACCCTCCAACAGCAACTTCTTCCAACAATCGAACAACAGTTTGGTGAAGAACAATGCATTTTCCAGCACGATGGAGCACCGTGCCATAAGGCAAAAGTGATAACTACCGTATTTTTTGCCCCATAAGACACACTTTCTCCCCCCAAAATGGGGGAAAAATGCCCCTGCGTCTTATGGGGCGAATGCTGGCAGTTTTACATCGCAAGTTGCGATGTACGAGCGAGCGGGGACTCGGGACTGGGAGGAGGAGCTGGGGGCCGGCAATAGCGGCGGGGCAGTGCAGTCAGTGTAGTATAGCCCCGCCCCGCCGGTATACTAATATAAGATGTCTTATTCAATTAATAGTTATTAAACATGCCCCCTCACTCCTAATAGTACCTTACATCTTAACCGCTTCAGTAGAATGCAGGCAGGCCGGGCGGGCGGCACCGTAACTCCCTGATTTCACGTGCCTGCGCCACCTACTTTATGAATGAAGCAGGCGCCGCAGGCAAGTGACGTCAGTGAATGACGTGCCCGGCCTGCCTGCCTGCATTGTACTTAAGCGGTTAGGATGTAAGGTACTATTAGAAGTGAGGGGGCATGTTTAATAACTATTAATTGAATAAGACATCTTATATTTGTATACTGGAGCGGCGGGGATCTGTGGATGACATTTTTATGGGGGACATCTGTGGATGGCACTGTTATGGGCTGGGGGAGTCTGTGGATGGCACTGTTATGAGGTGGGGTGGGGGGGATGTCTGTGGATGGCACATATATAACAGTGCCACCCACAGATCCCCCTGTAACAGTGCCACCCACAGATCCCCCCTGTAACAGTGCCATCCACAGATCCCCCCTGTAACAGTGCCAGCCACAGATCAGGGGGGCAGCCCCTCTGCCCCCCTGATCTGTGGCTGGTTCACTATTGGGGAGGACGGGGGCCTGGGAACAAAGGACCTGTACCATCAGGACCCCAGAATCGCACAAAAGTAGACAACTTTTCTCAGTATACCCCTTACCAAGGTCTACCTCCCAACACCGCCTCACATGTCTCGGACCCCAATCCTCCGTCATCCTCTTCATCTCCTTCTTTTTTAGCCAAGGGCCAGGCTTCGTACCAACTAAGGGACCGCAATCGAAACAACTAACAGATCAATTACAGGTAAATAATCTGTCAGATCATAACTTGACCCCTCCCGAGACAAGTCTGCTTCAGAAGGGTTTGTCGTTCGTGCCGACAACGAAACATGACACTTTTACTTGGGTAAAAGATTTGAATTTATTCGCTAGAAAATTTAAATGGCATAAATTCTTTAAAAACTGTAACAAAAAAACCTGTTTGGACTTGGGAATCAGCCCAGAGGATTTTCCTGATCTCCAAAATTTAATGGAACTCTGGGAAGAAGTAACTAGAGTACCAGGAAAAGGTCCCTTCACGGAATTACGGTCGCGAAGTACCAGACTGCCACCCCCTGTGAATACCGAGCACGTCAACATTTTTTTGCGCCTGGTTGTTTCAGATATCGAGAAAATACAGGGTGCTCCTCTTCACTCGAATCTATCAGCATCAGAGTTCCAGGCCTTAAAAAACAACAAGAATCTGATTATTAAACAGTCGGATAAAGGTGGCAACCTGGTACTCCTCGACCATCACAAATATCAACAAATGTGTCTGACTTTACTGAATGATAAAAACAGTTATAAAAAAATTTCTGTAGACCCCACTGAGAATTTCCGTACTGATCTTCCTAGAATTCTCAGTCAGGGCCTACAACAAGGTATCATCAGTAAAACGGAGTTTAATTTCCTTTTTCCTAAAACCCCACAAACGGCCACTTTTTTACTGTTTGCCTAAAATCCATAAAGGGGTACATCCCCTGAGAGGGCGTCCAATTGTATCGGGTATCGATTCCTTGACACATCATTGTGGAATCTACCTAGACAAGGTACTCCGTGATTTTGTCTCAACCCTACCATCCTTTACCCTGGATACAACGGACTTTCTCCGCAAGATAGAAACTCTTACAGTAATCCCTAACAGTATCCTGGCAAGCATTGATGTGGAATCGCTGTACACCTCCATTCCACACGACAAAGGAATTGAAGCTCTGAACTATTTCCTTAATACAAGAGGAACCCAGTTTTCTGCACACAATGTTTTTATCTTGCAATTACTGGAATATACCCGACTCACAATTTCTTCTTGTTTAATGGCTCCTTCTACCACCAGCTCAGGGGGACGGCAATGGGGAATTCCTGTGCCCCCACTTATGCTAACCTCCTCCTGGGCTGGTGGGAGGATAGTGTCGTCTTCCCAGATCAGCATCCGTGGTGGAACGAGAACATCTCCTTTTGGACTCGTTACATCGACAATGTGTTTCTGATCTGGGAGGGAAGTATTTCAGCCTTTCACAGATTTATCGACACCCTCAATCATAATGACATTGGGCTGAGGTTCACCTGTGAAACTCAACTAGAACAGATTACCTTCTTGGACGTTGTAGTGACAAAAACAGAGGGTACTTTGAATACTTCGGTCTATCGAAAACCTACGGCCACTAATAGTATCCTCCATTGGGAGAGCCACCATCCCACCGCCGTCAAGAAAGGGATCCCCAGGGGGCAATACCTACGGGTCCGTAGGAACTGTTCGTCGGGACGGAATTTTTTATCATGAATCAGGAAAACTCAGGAAGAGATTGAGAGAGAGGGGTTATCCTCTAAATATCCTTAGGGACTCCTTCCAGTTCGCAGAGTCATAAAGCAGAGAGGAGCTCTTAATACCGAGGCAAAGGGACTCTGACGAGAATCTGATACGTCTGATCTCTACCTTTGATTCTGGGAATGGGGAGGTGGTATCCATCTTAAAAAGACACTGGGCAATTCTAACTATGGACCCTGACCTAACACAGGTAATTAGGGATTATCCTCAGGTGACCTACCGTAAAGGGAGGAGCCTACGAGACCGGCTAGACCATAGTCATTATGAAGGCCCAAAATGAGAGGGCACGTGGTTAGACCGGAGGCCCCTCAGTGTTTATAAGTGCGGTTCCTGCAAGGCTTGTAATTTTATCAATCTGTCAAAATCAATAACTTGCTCTGTGACCCAACAGTCCTTCGCAATTCGTGACTTCGCAAATTGTAGAATAAAAGGCGTAGTCTATATCTGCCAATGTAGTTGTCCGATGGACTACATTGGCAAGACTAAGAGGGAATTGCGGAGAAGGATCTGTGAGCATTTAAATGACATTAAAAAATCTAAGGATACTCCGGTGGCCTATCATTTTAATAGCTGCCACAAGGGTGATGTGAGTTCGGCCCGTTTCTCGGTTTTGGAAGTAGTCCCCTTACCCGAGAGGAGAGGCGACTGGGACAGAAGGATTCTTCAGAAAGAGTCCTCCTGGATTTACCGTTTTCAATCCCAGTCCCCCCTTGGCCTCAACGAAAGACTCAATTTTGCATGTTTTATTTAATATCCTCCCTGTCTGACTTGATACCTATGGTCCTAAGTAATTTATCCAGTATCGGCGGTATGTGACCCCAGTATTCTGACTGGATCGGTGCGAAAAGCACCATTTTGTAAAGGGGTAAACAAGATTGATTCCCCATATTTCTAAACGTGACCTGGTACTTCTAAACTTTATCAATTTAATTGTAGAGCCAGGTCCCCATGTTTTTTGTCCATCCTTTTGAATATCTATAGGCATCATTTGTTCTGTGGTGTATTTATGTCATTTGGGGGTATTGGTTTGGGTTAGGGCCCTTTCACACTTGCGTTCTTTTCTTCCGGCATAGAGTTCCGTCGTCGGGGCTCTATGCCGGAAGAATCCTGATCAGTTTTATCCTAATGCATTCTGAATGGAGAGAAATCCGTTCAGGATGCATCAGGATGTCTTCAGTTCCGGACCGGAACGTTTTTTGGCCGGAGAAAATACCGCAGCATGCTGCGCTTTTTGCTCCGGCCAAAAATCCTGAACACTTGCCGCAAGGCCGGATCCGGAATTAATGCCCATTGAAAGGCATTAATCAGGATCCGGCCTTAAGCTAAACGTCGTTTCGGCGCATTGCCGGATCCGACGTTTAGCTTTTTCTGAATGGTTACCATGGCTTCCAGGACGCTAAAGTCCTGTTTGCCATGGTAAAGTGTAGTGGGGAGCGGGGGAGCAGTATACTTACCGTCCGTGCGGCTCCCCGGGCGCTCCAGAGTGACGTCAGGGTGCCCCACACGCATGGATGACGTGATCGCATGGATCGTGTGATCCATGCGCATGGGGCGCTCTGACGTCATTCTGGAGCGCCCCGGGAGCTGCACGGACTGTAAGTATACCGCTCCCCACTACTACTATGGCAGCCAGGACTTTAATAGCGTCCTGGGTGCCATAGTAACACTGAACGCATTTTAAAGACGGATCCGTCTTCAAATGCTTTTAGTTCACTTGCGTTTTTCCGGATCCGGCGTGTAATTCCGGCAAATGGAGTACACGCCGGATCCGGACAACGCAAGTGTGAAAGAGCCCTTACCTCTGTCCTGTACTGTATCTATTGTGTGGCATACAAATGGAAGATTGATGTGCTTTGCAGTGATACGTGACACCTTCTAATCCTGCGCTGGCACACTGTTTAATCACCCTCGGCCTCTTGATCGCATCGGCAGTGCGGCGCTCCTCTGTCATCTTCCGGTGCCGGCATCGAGCCCTATGCGGTTTGTTGAGGAACGGTTGAGACATATGCATATATATCCATGCATGCCTGCAAACACGTGCGGGCATGTATGGTATATATGTGCATATATTAGACATAGCAGCATGGGACGATGTGCGCAGATGTGCCCAGCATCTGCGCACGTCTGCCCATGGTGATCCCCAGGGGCTCATGCTGGCCCCTGTGGGAAATATGTGTCCCCTGATAATGTAGGGGCTTGTGCCCCCCTGATAATGTAGGGGCTTGTGCCCCCCTGATAATGTAGGGGCTTGTGCCCCCCTGATAATGTAGGGGCTTGTGCCCCCCTGATAATGTAGGGGCTTGTGCCCCCCTGATAATGTAGGGGCTTGTGATGTGCCCCTGATAATATGTGGCCCCTTATATAATCCCCCTTAGAAGTATGATTAATGTATACATGTGTATGGATGTGCCCCAAGCATCGATACACATGTATATTCATGGAAAATGCAAATGTGATCGCACACTACATCCAGCACTCTGCCCTCCATGCTGGATGAGACATTGGTTTATATTTTGGCCAAAGCATAGTAAGCCACTCACCGCGTCAAGGCTGTCTCATGAGTGGTCCCTAACTCTTGTTCCCACCTGTTCATGGGCCATGGCTCCAGGAGAAGTGTATGGTGGGTTCAGCATGCATGTTGGTACTTGCATCCCTGGATCCGATGAAAGCTGTAATGGCACCGGACGGGGTTACAAGCAAAGTGTACTTGGCTTGCATGCTGACCTGCATTCCCTGGATTTTATGTGGCTGTCATGGCCCATGAACAGGTGGGAACAAGAGTTAGGGACCACTCATGAGACAGCCTTGACGCGGTGAGTGGCTTACTATGCTTTGGCCAAAATATAAACCAATGTCTCATCCAGCATGGAGGGCAGAGTGCTGGATGTAGTGTGCGATCACATTTGCATTTTCCGTTTGTATATGTATTTCGCCATAGTGATCTGCACCTGCAGCAGGTTGTGCTGACCCAACCCCTTATTTTTTTCTTTGTAGTATATATTGGAGGCGTGGCGATCTCCTTGGAGTCATTGCACACCTGACCAGTTAATCTGTCCTTGAGGCTGGTTTTAAAGTCAGTATAAAACTGAGTCTGCTTGTATAGAACCTACCATTAGCCATTTGGCTCCAGGAGAAGTGTATGGTGGGTTCAGCATGCATGTTGGTACTTGCATCCCTGGATCCGATGAAAGCTGTAATGGCACCGGACGGGGTTACAAGCAAAGTGTACTTGGCTTGCATGCTGACCTGCATTCCCTGGATTTTATGTGGCTGTCATGGCCCATGAACAGGTGGGAACAAGAGTTAGGGACCACTCATGAGACAGCCTTGACGCGGTGAGTGGCTTACTATGCTTTGGCCAAAATATAAACCAATGTCTCATCCAGCATGGAGGGCAGAGTGCTGGATGTAGTGTGCGATCACATTTGCATTTTCCGTTTGTATATGTATTTCGCCATAGTGATCTGCACCTGCAGCAGGTTGTGCTGACCCAACCCCTTATTTTTTTCTTTGTAGTATATATTGGAGGCGTGGCGATCTCCTTGGAGTCATTGCACACCTGACCAGTTAATCTGTCCTTGAGGCTGGTTTTAAAGTCAGTATAAAACTGAGTCTGCTTGTATAGAACCTACCATTAGCCATTTGGCTCCAGGAGAAGTGTATGGTGGGTTCAGCATGCATGTTGGTACTTGCATCCCTGGATCCGATGAAAGCTGTAATGGCACCGGACGGGGTTACAAGCAAAGTGTACTTGGCTTGCATGCTGACCTGCATTCCCTGGATTTTATGTGGCTGTCATGGCCCATGAACAGGTGGGAACAAGAGTTAGGGACCACTCATGAGACAGCCTTGACGCGGTGAGTGGCTTACTATGCTTTGGCCAAAATATAAACCAATGTCTCATCCAGCATGGAGGGCAGAGTGCTGGATGTAGTGTGCGATCACATTTGCATTTTCCGTTTGTATATGTATTTCGCCATAGTGATCTGCACCTGCAGCAGGTTGTGCTGACCCAACCCCTTATTTTTTTCACATGTATATTCATATTATGCCCCCTTGTCATATCCCCATACCATATAAATCCCCCCCCCCTTACATGGACACAGATGCATCAATGTAAATGTGCCCCAAGCATTTACATTGATGTAATCTGGGTGAAGGCGCCAGGATGACCGGAAAAGGTCCGGTCATTCTGGTGACCTCAAAAGGATTCAAATTCAATAGAATTTGAATCCTTTTGTTCTAATTATCTGCAGTCCTGCTGGAGATAATTAAGCATAATAGAGAGAGAGGAGATACCTCCGCTCACTCTATTATGTGCATTCTGGCATCGCAATTACCATTGCGATGTCCGGAATGCTGGGAGCTACAGTCGGGAGATCAAAGGATCTCCCGCCTGTCAGCAAGTGCACGCGGCCCTGCGGCGCGCGTGCAGGGATGCGCGGGCAGGCGCGGTGACGTCATCTCACCGCGCCGGCCCACGTGTCCTGCACTGTGTAGTGCGTGCGCGCGCGCGCCCCCTGGTGGCGCGGGAGTGCGGGCCGCCGGGGGATAAATATCCGGCGGCCCCGGCACTCGGGCAGTTAGGTTCTGGGCCCCCACCATTGAAGAGGAGTGCGTCCTGCGCTCCGGACGAAGCGGTGCGGGACCCCCCCCTGCCGCCCCCCACGTGGAGGAGAGCGCGCCCTGCGCTCAGAGCAGAGCGCCCGACCGGACCCCCCCTTCATCTAGGAGAGCGCGATCGGCGCTCGAGGCCGCAGTGAGGATCGGGACCCCCTCCCTGGACATAAGTATCACCCCCTTATTTCCTGACACCCTGATCCCTAACCCTTCCATACCCCACTGTGCAACCCTACCTATTACCCCTACATTGATCCCCATCTCTATCCTATTATGGACCATGGTCCCTGTGAGTCCTGGTCCCTGATACCCTTGACCCTATACACCCCTTGTTCCCTGTAAACCTAACCCTAAATCCCCTGATCCCCTATTGACCCCTGGAACTCCACACCCCTGGTTAACCCTGATTAACCCCTGGTTCCCTGTGTGCCTGCTCTCCCCTGGTACACCCCCCCCCCCCCATAGACCCCTGTACCCTGGTGGCCCTGGTTCCCTGCCTTGGTTACCCTGGTCCTGTAGAGCATGCTTCTGCTCTGCAAACAAATCCTTATAACCCTTCGTCATACCCCGTAGGGACAGTATATAGTCAGGTGGGGTGGATTGTTAATATACTTGTATGTGTGAATTGTCTAGTTAGTTGATGGGTGGAATTGGGAACGTGTAGTGTAGTTTAGGACTGTATATTTAGTGCTGTATTGTAGTGTACTGCGTGCGTAGTGTATTGTTAGTGTATTGCTTGGTGTAATAAATACTGTTATATTTGTACCCTTTTGTGTAGCGTGTACTTGTTAGCGGTAGCGAGTTAGTAAGGCGCATGCAGTTAGCATAAGTGATTAGTGTAAGGCATAGCAAAGGTATTGTTATTATTATATAAAGGCATAAATGGGTGGAGTTATCACTAGATGGCTCCTCCCATTTATGAATATTAATTATCGATATTTGCATAAATATTGGTGATTAATATTCCCCCTTTACACGGTTCACGATGCGTTCCACGGCACCGGAAGTTACATGGGCCGGAAGCCCGATGCGTTCCACAATGCGTTCCGGAAGCCGGAATCGCATTACCGGCGTCCGGACGCACTGGCCTCAAACCATAAATATACGACATCTCCACCAGTAATTTAGCTGGGCTCAGAGCAGGCCAGTGGAGGGTGAATCGGCCAGCATCTTCAATATGTGAGTGTGCACTAAGTTCTTTTATGCAGAGTCTGTGAGCCTTTTTATTGATTCAGCTGTGACAGCCACAAATATTTTTGACTGAAATTGTCTCCATCTGCATACATCTATTTAGGTATCTTCTGATGGGTCTTATATACTTCCCATTTCAGTAACCCAACAACCTGTGCCTCCTGTATCAAGCGTCTCTAGCTAAGTATCGTTCTCTGTGTATCTTCGTCTATGTATTAATGTTGGATTTTGTCCAAATGTTTACCTACCTCCTGATGAGCCTGGTCAGTTCCAGGTGAAACGCGTTGAGGTTTGCATATTGTTTTTTGAGAAGGTTAGGTGGCGACCCTGTAACTTGGACCACCTTCCACTCTCCCTATATCTTTGAGATTTACGTCTGGCTATCTGAGAGGGCAGGTGGCGACCCCGTTTATTTGGACCACCTTCCACTCTCGTTGTATCTCTGTTTTAACCGTTTCCTGTATCTAATACCTTTCCCTGGTTAGGGTCGGTCTAGGGACTGGACAGTAATAGGTTCGGGGACAGGGAGCCGCCACCATCAGGGGGTCACCCTGGGCTGAGCAGCTTATAGGGCTTTTAGGGTAAACGTTTTTGTCTGCCCGGCCCTCTTTCAGACCCTGATTTGTTGTGTCTCGAACCTATAGGTCTGTATACAGTATCGCGTCACCTTTTAATGTTCTGTGTAGGGGTCGCTACTACCCTGTCAAAAAGTCAAAAAAATTTGAATTGTAGTACACTTTGTTGGTATATACATACCTATACCCGCACTATAACTAATAAAGGTATTTTTAAAAGTCACTAATTCTAATGCAATATATTTAAAACTCGTGTGATAAGGATAACAGAAAAAATCTAATTATTTGGTCAATTCAGCCACAGATCCCCCTGTAACAGTGCCAGCCACAGATCCCCCCCCATAACAGTGTCCGTCATCCACAGATCCTCCCCATAACAGTGTCCGTCATCCACAGATCCCCCATAACAGTGTCCGTCATCCACAGATCCCTCCATAACAGTGTCCATCATCCACAGATCCCCTCATAACAGTGTCCGTCATCCACAGATCCCCCCCATAACAGTGTCCGTCATCCACAGATCCCCCCCATAACAGTGTCCGTCATCCACAGATCCCCCCCATAACAGTGTCAGTCATCCACAGATCCCCCCCATAACAGTGTCAGTCATCCACAGATCCCCCCATAACAGTGTCCGTCATCCACAGATCCCTCCATAACAGTGTCCGTCATCCACAGATCCCCAGTAATAGTGCCATCCACAGACCACCATTAGTTCCAAACCCACCAAACACACAGCACACCTTTTGGTTAAAAATATTTTTTTTCTTATTTTCCATCCCAAAAACCTAGGTGCATCTTATGGGCCAATGCGTCTTATAGGGCGAAAAATACGGTAAGTGGCTCGGGGACCAAAGCGTTGACATTTTGGGTCCATGGCCTGGAAACTCCCCAGAACTTAATCCCATTGAGAACTTGTGGTCAATCCTCAAGAGGCGGGTGGACAAACAAAAACCCACTAATTCTGACAAACTCCAAGAAGTGATTATGAAAGAATGGGTTGCCATCAGTCAGGAATTGGTCCAGAAGTTGATTGAGACCATGACCAGTCGAATTGCAGAGGTCCTGAAAAAGAAGGGCCAACACTGCAAATACTGTAATTGTCGATAAAAGCCTTTGAAATGTATGAAGTGCGTGTAATTATATTTCACTACATCACAGAAACAACTGAAACAAAGATCTAAAAGCAGATAAGCAACAAACTTTGTGAAAACTAATATTTTTGTCAAAACTTTTGGCCACGACTGTATATGGCTATTCCCCAATGGAGATTTATGTATGGGATTATTGGTTAGATATTTACATAAATTTAATTTCCTCATATCTATGGACATCCAAATAAGTTTCAAACTTATTACCTTTATATGTGGGAGCATATATTGAGCAGAGCCACCTTCTAGGAGCCACAATAATGAGCAGGGGTCGCTTCCTAGGAGCCACAATAATGAGCAGGGGCTGCTTCCTAGGAGCTACAATATTGAGCAGAGCCAATTTCTAGGAGACACATTAATAAGCAGCAACTGTTCATAAATGGCTTAGTTGTGGCGGCACGCTGGGCATTACATTTTCTAGGATATTAGTCCCACCTGAATCCTGCCCCTTATTACAACAGTCACACCCCTAAGGGACCATTTACAATACGGTTTTGTCCACAGAATATTTCTATGAACAACCGCAATGAAATTCTGCCAAAATCGTGTTGGCGGATGTGTCTTTCTGCCTCCCTTGCTATGGGAGGCTGCACTGAAGATTGCGGACCAGCGGTTTAAAGTGGTGGCAGCACAGAAAAGGGACACGTTTATTCTTGGCACAGCCTCAGCTTTAAACCAACACTCGGCGATCCTCAGCTCTGCCACCCATTGAAATAAGTAGGAAGCAGAAAGGCCTCCTGTGAGATTGGTGGAATTAAGCCGCAGCTGTGTGCTCCAAAATTCTGAGGAAAATAATGCTGTGTGAACCGTCCCTTATACCACCCTTGGCTGATGACAACATTATGTTCTCAGATTGGTGCCGAGATCTAGTGATACAACTGATGCTCCTGGCAAGCGCCCGACTGTATGGGGCTGGTTGTTTAGGGACTGATGGTCCTCCCCCCTTTTCCCCTTAGGGCGTTTAGGGAGTCTGGCCCTGTCACGGTAATGGTTAAGTAGGTGGCAGATTAGGGCCATTAAGGGTTAATTCACTGGGGATACTCCTTAGACAGGATGGGGGCGGTGCAGGAAATCCTGAAGGTTACATATACCCCCTCTCTGTTCTGGTTACTTCCTCTTGCAAGTGGAAGCAAATTGGCCCTCCCTTTGCGGTTATTCTTGGGAGGCGGGTCGAGGTGCACGGTTCTGATCAATTATGGATACTTGGTTATTCTGTTTTGTTTTTCTATTCGGTTTGGATATCGCTCTGATGATTACGGCTTTTATAAGCTGCGAATTCTGGTCGAGTTTATGAAGTCACAGTTGGCAGCATTTGAGTACAGCGGAGATATGGTGGTAGCAGATGGCGTACTTTCCCGCTTGGAGTCCAGCGGTTGGCATACCGCTCTGATGTTTATGGTTTAACTTGCCCACTGGAAGTCCAGCGTTTGGCATACCACTCCGATATAATGGTTTATTAAGGTTTGCCGCTTTAATAAAGAAGCTGTGGCCGATCACCACCCAGCAATAAAGTGACAGTTTTTGTTATGGGTCAAAGTTGGGTAAAGGGGCCAAGGGTGAGTTAAAGGTGGTACCCCCTCCCCTGTTTCCCTGGATACCAGCAGTATGAATTGTAGTGCCCTATAAGACACTTCTCTCCACCAGACTCCTGCACTGATCTGTACTCCACAGACAGGAAGTGACATATGAGCAGCCAATCAGCAGCTTTCTGCGAGTAATGATCACTTCCTAAGCCGATAGCTGGGATTTGAGATCATCTCAGGAGTGATTGATGATTGATGGATTCCACCAGGACAGGTATGAGGACAATGCCCCATAATCCAGGATGCTTGGGATGTATAGGATAGGGGTCAGAAAAGAGATCCCTGAGCTGCACTGTGGCCCCTGTGACTACAGAGAAGATGAAACCTTATCATTCTACTCCACCTGCCCATTCTATATAGGAGACTAATGGGAACTATGGGATAAATGTCTCATCTCTGTATAGAGCAGAGCAGCTAATCATCCTCAGTCTCCATTTCTGCTCTGCACTACTGACATCTGACCATGAAGCCTATGGAGTGGAGTGCTGCTCTGGAGAAGCTCAGGAGAATGTATGAGGGAATTGCATTGTCTTTGTTTCCTCATATGTTCTTCGAAGCAGAATGGCTCTATAGAAGGAACAGTCCAGGGGGCCACACCATGTCTGCACCAGTATACTGTACTGTACGATGATATACATACTTTACTCCATCCCTGTCCATGATTTCCCAGAACCTGTAAGAGAAAAGATGAGTGAGAATCCAGAACTGATGACTGGTGATATCCTGTAGAGGTATGCTATCACTGGCTATACTGAACCCCATTATATAGTCACCGACAGTCCCGAATGTGCAGGGAGTGTCCTTAAATTTCAGGGATGTCCCTGCAAATTTGGGTTCTACCGGGCGAAAAATGTGCGTTCCTGTACGATTTGGGAGTGCTCCCAGGAAAAGGGTCAATTGTTTACAAAATTAGCATTTTAAAGTTGGTAAGTATGCATTTAAAGTGTTAGTGTTACTATTAATGACTGATGCACTGAGCAAATATTGGTGTTAAAGGAGTTTTCCCGAAAGGAGTCGTCTCACCTCCAACATTGGTAACATAGTAACATAGTACATAAGGCCGAAAAAAGACATTTGTCCATCCAGTTCGGCCTGTTATCCTGCAAGTTGATCCAGAGGAAGGCAAAAAACCCTGTGAGGTAGAAGCCAATTTTCTCCACTTTAGGGGAATAAAAAATTCCTTCCCGACTCCAATCATGCAATCAGAATAACTCCCTGGATCAACGACCCCTCTCTAGTAGCTATAGCCTGTAATATTATTAAGCTCCAGAAATGCGTTGGTAGTATATCGCTACGATATGCCACAATGTCAAATAGGTACAGGTCCTGCACCTATCTCTAGAAAAGAGCTCCTGAAGAGAACAAGAGCACACTGCGCATGCGCTGACACCCTGCATATGTGCAGTGCAAGGTTAGCAATTGTCCATAGAGTTATGAACAATCAGCAAAACAGGGGGGAAAAAACCAGTCCGTGAATTATAAGTATTCATGTAGCATGCGCCATGGATACTGTGGATTTGTTGCTTCGGCCTCAGTCCTGTGGTAGGTCGCTGGTCTCTTCCAGGCCAGCCTGCAGCCTGAGTTACTGAGCTCTATCTTGGTGTAGGCGGCTTACCACATGATGATGTCATGTCTGCGTGCTCTGGATGACATCATCTTGCGGTGTGCCGCCTGTGCCTGGACACAGATTAGTTACTCAGGCTGCAGGCTGGCCAGGAAGAGATGTGTATCCTACATCACGGACAGCGGCATGGAGGAGGAATCAGGTAAGTGGTTGTTATATTTTTTATTTTTAGCGAAGATATACAAACCACGGGGCCATATAGGGGACTGTTTATACTACTGGGCGCACTATAAGGGACTGTTTACACTACTGGGCGCACTATAAGGGACTGTTTACACTATTGGGGGCACTACAGAAGACTGTTTATGCTACTGCGGGCACTATAGGGGGCCATTTATACTGCTGCGGGCACTATAGGGGGCCATTTATACTGCTGCGGGCACTATAGGGGGACATTTATTCTACTGGGGACATTATACTGGGCCAGTTATATTGCTAGGGGCACGATAGGGGGCCAGTTATGCTACTGGAGGCAATATAGGAGACTATTTATACTAAAGATAGCACTATAGGGTGTTGTCAAGGCTTTTACTGTTGATGATCTATCCTCAGGATAGGTCATCAATAATCAAGCATCCGACAACTAGCACCCCCGCCAATCAGCTGTATAGAAAATCATTTTCACTACTGTGGATATTATAGGGGACCATTTATAAAACTGGGAGCATTATAGGGCACCAGTTATACTAATGGGGGCACTATAGGGGACCATTTATACTACTGGAGGCGCTATAGGGGACCAAGTATACTAATGGTGGGACTATAAGGGATCATTTATACTAATGGGTGCACTATAGGGGACCACGTATACAACTAAATCGCTATAGTGGACCATTTAAACTACTGTGGGCACTACACTGAAGCATTCTACTAGGGGGACTATATGGGGCCAGTTATATTGCTAGGGACACTATAGGGGGCCATTAATGCTACTGGTGGCACTATAGTGGAGAAGTTATACTTCTGGGGGCACTATAGGGGAACATTTATTCTACTAGGGGCACTATATGGGGCCAGTTATATTGCTATGGGCACTGTATGGGGACATGTATGCTACTGGAGGCACTATAGGTGACTATTTATGCTAAAGTGGGCACTATAGGGGACCATTAAAGGGGTTTTCAGGGCTTTTATTAATGATGACCTATCCTCAGAATAGGTCATCAATATCAGATCAGCAGGGATCTGACACCTGGCACCCCTGACGATCAGCTGCATAGGAAATTATTTTCACTACTGAGGACATTGTAGGTGACCATTTATAAAATTGGGGGCATTATAGGGTACCAGTTATACTACTGGGGGCACTATAGGAGACCAATTAAACTACTGGGGGCACTATAGGGGTCCATCTATAGTATTAGGGGCACGATAGGGGACCAATTATACTACATTTATTCTAATGGGAACAGTGTAGGAAACCACTTCTACTACTAAGGTCACTATAGGAGACCATTTATACTTCTGGGGGCACTATAGTGGACCATTTATACTTCTGGGGGCACTATAGTGGACCATTTATACTTCTGGGGGCACTATAGTGGACCATTTATTCTTCTGGGTGCACTATAGGGGGTCATTTATACTACTGGGTGCACTATAGGTGACCATTTATACTACTGAGGGCACTATATGGGACTATTTATACCACTGGGGGTACTATAGGGGCCATTTACACTACTGGAGCACTATAGGGGACCTTTTATAGTACTGGTTCTACTATAGAGGACCATTTATACTACTGGGGGCACTATAGGGGCAATATTTATGACTGGGGGAACTGTAGGGGGCCATTTACACTGCTAGGGTCACCATAGGGGACCGGTTATGCTACTGGTTGCACTGTAGGGGGCCATTTATACTACTCTGGGCATTAAAAGGGACAATTTAATCTACTGGGGGCACTATAGGGGCCATTTATACTACTGGGGGGGGGGACTGTAGGGAGCCATTTACACTGCGAGGGGTACCACAGGGGACCATTTATACTTTTTGGGGCCTTATAAGGGACCATTTATACTACTGGGGGCACTATAGGGTGCCATTTAAACTAAAGGTGGCAGCATAATGAGCCATTTATATTAATGGTGGCTGTTCTGTCCCCACATGAAGGCGAATGAAGGTGTAACTGATAATGACTTTGTGACTGTCCTACCTTCGTATCCAAGCAGTGGAGCAGACCGGACCGGCAGATGCTCAGGTTAGATGGATCCAGACGTAGACATGAGGATGCAATCAAACGTGGGTTTATTTGATCCAGAGCAGTGACATACGGTGATGCAATACAGGAATGCAATAGATGCTGTGATGTGGATGTCTTTCCTGAGGCTAACTGCTGGTCAAAACTGATGCCTTCACAAGCCGAGGTGTGTGTCTCCAGTCATAAAGGAATGCAGCACTGAAAATGGCTACAGGAAGTGACTTGGCTGAAAACCGAAAGAGTCAGCCAAGAGATCCCATCTGAGGCCCAAGCTCCTCTGCACAGGTAGACTGTCCAGTCCCAAGTTAATGTCCTTGAATCCTGGTGCATGATCGCCTGATTCGAAGGGCCTCATAACGGCCAGGCTGTTTGAAGCAATTTTGTGTAGTCTAAGTTTAGCTTGGTACAACATACTTTGAGTCCTTTTGAGCAGATCGATAGCCGCTTCTTCAGTCGGTAGTGATTTGAGTCCATAGTCTACGTAGAAGTCCTTTTCTACAAAGTCTCTGGCGTCTTTACCGTACTCGGATTCTCCCTCTAATGCAGTTCGCCGAAGGCCGTAAGTTGCCACGCCAGGTGAAGGGCTGTTTCCAAATACGTGTACCCTCATTCGATATTCTGCCATCTCTGTGTTGGTGTCGTTATTCTTGTACCACAGAGACCTGAGGAAATTCCGGTGGTCCTCTCTGACTACGAAACAGTGGAACATCTGTTCAATGTCAGCGGTGATGGCAACGAGCTCTTTTCTGAACCTCATCAGCACTCCAACTAGGTTATTCGTCAGATTAGGACATCATTAAGAGATACACCTTGATGTTTGGCACTTGAGTCGAAAACAACCCTAATTTGATTAGGTTTCCGTGGGTTATACACTCCAAATGAAGGCAAGTACCAGCACTCGTCGTTCTTCTCTAAGGATGGAGCTGGTTCTGCATGGTTGTTGCGGAATATTTTGTCGATAAAGGCAACGATGTGTTCTCTCATCTCAGGCTTACTGTTCATGGTACGCTGAAGAGAGTTAAATCTAGACAGAGCTTGTTCCCTATTGTTCGGGAGTCTCACCCTGGTAGCTCATTAGGGTAATGGAGAAACCCAGTGATTGGTTTCGTCTTTAAGGAACTCATTGTCCATTATTTTGATAAATTCTCTGTCCTCTACTGACAAAGCTACTTTATCATCGTCCTTGCTTGTGTAAAAGACTAATCTTTCCAAGTTGTCGGCAAGGAAGGGAGGAATGTCGTCAGGTGGTTGTATGAGGTCTGGAGGCTTCTCTTTCACCTCATAGTGATGAGGGCAAGGCTTAATGCAAGTTGTGCGTCCATCTCCACGCACGTACGTTTTATAAGAGCGGATTCTTGGTTGATCCAAGCATACATTTCCTATGACCACCCATCCCAAGTCCAGTCTCTGGGCGTATGGTGCATAGTCGGGACCATTACACTGTTGACGCACCTTGTGTACCCTTAGATTGTCTCTGCCAAGCAGGAGTAGAATCTCGGCGTTGTTGTCCATAGGTGGGATAACGTTGGCTAGGTGCCTTAGGTGTGGATGGTGAAATGCAGCTTCCGGGGTAGGAATTTCATCCCTATGGTTGGGTATTTGATCGCATTCGATCAGCGTTGGTAGAGGTATTTCCGTATTCCCACTGACGGAACAAGCGATGAATCCTTGTGCCCTCCTGCCGCTAGTCTCTATGCGACCCGAGCAGGTGTTTAAGATGTAGGGTTCCGACGGTCCCTTTATTCCAAAGGCTTCAAAGAATTTAGGTCCTGCTAGGGAACGGTTGCTTTGGTCGTCAATGATGGCATACATTTTTACTGCCTTTTCTGGTAGCCGCTCCGGGTAGACCTTGATTAGGCATATGCGGGCACAACATTTCTCACTCTGGCCCTCCCCACATACGTCATAAGCATGAGCAGGAAACAGCAGTGGCTGTGTTAGCGTGGTTCTGGGGCTCCCCGCCATGACTTTGAGCAGGACTGGTGGTGACAGCAGCCGGTGAATCCCTTGTGAGTGGAGTTGGGTGCATAGCTGAGGCATGTCTTTCACTATGACACTTCTCACACTTAATAATGGATTTACAGTCCTTAGCCATGTGCTCCAATGAAGCGCAGCACCTGAAACATACCCCAAGCTCGGTGAGGACTTTCTTGCGCTCCTGTATGGTTTTGGATCTAAATCCTCTGCACTTGTTCAGTGAGTGTGTTTTTTTTATGAATGGGACATTCACGATTGAAGGCCTTGTCTCCTGATGAGGTAGTGTACTGTCTACCAGTGGGTACTGCAGATGATGGTAGGTTAGTCTTTCTAACATTCACGCTGCTCTTAAAGTCTCTGTGTTTATGCACAATACTTTCATACCTCGATGATGGTGTCACTGAAGCTGTAGTATTGAACTCCAGGAAGTCAAGGCTGGGGTCATTCCTCATCTGGGACGGTTCATCGATGAACCTACAGAAATGAATAAATGGGGGAAAAGTGACGTCATGCACTCTTTTGTACCTTGAGAGTGATGCCGCCCACTTCTCTTGCAGGCTGTATGGTAGCTTCACGACAATTGGGTTCACCCCATGGGCTGTATCCAGGTAGCACAGCCCGGACAGACGAGGGTCTCTTTTGGCAAGCTCCAGTTCCATGAGCAAATCACTTAAATCCTGAAGCTTATGGACATCCTTGAGACTGATCTTGGGGACGTTCTGCAGTCTCCTGAATAGTGCCTTCTCTATTGCTTCTGCACTGCCAAAGGTGCGTTCGAGTCTCTGCCAGGCTGCAGCGAGACCTGCTTCTGCTTGTCCCACATAGACAGTTCTAAGGCTCTTGATGCGATTTGTGGAGCCTGGGCCCAGCCAGTTGATCAAGAGGTCGAGCTCCTGCTCTGCGGTTAGGTTGAGGTTGGTGATGGCGGCTTTGAAGGTTGCCTTCCAGGCTCTGTAGCTCTCCGCACGGTCATCAAATTTTGAGAGACTGGTGTTAATTAGCTCTCTGCTCACCATAAACCTGGCAAACTCAGACATATCTGATTTCTCACTGCTTGTTGCCATGACAACTTGTGATGCCCCTGGGGCGTATAGGCTGCGTGGCGTGAAAGGGTGAGATGCTTCCGAGTAGAATGATGTTGCTGCAGGGTTGAGCTGTGGTTTAGCCTCTGTAGATTTTGATGACTGCTGCTTGAGCTGTGGAGGTAGGCCAGGAAACACCTGGTAGCCATCTTGCTGTAATAACTGCCCTTGCGTATTTTGTAAAAAACCGCACCGGTAGCCTTGGTCTCTATATAGAGACCAAGGCTACCGGTGCGTTTTTTTTTACAAAATACGCAAGAGGACTTTCTTCAATTTTCAACTTTTTCATCTGCTATAAGCATCTGAAGACGTCCCATACCGCTTGAAAGGTTTTTGCATTCACCAACTACCCACAAAGTGGACTAAACCAGTGTTGATACATTCAGCATTACCGCAAATTTAAACCTTGTTGCATCCACTGCCGCTGGCCTGACAGGCTCAGGTAACTACCAGCTCAGCTCAGCTCAACCAGCTTCCGTGTGCTTGACGGCTTCAGGCGCTTACGTCATTAACCAGCGATCAACTACCTGGCTGGACACGTGGGACGCTGAGAGAGAGATAGACGCTGAACAAGCGGATCCGAGGTCTTGCTTGCAAGTTAAAAGTAAAAAGTAAGTGGAATATTGTTAAACAAGTGCGGTCACTAGCTGTTACAGGACATTTGAATAGAGAACCTTCCTTGTGAGAATTGCAGCAAGGACGTACTGGAACCTTTGTTGCAACTTTGTTTCAACTATCCGGCAAATTGATATCCATGTCCTGGACATTCAAGCGTTAATTGAATATTCTTTGCAGCCGCACTCTAGCCATTTGGTCCTATGCTTAGGAGTACTCCAGCTATTTAGGTTTGTGCGTGAGCTCCGCACATATTTACCTATTTTTATACAATTATTCATGTATGTATGCTGATATGATGACACAAAGATAGTTTGTTTCAGTGTATTAATAAATTTTATGCAGAAATACCGTGAGCCAGCCTATATTATTATTGATAGAACAGTACATCTGCCAGGACCTGTGATGACATCATCTTCAGCATCACAGGTCCTGCAGGATTGAAAAGGTACATCTGCCAGGACCTGTGATGACATGATCACAGGTCCTTCAACCCCTAACAGCAAGTATTAGAAGTTCACAATCAGCTCTGCATTGATCCATACAGACTGGAATGGAGTGGTAAGAGGAGGTCCTCCACTTCTTGTCATTTTACCCCCCCCCCCCCCCCCCCATGCCCTGTTTTTACTGATTGCACACTCATGTATAATACTTCAGACAGGTACAGTGACCACTACCTCATGTACCTCCCACACAGTGACCATAATGCATAACTGACCACATATTTCTATAAACAATGCATCTACAGTATTATACCTTGTATGCCTCACATCTAAATATATATATATATATATATATATATATATACACATACACACACACACACACACACACACACACACACACCTACATACACACTGCATATATTAAACAGTATTATAGATGCAATATATACAGATATATAGTATATAGCAGTGTACTGATATGTTAGGTACAAGGTATAATAGATGAAGTGTGTACAGATATATAGTATATACAGCAGTGTACTGATATGTGAGGTACGAGGTATAATAAAGGCAGTGTGTACAGATATATAGTATATACAACAGTGTACTGATATGTTAGGTACGAGGTATAATAGATGAAGTGTGTACAGGTATATAGTACATACAGCAGTGTACTGATATGTTAGGTACGAGGTATAATAGATGAAGTGTGTACAGGTATATAGTACATACAGCAGTGTACTGATATGTTAGGTACGAGGTATAATAGATGAAGTGTGTACAGGTATATAGTACATACAGCAGTGTACTGATATGTTAGGTACGAGGTATAATAGATGAAGTGTGTACAGATATATAGTATATACAGTATTGGATTGATATGTGAGGTACGAGCTGTATTTTATACCTCACATATCAGTACACTGCTAAATTTACTATATACCTGTACACACTGCATCTATTATACCTAGCACCTCACATATCAGTACACTGCAATATATACAATATATCTGTACACACTGCATCTATTATACCTCGTACCTCACATTACACTACTGTATATACTATATAGCTGTACAGACTGCATATAATATACCCTGTACTGCACATATCAGTACACTGCTGTATACACTATACATCTGTACACACTGCATCTATTATACCTCTTTTGTCTGCCAGGCCTGTTTTGTAATCCTAATCCGGCCCTGATGCATAAATTATAAAACGCAGTGGCAAACATAGTTCATGGAACAAAGAGAGAGGCCTGGAATGGATAGTGGGAGGGGCTATAAAAGGGGAATGGGGGCCCAATTTAGATTCTTGCTATGGGGCCCAGTGATTTCTATGTACGCCCCTGTCTGTAGGACCGCGAGGAATGTTTGGATGAATGCGATCTGTGTGATCTAGTTTCTTGCAAATGAGAGATGCGGACTTCCACTTTATCTTCAGCATCCAGCACCATGGCGTCTCTTTGTCTATCTATTGATTCTGCCTTGCACAATTCTGACGGGGCTTCTTCAATATTAGAGTCTTTTAGAAAGGTTATATACCTTTTGGACAGTCTCTTGTATCTTTCATGGGCTCGTTCAGCCGCCCGACGGCAACTTGTAAACTGGTGGCATCGCCTGAGGAGGACTTAAGTCCTGATATGAGGGAGGAAACTCGTTCCCATAGCTCTTCCAGGTTGTCACATAGCTCATCTTTCCTGGTATGATAATTTTCCGTGATCTTTATAGTTGGTTTGAGAGAGCGCCTTGGTCGCGTGACTTGGTCTGCTGGAAGTGTGGGTTCTACCTCCAGCTCTTCATAATGATCAGTATCAGGTTGCATTTGCTTTGTTTCATCACTGGGGAACTGTACGAGGTCCTTTTCGGCCATTTTTATTTAAGGTGCGCTGTCTCTTTAAGAAAATGAACTTTTGAATTGGGGGCTGAAAATTGCAGTGCGGCTCAGATGAGGCACCCCGATGAGTTTCCCAAGGTGTTTTGAGTGAATTGCGGGGTTTTGGTTTGAGGAAGGCCACGCGTGTGTGAACAGTTCTTATATCATGCAAGCAAGGGTTAATATAGGATGTAGAAAGTGGCTTGGCGAGTAGTGGAGGACTTCCAGGCGAGAGTATATCTACTGCGGACACGCCGTGCTTCCCCTTAGGCTTATGGGACATGCACTGTTGCTGGGCAGATTTGCTGGGAGTGGGCCTGTTGCAGGGGAGGTTCCCGAGTGTGGCACTGGGCACTGAGGGAACCTGTAGCCGGGCATTGGACATTCAGACGGATATTGACTGGGGTATAAGGCTTTAAGGCAGTTTTTGACTGTTCTGTCCCCACATGAAGGCGAATGAAGGTGTAACTGATAATGACTTTGTGACTGGCCTACCTTCGTATCCAAGCAGTGGAGCAGACCGGACCGGCAGATGCTCAGGTTAGATGGATCCAGACGTAGACATGAGGATGCAATCAAACGTGGGTTTATTTGATCCAGAGCAGTGACATACAGTGATGGAATACAGGAATGCAGTAGATGCTGTGATGTGGATGTCTTTCCTGAGGCTGGTCAAAACTGATGCCTTCACAAGCCGAGGTGTGTGTCTCCAGTCACAAAGGAATGCAGCACTGAAAAAGGCTACAGGAAGTGACCAGGCCCAAGGCTGCTAAAACCACGCCCAGAGATAAAACTTTATAGACAACGAACGAGACGTGCAGCATACGAATTCCGGCCAGCAGATGGCAGCAGAGAACAATAGATAGAAACAACATGGTAAAAGGAGATGATAATGCAGTGCAGGAATTAAACTTGAAAAGAACAGCACAGTGGCACTTTAGTGGACCAGTTATACCACTGGGGGTACTATAGGGGGCATTATATTACTGAGGGCACTATAGGGGGCATTTATACTACTTGGTGCACTATAGGGGACCATTTATACTACTGGTGGCACTATAAGGGATCGTTTATACTACTGAGGTCACTATATGGGACCATTTATACCACTGGGGTTACTATCGGGGGCCATTTACACTACTAAGTTGCCCTATAGAGGATCATTTATACTACTGGGGGCACTATAGGGGCCATTTATACTACTGGGGGTACTGTAAGGGGCCATTTATACTACTGGCGACACTCTAGGGGGTCATTTATACTACTGGGGGCATTTTGGAAACTACACCCCCCAAGGAATTTTTAAGTGGTGTAGTGAGCACTTGACCCAACAGGTGTTTCATAGAATTTATAATACTTGGCTATGAAAATGAAAAATGTTATTTTTCTACAAGAAAATAGTGCCTTATGCCCAAATTTTCTTTGTCACACAAAAGGATAACAGGGATATATCCGCCAACAATTTTCTGCACCATCAATGCAGAAAAATATATTCAGGTTCTAGAACAACATATGCTCCCATCCAGACGTCATCTCTTTCAGGGAAGACCCTGCATTTTTCAACAAGATAATGCCAGACCACATTCTGCATCAATCACAACATCATGGCTGCGTAGGAGAAGGATCCGGGTACTGAAATGGCCAGTCTGCAGTCCAGATCTTTCACCTATAGAGAACATTTGGCGCATCATAAAGAGGAAGGTGCAACAAAGAAGGCCCAAGACGATTGAACAGTTAGAGGCCTGTATTCGACAAGAATGGGAGAGCATTCCTATTTCTAAACTTGAAAAACTTTTCTCCTCGGTCCCCAGACGTCTGTTGAGTGTTGTAAGAAGAAGGGGAGATGCCACACAGTGGTGAAAATGGCCTTGTCCCAACTTTTTGGGGATTTGTTGACACCATGAAATTGTGATTCAACATATTTTTCCCTTAAAATGCTACATTTTCTCAGTTTAAACTTTTGTTCCGTGATTTATGTTCTATTCTGAATAAAATATTAGAAGTTGGCACCTCCACATCATTGCATTCAGTTTTTATTCACGATTTGTATAGTGTCCCAACTTTTTTGAAATCCGGTTTGTACATGGTCAAATATAATATTACTGTCCCTTAGGAGTAGAAATAACACGTGAACCAATTGACCCTTGTGTAGTTCCCACGCCTACCTAGTGGGACACTACACAAGCTGTAGTTTTTATTGGCACTATTTTGGGGTACATTTGGATTTCTGATGACTTTTTATCAAATTTTTTTGGGAGGTCAAGTCACAAGAAAAAATGTTTGGTGTCCTTTTTCTATATATTTTTTTACACGTTCACTTGATGGGGTAGATAAAAAAAAAAATCATGTTTGTGTGTTGCAATTTTCTTACAGCTTTATATTTTACATTTTATTGCTATGGTCTTGTGTGAAGCAACTCATTTTTTGCGGGATGAGGTGACGTTTTTATTGCTACCATTTTGGGGTATATACAACTTTTTGATCAATTGACATTTTTGGGAGGTGGGGTAAAGCTGTTTTGGCGTAATGTTTATTTATTTATTTTTACGGCGTTCACCTGATGGTATAGAGCCGGTCGTTATGGATGAGGCGATACCAAATATGCAGATTATATTATTTTTTTTTCCCTAAAACACTTTATTATTTTACATTTTTATTTTGTCTACCTCATAAGGTCATACAAGACCTCTGAGGGACATTTTCCTTCACTTTTTTTTCTCCACCTACTATTGATTTCTTCTGTAACTGGGGCTGACATAGTAGTCTCAGTTACAAGGAAATGACACTCCCCAGAAAGGCTATACTGCAGTTTACAGCGCTGTACAGCCCCAGTGCAGGGCTGATCGAGGTCTGTGGAAGACCTAACAGCTTCTGCACTCCCCAGGGTCCGGTCATCACTTCCTTGCACCATGTATACAGCGATCCAGAAGGCAGGGACACCCAGGAACGGTTCCTGCCTTCTCTATGGGGAGCCCTGTTATCACTGACAGCGGGCCCCCGACACACTTTTAGCGTGCAATTGTGATCTCTGAATGGACATTCTAAAACGGCCATTCAGAAATAAACCCGACTGCCCAGGACATTTATAGTCAATGGGCAGTTGGGAAGTGGTTAAGTTACTGGGTGCATTAAAATTATTAGGGTCACTATGTGGGAGCATTGTAACTACGGGGAGCACAATAGAGGGGTCCTATTATATTCATAATTTTAAACATCACATGGAATACATTATAAAGCCTGATGTGCCATGGGATGTTCAAGATTACGATTTTGCGTGAGAAGCATACCCACTACCGCTCATTTGTTCAGAGACTAAGAAGCTGCGAAGGAGGAAGGATAAGGAGGCGATTGGAGGAAGCAGCATAAATAGAACCAGTGATTTTTGTGTTACCCCTAAGCTTTCCTTTATTACAGCGCGGACCCCAACCCCTTTTTTATACGTTTTGGACTGAAAGAAGTGGGGACCTACTTCTACAAAGGGACTGCAGCTAATATCAGCACGCAATCTAATACACAAAACCTTTGTATATATGGGACTCTATGTTGGAGTGGGGTGGAGTTATGTTATTTACATGGGACTGAATGTTGAGGGGGTGATGCTATTTACATGGGATTGCATGTTGGAGGTCGATGGGGCAGAGTTATGATATTTACATGAGACTGTGCGTTGGAGGTGGCTGGGGAGGGGAGTGTTGAAGGCAGCAGTGGTAGGGAGTGATGTTATTTACATGGGACCGTATGTTGAAGGCAGCAGTGGTAGGGAGTGATGTTATTTACATGGGACTGTATGTTGAGGGGGCAATATTATTTACATTGGACTCCATGTTGAAGGCAGCTAGGGAGTAAGTGATGTTAATTACATGGGACTGAATGTTGAGGGGTGATGTTTATATAGGACTCCATGATGAAGACAGCTGGGGGAGGGAGTGATGTTATTTACATAGGACTGTATGTTGATGGCGGTTTTGGGAGGGAGTGATGGATCTCCTGGGCACCCGTAGAAGGTAGGTCCCCGATGCCGTGCAAGGCATTGGGCAGCCTCTGCACGGCATCGGGCTGCCTTCTGACACATCGAGTCCCCGCCACAGCAGCGCGGGGACTCGATGCACTCACTCACCCGCCAGAAACAACTTCTATTTCGCTGTCAGCGCGGACCACGGCATAGAAGGGGTTAATCCGCCGGCATCGCTGTAAACAGCGATGTCGGCAGATACAGCAGGGGTCCGGCTATCAGGGACTGCCGGACCCCTGCACCGCACCGGTGCACGCCCGATCAGCCCGCCGTGCATGTACGGCGGAATGCATTCTGGCAATGCATCCCCCGTCGTACATGCATGGCATTTTGCGTTAAGGGGTTAATGGGACTTGAGGGGCAATATTAAAATGGGGGACTATCTGTATGGCACTGTTATTGCTGCAGTATAGTGTTTGGGAGCATTGGGGAGCACAGTGGACACAGTATTAGGGGGGCAGCAGGATAACAATGTTGGGGCAGGAGGAGGATGAGAGAAAAGTGAGAAATCTAAGATGTCTGTGTGGTAAACGCAGAGAGAAGATGTGGCTGAAAGAAATCATCATGGCGGTCTGGGCTGACTGAAGAAGATGGGGAAAGAGAGCGTCTACATCAGAGGAGACATCCCTGGATGTTAGAGGTATGTGGCGCTGTGTTCTCCTGTATGTTTGTTAGTGGTAAATGTAAAGTCCATCTAAATATGTCTTCAATGCTGGGTGGGGGGTTGATTGGAGAAGCAATTTGGCACATATTCATTGTGAATGCATGTTATACTTACCCCTTTCTCCAGCGCCATTCCCTGCAGCTGTGGTCCGTTCCCTCCTGCCGCGGGGACTTACTGGTATACGGCATGTTACCGCTACAGCCAATCTCCTCTCAGTGGTCTAATGCTGAGGACAGTGACTGGCTGCAGTGGTCACATCATGCCATACCCGTGCACATCACTGACACTGTACTTGCCGGATATATACCTGTCAGTTTTCATTTACATGGCCGCAGCTATGATGTCAGAAAGTCTGACAAGTCGCATTCATTATCACAGCAGCCATGAAACAAAGCACTCAGACTAGAGCGGCGGGGATGAAACAGATGAGAATTGTGGATGTCTTTCCACATGCTGCTGCCAGATTTTATCTACTGGACAACCCCTTTAATTCTGGGGTGTGTGTGATTCAAGGGCATTCTGTTTACACATTTTGAGGGCGTGGAATAGGAGTGTGGTCTCTAAAAAGGGACAGAGCGTATGTCCGGAAAAATTTAGGATGTCTGTGATTTTTGGTTAACCACTCCTGACATGACAGTTTTTATAGCTTCATGCATTCCCCATGTAATAACAATTCTGGAACATCTATTCTTATGACCGTATGTTGTGCCATTCCTTTATTATTTCTAAGTTGTGAATGAATTGCTAGCCGTCTGCAGTAAAGGTACAGAGGGGTGGTAACAAGTTGGGGGGGTGTCCCTGAGTCTGTACAGGGACTTCCCCATAACTGGTTAACACCCTCTATACCCTTACTGCAGACTGCTAGCAATTCATTAATAACTTCTAGCAGGAGTAATAAAAGAATGGCACACCATAGAGCCATAAGAATGGAGGCTCCAGAATTGTTATTACATGGGGATGCATGAAGCTATTAAAACTGGCATGTCAGGGGTGGTGACAGGTCCTCTTTAAGTCGTCCAGAAAAATGTAAGAGGAAGGTTGGCAACCCTGGCACAGTGTGCATTCAGTTTTTGTGGAACTTCCAAAAATAGCTGAGCCACTCCCATAGAAATGAATGGAGGGCGGCTGCGCATGCGCGGTGCACTCTCCTTCACTTTGGGAGCTCTGCACTAGAGATAGGTGCGGATCCAGGTGGTGGGATTAGGGTTGCCACTTTTCCCAACAGAAAATAGCCGCCAAATGTGGTTGTGGGGGCGTGGATTAACATGGGGTGTTAAGTCGCTGTCATACTGTGACTCCCTGTAATATTGATGCCTTCATTAATGCGGCCCGAATTAATAATGCCTCCATTAGTGCCCCTCAGAATTAATAGGGCCCCCATTAGTGCCCCACCTCAAGTAATAAAAATGCCCCATTAGCACCCACAGAATTAATTCCCCCCATTAGTGCCCCCCCAGTAAGAGTAATAGCCCTATTAGTGCAACCCAAAATCAATAATGCCCCCATTAGTGGCTCCTAGTAATATTAATGCCTCCAGTAATAGTATTGCCCCTATTAGTGCGCCCCAGAATTAATGCCCCCCATTAGTGCCCCCCAGTAAGAGTAATGGCCCCATTAGTGCAACCTGGAATTAATAATGCCCCCATTAGTGCCCCCTAGTAAGAATAATGCCCTCATTAGAGCCTCCCAGTAAGATTATTGCCCCATTAGTGCCCCACAGTAATATTAATGCCCCTAGTAATTGTAATGCCCCTATTAGTGCGCCCCAGAATTAATAATGCCCGCTATTAGTGCCGCCCAGTAATAGTAATGCCCCTATTAGTGCGCCACAGAATTAATAATGCCCTCATTAGTGTCCCCCCAGTAAGCATAATGCCCTCATTAGTGCCCGCCAATAAGAATAATGCCCCCATTAATGCCCCCCAGTAAGAATAATTAGAGAAATGCAGCTCAGCAATCCAAAAGTTTCTTCAATATTTTGAAGTGAGCATCAATATACTACTCACCACCACGAGGTACTTTTAAAGTGCTGTCATTTCTGTATTTATGCGGGATGATTAAGGGGGCGTGTCCTCTGAAACGTCCCACGGATGGAGCAGGAAAGTCAATGTTCTCTAAATGCTATAGTATGAAGTATGGATTGACGTCAGAGGTCTGAATCCAGAAATGATGGCACTTTAAAAGTACCTTGTGGTGGTGAGTAGTATATTGATGCTCACTTTGATATACTGAATGCACTTTTTGATTGCTGAGCTGCCGTTATTATAAGTTCTATTTATCTTTCAGCACAATATAATAGACAGTAGCGGGCACCAGCAAGTTGTGGCGTGGGCACAGCTCCTGAGCCCACTCCATCACCGCAATGTAATATTACCGCGCCTGGTGCTAACTACCTTCATGCCGCCACACATAGTCAGAAGGGGTTAAGGAAAAGTAGTTCTCAGGTAAGTGTCTCTATAAATAATAATAAGGGATTACTCAGGCTCTCTAGTCTCTGGGCTTTTCAGGCATGCAGGGATCCACCATTTCTGTTTTCTAGAAGAAAGGTCAAGAAGGAGATGAGGACATGTCAGGGTCAGTGTAATGGGATGTATAGTAACAATAGGGTGACCCTATAAACCTACCCCCATCTACCCCAACCCCCATACTTACAGCTAACATGCCAGATTACAGGAATGTCACCGCTATCACTACTTCAAGAAATAGTGCCACCCCTGCCACAGGATATGTGTGGTATTGCAGCTTAGATATATTGAGGGAAATTCATCTAAACTGGTTTAGTTGCCCATAGCAACCAATCAAATTAAATCTTTCACTTTTTACAGCTCCTCTGAAAGATGAAATGTGAAATCTGATCGGTTGCTATAGGCAACTAACCCGATGTTCCTTTACACCAGTTTGATAAAATCTCCCCCCTGGAGCTAACCTGTAATCGCACAAACAGCCTTCAGACAGGGGTGGCGCTGTTTCTATAAGAAAGCAGCCATATTTTCCTGATCCAGGACTGCTGAGGACGTCGGTGTAAGTGGATGTATAGTGACAATAGGGTTACCATATGATAGACAGAGTCTGTAACTGGAGCCTGTATGGCAGGACATAGGGGGAGATTTATGAAAACTGGTGTAGAAGTACCACTGGATTAGTTGCCCATAGCAACCAATCAGATTCCACCTTTTATATTTCACAGCTGCTTTGGAAAATGAAAGGTTGAATCTGATTGGTTGCTGTGGGCTGCTAAGCCAGTTTTCCTTTACTCCAGTAAGCTTGGAGCTTGTATGGCAGCACAAGGACCCTATATAACAGTTTCTGGAGCCGACATGACAGTTACTCCACCTGTATGGCAGTAGATGGAGCCTGTATGGCAGTACATGGAGCCTGTATGGCAGCACAAGGACCCTATACAACAGTTTCTGGAGCCGACATGACAGTTACTCCACCTGTATGGCAGTAGATGGAGCCTGTATGGCAGCACAAGGACCCTATACAACAGTTTCTGGAGCCGACATGACAGTTACTCCACCTGTATGGCAGCACATGTAGTCTATATGGCAGCACATGGAGCCTGTATGGCAGCACATGGAGCCTGTATGGCAGCACATGGAGTCTATATGGCAGTACATGGAGCTTGTATGGCAGCACAACGACCCTATATAACAGTTACTGGAGCCAGTATGACAGTTACTCTACCTGCATGGCAGTAGATGTAGCCTGTATGGCAGCATAGTCTGTATGGCAGCACATGGAGCCTGTATGGCAAAATATGGAGTCTGTATGGCAGAATATGGAGTCTGTATGGCAATTACTGGAGCCTGTATGACAGCACATGAAGCCTCTGGCAGTATATGGAATCTGTATGGCAGTATATGGAATCGGTATTGTAATATTTGGAGTGCGTATAATATATACACCATTTATCTCTTTACTTACACAGTTATATTGTCCATTTTTCTCTTCTCTTCTTTCTTTGGCACTTTACTCACTATGTGACAAATAAGATAGGACATCACATATATAGGACAGTAAATCATAGAAACTAATGATAAGGACAGGAGCCTTGGAAGAAGATACTTACACTCCACCTTCACATAGAATCCTGAGGAAGGTTCCGGGCAGCAACTCCTTACAGTTGTGTTCAAGATTATTTAACCCCCACTGAAATTGAGTGTTTTGGCCAGTTTGACATTGATTTTGATCATTTCAGTCATCTTGTTTACAATTAAATCAAAGAGGCACTTGTAAGTCAGACAAATATAACATAACATTTATAATGAAATAACCACAAATGTCTTTTCTGTGCTCACATCATTATCAGTTTTATTCAACCCCCAAGTGACATTCAATCTTAGTACTTAGTAAAACATCCTTTTCCAGTTACAACAGCTTTTAAATGTGAAGCATAGCTTGACACAAGTGTCTTGCAGCGATCTACGGGTATCTTCGCCCATTCTTCATGGGCAAAAGCCTCCAGTTCAGTCACATTCTTAGGCTTGCGCGCTGCAACTGCTTTCTTTAAGTCCCACCAGAGGTTCTCAATCGGATTTAAGTCTGGTGACTGCAATGGCCACTTCAAAATATTCCAGCCTTTAATCTGCAACCATGCTCTAGTGGACTTGGAGGTATGCTTGGGATCATTGTCCTGTTGAAAGGTCCAACGTCTCCCAAGCCTCAGGTTTGTGACGGACTGCATCACATTTTCATCCAATATCTCCTGGTACTGAAGAGAATTCATGGTACCTTGCACACGCTGAAGCTTCCCTGTACCTGTAGAAGCAAAACAGCCCCAAAGCATGATTGACCCCCCCCCCCCCCCCCCGCCATGCTTCACAGTAGGCAAGGTGTTCTTTTCTGCATAGGCCTTGTTCTTCCTCCTCCAAACATAGCGTTGATCTATGGGCCCAAACAGTTCTAATTTTGTTTCATCAGTCCACAGAACACTATCCCAAAACTGTCCACATGACTTTTGGCATACTGCAGTCGACTCTTCTTATTCTTTGGAGACAGCAAGGGGCTGCGCCTGGGAGTTCTGGCATGGAGGCCTTCATTACGCAGTGTGCGCCTTATTGTCTGAGCTGAAACCTCAGTACCCACATCTGACAAATCTTTTTTCAGTTCCTCAGCAGTCACACGGGGACTTTTCTCCACTTTGCGCTTCAGGTAGCGCACAGCAGTCGAAGTCAGCATCTTCTTTCTGCCACGACCAGGTAGCGTTTCAACAGTGCCCTTTGCCTTGAATTTGCGAATGATGCTTCCTATGGTGTCTCTTGGTATGTTTAACATCTTTGCAATCTTCTTATAGCCATTGCCCTTCCTGTGAAGAGAAATCACCTCTTCTCTTGTCTTCCTGGACCATTCTCTTGACTTCACCATGTTTGTAAACACACCAGTAAATGTCTAGAAGGAGCTGAGTATCACAGTCCTTTTAAATCTGCCTAATTGGTGCTTATTATGCTTGATTGCTGCTCCTTGACATCCACAGGTGTTTTCAATACCTGATCGAAAACACTTGAATGAACCTCTGTTCTTAAGAGTGGTAGTCTTTAAGGGGTTGAATAATTGTGTCAATGAAGAAATCACAAAAAAAAACGTTTTTGTCATACAGTATTAAATAATTGATGTCATTTTAGTTGCATTTGGTTCTTTAAAAAGTCCTTGTAAGATTTCATTCTGAACACAATTACAAATGTACACTAAATTCCCTAAAACCCTTTACAGCATTGGGGGTTGAATAATTTTGAACACAACTGTATATAATGTCAGTACAAGCTTCTATGACATCACTCATAGCAACAGCTAAAGGTAACCAGGGGCGGGGCCAGAAAACCTTCTATAATGGAGAGAATAGCATTATATACAATTTATATGTAGAGTAATTGCTGCCACTCAGAAAAACTCAAGAAAGGCCAAGTTCGACGACTGGACCTATTTACTCCCAAAATGATATGGCAAATGTACTGATCCCCTAGGGGACAAAGGGGTAAAACTTAACATTTAATATAGATGCTTCTAAAATAGTAGACGCTAGAGGATGAACCTCTTTAACAAACAACAATGAAACAGCCCAGAGGGCCTAGACTAAACAAACACAGTATGGTGAATGATACCAATAAAAAACAGGAACGGTCTCACCCAGATGTGGACGTGGACCGAGGGTTCTCTCAGTCGTTGCTGGAGGTGAAGATGGACTTGTATTGGTAGGTCGCCAAGCTGGAAAATGCCAAGCGTATTCGCCCTGTATGGTTGGAAATGACAGGGCAATAGCCCTAGAAGACCCTATGTGAGGGACAGGGGCTAATACGCCCTACCTATCTATACGAAGAACTTGCCCAGCAAGGGGCGTCCCCGTCCGGTTACCTAGCCCTATGGGGGCGGAATCCCTAAATAAACCCTATATGGGTACTCCCGACGTGTCATGTTTCATTCCGTGAGTGAACTCTTCAGGGGAGATGAATTAAGTAATAACAAGACTATGGATGGGGCTTGTATTACAAAATAGCGATGATAGAGGGAGAGTTTGCTTGAGGTCAGTCAATATAATCGCAGGTGAATGGTCAGTCAGACACAACACCATTGAAAGGCCACAGCAACCCTCTTAGCTAGAGTACAAGTTCACCAGTGGGTGATACCTGTCAGAGTTAAGGTCTGACCCCAGGATGTGTATGATCCAAATGGGCTGTCGGCAAGGAGTGCCCACCTGTCAGCGCCTTTTAAACGTGCCGAATATCGTGCCAGTTTCCCTGTGCCGCCCCACTTCCGGTCACGTGACGCCAGTACTAGGAAGTCACGTGTCCGGTGGAACGCAAGGAAGTGAGCCAGCATACCAGGACGATGTACTCCGGAGTATGCGGCGCCAGAACATGACGTCACACATCACGTGACAAAGCAAGTGATCGAAATACAACTGACTGCAGAGCGCATCGCCGCCAGCACGCCACGCCCACAAACACTTCGCCATAGTAGGAACGGTTATACGTATAAACAGGGGGCGGGACTAGGCACTAAGCGACCACAGTGTCAGATAGTGACTACAGACAACAATGGCAGCAATTGGGGCCCATAGTTGGAGGGATCCCCTGGTAACAACAATGTTAACAAAACCGAACTATTAGAGGCAGGCTTTAGGAGACACCAGCCCCAGGAGGAGCTGACTGGCTAATTGCCAAGAGAGCATAAAGATAAGGAAATGAAGACAGGAAGGGGGAGAAAGAGATAGGAAATTTATATGAAGCAGCCAAAATTTAGCTGCTCATTTAGGCCCAAAGGGGACATAGTATTCGGTTGTATTCCGATCACGTGCTTTGTCACGTGATGTGTGACGTCATGTTCTGGCACCGCATACTCCGGAGTACATCGTCCTGGTATGCTGGCTCACTTCCTTGCGTTCCACCGGACACGTGACTTCCTAGTACTGGCGTCACGTGACCGGAAGTGGGGCGGCACAGGAAAACTGGCGCGATATTCGGCACGTTTAAAAGACGCTGACAGGTGGGCACTCCTTGCCGACAGCCCATTTGGATCATACACATCCTGGGGTCAGACCTTGACTCTGACAGGTATCACCCACTGGTGAACTTGTACTCTAGCTAAGAGGGTTGCGGTGGCCTTTCAATGGTGTTGTGTCTGACTGACCATTCACCTGCGATTATATTGACTGACCTCAAGCAAACTCTCCCTCTATCATTGCTATTTTGTAAAACAAGCCCCATCCATAGTCTTGTTATTACTTAATTCATCTCCCCTGAAGAGTTCACTCACGGAATGAAACGTGACACGTCGGGAGTACCCATATAGCGTTTATTAGGGATTCCGCCCCCATAGGGCTAGGTATCCGGACAGGGACGCCCCTTGCGGGGCAAGTTCTTCAAATAGATAGGAATTTTCCAGCTTGGCTACCTACCAATAAAGTCCATCTCCACCTTCAGCAACGTCTGAGAGAACTCTCGGTCCACCTCTATATCTGGGTGAGAACGTTCCTGTTTTTTATTGGTATCATTCACCATACTGTGTTTGTTTAGTCTAGGCCCTCTGGGCGGTTTCATTGTTGTTTGTTAAAGAGGTCCATCCTCTAGCGTCTAATATTTTAATGTTAAGTTTTACCCCTTTGTCCCGTAGGGGATCAGTACATTTGTAATTGCTGCCACTCATATAAACGCCCATTGTGTTGGATTGTCAATGCAACCCTCTTCTCCCACTCTTCACACACTGATAGCAACACCGCAGGAGAAATGCTAGCACAGGCTTCCAGTATCCGTAGTTTCAGGTGCTGCACATCTCGTATCTTCACAGCATAGACAATTGCCTTCAGATGACCCCAAAGATAAAAGTCTAAGGGGGTCGGATCGGGAGACCTTGGGGGCCATTCAACTGGCCTACGACGACCAATCCACTTTCCAGGAAACTGTTCATCTAGGAATGCTCGGACCTGACACCCATAATGTGGTGGTGCACCGTCTTGCTGGAAAAACTCAGGGAACGTGCCAGCTTCAGTGCATAAAGAGGGAAACACATCATCATGTAGCAATTTCGCATATCCAGTGGCCTTGAGGTTTCCATTGATGAAGAATGGCCCCACTATCTTTGTACCCCATATACCACACCATACCATCAATTTTTTTGCTCCAACAGTCTTGGAGGGATCTATCCAATGTGGGTTAGTGTCAGACCAATAGCGGTGGTTTTGTTTGTTAACTTCACCATTCACATAAAAGTTTGCCACATCACTGAACAAAATCTTCTGCTTAAACTGAGTGTCCTGTTCCAATTTTTGTTTTGCCCATTCTGCAAATTCAGTGCGCCGATCTGGGTCATCCTCATTGAGATGCTGCAGTAGCTGGAGTTTGTAAGGGTGCCATTTGTGAGTAGGTAATATCCGCCGAAGGGATGTTCGACTAATGCCACTCTCCAGTGACATGCGGCGAGTGCTACGCTGTGGGCTCTTGCTGAATGAAGCTAGGACAGCCACTGATGTTTCTTCATTAGAGACAGATTTCATGCGTCCACATTTTGGCAAATCCAACACTGAACCAGTTTCGCGAAATTTAGCAAGCAGTTTGCTAACTGTAGCATGGGAGATGGGTGGTCTCGTAGGGTGTCTTGCATTGAAATCTGCTGCAATGACCCGGTTACTGCGTTCACCAGACATCAACACAATTTCTATCCGCTCCTCACGTGTTAACCTCTGCGACATGTCAATGGCTGTAAACAAAGAGAAATTTGTAAAAAACTCATGAAAGAATAAAGTTACGTTAAAACCAAGCACACCATTGTTTTTCGTGTGAAATTCCCAATAAGTTTGATGTGTCACATGACCCTCTTCCTATTGAAAAAACAAAAGTTGGATTCAAAATGGCCGACTTCAAAATGGCCGCCATGGTCACCACCCATCTTGAAAAGTTTCCCTCCTCAGATATACTAATGTGCCACAAACAGGAAGTTAATATCACCAACCATTCCCATTTTATTAAGGTGTATCCATATAAATGGCCCACTTGTACTTCAAGAGGAATGCCATCGGGGCCAGGGGACTTTCCCAGATTCACACCTTTGATTGCTGCAATGACCTCTTCAAGCGTAATCTCCTCATCAAGAAGCCCCTTATCCAGAGGGGATAACTGAGGGTGAGATACCTCCCCAAGATATGTTTCAAGCTCAGATGGGGTATACTGGGACCTCGAGGTGTACAATTTGCTGTAGAATTCTTTAAATCTATTCAAGATCCCACTGGGATCTTCAACCACAGCACCCCCTGCATCCTGTATGCGAAGCACAGGAGGGGCCATAGTATTGCGACGCATGACCTGAGCCAATACTTTCCCTGTTTTGTTACCATGTTCAAATGCCTGCTGTCTGAGAAAGAGAAACTTACGGTCACTCTTTTCCTGTAAACATAGTATGTATTGTCTACCTTTTAGCATCCAATCTAATCTGTTCTCCTCCGTGGGATCTGAAACATTTTTGTGCTCGGCTGACCTGCAAAGTGTACCCAACTCCTCCTCTTTAAGCGTCGCAGCCTTCTTGATATATGAAATAGAGGATTTAATGAAGCCTCTCAAGAAAGCTTTCAGGGTATCCCACAAGATGAGGGTATCACTATCCCCGTTTTTGTTCAGGTCCAAAAACATTTGCAACTGATCCGGTATGCGGTCATTTATGGTCATCAGGGAGAGCCAGAACGGGTGAATGCGGAGTCTGTGACACCCCGTCAGTCAAAGCTAGCGTTCCCACAACAGGCGCATGATCAGACGGTCCCTGGGGCCCATACTTTACATCGGTGATCATTGAATAAGCTTGCGCATCACTTAGCAAGTAGTCAATACGGGACAATGCCCCTCTGGAGGGCGTGAAGCAAGAAAACTCCCTACTGGTAGGATTTCTCTCCTTCCATACGTCCAGCCACCCCAGGAGTGGCTTGGAACCTATCCAGTCACTCGTCCACCACTAAATTGAGATCTCCCATACACAGCAACCTGGCTGACGGGAATTAAACTGCAAAACCCGCCGCAGCCTGGAGGACAGAGAGGTTGGCAGGAGGAGGAATATACAAGTTTAGTATAACATAGGGAACACCGCTCATGTGTGCATACATGAAGATGTATTTGCCCTCAGGGTCAATCAATTCCTGATGTAGCTCCCATCTAACAGAACGGTGAACAAGCATGGACAACCCTCTAGAATAAGAACTACTAAATGCACTGGCCACCCATTGTGCCCACGGTTTATGTAGTCTACTCCCTGTTTCAGCTGTAAAATGGGTTTCCTGGAGGCATAGAATATGCGGATTATACCTGCGGACATGCGCAAATATTGTTATACGCTTCCTGGGGCCTCCCAGACCGCGCACGTTCCAAGACATAACTGTTACATTAGTCATGAGTGTTGGAGTATAATGAATGGAAGGATGGATCCAGGAAACCCATAGTCACAGAGAATAAGGCTACAACAGTGATGTATGCCACAGCAATAAATGGTGCACCAAGTCACAGAAACACAGTGAAACAGATAACCCAACATGAGAACCCAACAAACTGGGTAGAGAATAAAAATTGAACAGGCATCATTAGAGGCCATAGAGGTGGGGGACCTGCACAGTGTAGAGGTGGAACAAACTAGTGCAGGTGAGAGAACGGACTCCCCAAACAAGTGTGATTGCTTGTAACATAAGTCGGCTGAAACAGTACCTAAAGAATGACCTAGCAGACTTTGCGGGCCTCTCACACCCGCTGGTCCAGATGATCATCAGCCGCATGTGGTCCCAATAAAACAAATAACCCATAGTAGAGAAAAAAGGGAAGGTATATCCGGACCCAAACAGCAACTTAGAGCCCTGCTTAAATAAGTGTCACCTCATCTCTGGGGCGAATTCCGGGGTCTCACGGAGAGCCAATCCTCTGCTTCCCTGGGGTTGTTGAAGAAATGCGATTTCCCTCCATCCAGGACTCTTAGGCGGACGGGGTAGGCCATTGAGTATTGCAAGTTGAGATCTCGCAGGCGCTTCTTGATGGAGGTAAATGTAGCCCGTTTCTTCTGCAATTCCGCAGAGAAATCCGGGTACAGGGAGATGTTTGCTGATCCCAAGGTGATGGTTTGCTTCAATCTTGCCTTGGACAATATGAGGTCGCTGTCTCGCCAATTAAGCATACGGGCGAGGAGCGGTCTAGGGGGGCCCCAGGTGGGGGCATCCGGGCCAGGACACGATGGGCTCTCTCTACTGTGAAGGCCATGGAGAAAGTCGCATCAGGGAACGTAGATTTGAACCAACCTTCCAAAAATGTAGAGGGGTCAGATCCCTCCACCCTCTCAGGCATGCCAAGTATGCGTATATTATTTCTCCTCGCACGGTTTTCGAGGTCATCACAATTCTGGTGCCACAATTCAACCGCGCCTTCAACAGCAGATACTCCAGCCGTTAGGGGCCCGGTTAAGTCCTCCAGCTCAGATTCTCGCTCCTGAGTATGCCAGACCCGCTCTCTCAGATGCTGGACATCATGACGCAGGAAGCCAAAGTCTACTCTGACCTCCTCTATCTTGCCTGTAAGGAACGACTGGCACCCCATGATAGCTGCCATTAGCTGACTGTGGGAAGATTGCAGGGTAAGATCAGGTTCCTCCTCAGTCTCCGTCAGCGAGAGTTGAGCGGACTGCCCTCTTGTCTGTGGCGCACGAGGAGAAGAAGTGGCGGCCGCGCCATGTTGTGTCTCGTGGCGAGCAAACTCTTTAAGGCGGTCAGCTGCCTGTTGCGCCTTTCTAGGACCCATAATCGGGATGCTCGGCTTCCTAAGGCTCCTGGGCACCGGTTCTGGGTGAAAAGGCTGAGTTACAAGCTGCAGAATTAGTCAGGATAAATGGTGGGAGCCGGAGCTGCTCTCAGACATGTCCGGCCATGTCGGCAGTTGGCAACGCCCCCCCGTACAAAAATTTCAAGTGGTAGAAAGGGTACTTTTCAGCAAACAGGTGTCTCACAGAAGACAGAAACACTTGTGAAAGCATTTTAAAGCACACATTTGTGAAAAAAAAAATATATTTACTAGTAGACCCCAATTTTTTTTTCACAACGGGTAAAAAGAGAAAATGCACTCCAGGATGTGTTCTCCATTTTCTCCCTATTTAGGAAACACCCCATATGTGTTTGTAGCCTACTAGATATGAATTTTGCTGACAGGCCTAAATTGGCAGACATGGATTTTAGGTGCCATGTCGCATTAAATAAATTCCTGAGGTCCACAGAAATGAAAAGCCCAAACAAGTGACCTTTATTTCAGAAGGAGCACCCCCTTACGAACATTTTAAGTGGTAGAAAGGGTATATTTCAACAAACAGGTGTCTCACAAAAGACAGAAACACTTGTGAAAGCATTTCAAAGCACACATTTGTAAAAAAAATATATATATATTTACTAGCAGACCCCAATTTTTTTTTCACAACAGGTAAAAGGAGAAAATGCACCCCAGAATGTGTTCCCCATTTTCTCCCCATTCTGTATGGGCGCATAGCAGGCAAACTGCAAAATATAGATTTTGCTGACAGGCCTGAATTGGCAGGCATGGATTTTAGGGGCCATGTCACATTAAAGGAAACCTGTCACTGGGATTTTTTGTATAGAGCTGAGGACATGGGCTGCTAGATGGCCGCTAGAACATCCGCAATATCCAATCCCCATAGCTCTGTGTGCTTTTATTGTGTAAAAAAAACGATTTGATACATATGCAAATTAAACTGAGATGAGTCCTGTACGTGAGATGAGTCAGGGACAGGACTCATCTCAGGTTAATTTGCATATGTATCAAATCGTTTTTTTTACACAATAAAAGCACACAAAGCTATGGGGACTGGGTATTGCAGATGAGCTAGTGGCAATCTAGCAACCAATGTCCTCAGCTCTATACCCAAAATCCAGGTGACAGGTTCCCTTTAAATAAATTCCTGAGGTCCACAGAAATGAAAAGCCCAAACAAGTGACCTTTATTTCAGAAAGAGCACCCCCTTACGAACATTTTAAGTGGTAGAAAGGGTATGTTTCAACAAACAGGTGTCTCACAGAAGACAGAAACACTTGTGAAAGCATTTCAAAGCACACATTTGTGAAGAAAAAATATTTACTAGCAGACCCCAATTTTTCTTTCACAAGAGGTTAAAGGAGAAATTTCACCACAGGATGTGTTTCCCATTTTCTCCCCATTCAGGAAACACCCCATATGTGCTTGTAGCCTGCTGTATGGGCGCATAGCAGGCAAACTGCAAAATATAAATTTTGCTGACAGGCCTGAATTGGCAGGCATGGATTTTAGGGGCCATGTCGCATTAAATAAATTCCTGAGGTCCCCAGAAATGAAAAACCCCAACAATTGACACTATTTCGGAAAGAGCACCCCGTACGAACATTTTAAGTGGTAAAAAGGGTGCGTTTCAACAAACAGGTGTCTCACAGAAGACAGAAACACTTGTGAAAGCATACATTTGTGAAAAAAATATATATTTACTAGCAGACACCCATTTTTCTTTTCACAACGGGTAAAAAGAGATAATGCACCCCAGAATGTGTTCTCCATTTTCTCCCCATTCAGGAAACACCCCATATGTGTTTGTAGCCTGCTGTATGGGCACACAGCAGGCAAACTACTAGATATGAATTTTGCTGACAGGCCTGAATTGGCAGACATGGATTTTAGGTGCCATGTCGCATTAAATAAATTCCTGAGGTCCACAGAAATGAAAAGCCCAAACAAGTGACCTTTATTTCGGAAAGAGCATCCCCTTACGAACATTTTAAGTGGTAGAAAGGGTTTGTTTCAACAAACAGGTGTCTCGCAGAAGACAAAAACACTTCTGAAAGCATTTCAAAGCACACATTTGTAAAAAATTAATATTTACTAGCAGACCCCTTATTTTTTTTCACAACCGGTAAAAGGAGAAAATGCATCCCAGGATGTGTTCCACATTTTCTCCCTATTCAAGAAACACCCCATATGTGCTTGTAGCCTGCTATATGGGCGTATAGCAGGCAAACTGCAAAATATGAATTTTGCTGACAGGACTAAATTGGCAGATATGGATTTTAGGTGCCATGTCGCATTAAATAAATTCCTGAGGTACCCAGAAATGAAAGCCCCAACAAGTGACGCCATTTCGGAAAGGGCACCCCAGTACGAACATTTTAAGTGGTAGAAAGGGTACGTCTCAACAAACAGGTGTCTCATAGAAGACAGAAACTCTTGTAAAAGCATTTCAAAGCACACATTTGTGAACTAAAAATATTTACCAGCAGACCCCAATTTTTTTTCACAAGAGGTTAAAGGAGAAAATGTACATCAGGATGTGTTCCCCATTTTCTCCCCATTTAGGAAACAACCCATATGTGCTTTTAGCCTGCTGTATGGGCTCATAGCAGGCAAAATGCAAAATATAAATTTTGCTGACAGGCCTGAATTGGCAGGCATTGATTTTAGGGGCCATGTCGCATTAAATAAATTCTTGAGGTCCACAGAAATAAAAAAAAACAACAATTGACCCTATTCCAGAAAGAGCATCCCTGTACGAACATTTTAAGTGTAGAAAGGGTACTTTTCAACAAACAGGTGTCTCGCAGAAGACAGAAATACTTATGAAAGCATTTCAAAGCACACATTTGTGAAAAAAATATATTTACTAGCAGACCCCAATTTTTCTTTCACAAGAGGTGAAAAGAGAAATTGCACCACAGGATGTGTTTCCCATTTTCTCCCCATTTAGGAAACACCCCATATGTGCTTATAGCCTGCTGTATGGGCGCATAGCAGGCAAACTGCAAAATATAAATTTTGCTGACAGGCCTGAATTGGCAGGCATGGATTTTAGGGGCCATGTTGCAGCACGCCAGACCTGCAGGGTATAGCGAAGTGAGGTCACGGTTATGGGCAATCGAGGGTTGCTCACTGTATTGGAGAACCCTGGGCAGGCATGCGGCAGTGAAGGAGAGGTAGACACAAGTTCCTCTGGGGCACACTCGGTATGTAGGGACCAGGCCTGATGGTGGATGAGGTGCCCTGGATGTTTCTGGTATTTTGTGTGCCTGGGGCAAGGTCCCTTTTGGATTCGTGATGCCAGTGCCTGTAACGGTGGCACACCGATTTATAGTTGGAATAAGTGAGGTACACAGGTGGTATAGTGAACCAAACGTTGCTTTACTTAAACAGTCCAACTTTGTACATCGAGATAGTAATGCAGTCCTTTATATCACAAGCTTCACAAGCAGGCTTATTTCACAAGATGGCAGGTATTGATCATGCAAGATACTCAGAGGGTAAATCCACAACACACTCAGAATCAGGTTGTACCTTGCCTTGGAAATAGTGTACACTGTTCTTTTAGAACTCCTGTCTGGTTTCAATCCCAAGGCCCGGATGCCTAAATGCTGGCTTAAATCCTTGGTAAATATATATCTTCCTCCCGTATTAATCCTTGCTTTGCTTTATAGTTCCTCTGCCTATTAGTGTACTTATCTTGGCTGGAAATATCCTTACTTGACTTGAGGATGACTGCAGGTTTCTCCCAGGAGGTTCTGTCCTACAACTGGGGTATCTCAACTGAGCTAATCCTAGCCTCAGGAGCTTCAGGTAGACGAAGTGACTCCTCTAGTCCCCTGGAATGCACTACCACCCCCCTGTCTGGGCCTACCTATATATATCTAGGGCTCTCTAGCTCGCTCTAACGTCTGGGAGGCTAAACTGCACCCTGACAGACCTGACACCCAGTTAACACAGGGAAATGCATACACATGACATTAAATGTAATAAGACACATTAACCCCTTTTGTGTAGTGCCCACCTTTACCTAGTGGGACACTACAATGTCGCATTAAATAAATTCCTGAGGTCCACAGAAATGAAAAGCCCAAACAAGTGACCTTTATTTCGGAAAGAGCCCCAACTTACAAACATTTTAAGTGGCAGAAAAGGTATGTTTCAACAAACATGTGTCTCACAGAAGACAGAAACACTTATGAAAGCATTTCAAAGCACACATTTGTGAAAAAAAATATTTACAAGCAGACCCCAATTTTTCTTTCACAAGAGGTTAAAGGAGAAAATGCACCCCAGGATGTGTTACCCATTTTCTCCCCATTTAGGAAACACCCCATATGTGCTTGTAGCCTGCTGTATGGGCGCATAGCAGGCAAACTGCAAAATATAAATTTTGCTGACAGGCCTGAATTGGCAGGCATGGATTTTAGGGGCCATGTCGCATTAAATAAATTCCTGAGCTACACAGAAATAAAAAGCCCAAACAAGTGACCTTTACTTCGGAAAGAGCACCCCTTACGAACATTTTAAGTGGTAGAAAGTGTACGTTTCAACAAACAGGTGTCTCACAGAAGACAGAAAAACTAATAAAAGCATTTCAAAACACACATTTGTGAAAAAAAATATTTACTAGCAGACCCCAATTTTTCTTTCACAAGAGGTTAATGGAGAAATTGCACCACAGGATGTGTTTCCCATTTTCTCCCCATTCAAGAAACACCCCATATGTGCTTGTAGCCTGCTGTATGGGCGCATAGCAGGAAAACTGCAAAATATAAATTTTGCTGACAGGCCTGAATTGGCAGGCATGGATTTTAGGGGCCATGTCGCATTAAATAAATTCCTGAGCTACACAGAAATGAAAAGCCCAAATAAGTGACCTTTACTTTGGAAAGAGCACCCCCTTACGAACATTTTAAGTGGTAGAAAGGGTACGTTTCAACAAACAGGTGTCTCACAGAAGACAGAAACACTTATGAAAGCATTTCAAAGCACACATTTGTAAAAAAAAATTATATTTACTAGCAGACCCCATTTTTTTTTCACAACGGGTAAAAGGAGAAAATGCACTCCAGGATGTGTTCTCCATTTTCTCCCCATTCAGAAAACACCCCATATGTTTTTTTAGCCTGCTGTATGGGCACACAGCAGGCAATCTACTAGATATGAATTTTGCTGATAGGCCTGAATTGGCCGACATGGATTTTAGGTTCTATGTCGCATTAAATAAATTCCTGAGGTCCACAGAAATGAAAAGCCAAAAAAAGTGACCTTTATTTCAGAAAGAGCGCCCCCTTACAAACATTTCAAGTGGCAGAAAGGGTATGTTTCAACAAACGTGTCTCACAGAAGACAGAAACAATTATGAAAGCATTTCAAAGCACACATTTTTAAAAATAAATATATTTACTAGCAGACCCCAATTTTTTTTTCACAAGGGGTAAAAAGAGAAAATGCACCCCAGGATGTGTTCCCCATTTTCTCCCCATTCAAGAAACACCCCATATGTGCTTGTAGCCTGCTATATGGGCGTATAGCAGGCAAACTGCAAAATATGAATTTTGCTGACTGGACTAAATTGGCAGGCATGGATTTTAGGTGCCATGTCGCATTAAATAAATTCCTGAGCTACACAGAAATGAAAAGCCCAAACAAGTGACCTTTACTTCGGAAAGAGCACCCCTTACGAACATTTTAAGTGGTAGAAAGGGTACGTTTCCTCAAATAGGTGTCTCACAAAAGACAGAAACACTTGTGAAAGCATTTCAAAGCACACATTTTTAAAAATAAATATATTTAATAGCAGACCCCAATTTTTTTTCACAAGGGGTAAAAAGAGAAAATGCACCCCAGGATGTGTTCCCCATTTTCTCCCCATTCAAGAAACACCCCATATGTGCTTGTAGCCTGCTATATGGGCGTATAGCAGGCAAACTGCAAAATATGAATTTTGCTGACTGGACTAAATTGGCAGGCATGGATTTTAGGTGCCATGTCGAATTAAATAAATTCCTGAGGTACCCAGAAATGAAAAGTCCCAACAAGTGACCCCATTTCGGAAAGAGCACCCCCGTACGAATATTTTAAGTGGTAGAAAGGGTACGTTTTTAACAAACAGGTGTCTTACAGAAGACAGAAACGCTTGTAAAACCATTTCAAAGCACACATTTGTAAACTAAAAATATTTACTAGCAGACCCCAAATTTTTTCCACAAGAGGTTAAAGGAGAAAATGCACCCCAGGATGTGTTCCCCATTTTCTCCCCATTTAGGAAACACTCCATATGTGCTTGTAGCCTGCTGTATGGGCGCATAGCAGGCAAACTGCAAAATATAAATTTTGCTGACAGACCTGAATTGGCAGGCATGGATTTTAGGGGCCATGTCGCATTAAATAAATTCCTGAGCTACACAGAAATGAAAAGCCCAAACAAGTGACCTTTACTTCGGAAAGTGCACCCCTTACGAACATTTTAAGTGGTAGAAAGGGTATGTTTCAACAAACAGGTGTCTCACAGAAGACAGAAACGCTTGTAAAAGCATTTTAAAGCACACATTTGTTAAAAAAAATATATATTTACTAGAAGACCCCAATTTTTTTTCACAACGGGTAAAAGGAGAAAATGCACCCCATGATGTGTTCCCCATTTTCTCCCAATTCAAGAAACACCCGATATGTGCTTGTAGCCTGCTATATGGGCGTATAGCAGGCAAACTGCAAAATATGAATTTTGCTGACAGGCCTAAATTGGCAGATATGGATTTTAGGGGCCATGTCGCATTAAATAAATTCCTGAGCTACACAGAAATGAAAAGCCCAAACAAGTGACCTTTACTTCGGAAAGTGCACCCCTTACGAACATTTTAAGTGGTAGAAAGGGTATGTTTCAACAAACAGGTGTCTCACAGAAGACAGAAACGCTTGTAAAAGCATTTTAAAGCACACATTTGTTAAAAAAAATATATATTTACTAGAAGACCCCAATTTTTTTTCACAACGGGTAAAAGGAGAAAATGCACCCCATGATGTGTTCCATTTTCTCCCAATTCAAGAAACACCCGATATGTGCTTGTAGCCTGCTATATGGGCGTATAGCAGGCAAACTGCAAAATATGAATTTTGCTGACAGGCCTAAATTGGCAGATATGGATTTTAGGTGCCATGTCGCATTAAATAAATTCCTAAATGACCCCATTTCGGAAACAGCACCCCCGTACGAACATTTTAAGTGGTAGAAAGGGTACGTTTCAACAAACAGGTGTCTCACAGAAGACAGAAACTCTTGTAAAAGCATTTCAAAGCACACATTTGTGAACTAAAAATATTTATTAGCAGACCCCAATTTTTTTCCCAGAAGAGGTTAAAGGAGAAATTGCACTACAGAATGTGTTCCCTATTTTCTCCTCATTCAGGAAACACTACATATGTGCTTGTAGCCTGCTGTATGGGCGCATAGCAGGCAAACTGCAAAATATAAATTTTGCTTTCAGGCCTGAATTGGCAGGCATGGATTTTAGGGGCCATGTCGCATTAAATAAATTCCTGAGCTACACAGAAATGAAAAGCCCAAACAAGTGACCTTTACTTCGGAAAGAGCACCCCCTTACGAACATTTTAACTGGTAGAAAGGGTACGTTTCAACAAACAGGTGTCTCACAGAAAACAGAAACACTTGTGAAAGCATTTCAAAGCACACATTTGTGAAAAAAATATATTTAGTAGCAGACCCCATTTTTTTTTTCACAACTGGTAAAAGGAGAAAATGCACCACAGTATGTGTTCCCCATTTTCTCAAAATTCAAGAAACACCCCATATGTGCTTGTAGCCTGCTGTATGGGCGCATAGCAGGCAAACTGCAAAATGCTAATTTTGCTGACAGGCCTGAATTGGCAGACATGGATTTTAGGGGCCATGTCGCATTAAATAAATTCCTGAGGTGCACAGAAATGAAAAGCCCAAACAAGTGACCTTTACTTCGGAATAAGCACCCCCTTACGAACATTTTAAGTGGTAGAAACGGTATGTTTCAACAAACAGGTGTCTCACAGAAGACAGAAACGCTAGTGAAAGCATTTCAAAGCACACATTTGTAAAAAAAATATATATTTACTAGCAGACCCCATTTTTTTTTCACAACGGGTAAAAGTAGAAAATGCACCCAAGGATGTGTTCCCCATTTTCTCCCAATTCAAGAAACACCCCACAGTGCTCCAGACAAAAAAAAATGACCAGGAGCCATTGGCTCTTAAACTAAAAAATTTAGGAGCCAAATTCAATTTTTTAGTCGCCAAATTTAAAATGCATATAATTTTTAAAAAAGGACTTTGAGAAGATGAGACGCAGGTGCACTACATATAGGAGAAAACAGCACCACATGCCTCTCACATCCAGGGACATTTTCTGGGGGACAAGGTGACTAAAAATGGCGAATTGCGTGGTTTAGAGTTTTTTTTTCTGTTACGGCCTTCACCGAGCAGAAATATTTTTTTTATATTTTAATAGCTCACACTTTTTGGGACGTGGCGATATGTAATATGTTTATTCTTTATTGTTTGTAAATTTTATATGTAAAACTGGGAAGGGGGCCATTTAAACTTTTAGTATTTTGGTGTTTTTTTTTTTTACTTTTTATTTAATAACCATTTCTTCTCTTAGGGACTAGAACCTGGATTTTTTCATCCCTTGTGCTATTCACCCTGATAGAGCTCTATCAGGGTGAATAGGATCTCACATCTCCCTGCTGCCCTGGGCTCTGTGCACACAGCAGCAGGGAGCTGAACATGGCAGCCAGGGCTTCAGTAGCGTCCTGGCTGCCATGGTAACGATCTGAGCCCCAGCAGTGTAATCTGCCACTGCCACCAATGAACGGGATGGGACCCTGTGGCCACCATATAACAATGGGGGGGGGGGGAGACACGACGACTTGTGGCCAGTGATAATGGGGGGGGGGGGGAGAGGCTTTGGGAGAGCGCCACCACCAATGAATGTTTAAAGAGGACCTTTCATGGGTCCAAAGAATATGTACTTAGTAGCAGGCTGCATAGAGCGGCGCCCAGGGATCTAAGTGCACTTACTATTAATCCCGGGCGCCGCTCCGTTCGTCCGCTGTGGCCCCCGGTATTTTCAGCATTCAGAGGAAGGAGGAGGAGACGCCAGTGTCTCTCCTTCTCCCTGACAGCAGCGCTGTCCAATCACAGCGCAGAGCTCAGAGCCAGGGAGGTTTTTTCCTCCCTGGCTCTGAGCTCTGAGCTCTGATTGGACAGCGCTGCTGTCAGGGAGAAGGAGAGACACTGGCTTCTCCTCCTCCTCCTCCTTCCTCTGAATGCTGAAAATACCGGGGGCCACAGCGGACGAACGGATCGGCGCCCAGGATTAATAGTAAGTGCACTTAGATCCCTGGGCGCCACTCTATGCAGCCTGCTACTAAGTACATATTCTTTGGACCCACGAAAGGTCCTACAATTGTCAGCAGCGGTATAACAGACCCGGCACCCGGCCTCAATAACAGGGCATGCGATCTGGGGCACCTGAGGGGTTAATTGCCGCGGATCGCATGTCCTGTTATTGAGGCCGGGTGCCGGGTCTGTTATACCGCTGCCTATACTTATGATTTACATTCATTGGTGGCGCAGTGGCGACAGCTCCTCCCCTCCTCCTCCCCTGCTATATCCCCATTGGTGGTAGTGGCGGCCGCGTCACAGTGGAGAGGGAGGGACTCCTTCCTTCTCCACTGTGCAGTGTGCTAGTGAAGAGAACGTAGGCTGCGCAGGATCGCGGCGGTACAGTCGCAATTGGCGACAAGACTAAAAAGTCTTGTCGCCATCTGCAAATTTTAAGGCGCATTGGCGACCGTTTTGGTCGCCATCTGGAGCCCTGCACCATATGTGCTTGTAGCCTGCTATATGGGCGTATAGCAGGCAAACAGCAAAATATGAATTTTGCTGACAGGCCTAAATTGGCAGATATGGATTTTAGGTGCCATGTCGCATTAAATAAATTCCTGAGGTACCCAAAAATGAAAAGCCCCAACAAGTGACCCCATTTCGGAAAGAGCACCCTCGTACGAACATTTTAAGTGGTAGAAAGGGTACGTTTCAACAAACAGGTTTCTCACAGAAGACAGAAACGCTTGTAAAAGCATTTCAAAGCACACATTTGTGAACTAAAAATATTTATTAGCAGACCCCAATTTTTTTTCCCACAGGAGGTTAAAGGAGAAATTGCACTCATTCAGGAAACACCTCTTATGAGCTTGTAGCCTGCTGTATGGGCGCATAGCAGGCAAACTGCAAAATATAAATTTTGCTGACAGGCCTAAATTGGCAGATATGGATTTTAGGTGCCATGTCGCATTAAATAAATTCCTTAGGTCCATAGAAATGAAAAGCCCAAACAAGTGAACTTTACTTCGGAAAGAGCAACCCCTTACGAACATTTTAAGTGGTAGAAAGGGTGCGTTTCAACAAACAGGTGTCTCACAGAAGACAGAAACACTTGTAAAAGCATTTCAAAGCATACATTTGCAAAAAAAATAATATATTTACTAGCAGACCCCATTTTTTTTTTACAACGGGTAAAAGGAGATAATGCACCCCAGGATGTGTTCTCTATTTTCGCCCCATTCAGAAAACACCCCATATTTTTTTTAGCCTGCTGTATGAGCACACAGCAGGCAAACTACTAGATTTGAATTTTGCTGATAGGCCTGAATTGGCCGACATGGATTTTAGGTGCCATGTCGCATTAAATAAATTCCTGAGATCCACAGAAATGAAAAGCCCAAACAAGTGACCTTTATTTCGGAAAGAGCACCCCCTTACAAACATTTTAAGTGGCAGAAAAGGTATGTTTCAACAAACATGTGTCTCACAGAAGACAGAAACACTTATGAAAGCATTTCAATGCACACATTTGTGAAAAAAAATATTTACAAGCAGACCCCAATTTTTCTTTCACAAGAGGTGAACGGAGAAATTGCACCACAGGATGTGTTTCCCATTTTCTCCACATTCAGAAAAAACACCCCATATGTGCTTGTAGCCTGCTGTATGGGTGCATAGCAGGCAAACTGCAAAATCTAAATTTTGCTGACAGGCCTGAATTGGCAGGCATGGATTTTAGGGGCCATGTCGCATTAAATAAATTCCTGAGCTACACAGAAATGAAAAGCCCAAGCAAGTGACCTTTACTTCGCAAAGAGCACCCCTTACGAACATTTTAAGTGGTAGAACAAACAGGTGTCTCACAGAAGACAGAAACGCTTGTAAAAGCATTTTAAAGCACACATTTGTTAAAAAAATATATATTTACTAGCAGACCCCAATTTTTTTTCACAACGGGTAAAAGGAGAAAATGCACCCCATGAGGTGTTCCCCATTTTCTCTCAATTCAAGAAACACCCCATATGTGCTTGTAGCCTGCTATATGGGCGCATAGCAGGCAAACTGCAAAATATGAATTTTGCTGACAGGCCTAAATTGGCAGATATGGATTTTAGGTGCCATGTCACATTAAATAGATTCCTGAGGTACCCAGAAATGAAAAGTCCCAACAAGTGACCCCATTTCGGAAAGAGCACCCCCGTACGAACATTTTAAGTGGTAGAAAGGGTACGTTTCAACAAACAGGTGTCTCACAGAAGACAGAAACGCTTGTGAAAGCATTTCAAAGCACACATTTGTGAAGAAATTTTTTTTACTAGCAGACCCCAATTTTTCTTTCACAAGAGGTTAATGGAGAAATTGCACCACAGGATGTGTTTCTCATTTTCTCCCCATACAGGAAACACCCCATATGTGCTTGTAGCCTGCTGTATGGGCGCATAGCAGGCAAACTGCAAAATATAAATTTTGCTGACAGACCTGAATTGGCAGGCATGGATTTTAGGGGCCATGTCGCATTAAATAAATTCCTGAGCTACACAGAAATGAAAAGCCCAAACAAGTGACCTTTACTTCGGAAAAAGCACCCCCTTACGAACATTTTAAGTGGTAGAAAGGGTAGGTTTCAACAAACAGGTGCCTCACAGAAGACAGAAACACTTGTGAAAGCATTTCAAAGCACACATTTGAAAAAATATATATATTTACTAGCAGACCCCATTTTTTTTTCACAACGGGTAAAAGTAGAAAATGCACCCAAGGATGTGTTCTCCATTTTCTCCCCATTCAGAAAACACCCCATATGTTTTTTTTAGCCTGCTGTATGGGCACACAGCAGGCAAACTACTAGATATGAATTTTGCTGATAGGCCTGAATTGGCCGACATGGATTTTAGGTGCCATGTCGCATTAAATAAATTCCTGAGGTCCACAGAAATGAAAAGCCCAAACAAGTGACCTTTATTTCGGAAAGAGCACCCCCTTACAAACATTTTAAGTGTCAGAAAAGGTATGTTTCAACAAACATGTGTCTCACAGAAGACAGAAACACTTATGAAAGCATTTCAAAGCACACATTTGTGAAAAAAAATATTTACAAGCAGACCCCAATTTTTTTTTCACAAGAGGTGAACGGAGAAATTGCACCACAGGATGTGTTTCCCATTTTCTCCCCATTCAGGAAACACCCCATATGTGCTTGTAGCCTGCTATATGGGCGTATAGCAGGCAAACTGCAAAATATAAATTTTGCTGACTGGACTAAATTGGCAGGCATGGATTTTAGGTGCCATGTCGCATTAAATAAATTCCTAAGGTCCACAGAAATGAAAAGCCCAAAAAAGTGACCTTTATTTTGGAAAGAATTCCCCCGTACGAACATTTTAAGTGGCAGAAAGGGTATGTTTCAACAACGGGTAAAAGGAGAAAATGCACCCCAGGATGTGTTCTCTATTTTCTCCCCATTCAGAAAACACCCCATATGTTTTTTTTAGCCTGCTGTATGGGCACACAGCAGGCAAACTACTAGATATGAATTTTACTGATAGGCCTGAATTGGCCGACATGGATTTTAGGTGCCATGTCGCATTAAATAAATTCCTGAGGTCCACAGAAATGAAAAGCCCAAACAAGTGACCTTTATTTCGGAAAGAGCACCCCCTTACAAACATTTTAAGTGGCAGAAAGGGTATGTTTCAACAAACGTGTCTCACAGAAGACAGAAACAATTGTGAAAGCATTTCAAAGCACACATTTGTAAAAATAAATATATTTACTAGCAGACCCAAATTTTTTTTCCATAAGGGGTAAAAAGAGAAAATGCACCCCAGGATGTGTTTCCCATTTTCTCCCCATTTAAGAAACACCCCATATGTGCTTGTAGCCTGCTATATGGGCGTAAAGCAGGCAAACTGCAAAATATGAATTTTACTGACTGGACTAAATTGGCAGGCATGGGTTTTAGGTTCCATGTCGCATTAAATAAATTCCTGAGGTACCCAGAAATGAAAAGCCCCAACAAGTGACCCCATTTCGGAAAGAGCACCCCCGTACGAACATTTTAAGTGGTAGAAAGGGTATGTTTTTAACAAACAGGTGTCTCACAGAAGACAGAAACGCTTGTAAAACCATTTCAAAGCACACATTTGTAAACTAAAAATATTTACTAGCAGACCCCAATTTTCCCCCCACAAGAGTTAAAGGAGAAAATGCACCCCAGGATATGTTCCTAATTTTCTCACCATTCAGGAAACACCACATATGTGCTTGTAGCCTGCTGTAAGGGCGCACAGTAGGCAAACTGCAAAATATGAATTTTGCTGACAGGCCTAAATTGGCAGATATGGATTTTAGGTGCCATGTCGCATTAAATAAATTCCTGAGGTACACAGAAATGAAAAGCCCCAACAAGTGACCCCATTTCGGAAAGAGCACCCCTGTTCGAACATTTTAAGTGGTAGAAAGGGTACGTTTCAACAAACAGTTGTCTCGCAGAAGACAGAAACGCTTGTAAAAGCATTTAAAAGCACACATTTGTGAACTAAAAAAATTTACTAGCAGACCAAAATTTTTTTTTACAAGAGGTCAAAGGAGACAATGCATTTCAGGATGTGTTCCCCATTTTCTCCCCATTCTTGTAGCCTTTTATATGTGCGTTTAGCAGGCAAACTACAAAATATGAATTTTGCTGACAGGCCTAAATTTCAAAGCATTTCAAAGCACACATTTGTGAAAAAATACTAATTTTCCTAGCAGACCCCAATTTTTCCCCACAAGAGTTAAAGGAGAAAATGCACCCCAGGATGTGTTCCTCATTTTCTCCCCATTCAGGAAACACCCCATATGTCCTTGTAGCCTGCTGTAAGGGCGCACAGCAGGCAAACTGCAAAATATGAATTTTGCTGACAGGCCTAAATTGGCAGATATGGATTTTAGGTGCCATGTCGCATTAAATAAATTCCTGAGGTACTCAGAAATGAAAAGCCCCAACAACTGACCCCATTTCGGAAAGAGCACCCCTGTACGAACATTTTAAGTGGTAGAAAGGGTACGTTTCAACAAACAGGTGTCTCGCAGAAGACAGAAACGCTTGTAAAAGCATTTCAAAGCACACATTTGTGAACTAAAAATATTTACTAGCAGACCAAAATTTTTCTTTTACAAGAGGTCAAAGGAGACAATGCATTTCAGGATGTGTTCCCCATTTTCTCCCCATTCTTGTAGCCTTTTATATGGGCGCATAAGAGGCAAACTTCAAAATATGAATTTTACTTACACCCCATATGTGCTTGTAGCCTGCTATTTGGTCGTTTAGCAGGCAAACTACAAAATATGAATTTTGCAGACAGGCCTAAATTTCAAAGCATTTCAAAGCACACATTTGTGAAAAAATACAAATTTTCCTAGCAGACCCCAATTTTTCCCCACAAGAGTTAAAGGAGAAAATGCACCCCAGGATGTGTTCCTCATTTTCTCCCCATTCAGGAAACACCCCATATGTCCTTGTAGCCTGCTGTAAGGGCGCACAGCAGGCAAACTGCAAAATATGAATTTTGCTGACAGGCCTAAATTGGCAAATATGGATTTTAGGTGCCATGTCGCATTAAATAAATTCCTGAGGTACCCAGAAATAAAAAGCCCCAACAAGTGACCCCATTTTGGAAAGAGCACCCCTGTACGAACATTTTAAGTGGTAGAAAGGGTACGTTTCAACAAACAGGTGTCTAGCAGAAGACAGAAAAGCTTGTAAAAGCATTTCAAAGCACACATTTGTGGAATTTTTTTTTACTAGCAGACCCCAATATTTTTTTCACAAGAGGTGAACGGAGAAATTGCACCACAGGATGTGTTTCCCATTTTCTCCCCATTCAGAAAAAACACCCCATATGTGCTTGTAGCCTGCTGTATGGGTGCATAGCAGGCAAACTGCAAAATCTAAATTTTGCTGACAGGCCTGAATTGGCAGGCATGGATTTTAGGGGCCATGTCGCATTAAATAAATTCCTGAGCTACACAGAAATGAAAAGCCCAAGCAAGTGACCTTTACTTCGCAAAGAGCACCCCTTACGAACATTTTAAGTGGTAGAACAAACAGGTGTCTCACAGAAGACAGAAACGCTTGTAAAAGCATTTTAAAGCACACATTTGTTAAAAAAATATATATTTACTAGCAGACCCCAATTTTTTTTCACAACGGGTAAAAGGAGAAAATGCACCCCATGAGGTGTTCCCCATTTTCTCTCAATTCAAGAAACACCCCATATGTGCTTGTAGCCTGCTATATGGGCGCATAGCAGGCAAACTGCAAAATATGAATTTTGCTGACAGGCCTAAATTGGCAGATATGGATTTTAGGTGCCATGTCACATTAAATAGATTCCTGAGGTACCCAGAAATGAAAAGTCCCAACAAGTGACCCCATTTCGGAAAGAGCACCCCCGTACGAACATTTTAAGTGGTAGAAAGGGTACGTTTCAACAAACAGGTGTCTCACAGAAGACAGAAACGCTTGTGAAAGCATTTCAAAGCACACATTTGTGAAGAAAATTTTTTTACTAGCAGACCCCAATTTTTCTTTCACAAGAGGTTAATGGAGAAATTGCACCACAGGATGTGTTTCTCATTTTCTCCCCATACAGGAAACACCCCATATGTGCTTGTAGCCTGCTGTATGGGCGCATAGCAGGCAAACTGCAAAATATAAATTTTGCTGACAGACCTGAATTGGCAGGCATGGATTTTAGGGGCCATGTCGCATTAAATAAATTCCTGAGCTACACAGAAATGAAAAGCCCAAACAAGTGACCTTTACTTCGGAAAAAGCACCCCCTTACGAACATTTTAAGTGGTAGAAAGGGTAGGTTTCAACAAACAGGTGCCTCACAGAAGACAGAAACACTTGTGAAAGCATTTCAAAGCACACATTTGAAAAAATATATATATTTACTAGCAGACCCCATTTTTTTTTCACAACGGGTAAAAGTAGAAAATGCACCCAAGGATGTGTTCTCCATTTTCTCCCCATTCAGAAAACACCCCATATGTTTTTTTTAGCCTGCTGTATGGGCACACAGCAGGCAAACTACTAGATATGAATTTTGCTGATAGGCCTGAATTGGCCGACATGGATTTTAGGTGCCATGTCGCATTAAATAAATTCCTGAGGTCCACAGAAATGAAAAGCCCAAACAAGTGACCTTTATTTCGGAAAGAGCACCCCCTTACAAACATTTTAAGTGTCAGAAAAGGTATGTTTCAACAAACATGTGTCTCACAGAAGACAGAAACACTTATGAAAGCATTTCAAAGCACACATTTGTGAAAAAAAATATTTACAAGCAGACCCCAATTTTTTTTTCACAAGAGGTGAACGGAGAAATTGCACCACAGGATGTGTTTCCCATTTTCTCCCCATTCAGGAAACACCCCATATGTGCTTGTAGCCTGCTATATGGGCGTATAGCAGGCAAACTGCAAAATATAAATTTTGCTGACTGGACTAAATTGGCAGGCATGGATTTTAGGTGCCATGTCGCATTAAATAAATTCCTAAGGTCCACAGAAATGAAAAGCCCAAAAAAGTGACCTTTATTTTGGAAAGAATTCCCCCGTACGAACATTTTAAGTGGCAGAAAGGGTATGTTTCAACAACGGGTAAAAGGAGAAAATGCACCCCAGGATGTGTTCTCTATTTTCTCCCCATTCAGAAAACACCCCATATGTTTTTTTTAGCCTGCTGTATGGGCACACAGCAGGCAAACTACTAGATATGAATTTTACTGATAGGCCTGAATTGGCCGACATGGATTTTAGGTGCCATGTCGCATTAAATAAATTCCTGAGGTCCACAGAAATGAAAAGCCCAAACAAGTGACCTTTATTTCGGAAAGAGCACCCCCTTACAAACATTTTAAGTGGCAGAAAGGGTATGTTTCAACAAACGTGTCTCACAGAAGACAGAAACAATTGTGAAAGCATTTCAAAGCACACATTTGTAAAAATAAATATATTTACTAGCAGACCCAAATTTTTTTTCCATAAGGGGTAAAAAGAGAAAATGCACCCCAGGATGTGTTTCCCATTTTCTCCCCATTTAAGAAACACCCCATATGTGCTTGTAGCCTGCTATATGGGCGTAAAGCAGGCAAACTGCAAAATATGAATTTTACTGACTGGACTAAATTGGCAGGCATGGGTTTTAGGTTCCATGTCGCATTAAATAAATTCCTGAGGTACCCAGAAATGAAAAGCCCCAACAAGTGACCCCATTTCGGAAAGAGCACCCCCGTACGAACATTTTAAGTGGTAGAAAGGGTATGTTTTTAACAAACAGGTGTCTCACAGAAGACAGAAACGCTTGTAAAACCATTTCAAAGCACACATTTGTAAACTAAAAATATTTACTAGCAGACCCCAATTTTCCCCCCACAAGAGTTAAAGGAGAAAATGCACCCCAGGATATGTTCCTAATTTTCTCACCATTCAGGAAACACCACATATGTGCTTGTAGCCTGCTGTAAGGGCGCACAGTAGGCAAACTGCAAAATATGAATTTTGCTGACAGGCCTAAATTGGCAGATATGGATTTTAGGTGCCATGTCGCATTAAATAAATTCCTGAGGTACACAGAAATGAAAAGCCCCAACAAGTGACCCCATTTCGGAAAGAGCACCCCTGTTCGAACATTTTAAGTGGTAGAAAGGGTACGTTTCAACAAACAGTTGTCTCGCAGAAGACAGAAACGCTTGTAAAAGCATTTAAAAGCACACATTTGTGAACTAAAAATATTTACTAGCAGACCAAAATTTTTTTTTACAAGAGGTCAAAGGAGACAATGCATTTCAGGATGTGTTCCCCATTTTCTCCCCATTCTTGTAGCCTTTTATATGTGCGTTTAGCAGGCAAACTACAAAATATGAATTTTGCTGACAGGCCTAAATTTCAAAGCATTTCAAAGCACACATTTGTGAAAAAATACTAATTTTCCTAGCAGACCCCAATTTTTCCCCACAAGAGTTAAAGGAGAAAATGCACCCCAGGATGTGTTCCTCATTTTCTCCCCATTCAGGAAACACCCCATATGTCCTTGTAGCCTGCTGTAAGGGCGCACAGCAGGCAAACTGCAAAATATGAATTTTGCTGACAGGCCTAAATTGGCAGATATGGAATTTAGGTGCCATGTCGCATTAAATAAATTCCTGAGGTACTCAGAAATGAAAAGCCCCAACAACTGACCCCATTTCGGAAAGAGCACCCCTGTACGAACATTTTAAGTGGTAGAAAGGGTACGTTTCAACAAACAGGTGTCTCGCAGAAGACAGAAACGCTTGTAAAAGCATTTCAAAGCACACATTTGTGAACTAAAAATATTTACTAGCAGACCAAAATTTTTCTTTTACAAGAGGTCAAAGGAGACAATGCATTTCAGGATGTGTTCCCCATTTTCTCCCCATTCTTGTAGCCTTTTATATGGGCGCATAAGAGGCAAACTTCAAAATATGAATTTTACTTACACCCCATATGTGCTTGTAGCCTGCTATTTGGTCGTTTAGCAGGCAAACTACAAAATATGAATTTTGCAGACAGGCCTAAATTTCAAAGCATTTCAAAGCACACATTTGTGAAAAAATACAAATTTTCCTAGCAGACCCCAATTTTTCCCCACAAGAGTTAAAGGAGAAAATGCACCCCAGGATGTGTTCCTCATTTTCTCCCCATTCAGGAAACACCCCATATGTCCTTGTAGCCTGCTGTAAGGGCGCACAGCAGGCAAACTGCAAAATATGAATTTTGCTGACAGGCCTAAATTGGCAAATATGGATTTTAGGTGCCATGTCGCATTAAATAAATTCCTGAGGTACCCAGAAATAAAAAGCCCCAACAAGTGACCCCATTTTGGAAAGAGCACCCCTGTACGAACATTTTAAGTGGTAGAAAGGGTACGTTTCAACAAACAGGTGTCTAGCAGAAGACAGAAAAGCTTGTAAAAGCATTTCAAAGCACACATTTGTGGAATTTTTTTTTACTAGCAGACCCCAATATTTTTTTCACAAGAGGTGAACGGAGAAATTGCACCACAGGATGTGTTTCCCATTTTCTCCCCATTCAGAAAAAACACCCCATATGTGCTTGTAGCCTGCTGTATGGGTGCATAGCAGGCAAACTGCAAAATCTAAATTTTGCTGACAGGCCTGAATTGGCAGGCATGGATTTTAGGGGCCATGTCGCATTAAATAAATTCCTGAGCTACACAGAAATGAAAAGCCCAAGCAAGTGACCTTTACTTCGCAAAGAGCACCCCTTACGAACATTTTAAGTGGTAGAACAAACAGGTGTCTCACAGAAGACAGAAACGCTTGTAAAAGCATTTTAAAGCACACATTTGTTAAAAAAATATATATTTACTAGCAGACCCCAATTTTTTTTCACAACGGGTAAAAGGAGAAAATGCACCCCATGAGGTGTTCCCCATTTTCTCTCAATTCAAGAAACACCCCATATGTGCTTGTAGCCTGCTATATGGGCGCATAGCAGGCAAACTGCAAAATATGAATTTTGCTAACAGGCCTAAATTGGCAGATATGGATTTTAGGTGCCATGTCACATTAAATAGATTCCTGAGGTACCCAGAAATGAAAAGTCCCAACAAGTGACCCCATTTCGGAAAGAGCACCCCCGTACGAACATTTTAAGTGGTAGAAAGGGTACGTTTCAACAAACAGGTGTCTCACAGAAGACAGAAACGCTTGTGAAAGCATTTCAAAGCACACATTTGTGAAGAAAATTTTTTTACTAGCAGACCCCAATTTTTCTTTCACAAGAGGTTAATGGAGAAATTGCACCACAGGATGTGTTTCTCATTTTCTCCCCATACAGGAAACACCCCATATGTGCTTGTAGCCTGCTGTATGGGCGCATAGCAGGCAAACTGCAAAATATAAATTTTGCTGACAGACCTGAATTGGCAGGCATGGATTTTAGGGGCCATGTCGCATTAAATAAATTCCTGAGCTACACAGAAATGAAAAGCCCAAACAAGTGACCTTTACTTCGGAAAAAGCACCCCCTTACGAACATTTTAAGTGGTAGAAAGGGTAGGTTTCAACAAACAGGTGCCTCACAGAAGACAGAAACACTTGTGAAAGCATTTCAAAGCACACATTTGAAAAAATATATATATTTACTAGCAGACCCCATTTTTTTTTCACAACGGGTAAAAGTAGAAAATGCACCCAAGGATGTGTTCTCCATTTTCTCCCCATTCAGAAAACACCCCATATGTTTTTTTTAGCCTGCTGTATGGGCACACAGCAGGCAAACTACTAGATATGAATTTTGCTGATAGGCCTGAATTGGCCGACATGGATTTTAGGTGCCATGTCGCATTAAATAAATTCCTGAGGTCCACAGAAATGAAAAGCCCAAACAAGTGACCTTTATTTCGGAAAGAGCACCCCCTTACAAACATTTTAAGTGTCAGAAAAGGTATGTTTCAACAAACATGTGTCTCACAGAAGACAGAAACACTTATGAAAGCATTTCAAAGCACACATTTGTGAAAAAAAATATTTACAAGCAGACCCCAATTTTTTTTTCACAAGAGGTGAACGGAGAAATTGCACCACAGGATGTGTTTCCCATTTTCTCCCCATTCAGGAAACACCCCATATGTGCTTGTAGCCTGCTATATGGGCGTATAGCAGGCAAACTGCAAAATATAAATTTTGCTGACTGGACTAAATTGGCAGGCATGGATTTTAGGTGCCATGTCGCATTAAATAAATTCCTAAGGTCCACAGAAATGAAAAGCCCAAAAAAGTGACCTTTATTTTGGAAAGAATTCCCCCGTACGAACATTTTAAGTGGCAGAAAGGGTATGTTTCAACAACGGGTAAAAGGAGAAAATGCACCCCAGGATGTGTTCTCTATTTTCTCCCCATTCAGAAAACACCCCATATGTTTTTTTTAGCCTGCTGTATGGGCACACAGCAGGCAAACTACTAGATATGAATTTTACTGATAGGCCTGAATTGGCCGACATGGATTTTAGGTGCCATGTCGCATTAAATAAATTCCTGAGGTCCACAGAAATGAAAAGCCCAAACAAGTGACCTTTATTTCGGAAAGAGCACCCCCTTACAAACATTTTAAGTGGCAGAAAGGGTATGTTTCAACAAACGTGTCTCACAGAAGACAGAAACAATTGTGAAAGCATTTCAAAGCACACATTTGTAAAAATAAATATATTTACTAGCAGACCCAAATTTTTTTTCCATAAGGGGTAAAAAGAGAAAATGCACCCCAGGATGTGTTTCCCATTTTCTCCCCATTTAAGAAACACCCCATATGTGCTTGTAGCCTGCTATATGGGCGTAAAGCAGGCAAACTGCAAAATATGAATTTTACTGACTGGACTAAATTGGCAGGCATGGGTTTTAGGTTCCATGTCGCATTAAATAAATTCCTGAGGTACCCAGAAATGAAAAGCCCCAACAAGTGACCCCATTTCGGAAAGAGCACCCCCGTACAAACATTTTAAGTGGTAGAAAGGGTATGTTTTTAACAAACAGGTGTCTCACAGAAGACAGAAACGCTTGTAAAACCATTTCAAAGCACACATTTGTAAACTAAAAATATTTACTAGCAGACCCCAATTTTCCCCCCACAAGAGTTAAAGGAGAAAATGCACCCCAGGATATGTTCCTAATTTTCTCACCATTCAGGAAACACCACATATGTGCTTGTAGCCTGCTGTAAGGGCGCACAGTAGGCAAACTGCAAAATATGAATTTTGCTGACAGGCCTAAATTGGCAGATATGGATTTTAGGTGCCATGTCGCATTAAATAAATTCCTGAGGTACACAGAAATGAAAAGCCCCAACAAGTGACCCCATTTCGGAAAGAGCACCCCTGTTCGAACATTTTAAGTGGTAGAAAGGGTACGTTTCAACAAACAGTTGTCTCGCAGAAGACAGAAACGCTTGTAAAAGCATTTAAAAGCACACATTTGTGAACTAAAAATATTTACTAGCAGACCAAAATTTTTTTTTACAAGAGGTCAAAGGAGACAATGCATTTCAGGATGTGTTCCCCATTTTCTCCCCATTCTTGTAGCCTTTTATATGTGCGTTTAGCAGGCAAACTACAAAATATGAATTTTGCTGACAGGCCTAAATTTCAAAGCATTTCAAAGCACACATTTGTGAAAAAATACTAATTTTCCTAGCAGACCCCAATTTTTCCCCACAAGAGTTAAAGGAGAAAATGCACCCCAGGATGTGTTCCTCATTTTCTCCCCATTCAGGAAACACCCCATATGTCCTTGTAGCCTGCTGTAAGGGCGCACAGCAGGCAAACTGCAAAATATGAATTTTGCTGACAGGCCTAAATTGGCAGATATGGATTTTAGGTGCCATGTCGCATTAAATAAATTCCTGAGGTACTCAGAAATGAAAAGCCCCAACAACTGACCCCATTTCGGAAAGAGCACCCCTGTACGAACATTTTAAGTGGTAGAAAGGGTACGTTTCAACAAACAGGTGTCTCGCAGAAGACAGAAACGCTTGTAAAAGCATTTCAAAGCACACATTTGTGAACTAAAAATATTTACTAGCAGACCAAAATTTTTCTTTTACAAGAGGTCAAAGGAGACAATGCATTTCAGGATGTGTTCCCCATTTTCTCCCCATTCTTGTAGCCTTTTATATGGGCGCATAAGAGGCAAACTTCAAAATATGAATTTTACTTACACCCCATATGTGCTTGTAGCCTGCTATTTGGTCGTTTAGCAGGCAAACTACAAAATATGAATTTTGCAGACAGGCCTAAATTTCAAAGCATTTCAAAGCACACATTTGTGAAAAAATACAAATTTTCCTAGCAGACCCCAATTTTTCCCCACAAGAGTTAAAGGAGAAAATGCACCCCAGGATGTGTTCCTCATTTTCTCCCCATTCAGGAAACACCCCATATGTCCTTGTAGCCTGCTGTAAGGGCGCACAGCAGGCAAACTGCAAAATATGAATTTTGCTGACAGGCCTAAATTGGCAAATATGGATTTTAGGTGCCATGTCGCATTAAATAAATTCCTGAGGTACCCAGAAATAAAAAGCCCCAACAAGTGACCCCATTTTGGAAAGAGCACCCCTGTACGAACATTTTAAGTGGTAGAAAGGGTACGTTTCAACAAACAGGTGTCTAGCAGAAGACAGAAAAGCTTGTAAAAGCATTTCAAAGCACACATTTGTGGAATTTTTTTTTACTAGCAGACCCCAATTTTTTTCACAAGGGGTTAGAGGAGAAAATGCACCCCAGGATGTGTTCCCCATTTTCTCCCCATTCAGCAAACACCAAATATGTGCTTGTAGAGATGGCCTCGCGGTTCGCCGAACAAGCGAACCTATGGCGATGTCCTCCGGCGCCATATTCTTTTGCATTGTGCCGAACTTTGACCCGTGACACATCCATCAGGTGGGACAGGACAGCCGATTGAGATGTTTGAGCACATGGACACCCCCCCTACCCTATAAATAAACACGATCTAACAGTCATTTTACATTCTGTCTTTTGCCAGTTTAGGGAGAGGTTGCTGTGTAGAGCAGGGACAGACTGTTAGGGACACCAAACGCTAGCTAATAGGGCCACAAAAGTATTTTTAAGGATTGGTATAGGTGTGCTATCGATAGATGTGACATGCTGGGGGGTGTGATATACTTATAATATACTTTCTAACATAGAAAGTATATTATAGTGAATTTGTATTGTACAGCAGTTGTGTGCGGTTCTTCTGCGATATTGCATCTAGATAGAGGGGCAAACGCTATTGGAATAACTACTTGCAACTGGTGTGATATACCTGTTGCCCAAAAAAAACTGATTGCGGGGTGTGATATACCTATAATATACCTTCTAACATAGAAAGTTAATTATAGTGCATTTGTATTGTGCAGCAGTTTTGTGCGGTTCTGCTGAGAGACTGCAGCTAGATAGAGGGACAAACGCTTTTGGAATAACTAATTGCAACTGGTGTGATATACCTGTTGCTAGTGATGACCCTGCGGTTCGCCCGACGGTCGGTTCGCAGTGAACTTTGCTCGTTCGTGTTTCGCTGAACATGCGAACATATGGCGATATTCGCGCCCGCCATATTTTTTTACATTGTAAATAACTTTGACCCATGACACATCCATCAGGTGGTACAGGACAGCTAATCGAGACGTTTCAGCACATGGACATACCCCCTAACTTATAAATAGACCCGATCTGGCCACCATTTTACATTCAGTCTTTCATCAGTGTAGGGAAAGGTTGCTGTGTGGAGCAGGGACAGATTGTTAGGGACAAAAACGCTATCAAATAGGTCCACAAAAGTCCTTTTAAGGACTGTTATAGGTGTGCTATCGATAGGTGTGCAGAACAGAGGGGTATAATATACTTATAATATACTTTCTAACATAGAAAGCATATTATAGTGGATTTGTATTGTGCAGCAGTGGGGAGTGGTTCTGCAGTGATACTGCACGTACACAGAGTGACAAACGCAATTAGAAAAAAATAATTATAACTGGTGTGATATACCAGTCGCCCTCCAAAAAAATTGATAGAAGCGGGGTGTTATATGCCAATAATATGCTTTCTATATAGTGCATTTGGGTATAGCAGCATTTGTTGCGTTCACTCTGCTATTATAGCTTGCTGCATTTTCCAAGTGCATTGGAGATATTCAGGAGATACTCAGGAGGTAATCTGGAGGTGGATACAATCTAAAAAAGTAAGATTTGTTTGTTTAAAATCTTTTCCCCTTTTTTAAAATGGCAGACCTGGTTCTGTTCAGGAATTGTGCTTTTATTTCAGCTTCCACTCTTCGGTGGATGCTGTCTGATCTGTAGACATCTCTCCGTAATGCAGCAGGAAATTACATTTTTGAAATCTGAGATTTGTAAATTAACCGTTAAACAAACTAAGGCTGAGAACGTTGCAATGCCACTGCCACAGAGGCCCCCTAGAAATGGAAGATGGGTTACTGCAGGTTCTGGTAGACTGAGAGTTGTTGATAAAAGACATGTCCCACAGTCTGTGGCTCTCCATAATTCATTTGCAGCACTTTCAGAGTGCAAGAGCAACATGGAGGAACAGTGGGCGAGAAACAATCATCTCCCATGCCTAAAGTATGCAAGACTGCAGCCAAAGACAAAAAGAAGAAGATGAGGACTGATAGTAAGCAGCTGTTGGTGGGCGATTCCATCATAAGAGGTGTGAAGTTTGAGGAAAATGGTGTTGTGAGATGTCTCCCTGGTGCTAGGGATAGACGGCATATCCTTAATATTGTTAGGCAAGCAAAGCAGGAAAGGGAGGTGGATGTTATTGTCCATCTTGGGACAAATGATCTGGCTTGCAATGAGGTTTCAATGGTGAAGGAAGCTTTTCACACACTTGGAAATGATATATAAGAGGTTGCATCAACTGTTTCATTCTCTGCAGTTTTGCCTGTGCATAACCTTCAGCATGAAAGGAAGATGCGCATTAAGGAATTCAATGTATGGCTTGGTGAATGGTGTCTGAACCAAGGTTTTGGCTTTGTGTCTCATGTTAGCTCTCGGAATGGAAAAGAACTGTACAAGAAAGATGGTTTGCATCTTTCTCTCAAGAGAACGAATGTCCTCAGTGAATAGTTCCAAGTATTTACTATGGAGCATTTAAACTAGGAAAGCGGGGCAAAAGAGTTATAATCCAGCAGTCCGACTGCCCCCCGGAACAATGCCAGAAGATGCCAGTAGCACATAGGTTAAGAAATGACAAGCTTAGAGTCTTGTCTACAAATGCTCGCAGTTTAGGGAATAAGATCAATGAAGTAGAGGCTATAATGGCATCTGAGAATATAGATTTAGTGGCTGCTACTGAGACGTGGTTCAATGGGAGTAATGGCTGGGATCAATACCAGGGTTTAGAGTTGAGCGGACACCTGGATGTTCGGGTTCGGCAGGTTTGGCTGAACTTGAAAAAGAAGTTCGGGTTCGGGACCCGAACTTGTCCCGAACTTGACCCCGAACCCGAACCCCATTGGAGTCAATGAGGACCCGAACTTTTGTGCACTAAAATAGCTCTAAAATAGTCCTGGAAAGGGCTAGAGGGCTGCAAAAGGCATCAAAATGTGCTCAAGAGCATAGCAACTGTTCTGCAAACAAATGTGGATAGGGAAATGACTTAAAATAACATAAAATACAGAAAAATTTAAAATAACAATCTGTGTAGGTTGACGTGGTGGTGTAGGTGGAAGCGGCGGTGAAGGAGGAATAGGTAGCCAACACTGATTTGTGTTATTTTTTATTTTTAAATTGGGGTATCCCCAAAAATATTGGGACATATAACAAAATAAACTAAGAATAAGTGCACTTGAGTACAAGAATGGATGGTTGAAGCTGGTATAAATGTCTATTCTGCACAAGGTACGGACAAGTCCTGTGGGATCCATGCCTGGTTCATTTTAATAAACGTAAGCTTGTCCACATTGGCTACGGCCTGTGATAATGCTCTCTGCCGTGCTAAACACACGTTCACACTATACACTGGCTGTAGGGCAGGTCAGCACCTCCAAGGCTGACAAAGCTTTTCCACATTTGGGCCATGCTAACCCTGCCTTCTCAGGTTCTGGTGGTGCCCCAGCTGCGTTGGCGACCTCTTCCTCCTCCTCTGCCTTCGCCTTGTGCTTCCACTGTGCCCCCGCTGTCAGGTGGGAATGCTATCATCAGCGTGCACTTGTAGTCGCGCATCTTCCGATCAGTTACAGATGTTTTCACAAAATTTAGTTCCCTGTCAGCAATGCAGAGCAGGGGTTCATTCACGGCAAAATGGGGTTCATGTCACCCAGCAATAGAACAGAGGATTTTGAGAGATTTAGGCCCCTGTCAGCAATGCAGAGCAGGGGTTCATTCACGGCAAAAGGGGGTTCATGTCACCCAGCAATACAACAGAGGATTTTGAGAGATTTAGGTCCCTGTCACCCAGGCACAGCAGGGGTTCATTTACGTCAAAAGGGGGTTCATGTCACCCAGCAATACAACAGAGGATTTTGAGAGATTTAGGCCCCTGTCAGCAATGCAGAGCAGGGGTTCATTCACGGCAAAAGAGGGTTCATGTCACCCAGCAATACAACAGAGGATTTTGAGAGATTTAGGCCCCTGTCACCCAGGCACAGCAGGGGTTTGTATACGCCAAAAATGGTAAAATGTCACCCGACAATTGAAAATAAGATTTTTTTCAATTTAGGGCACTAAAATTGCCACTTTTTTTAAATTAAAATGGCTCTAAAATAGTCCTTGAAAAGGCTAGAGGGATGTAAAAGGCAGTAAAATGTGCTTAAGAGCATGGCAACTGCTCTGCAAACAAATGTGGATAGGGAAATAACTTAAAATGAAATAAAATAACTAAAAATTACAAATTATTAACCTGCAACTCAGAGAAGGAGGTGGATATGGAGTCGGAGGTTGAGGAGGCGGTGAATGTGGTGTTGTAGGTGGAGGCAGCAATAGAGGAGGAAAGCGGGGCAAAAGTAATTTGACAATCACTTATGCACGTGTAATCAGAGATGTGCAGTATATCAAAGGATTTTTTCACCCCAGTAACCAAAAAGGTGTATTTCTGGCCTTAATGTGACAATCACTTATGCACGTGTAATCACAGATGTGCAATATATTAGAGGCTTTTTTCCCCCCAGTAACCAAAAAGACATATTTCTGGCCTTAATGTGACAATCACTTATGCATGTGTAATCACAGATGTGCAGTATATCAGAGGGTTTTTTCACCCCAGTAAGAAAAAAGCTGTATTTCTGTCCTAAATGTGACAGTCACTTATGCACGTGTAATCCCAGATGTGCAGTATATGAGAGGCTTTTTTCACCCCAGTATGCCAAAGCCGTATTTATGGCCTAAATGTGACAGTCACTTATGCACGTCTAATCCCAGATGTGCAGTATGTAACCAAAAAGCTGTATTTCTGTCCTAAATGCGACAATCACTTATGCATGTGTAATCCCAGATGTGCAGTATGTAACCAAAAAGCTGTATTTCTGTCCTAAATGCGACAATCACTTATGCACGTGTAATTACAGATTTGCAGTATATCAGAGGGTTTTTTCACCCCAGTAACCAAAAAGCTGTATTTCTGGCCTTAATGTGAGAATCACTTATGCACGTGTAATCACAGATGTGCATTATATGAGAGGCTTTTTCACCCCAGTATGCCAAAGCCGTATTTATGGCCTAAATGTGACAGTCACATGTGTAATCCCAGATGTGCAGTATGTAACCAAAAAGCTGTATTTCTGTCCTAAATGTGACAGTCACTTATGCACGTCTAATCACAGATGTGCAGTATATTACAGGCTTTTTTCACCCTAACCAAAAAGCTGTATTTCTGTCCTAAATGTGATAGTCACTTATGCTTGTCTAATCCCAGATGTGCAGTATATTAGAGGGTTTTTTCACCCCAGTATGCCAAAGCTGTATTTCTGGACTTGCAGATAGCCTATGCTGGTGCACTATCGTTGCATAAAATGGCTGCCGATCAGGTATTGATATTAATGAAATGAAGAAAAAAAAAGTTTGTTTTCAGCAGTAGTTGGCTCAGGGCAGTCTTAAAAAAATTGTGCACTGCACCCACAAAACACTTTTTCTGTAGATCGCTGAGTACATAAACCAGTTCTTGATAAGATCGCTCCCTGATCTCTCCCTCACAGCAGCTGCAGCCTCTCCCTACACTAATCCGAGCAGAGTGACGGACGGCGCTATGTGACTCCAGCTTAAATAGAGGCTGGGTCACATGCTGCAGTTGGCCAATCACAGCCATGCCAATAGTAGGCATGGCTGTGATGGCCTTTTGGGGCAAGTAGTATGACGGTTGTTGATTGGCTGCTTTGCAGCCTTTAAAAAAGAGCCATAAAAATCGCCGAACACCGAACCCGAACCCGAACTTTTACGTAAATGTTCGGGTTCGGGTCCCACCAGGGTTCCCTCAATTTTGAAAAACAGAGAAGGCAAGAAGGGGGAGGGGTGGCTCTGTATGTGAAATATAGCATAAAATCGAATTTAATACAAGTTAGCAAGACCAATTTAGAGTCAGTTTGGGTTACCTTGCAGCTTGATAATCATAAGGTAACTCGTGTAGGTGTGATATATAGACCACCTAGCCAAGTCAAAGAATTAGATGATCTACTAGTTGAGGAAATAGCTAAAATGACATTAGGGGAAGTTATCATTATGGGAGACTTTAATCGTCCTGATGTAAACTGGAAAACCAAAATAGCTAGTTCTGCCAGGAGTACAGATATTCTAAATTCCCTACTGGGATTCTCTCTACAGCAAGTAGTTGAGGAGCCAACCCGGAAGGAGGTCATTTTAGATTTAGTATTCACAAATGGGAATTTGGTATCTGATATTACTGCAGGGAAAGGCTTGGGATCTAGTGATCACCAGTCAGTGTGGTTTACTATAAGTACAGTGACTGATTCACACCACACAAAAACAAAAGTTTTAGATTTGAGAAAAACTAACTTTTCTAAAATTAGATTAGTAGTATACGAGTCCCTATCAGATTGGAACAGTTTCAATGGAGTCCAGGAGAAATGGGACTACTTAAAAGTGGCAATATTGAAGGCAACAGAAAATTGCATTAGGCTTGTCAGTAAAAGCAAAAAAGGAAGATACCACTGTGGTACTCAGCAGAAGTGGCCAAAATCATTAAAAACAAAAAGATAGCATTTAGTAATTATAAAAAATAAATAAAAATGAGGATGACAGGCAAATTTATAAGATTAGGCAGAGAGAGGCCAAACAAGTTATAAGAGCCTCTAAATAACAGGCAGAAAAGAAATTAGCTCAGTCACTGAAAAAAGGCGATAAGACATTCTTCAGATACATAAATGAAAAAAGGAAACTAAAACAAGGAATTACCAAATTAAAAACAAAAGAAGGAAGGTATATGGAAGAAGATAAAGAACTAGCTGACTGCCTCAATGAATACTTCTGTTCAGTTTTTACAAATGAAAATGACGGAAAAGGACTTCAGCTAGGAAGGAAGACTAATGAATCTTTTGATGCATGTGTCTTTACAGAGGAAGAGGTTCTAAGTCAGCTGTCTAAAATTAATACAAATAAGTCACAGGGGATACACCCAAAGCTTTTAAAAGAGCTCAGCGGTGAACTAGCAAAACCATTAACAGATTTATTTAACCAATCACTGGTAAAAGGAGTCATCCAAGAAGATTGGAAATTAGCAAATGTTGTGCCCATTCACAAGAAAGGTAGTAGGGAGGAATTGGGCAACTATAGGCCAGTAAGCCTGACATCAATAGTGGGGAAATTAATGGAAACCATACTTAGGGCTCATGCACACGACCGTATGCCCTCCGAGACATATGGTCCGTGAGCTGGCCATATGTCCCGGAGCGGCATACATCGTGCGCACCGGAGCGCACAGCATCATAGGTTACTATGATGCTGAGCGCATCGGGCCGCCCGCGGGGCTATTGTTCCGCACTCATAATATCATATGAGTGCGGGACAATAGTCTGGCGGGCGGCCCGATGCGCACAGCATCATAGTAACCTATGATGCTGTGCACTCCCGTGCGTACGATGTATGCCGCTCCGGGACATATGGCCCGCTCACGGACCGTATGTCTCGGAGGGCATACGGTCGTGTGCAAGAGCCCTTAAGGAGAGGATTGTGGAACATCTAAAATCCCATGGATTGAAAGATGAAAAACAGCATGGGTTTACTTCAGGGAGATCATGTCAAACTAATCTTATTGATTTTTTTGATTGGGTGACTAAAATAATAGATGGCGGAGGTGCAGTAGACATCGCTTATCTAGACTTTAGTAAGGCTTTTGATACTGTCCCACATAGAAGGCTTATCAATAAATTGCAGTCTTTGGGCTTGGACTCCCATATTGTTGAATGGATTAGGCAGTGGCTGAGGGACAGACAACAAAGGGTTGTAGTCAATGGAGTATATTCAGACCATGGTCTTGTTACCAGTGGGGTACCTCAGGGATCTGTTCTGGGACCCATATTGTTTAATATCTTTATCAGCAAAATTGCAGAAGGCCTCGAGGGTAAGGTGTGTCTTTTTGCTGATGACACAAAGATATGTAACAGGGTTGATGTTCCTGGAGGGATACACCAAATGGAAAAGGATTTAGGAAAACTAGAGGAATGGTCCAAAATCTGGCAACTAAAATGTAATGTTGATAAGTGCAAGATAATGCTCCTGGGGCGTAAAAACCCAAGAGCAGAATATAAAATCAGTGATACAGTCCTAACCTCAGTATCTGAGGAAAGGGATTTAGGGGTCATTATTTCAGAAGACTTAAAGGTAGGCAGACAATGTCATAGAGCAGCAGGAAATGCTAGCAGAATGCTTGGGTGTACAGGGAGAGGCATTACTAGTAGAAAGAGGGAGGTGGTCATGCCGCTCTACAGAGCACTAGTGAGACCTCATTTGGAGTATTTTGTGTAGTACTGGAGACCATATCTTCAGAAGGATATTGATACTTTGGAGACAATTCAGGGAAGAGCTACTAAACTAGTACATGGATTGCAGGATAAAACTTACCAGGAAAGATTAAAGGACCTTAACATGTATAGCTTGGAAGAAAGACGAGACAGAGGGGATATGATAGAAACTTTTAAATACATAAAGGGAATCAACAAGGTAAAAGAGGAGAGAATATTTAAAATAAAAAAAACTGCTACAAGAGGACATAGTTTTAAATTAGAGGGGCAAAGGTTTAAAAGTAATATCAGGAAGTATTACTTTACTGAGAGAGTAGTGGATGCATGAAATAGCCTTCCTGCAGTAGTGGACGCTGCAAATACAGTGAAGGAGTTTAAGCATGCATGGGATAGGCATAAGGCCATCCTTCATATAAGATAGGGACAGCGGCTATTCATAGTATTCAGTATATTGGGCAGACTAGATGGGCCAAATGGTTCTTATCTGCTGACACATTCTATGTTTCTATGTTACACACAGTGACAAACAGTATTGGAAAAAATAATTATAACTGGGGTGATATACCAGTCGCCCCCCCAAATTTTTTTATAGAGGCGGGGTGTTATATACCAATAATATACTTTCTTTATAGTGCATTTGGGTACTGCAGCATTTGTTTGCGGTTTTGCTGCGTTCCCTCTGCTACACACAGTGACAAACGGTATTGGAAAAAATAATTATAACTGCTGTGCGCATGCGCGTATGCGAAAATTATATTGGCAATATTTCGCATTGAAAAAAATAATGAATGGAGATCGCAAATTCGAATAATACATCTGGTATGTCACTGTCCATGTTGTGGGACTTTTTGTGCGCTTCTAGTAATCATTTCTTGGCTGCAAATATGAGCTGGAGGTTTTTCAGGTTCGCCTGCAATTAAAATGAATGGGACCCGTCGTGAACTTGAGGTTCGCGAACATTTGAATGCGTTCAAGGGAGCGCGTTCGCGAACCGTCCCAGAAGATGCTCGTCCATCACTACCTGTGGCCCCTCCAAAAAACTGATTGAGGGGTGTGAAATACCTATAATAACATAGAAAGTATATTATAGTGCATTTGTATTGTGCAGCAGTTGTTGTGTGCAGCTCTGCTGAGATACCGCAGCTAGATAGAGGGACAAACGCTATTGGAATAACTAATTGCAACCGGTGTGATATAACTGTTGCCCCCCCCCAACAAAAACTGATTGAGGGGTGTGATATATCTATAATATACCTTCTAACATAGAAAGTATTATATAGTGCATTCGTATTGTGCAGCAGTTATGTGCGGTTCTGCTGAGATACCGCAGCTAGATAGTGGAACAAACGCTATTGGAATAACTAATTGCAACCGGTGTGCTTTACCTGTTGCCCCCCAAAAAACAGACTAAGGGGTGCGATATAGCTGCTTTCACAAAATACTGATTAAGGGGTTTGATACACCTGCTTCCACAAAATACTGATTGAGGGGTGTGATACATCGGCTTCCTCAAAATATTGATTGAGTGGTGTGATACACCGGCTTCCATAAAATATTGATTGAGGCCCGCGATTCACCGGCTTCCACCAAATATTGATTAAGGGGTTTGATATACTGGCTTCCAGCAAATACTCATTAAGGGGTTCCATATACCTGTTTCCACAAAATTCTGATAGAAGGGATTGATATACCAGCTTCTACCAAATATTGATTGAGACCTGCGATACCCCGGCTTACACCAAATATTGATTAAGGGGTTTGATATACCAGCTTCAAGCAAATACTTATTAAGGGGTTCTATATACCTGTTTCCACAAAATACTGATAGAGGGGATTGATATACCAGATTCCACTAAATATTGATTGAGGCCTACGATACATAAGCTTCCAACAAATATTAATTAAGGGGTTTTATATACTGGCTTCCAGCAAATACTCATTAAGGGGTTCCATATACCTGTTTCCACAAAATACTGATAGAGGGGATTGATATACCGGCTTTCACCAAATATTGATTGAGGCCTGCGATACAACGGCTTCCACCAAATATTGATTAAGGGGTTTAATATACCAGCTTCCAGCAAATACTCATTAAGGGGTTCTATATATCTGGTTCTATGTATCTGGAGCAAGCCACAAAATACTGATAGAGGGGATTGATATACTGGCTTCCAACAAATATTAATTAAAGCGTGCGATACACCAGCTTCCACCAAATATTGATTAAAAAAAGCAGACTGAAAATGTATCTGGAGCAAGCCACCCACCATGCACGGTCACATCTGCTGCTCCCAGGACGCCGGCACATGGCTCCGCAGTGTGGGCTTAATGTGTCAGCTGCTGACAATAGTGTTGCCTTCTGCAGCCTGTGCTGTCAACGCATAAGTAGTGGTAAGCCCAACACTCACCTAGGGACGACCGCCTTAAGAAAGCACCTGGCCTCTCATCACCGAGCCCAGTGGGAGCAACACCGTCAGAACCCACAAAGCCACACTCATGGCGCTCCACGTCCTGCCTCTTCTCCTCTCTCCTGCCATTTGTCCTTCACTCTACCTTCCACCGTGCCATCGTCTGGTTCATCTGGCAAAAGGCAGGCTTCCGTGGCCCAAATGTTCAAACGTAAAAAAATGATGACGCCGGATAATCCTCTCACCCAATGGCTGACCACTGGCTTGTCTGAACTGCTAGCCCGCCTAATCTTGCCATATAAACTGGTGGACTCGGAGGCCTTTAGAAAATTTTTGGCCATTTGCACACCACAATGGAAGGTCCCCACTCCCAGAAGGAAATATTTCTCCCAGAAGGGCATCCCAGATCTATATGGTCACGTTCAGCGGCACACAGTGTCAGTGCCAAGATACATCTGACCACAGACACGTGGTCTAGCAAACACAGGCAGGGAAGGTACATAACTTTTTCTGCCCACTGGGCGAACCTTCTGACGGCTGTCAAGCATGCAACCCGTGGCACCCGTGTGGATTTGGTGTTACCACCATGGATTGCATGCAGGCCTGCCTCTATTCTCCTCCTCCTACTCCATCCTCCTTCTCCTCCTCGGCTGACTCCTCATTTTCCACTGCTACCGCCTCTTCCACTGCATCCCCCCAGCTCCCCAGAACCTATTCGATGTGCCAGGTGAGACATTGCCATGGTGTGCTGCCGCTGTTGTGCCTGGAAGCCAAGAGCCACACCGTTCCTGCACTCCTTTTAGCTTTGCGGTCACAGGCTGATCAGTGGCTAACCCTGCTAAATTTGATAGTTGGTAAAGTGGTGTGCGACAACTGTTCCAATCTGCTGAGCGCCCTGAAACAGGGCAAAATGACACAAGTCTTGAACTTAGTCATGCAGCGATTCGTTCCCAAATACTCCGGGGTCCAGGATGTCTTGCGGCAGGCCAGGAAAATCTCTGGCAAGTGGTGTCGCCTTGCTGACATTCAGCGGCGACACCACTTGCCCGTCAGATGTCTGATTTGTGACTGCCTGATGCGCTGGAACTCCACCTTGTATATGCTTTATAGGCTGCTCCAGCAGAAACGTGTCGTTAATGGCTACCTTTACGAAATCTGCGGCAGGACAGTTTTTGGGGAGCTTGTTTTTTTTTCACCCTGCCAGGGGCTGCTCATGCGCGATTCATGCAGACTTCTGCGGCCATTTGATGAGATCACCAAACTGGTCAGTCGCAGCCAAGGCGCCATCAGTGACATCATACCTTACGCCTTCTTTCTGGAGTGTGCATTGCGTTGTGTAATTGATCAAGCCGTCGAGGAGCAGGAGCAGGAAGATGAGGAAGTCGTAATGCTGAATAAATTCCCAGGAGAGCTACTCCATCTGAGACAAGTCAGCAGGAGTCTGAAGAGGAGTCAGAGGAGGATGGTGGCTGGGGGGAGGAGGAGCAGCAAGAAGAGCAGGCTTTAAACTTTTCTGGGATCCCTGGTGTTGTCCGTGGATGGGGGAGAAGACCGAGGATGACATTCTCCTGGGTGATGAGCAGGAGCCAGGCCGCTCCACCGCTTCCAATTTAGTGCAAATGGGGGCCTTCATGCTCCAGTGTTTGAAGAGGGACCCCCGTATAAAAATTATAAAGGGGAAGGACCAGTACTGGGTGGCAACGTACTTAGACCACCGGTACAAACACAAAATGGGGGACATGTTACCAGCATCACAGAGGGCTGTCAGAATGCAGCATTTCCAGGCCTTGCTTTGAGAGATGCTGCATTCTCCTGTTGCGGGCGCTGGCAGAGTAATATCCACCCACAGAGAAACAGTTGTGGGTACCAATCCTACCGTGCATGCAAGAAGAGGACGGTTTGAAGATGTGTTGGTCACTTCGGATATGAGATCATTCTTGCAGCCAACCCATCTACAGCCGCCTTCCGGATCCAGCCTCAGGGAACGCCTAGACCGACACGTGTCCGACCACATCGGGTTAATAGCCGATGTGGACGCTCTGAGAAGTGAGGAACCCCTGGACTACTGGGTGTGCAGGCGTGACCTGTCGCCAGAGCTGGCACAATTTGCCATGGAACTCTTGTCTTGCCCTCGTCAAGTGTCATGTCCGAAAGGACGTTCAGCGCAGCAGGGGGATCGTGACCGATAAACGCACTCGCCTAGCTCACGACAGTGTGGACTACCTCACATTTCTAAAAATGAATGAGGCATGGATCTTGGAGGAATTCAACACCTGTGACGACCACGTTTAATTCAATTTCACCTATTACCATTTGTTTTTTTTTCAAGAGGGGGGATTTTGTTAGCCATGTTTTTAATCTGATTTTATATTTTTAGTTATTTTAAACATATATATTTGACATGTATTTGTACTTGCCTGCAGTAAAATTGATATCTAATGTCCATCTAATATACTGTACCTCCAGCCACATAATGACTTGATCTTTTCTGTACGGTGAATGCATAATTTTTGGGGCCTGTAATCTAACTGGCTGATAGTAAAATTGTTATATGGTGACCGCCTAATGTACCTCCAGCCACATAATTACTTGTTATTTTCTGTACGGTGAATGCATAATTTTTGGGGCCTGTAGTCCACTGGCCTGCAGTAAAATTGATATCCAATGACCGTCTAATATACCTCCAGCCACATAATCACTTGATATTTTCTGTCCGGTAAATAAATAATTTTTGGGGGCTGTAGTCCACTGGCCTGCAGTAATATTGATATCCATGGACCGTGTGCTTTTATTGTGAAAAAATAACTATTTGATACATATGCAAATTAACCTGAGATGAGTCCTGTCCCTGAGATGAGTCAGGGACAGGACTCATCTCAGGTTAATTTGCATATGTATCAAATCGTTTTTTTTTTTTTACACAATAAAAGCACACAGAGCTATGGGGACTGGGTATTGCGGATGTGCTAGCGGCCATCTAACAACCCATGTCCTCAGCTCTATACACAAAATCCCGGTGACAGTTTTCCTTTAAGGCCGGACAGATTCTCTTCTTACTGGCTTTCATATGATACATTGCTAAAGAATGCTAACCTTGAGATAAGATGTTGTACACACTTTTTAACTACTATGATGCCTGATCACGGCCTTAGCTATGGTCAGGAAGTATTGCCTTATATGAATACCTAATCAAATTATAAGCTTCGATTTCCACCCCCTTCTTTGTTCTGCTACCTGTAAGTCTGTATGCTTTGATAATAAGGGTGGAAATTTGCTTGAAACCACAGCAAGACTTGTGTGTCATTCCTCCGAGCTCGTATATTCTTTTATCTAGTCAGGAATAGAGTTGAGCGAACATCTGGATGTTCGGGTTCGAGAAGTTCGGCCGAACTTCCCGGAAATGTTCGAGTTCGGGATCCAAACCCGACCCGAACTTCGTCCCGAAGCCGAACCCCATTGAAGTCAATGGGGACCCAAACTTCTTGGCACTAAAAAGGCTGTAAAACAGCCCAGGAAAGAGCTAGAGGGCTGCAAAAGGCAGCAACATGTAGGTAAATCCCCTGCAAACAAATGTGGATAGGGAAATTAATAAAAATAAAAATAAAATATATAAAAATAAACCAATATCAATTGGAGAGAGGTCCTATAGCAGAGAATCTGGCTTCACGTCAGCAGAGAATCAGTCTTCATGCCATAGCAGAGAATCTGGCTTCACGTCACCCACCACTGTAACAGTCCATTGTCATATATTTAGGCCCCGGCACCCGGGCAGAGGAGAGAGGTCCCGTAACAGAGAATCTGGCTTCATGTCAGCAGAGAATCAGTCTGCATGTCATAGCAGAGAATCAGGCTTTACGTCACCCAACACTGGAACAGTCCATTGTCAGATATTTAGGCCCAGGCACCCAGGCAGAGGAGAGAGGTCCCGTAACAGAGAATCTGGCTTCATGTCAGCAGAGAATCAGTCTGCATGTCATAGCAGAGAATCAGGCTTCACGTCACCCACCACTGGAACAGGCCACTGTCACATATTTAGGCCCAGGCACCCAGGCAGAGGAGAGAGGTCCCATAACAGAGATTCAGGCTTCATGTCAGCACAGAATCAGTCTTCATGTCATAGCAGAGAATCAGGCTTCACGTCACCCACCACTGGAACAGGCCACTGTCACATATTTAGGCCCAGGCACCCAGACAGAGGAGAGAGGTCCCGTAACAGAGAATCTGGCTTCATGTCAGCACAGAATCAGTCTTCATGTCATAGCAGAGAATCAGGCTTCACGTCACCCACCACTGGAACAGGCCACTGTCACATATTTAGGCCCAGGCACCCAGGCAGAGGAGAGAGGTCCCATAACAGAGATTCAGGCTTCATGTCAGCAGAGAATCAGTCTTCATGTCATAGCAGAGAATCAGGCTTCACGTCACCCACCACTGGAACAGGCCACTGTCACATATTTAGGCAGAGGAGAGAGGTCCCATAACAGAGATTCAGGCTTCATGTCAGCAGAGAATCAGTCTTCATGTCATAGCAGAGAATCAGGCTTCACGTCACCCACCACTGGAACAGGCCACTGTCACATATTTAGGCCCAGGCACCCAGGCAGAGGAGAGAGGTCCCATAACAGAGATTCAGGCTTCATGTCAGCAGAGAATCAGTCTTCATGTCATAGCAGAGAATCAGGCTTCACGTCACCCACCACTGGAACAGGCCACTGTCACATATTTAGGCCCAGGCACCCAGACAGAGGAGAGAGGTCCCGTAACAGAGAATCTGGCTTCATTTCAGCACAGAATCAGTCTTCATGTCATAGCAGAGAATCAGGCTTCACGTCACCCACCACTGGAACAGGCCACTGTCACACATTTAGGCCCTGGCACCCAGACAGAGGAGAGAGGTCCCGTAACAGAGAATCTGGCTTCATGTCAGCACAGAATCAGTCTTCATGTCATAGCAGAGAATCAGGCTTCACGTCACCCACCACTGGAACAGGCCACTGTCACATATTTAGGCCCAGGCACCCAGACAGAGGAGAGAGGTCCCGTAACAGAGAATCAGGCTTCATGTCAGCAGAGAATCAGTCTTCATGTCATAGCAGAGAATCAGGCTTCACGTCACCCACCACTGGAACAGGCCACTGTCACATATTTAGGCAGAGGAGAGAGGTCCCATAACAGAGATTCAGGCTTCATGTCAGCAGAGAATCAGTCTTCATGTCATAGCAGAGAATCAGGCTTCACGTCACCCACCACTGGAACAGGCCACTGTCACACATTTAGGCCCTGGCACCCAGACAGATGATAGAGGTCCTGTAACAGAGAATCTGGCTTCATGTCAGCACAGAATCAGTCTTCATGTCATAGCAGAGAATCAGGCTTCACGTCACCCACCACTGGAACAGGCCACTGTCACATATTTAGGCCCAGGCACCCAGACAGAGGAGAGAGGTCCCGTAACAGAGAATCTGGCTTCATGTCAGCACAGAATCAGTCTTCATGTCATAGCAGAGAATCAGGCTTCACGTCACCCACCACTGGAACAGGCCACTGTCACACATTTAGGCCCTGGCACCCAGACAGAGGAGAGAGGTCCCGTAACAGAGAATCTGGCTTCATGTCAGCACAGAATCAGTCTTCATGTCATAGCAGAGAATCAGGCTTCACGTCACCCACCACTGGAACAGGCCACTGTCACACATTTAGGCCCTGGCACCCAGACAGAGGAGAGAGGTCCCGTAACAGAGAATCTGGCTTCATGTCAGCACAGAATCAGTCTTCATGTCATAGCAGAGAATCAGGCTTCACGTCACCCACCACTGGAACAGGCCACTGTCACATATTTAGGCCCAGGCACCCAGGCAGAGGAGAGAGGTCCCATAACAGAGATTCAGGCTTCATGTCAGCAGAGAATCAGTCTTCATGTCATAGCAGAGAATCAGGCTTCTCGTCACCCACCACTGGAACAGGCCACTGTCACATATTTAGGCCCCGGCACCCAGACAGAGGAGAGAGGTCCCATAACAGAGATTCAGGCTTCATGTCAGCAGAGAATCAGTCTTCATGTCATAGCAGAGAATCAGGCTTCACGTCACCCACCACTGGAACAGGCCACTGTCACATATTTAGGCCCCGGCACCCAGACAGAGGAGAGAGGTCCCGTAACAGAGAATCTGGCTTCATGTCAGCACAGAATCAGTCTTCATGTCATAGCAGAGAATCAGGCTTCACGTCACCCACCACTGGAACAGGCCACTGTCACATACTTAGGCCCAGGCACCCAGGCAGAGGAGAGAGGTCGCGTAACAGAGAATCTGGCTTCATGTCAGCACAGAATCAGTCTTCATGTCATAGCAGAGAATCAGGCTTCACGTCACGCACCACTGGAACAGGCCACTGTCACACATTTTCGCCCTGGCACCCAGACAGAGGAGAGAGGTCCCGTAACAGAGAATCTGGCTTCATGTCAGCACAGAATCAGTCTTCATGTCATAGCAGAGAATCAGGCTTCACGTCACCCACCACTGGAACAGGCCACTGTCACATATTTAGGCCCAGGCACCCAGGCAGAGGAGAGAGGTCCCATAACAGAGATTCAGGCTTCATGTCAGCAGAGAATCAGTCTTCATGTCATAGCTGAGAATCAGGCTTCACGTCACCCACCACTGGAACAGGCCACTGTCACATATTTAGGCCCCGGCACCCAGACAGAGGTGAGAGGTCCCGTAACAGAGAATCTGGCTTCATGTCAGCACAGAATCAGTCTTCATGTCATAGCAGAGAATCAGGCTTCACGTCACCCACCACTGGAACAGGCCACTGTCACATATTTAGGCCCAGGCACCCAGGCAGAGGAGAGAGGTCGTGTAACAGAGAATCTGGCTTCATGTCAACACAGAATCAGTCTTCATGTCATAGCAGAGAATTAGGCTTCACGTCTCCCACCACCGTGTATCAGGCCACTGTCACACATGTAGGCCCCGGCACCCAGACAGAGGAGAGGTTCATTCAACTTTGGGTTGCCCCGCAATATAATGGTAAAATGAAAATAAAAATAGGATTGAATGAGGAAGTGCCCTGGAGTACAATAATATATTGTTAAGTGGAGGTAGTTAATGTCTAATCTGCACAAGGGATGGACAGGTCCTGTGGGATCCATGCCTGGTTCATTTTTATGAACGTCAGCTTGTCCACATTGGCTGTAGACAGGCGGCTGCGTTTGTCTGTAATGACGCCCCCTGCCGTGCTGAATACACGTTCAGACAAAACGCTGGCTGCCGGGCAGGCCAGCATCTCCAAGGCATAAAAGGCTAGCTCTGGCCACGTGGACAATTTGGAGACCCAGAAGTTGAATGGGGCCGAACCATCAGTCAGTACGTGGAGGGGTGTACACAGGTCTGGCAGCAGAGTCTTCAAACAGCATAAGAGACTGCTGCATAACTTGAGGCTCAGACAGTTTCCCTGATATGTATGGGGGTGATGTGACAGACTGATGGGCTTGGTTTTCATGCGCCATCTGTGCGCTTTCTGCAGAAGACTGGGTGGGAGATAATGTGAACGTGCTGGATGCACTGTCGGCCACCCAATTGACTAATGCCTGTACCTGCTCAGGCTTTACCATCCTTAGAACGGCATTGGGCCCCACCAAATATCCCTGTAAATTCTGGCGGCTACTGGGACCTGAGGTAATTGGTACACTAGGATGTGTGGCTGTGGCAGAACGGCCACGTCCTCTCCCAGCACCAGAGGGTCCACTAACACCACCACGACCATGTCCACGTCCGCGTCCCTTACTAGTTGTTTTCCTCATTGTTACCGTTCACCACAATAAGAAAAATATTATTCGGGCCAATGTATTGAATAAAAATTCAGGCCTTTTTTTACAGACACCTAACACTGTCTGGCTATCTATTTAGGTACCGTATTACACTAATACAGGCACACAAGTAATGACAGATTTGGTTGAATATAAATGTGAGGCCTATTTTTTACACGCTGTGGGACATATATACCTTTTATCACAGAATTAGACTTGTATCTGCACTGTAGCGTGTGTGTTAAGTTTTTCAGAATGACACTATCAGCACCTTCAATCTAAGATATCCTTTTTGGGATAGATTTAAAGTAGGCCTGATATATCAGAAACTACTAATTTTGAGAATGGCAAATTTGGGAATAGTTTTTCAACCCAGAAAATAAACTGTGCTTTTACGGTCACTACAAATAATTTGACCAGCTAAAACAGTACAGATTTGGTTGAATATAAATGTGAGGCCTATTTTTTACGCGCTGTGTAACAGATATACCTTTAATCACAGAATTAGACTTGCATCTGCACTGTAGCGTGTGTGTTAAGTTTTTCAGAATGACACTATCAGCACCTTCAATCTAAGATATCCTTTTTGGGATAGATTTAAAGTAGGCCTGATATAGCAGAAACTACTAATTTTGAGAATGGCAAATCTGGGAATAGTTTTTCAACCCAGAACAAAAACTGTGCCTATACGGTCACTAAATATAACTTGACCAGCTAAAACTGTACTGATTTGGAGGAATAGAAATGTGAGGCCTATTTTTTACGCGCTGTGTAACAGATATACCTTTAATCACAGAATTAGACTTGCATCTGCACTGTAGCGTGTGTGTTAAGTTTTTCAGAATGACACTATCAGCACCTTCAATCTAAGATATCCTTTTTGGGATAGATTTAAAGTAGGCCTGATATAGTAAAACTTAACTTTTAGTTATTAACATTTAAAATAGGTCCCACAAAGGTGTTTAGATAACTGCATTTGTAAGATACAAGGGCTTATGCACAATTGGGCACCGGGTATATAAACAAAATAGAGAGCACGATTTTGGACTAGATAGTCCCCACTCACGGTTTGATGATTTGTCTGTTATGGAGATGGATCGTACCACAGCAGGATATACGTGTTTGTAGTGGGAAGGTCCACAGGAACAAAATAGATGGGTGTTCACTGCAAATATCATGAAAAAGATGATGTAGTCAACGGCTCTTCTGGTACAGGACGGATAGGTAACTGGGAAGATATTATCCCTAGCCGACTAGTGAGGCCCTGCCTAAAAGCGGAGAGGTCTCCCGCCTATGTGCGGGAGAATCACCCCCAAGGGAGCGACCCCACTTATCGACGGCTATCCCTGTTGTCCTGTCCCTGAAAGTAATTTCTCCCAGTGTCAGTGCAGCCAAAAAGAGTAATAGGATGGCGTAATCCCAACGCGTTTCCTCCGATAATAATAGATGTGTATCACCGGATTCATCAGGGGATATCAAAGAAAAATAATAATGGATAGATCAGTGGCACGGTAGCCGTCAGCCCAATAGCTCTCTGTAGATAGTATCCAACTGAAATAATGCAGTCCAGACTGATATCTGCGACTGCCACCTTATATATATCAATCCCAATCAACATAATAGATTAAAGCAAATACCTCATGGTCTGTAATGTGCGGCGTGCGTTCCACCATCGCCCATACCGAAACCTGAAGTGCGTCATTAGTTTGGGCGCCGACCCCTATCATTGGCTGTCAGTGGAACGCAAGCCGAAACCGGAAGTGCATCATTAGTTTGGGTGCCGACCGCTGTCATTGGCTGCTGGTGGAACGCAAGCCGTAGATGGAACGCATAGAGGACCGGAAGTAGGCAAAATGTGCCAGGAAGTGATGTAACAGAACATTGGAACGCATGTTATATGCGTTCCACAGCGGTCCACTCATAGAAAAGCAGCAAACATTATACAATTTTATATAATACAGCGCATAATGAGTAATAGATACTGCTATTATATACTGAGGCATCGCTAATTTAATTCATAGATATAGTTTAAAGTTATAGCACAGAGGTCAAAAATCAATAATTGGTCTATCATAGTGGCATATATAAGGAGGGTTTTACTGGTTGGAATAATAGGGGACGACAAATGGAAACATAAGGGAGGAACTGCTATTGTTTATATTGTAACTAATGATTATGTCCTACCACCTGATACTAGTACCATTTGCATGTAGATAATGAAATAAAGACCTATTTCGGTCCGATATTATCATTTGTTTGGTCCGAATTCGATATTATATAATCATGATCCTTTGAATTAGATACAACAGGTTTACAAAGAGATACATATAGATGTCCAACAAGGTACAGTGTGATGATAATCATCCAAGGGGGGGGGGGAGGGGGGGGTAATAGTTTAATTGGATTTGGTAGTATGTCGTTATTATTAAGTAACTGAGAACCAGATGGAGACCAACACCGTATAGTCAACATACAGTGTATGACCAAGGTCTTGCCTTTTTGGATTTATATATCACCCTGAGGAATGGCGCAATTACTACAAAAACCTATAGAAAACCAACAGCAACAAATAATCTGCTTAGGTGGGAAAGCCATCACCCAGAAAATCTTAAATGCGGCATCCCAAAGGGACAGTATCTGCGAATTCGCAGAAACTGTACTACACAAAAGGATTTCTTCAGTCAGGCTAAAGACCTCAAGACCAGGTTTAACCAAAGAGGTTATCCCGACTATCCCTTACAAAGGGCTTTCAGGTCGGCTCTAAATCAAAATAGAATGGATCTTTTATCATCTAAACCTAAAAAGACAGACACGGACTCCATCTTTCGTATAATTGGAACATATGATACCTGCAACAGAGAAGTTAGATATATCTTTCAAAAATACTGGGATATGCTTTTATTGGACCCAGATATACGTGATATACTTCCAGCTAAACCTGCCATAACATATAGAAGGGGTAGATCACTAGGTGACAGATTTGTTCATAGCCATTATACAGCAGTCAAAAAACCCGGCACCTGGTTAGATAGAAAACCCTTGGGCACCTTCAAATGCGGTTCTTGTATAGCTTGTCCTTATATACATCAAACCAAAAACTTCACCAGCAATACCACTAATAAAACATATAATATTCGGGACTTTGAAAATTGAAAGACTAGTGGGGTGGTATATCTCTGTACATGTATGTGTCAGCTTCAGTATGTCGGTAAGACTAAGCAGGAATTTAGAAGAAGAATCGGAGACCATCTAGGAGACATTAAACATAAGAGAGATACCACCCTCTCTAGACATATCCATGATCTCCATGATGGAAATCCCAAGTGTCTAAAATTCTGTGTTGTTGAGGTGATTCGCCCATCCCCAAGAGGAGGCGACCTCAATAAGAGAATTTTACAAAAAGAGTCCGAATGGACCTACCGATTTAAAACGGTGAGTCCATATGGGTTGAATGAAATTCTGTCCTTTGGTTGTTACATCTAAATGTATGTTGACTATACGGTGTTGGTCTCCATCTGGTTCTCAGTTACTTAATAATAACGACATACTACCAAATCCAATTAAACTATTACCCCCCCTCCCCCCCCTCCCCCCTTGGATGATTATCATCATACTGTACCTTGTTGGACATCTATATGTATCTCTTTGTAAACCTGTTGTATCTAATTCAAAGGATCATGATTATATAATATCGAATTCGGACCAAACAAATGATAATATCGGACCGAAATAGGTCTTTATTTCATTATCTACATGCAAATGGTACTAGTATCAGGTGGTAGGACATAATCATTAGTTACAATATAAACAATAGCAGTTCCTCCCTTATGTTTCCATTTGTCGTCCCCTATTATTCCAACCAGTAAAACCCTCCTTATATATGCCACTATGATAGACCAATTATTGATTTTTGACCTCTGTGCTATAACTTTAAACTATATCTATGAATTAAATTAGCGATGCCTCAGTATATAATAGCAGTATCTATTACTCATTATGCGCTGTATTATATAAAATTGTATAATGTTTGCTGCTTTTCTATGAGTGGACCGCTGTGGAACGCATATAACATGCGTTCCAATGTTCTGTTACATCACTTCCTGGCACATTTTGCCTACTTCCGGTCCTCTATGCGTTCCATCTACGGCTTGCGTTCCACCAGCAGCCAATGACAGCGGTCGGCACCCAAACTAATGATGCACTTCCGGTTTCGGCTTGCGTTCCACCGACAGCCAATGATAGGGGTCGGTGCCCAAACTAATGACGCACTTCCGGTTTCGGTATGGGCGATGGTGGAACGCACGCCACACATTACAGACCATGAGGTATTTGCTTTAATCTATTATGTTGATTGGGATTGATATATATAAGGTGGCAGTTGCAGATATCAGTCTGGACTGCATTATTTCAGTTGGATACTATCTACAGAGAGCTATTGGGCTGACGGCTACCGTGCCACTGATCTATCCATTATTATTTTTCTTTGATATCCCCTGATGAATCCGGTGATACACATCTATTATTATCGGAGGAAACGCGTTGGGATTACGCCATCCTATTACTCTTTTTGGCTGCACTGACACTGGCAGAAATTACTTTCAGGGACAGGACAACAGGGATAGCCGTCGATAAGTGGGGTCGCTCCCTTGGGGGTGATTCTCAGGCACATAGGCGGGAGACCTCTCCGCTTTTAGGCAGGGCCTCACTAGTCGGCTAGGGATAATATCTTCCCAGTTACCTATCCGTCCTGTACCAGAAGAGCCGTTGACTACATCATCTTTTTCATGATATTTGCAGTGAACACCCATCTATTTTGTTCCTGTGGACCTTCCCACTACAAACACGTATATCCTGCTGTGGTACAATCCATCTCCATAACAGACAAATCATCAAACCGTGAGTGGGGACTATCTAGTCCAAAATCGTGCTCTCTATTTTGTTTATATACCCGGTGCCCAATTGTGCATAAGCCCTTGTATCTTACAAATGCAGTTATCTAAACACCTTTGTGGGACCTATTTTAAATGTTAATAACTAAAAGTTAAGTTTTAGTAGGATAATTATTCAGTGATATACAGTTTCATTCCTACACTATATATATCTCTTCATACTGTGAATTATTTGTAAAGATAGGCCTGATATAGCAGAAACTACTAATTTTGAGAATGGCAAATTTGGGAATAGTTTTTCAACCCAGAACAAAAACTGTGCTTTTACGGTCACTACAAATAACTTGACCAGCTAAAACAGTACTGATTTGGAGGAATATAAATGTCAAGTCTATTTTTTAGGCGCTGGGTGACAGGCTCAACTTGCCCCTGATGTAGTATATGGCCAAAAAATAACCACACTATTGATGGTTAAATGCACTTGGGTGACACAGGCTCAGCCTGCACCTGATGTAGTATATGGCCAAAAAATAACCACACTGTTGATGGTCAAATGCACTTGGGTGACACAGGCTCAGCTTGCACCTGATGTAGTATATGGCCAAAAAATAACCACACTGTTGATGGTTAAATGCACTTGGGTGACACAGGCTCAGCCTGCACCTGATGTAGGATATAGCAAAAAATAACTACACTATTGATGGTTAAATGCACTTGGGTGACACAGGCTCAGCCTGCACCTGATGTAGTATATGGCCAAAAAATAACCACACTGTTGATGGTTAAATGCACTTGGGTGACACAGGCTCAGCCTGCACCTGATGTAGTATATGGCCAAAAAATAACCACACTGTTGATGGTTAAATGCACTTGGGTGACACAGGCTCAGCCTGCACCTGATGTAGGATATAGCAAAAAATAACCACACTATTGATGGTTAAATGCACTTGGTGGTAGCTTGTGCTGGCGCACCACAAGCCACAAAATGGCCGCCGATCACCCCAGAAAAAAGTGATATAAAAACGCTCTGGGCAGCCTAAAAAAAGTGAGCAATTCAATATCAGCACTTCAATGATCCACAGCTGGAGATCGATCACTGAATTAAGTCTTTTGGAGGAGTTAATCTGCCTAATCTCGCCCTAACATCGCAGCAGCAACCTCTCCCTATGCTTGAATCAGCAGAGTGACGTGCAGCGCTACGTGACCCAAGCTTATATAGAGGCTGGGTCACATGCTGCACTGGCCAATCACAGCCATGCCAATAGTAGGCAAGGCTGTGATGGCCTCTTGGGGCAAGTAGTATGACGCTTGTTGATTGGCTGCTTTGCAGCCTTTCAAAAAGTGCCAAGAAAGCGCCGAACACCGAACCCGAACCCGGACTTTTACGAAAATGTTCGGGTTCGGGTCCGTGTCACGGACACCCCAAAATTCGGTACGAACCCGAACTATACAGTTCGGGTTCGCTCATCCCTAGTCAGGAACCATGCTGGGAAGGCTGAAAAGCGCAGGTTGTGCTCACAACGTCTTCCCATCACCCCTAGATAGCAACACGTGGTGACAATTCAATGGTGTCCAGGGACCCAGAGCAGTGTTGGGGGCCACCAGTTCTGTTTGGTGGGGATAACTATTAGATTGATGGGTATCCTGGTGCTGAGACCTCACAACCCCTGCAGCCTGCCTGAAATAAATGGAGCGGCCGGGCCCACAAGGACATGGCTGCTCCTTTTATAGGAGTTCTGGAGATAGCTGAGTACAGGGCCCGGCTATCTCCATAATTTCCATAGAAATGAGTGGAGCGCCTGCGCACATACATGACCGGCCACTCTGTTCAGTAGTGATACCAGGGACACTAAGTGATATGTGCAGGACATCCTGCCACCACGTGTGCTCCTCTCATGGCAGGGCTTGTAAGTGGCATTTTTGAGCAGGATAATGCTCTCCCATACACAGCAATGTCTCCTCAAAATTACAGAACTTCCTTGGCTGCCGATCGTCAGATTTATCTTCAGTCCAGTAATTAGAGCACTAGCTGGGATGTTAGCTTCAGCAACCTCCAAGTGTGCAGGATCTACATGCCCAGCTGTAATATCTGTGAGCAAACGTGCTACAGGATACCATACACCTATAACTATACCTCCATGCCCAGCCATTTATCATCCTGTATACAGGCTAGAGGCTGTATCTCATTTAGTATCCAGGAAAGAGGCCGTATCTCCTGGTAAGAGGGCGTATCTTATTGTATCCAGGCTAGATGCTGTATTTCATCTTGTATCCAGGAAAGAGGTCGTATATCTTTTTGTGTAAAGGAAAGAGGCCATAGGACCTGGACTAGGAGGCGTAGCTCATCTTGTATCTAGGCTAGAGGCTGCATCTCATCTTGTATCCAGGAAAGAGGCCTTATCGCATTTTGTATCCAGGCTAGAGGCTGTATATCACCTTGTGTCCTGGCTGGAAGCCGTATCTTATCTTATATCCAGGCTAGAGGCAATACCTCATCTTGTATGCAGGCTGGAGGCTGTATATCTTCTTGTATCCAGGCTAGAGGCCATATCTCTTCTTGTATCCAGGCTATAGGTGGCCCAACAGGGTCCTAGAGCCTTCTTCCAATTGTACAGTCTTCTCCTTTCCTCTAACATTGTAATCACGTACATATATCATCCATCTCCTTCATGCAGGTTTTTCCTCATAATCAGTGTAAATGATACATATATATTTTTATAGAGTCAACCTGCTGCTGAACCCCCAAAAAAAACATAAAAATAAATTTAAGGAAAAAAAAATACATTAATCAGCATCTCAGAGATTTTATTTTTATTTTTTACAAAACCTAAAAGTTAAAATTATTATTTGGCTCAAATAAAAAGCAGCATCTAAAATTTACATCATCCAAAGGAAAAACAAAATTACTCTTGTAGCTGATGTTACATGGTTACGGCTGAAAAGTCCATCAAGTAAAACTGAGGGATAGGAGGGGACGCAAATTAGGATACTTTCACACTTGTGGCAGGACGGATCCGACAGACTGTTCACCCTGTCGGATCCGTCCTTCCGCTATTTCGCCGTGCCGCCGGACTGGCGCTCCATCCCCATTGACTATAATGGGGACGGGGCGGAGCTCCGGCACAGCTTGGCAGTGCACGGCGAAAGACCGCCGGACTAAAAGTCCTGCATGTCCGACTTTTTAGTCCGGCGGCCTCTCACCGCGAACTGCCGTACTGCGCCGGAGCTCCGCCCCATCCCCATTATAGTCAATAGGGACGGAGCGGCGGTCCGGTGGCACGGCGAAATAGCGGAAGAACGGATCCGACAGGCTGCCGCAAGTGTAAAAGTACCCTTAAAAAAAAAAGATTTCTACACATTTTCATAATCATTAATGTCATTTATTTTTAAGAATGTATCTTTCTTCATGACTAAGACCCTCCATGCCCCTTATCAGTTTAGTTGCTCTCCTTTTTACTCTCTCCAGCTCCAGGACATCCTTTCTGTGATCCGATGCCCAGAATTGACTGCATATTCCAGATGAGGCCAAACCAAAGCTTTGTAAACTGGTAATATTACATCCCTTCCCTGTGACAATATCCTGTTAGCCTTAGAAGCAGCTGACATCGTATGCTGTTATTTAAAGGGGTTCTCCTGACTTTTAACTCCTTAAGGACACAGCCTTTTTTTGCAAATCTGACCAGTGTCATTTTAAGTGGTGATAACTTTAAAACGCTTTGTCTTATCCAGGCCATTCGGAGATAGTTTTTTCGTCACATATTGTACTTCATGACATTGGTAAAATGAAGTCAAAAAAATTAATTTTTATTTATAAAAAAATACCAAATTTACCAACTATTTGTTAAAAATTGCAAATTTCCAAGTTTAAATTTCTCTACTTCTACATTACATAGTAATAACTCTAAAAATAGTAATTACTTTACATTCCCCATATGTCTACTTCATGTTTGGATCATTTTGGGAATGATATTTTATTTTTTTGGGGATATTACAAGGCTTAGAAGTTTAGAAGCAAATCTTGAAATTTTTCTGAAATGTTCAAAAACCCAATTTTTAGGAACCAGTTCAGGTCTGAAGTCACTTTGTGAGGCTTACATAATAGAAACCACCCAAAATGACCCCATTCTAGAAACTACACCCCTCAAGGTATTCAGAACTGATTTTAAAAACGTTGTTAACCCTTTAGGTGTTCCACAAGAATTAATGGAAAATAGAGATATAATTTCAAAATTTCACTTTTTTGGCAGATTTTCCATTTTAATATTTTTTTTCCAGTTACAAAGCAAGGGTTAACAGCCAAAAAAACCTCAATATTCATGGCCCTGATTCTGTCATTTACAGAAACACCCTATATGTGGTCGTAAACTGCTGTACGGGCACACGGCAGGGCGCAGAAGGAAAGGAATGCTATACTGTTTTTGGAAGGCAGGTTTTGCTGGACTGTTTTTTTTTACACCATGTCCCATTTGAAGCTCCCCTGATTAACCCCTAGAGTAGAAACTCCATAAAAGTGACCCCAGCTAAGGTGTTGCACAAGAGTTATTGGCAAATGGAGATGAAATTTCAGAATTTCAATTTTTGGGCAACTTTTTCATTTTAATCCATTTTTTCCAGTAACAAAGCAAGGGTTAACAGCCAAAAAAAACTCAATATTTATTTCCCGGATTCTGTAGTTTACAGAAACACCTCATATGTGGTCGTAAACTGCTGTACGGGCACACGGTAGGGCACAGAAGGAACGGAATGCCATACGGTTTTTGGAAGGCTTTTTGTTTTTTTTTACACCATGTCCCATTTGAAGCCCCCCTGATGCACCCCTAAAGTAGAAACTCCAAAAAAGTGACCCCATTTTAGAAACTATGGGATAGGGTGGAAGTTTTGTTGGTACTAGTTTAGGGTACATATGATTTTTGGTTGCTCTATATTACACTTTTTGTGAGTCAAGGTAACAAGAAATAGCTGTTTTGGCACCGTTTTTATTTTTTGTTATTTACAAAATTCACCTGAGGGGTTAGATCATGTGGTATTTTTATAGAGCAAGTTATTACGGATGCTGCGATACCTAATATGTATACTTTTTTTATTTATGTAAGTTTTACACAATGATTTCATTTTTGAAGCAAAAAAAATAATGTTTTAGTGTTTCCAAAGTCTGAGGGACATAATTTTTTTAGTTGTTGGGCCATTATCTTGGGAAGGGTACAATTTTTGCGAGATGAGATGACGGTTTGATTGGCACTATTTTGGGGTGCATGTGACTTTTTGATCGCTTGCTATTACACTTTTTGTGATGTAAGGTGACAAAAAATTGCTTTTTTTACACCGTTTTTATTTAAAATTTTTTACAGTGTTCATCTGAGGGGTTAGGTCATGTGATATTTTTATAGAGCAAGTTATTACGGACGCTGTGATACCTAATATGTATACTTTTTTTTTATTTATGTAAGTTTTACACAATGATTTCATTTTTGAAGCAAAAAAAATCATGTTTTAGTGTTTTCCATAGTCTGAGAGACATAATTTTTTCAGTTTTTGGGCGATTATCCTGGGTAGGGTATGATTTTTGCGGGATGAGATGACGGTTTGATTGGCACTATTTTGGGGTGCGTGTGGCTTTTTGATCGCTTGCTATTACACTTTTTGTGATGTAAGATGACAAAAAAGGTTTATTTAGCACAGTTTTTATTTAAATTTCTTTACGGTGTTTATCTGAGGGGTTAGGTCATGTGATATGTTTTATAGAGCCGGTCGATACGGACACGGCGATACCTAATATGTATACTTTTTATTTATTTATGTAAGTTTTACCAATAATATCATTTTTGAAACAAAAAAAAATCATGTTTTAGTGTCTCAATATTCTGAGAGCCATAATTTTTTCAGTTTTTGGGTGATTATCCTGGGTAGGGTACCATTTTTGCGGGATGAGATGACGGTTTGATTGGCACTATTTTGGGGTGCGTGTGACTTTTTGATCGCTTGCTATTACACTTTTTGTGATGTAAGGTGAAAAAAAATGGTTTATTTAGCATTTTTTTAATTTTTTTTACGGTGTTCATCTGAGGGGTTAGGTCATGTGATATTTTTACACAATAACAGCTTTTTTAAAACAAAAAAAATGATGTTTTAGTGTCTCCATATTCTGAGCCATAGTTTTTTTATTTTTTGATAGGGGCTAATTTTTTGCGGGATGAGGTGACATTTAGATTGGTACTATTTTGGTGGGAAAACGCCTTTTTGATCGCTTGCTGTTGTACTTTTTGTGATGTAAGGTGATGTAAGGTAAATTGTTTATTTAGCACAGTTTTTATTTTTTATTTTTTACGGTGTTCATCTGAGGGGTTAGGTCATGTGATAGGTCATGTTTATAGAGCCGGTTGATATGGACGCGGTGATACCTAATATGTATACTTTTTTTTTTTTACTTTATTTGGGGAAAATGACGTTTTTGTTTATTTTTACTTGAAACTTTACATTTTTGGGGGGAAAACTTTTTTTTTTCAACTTAGTTTTTCACTTTATTTTTTGTCCCACTTTGGGACTTCAACTTTTGGGGGTCTAATCCCTTTACAATGCATTCCAATACTTCTGTATTGGAATGCATTGGCTGTATGAGTAATACAGTGTCTATTACTCATACAGCTTCCTGTCTGTGAGATCCAGGGGGCTGGATCTCACAGGCTCGTCACCGGAAGGCAGCGCAGATGCCTAAGGAAGGCATCGCGCTGCCTTCCATGCCATCGGGTCCCCCCTACAGCCGCATGGGGACCCGATGGCACACCCGATCTCGCCGCAACCACAGGTAAAAGTCGCAAACCTCAGGTCACGGGACCCCCCGCGCATTTAGCCAAGGTGCCTGCTCAATGATTTGAGCAGGCACGGGTTCCGATCACCGCCCGCCGGGCGGCGGTGATTGGAACTATACATGATGTACCTGTAATGACCGGCGTCACGCAAAGGGAGGGAAATGGGAAGGCCCTATCCAAGGGAGAGGGAAAGATGGTGACCCCTGACTCACCTTGAGGCTGGCACCTGACTGCCCTGACGTCCCTAGACGGGTTCCTCACCCGTACGCCGATCACGTACCTAAACCCTGGCTTTCCCTAAGATGAGCCCTATGTAGTGAACGGGGCGGTGGGATCATTAGTCCGCACCACTGACACTAAAAAGAAAACACCAAGGAGAGGACAGACAACACAGACAAAACATATAATCCCAGGTGGGCGACCACAGCAGACAAAAAAAGCCCAACAGGGATCCGGAGGGTAACGTTCTGGAACAACAACCAGGGAACACAGCTACACAGCTCCAGTGGGTCAGTATAGAAGTCCAGGCAGGAAGCTCTATATCTGGCAACCAGAGAAGTGAGAGATGGGAATATAAGGAGGTTGGGATTGCTAGACAAGAAACAGCTGAGGAGGAGAAGCTACGGATCCCTGAGTGAGCCAAAAAGGATTGCAAGGCAAACCCAGAAAGCTACCATTAATAAACAGCACTGTCTTTAGACATAGAGCGCGCAGCCACCCGCTGCGACTTCCTGACCCCGGGTATAACAGAGTCAGACGTGGCTCTTGACACCCTCGTGACAGTACCCCCCCTTCCACGAGGGGCCTCCGGACACTCAGGACTAGGTCTCTCAGGATGAGAGGCATGAAAAACCCGAACTAACCTGTCAGCGTTTACCTCAGACGCTGGAACCCACATTCTTTCCTCGGGACCGTAACCCCTCCAATGCACCAGATATTGAAGAGAGCGGCGGACCAGACGAGAATCAACAATTTTGGATATTTGAAACTCTAGATTACCATCCACAATAACAGGAGGGGGTGGCAGCGGTGATGGTTCTAGAGGTGGAACTTTTTGAGTAACGACTTATGGAAGACGTTATGAATTTTAAAAGTCTGAGGTAGCTCCAGGCGAAAAGCCACGGGGTTAATGATGGCTACTATTTTGTAAGGACCAATAAACCTAGGACCCAGTTTCCAAGAGGGAACCTTTAATTTAATATTCCTAGTAGATAACCACACATAGTCATTCACTCCTAGGACCTGGCGACCGTTTTTTATCAGCCATGCATTTATATTTACCTCCCATATTTTTCAAATTAGCTTGCACTTTCTGCCATACAGAAGAAAGAGATGACGAAAACCGTTCCTCTTCGGGAACCCCAGAAGACCCCCCCTCTTTGAAAGTACAGAATTGGGGATGAAAACCATATGCACCAAGAAATGGTGACTTGCCAGTAGATTCCTGACGGCGATTATTTATGGCAAACTTGGCTAACGGTAAACATGATGACCACACCTCTTGGTTTTCAGACACAAAACATCTTAGATATGTCTCAAGGTTTTGGTTGGTACGCTCAGTCTGTCCATTCGACTGAGGATGGAAAGCTGAGGAAAAGGACAAGTGTACCCCCAAACGGGAACAAAAAGCTTTCCAAAATTTAGAAATAAACTGGGTTCCCCGATCCGAAACAACATTGGAAGGGACCCCGTGAAGCTTCACGATTTCACTGATGAATACCTGAGCAAGAGTCTTAGCATTAGGTAGTGCGGGTAACGCAATGAAGTGTACCATTTTGCTAAACCTGTCTACTACTACCAAGATAACTGTTTTACCCGCAGACAAAGGTAAGTCAGTGATAAAATCCATTGACAGATGTGTCCATGGCCTATTGGGAATGACAAGTGGCAATAAAGACCCTGCAGGACGTGTATGAGAGACTTTCGCGCGCGCACAAGTAGAACAGGAAGACACAAAATCCATTACATCCTGACGCAACCTTGGCCACCAAAAACGACGAGACAATAGTTCCAAGGTTGCTTTACTACCCGGGTGCCCAGCAAGTGCCGAATTATGATGTTCCTTTAATAATTCAAGACGCAGGTTTAACGGTACAAACAATTTCTCTGAGGGGCAAGAGACCGGGGCGCCCCCCTGGCCCTCCAGAACAGAGTGTACCGCAGAGACAACCACTCCTCTTTGTAGAATGGGTACCGGATCACTCACATTACCCCCTCCAGGGAAACAATGAGATAGTGCATCTGCCTTGGTATTTTTTGCCCTAGGACGATAGGTAATAACACAGTTAAACCTGGTAAAAAATAGCGACCACCTAGCTTGTCTAGGGGTGAGACGCTTAGCTGATTCGAGGTACAGAAGGTTTTTGTGGTCCGTAATCACAGTGACGGGGTGGATTGCCCCCTCTAAAAAGTGACGCCATTCTTCAAACGCTAGTTTAATAGCTAATAGTTCCCTATTGCCAATATCATAGTTCTTCTCTGCTGCAGATAGTTTTTTAGAAAAGAACGCACAAGGAAGCCATTTGCCAGGAGACGGACCCTGAGACAGCACAGCCCCCACTCCCACCTCTGATGCATCTACTTCAACAATAAAAGGCTGGGAGACATCAGGTTGGATTAGTACAGGTGCCGAGGTAAACCTCTCTTTTAGAGAGGAAAAAGCAATTTTAGCGGCGTCAGACTATTTAGAAAAATCAGTCCCCTTCCTAGTCATGTCAGTAAGGGGTTTTACAATCACCGAATAATTTTAAATGAATTTTCTATAGAAATTTGCGAAGCCCAAGAACCGTTGCAGTGCTTTGAGGTTCTCAGGAAGATCCCAATCTAAAATTGCCTGGACCTTCCTAGGATCCATACGGAAACCTGAAGCGGATAATAAATAACCTAGGAACTGTATTTCCTGAACGGCGAAGACACACTTTTCAATTTTAGCATATAATTTATTCGTCCGTAGGACCTGCAGTACCTGTCTGACATGCACCTCATGTGTTTTCAGATCAGACGAATAAATTAAAATATCATCTAGGTATATCACCACAAACCTGCGGATAAGATGACTAAAAATGTAATTAACGAAATGTTGGAAGACAGCAGGAGCATTGGTCAGACCGAAAGGCATGACTAGATTTTCATAATGCCCCTCAGGGGTGTTAAAAGCTGTCTTCCACTCATCCCCTTCCTTGATACGAATCAGATTGTAGGCCCCCCTAAGATCAAGTTTGGAGAACCACCTAGCACCCGCAATCTGATTAAACAGGTCAGGAATGAGAGGAAGAGGGTATGGGTCTCGGATGGTTATCCGGTTTAATTCGTGAAAATCTAGGCAAGGACGCAGGCCCCCATCTTTCTTTTTAACGAAGAAAAACCCTGCAGCCACGGGTGAAGAAGAGGGTCTGATGTGTCCCTTAGCCAAGCTCTCGGAGATATAATCTTTCATGGCTTGTCTCTCCGGACCTGAAAGATTATATAACCTGGTCTTGGGTAATTTTGCACCGGGAATCAGGTTAACCGGGAAATCATAAGGACGGTGAGGTGGTAACTTCTGGCAACCCTTTTCAGAAAAAACGTCCTCAAAGTCCGAAACAAATGTAGGTAGGGTAGCTATGGAGGCGACTAAGCAATTGCTATTTAAGCAATTTTCTCTGCAGTGCTCACTCCACTCCAATATCTCCCTGGCCTGCCAATCCACCACTGGATTGTGCGCTACCAACCAGGGAAGACCCAACACCACCATAGTGGGAAGCCCCTCCAGAACATAACATGAAAGCCACTCGTTATGGTGGTCCCCTACCCGAAGGTGTAAGTTATGGACAATGTGAGTGAGGTTTCTCTGAGACAGAGGAGCAGAATCAATAGCGAATATGGGAATAGGTCTATGTAGCGTACAGAGAGACGAACCCATAGTGTGGGCAAAATGGGCATCTATCAAATTTACTCCTGCTCCACTGTCTAGAAAAAAAGAAATAGTCTCCATCTAAACACCAAAAACAACAACCGCTGGCAACACAAATTGCGATGTTCGTATGGAGGAAACGTATACCCCCCGGCTGACATCCTCCACACAGCCTGGGGTTAGTAGTTTTCCGACGGTCTTTTGTTTTTGAGAAAGGAAGGACAGACATTAATAAAATAACCTCTCTCCCCACAGAAAAAACAAACCCCACGCCTACGGCGAGCCTCAGGAGGACGGACCTGACGAGTAGTTCCTCCTAGCTGCATAGGCTCGTCTAAGTCTGTACAGACTAACTGCTGCTTGGGAGGGGATACCAGTTGCTCCGAATTTTTTAATCTGTCCCTAAGACGTCTATCTAGCCTGATAGAAAGGGACATAACCGCATCAAGGGAAAAGGGAGTCTCATACAGCGCAAGCGCATCCTTAATCCTTTCGGATAACCCAGAGCAGAACTGACTCCTGAGAGCCGGGTCGTTCGAATGGGTATCCTTAGCCCACCTACGGAACTCTGAGCAATATTCCTCTACTGGCCGCTCTCCCTGTAGGAGTCTCCATCATTTTGATTCAGCCAGTGCGATTCGGTCAGGGTCATCATATATGAGACCCAAGGCCCCAAAAAATTCATCCACTGACCGGAGAGCCTGGGAATCAGTGGGTAAAGAGAACGCCCAGGATTGCGGGTCCCCCTGAAGCAGGGAAATAACAACCCCTACCCGCTGTTCTTCATTACCAGAGGAGTAAGGGCGCAGTTTAAAATATAATTTACAGGCCTCACGGAACGTCAGAAATTTGTCCCTTCCCCCAGAAAATCTGTCAGGAAGAGCAACCTTGGGTTCCGCAACAACCTGGTTACCTGTAGCAACCGCTGGGCTTGCGGTCTGTAGCAATTGCTGCTGTTGCTGGAGGACCGACGCCTTCAATCCTGCCACCTCCAAAGACAGGCCTTGAAGTTGCTTTGACAAAGCAGCAATTGGATCCATACTGGATTCTAAGTAAATAGGCCAGAAATAAGGGCCAGATATAATGTAATGACCAGCGTCACGCAAAGGGAGGGAAATGGGAAGGCCCTATCCACGGGAGAGGGAAAGATGGTGACCCCTGACTCACCTTGAGGCTGGCACCTGACTGCCCTGACGTCCCTAGACGGGTTCCTCACCCGTACGCCGATCACGTGCCTAAACCCTGGCTTTCCCTAAGATGAGCCCTATGTAGTGAACGGGGCGGTGGGATCACTAGACAAGAAACAGCTGAGGAGGAGAAGCTACGGATCCCTGAGTGAGCCAAAAAGGATTGCAAAGCAAACCCAGAAAGCTACCAATAATAAACAGCACTGTCTTTAGACATAGAGCGCACAGCCACCCGCTGCGACTTCCTGACCCCGGGTATAACGGAGTCAGACGTGGCTATTGACACCCACGTGACAGTACCGGTACGTCATGTGTCCTTAAGTACCGGGACAACATGCCGTACCAGTACGTCATGTGTCCGGAAGAGGTTAATATTGATGACCCAGCCTCAGGATAGGTCATCAATATCAGATCGGCGACAGTCTGACACCCATCACCCCCGCCTATCAGCTGTAAGAAGGGAATGCACGCACAGTTCCATCTCCCGTCTCTTTTCCTGCTCACCATAGATATGGCAGCAGCGCGTAGGATGAGAGATGGGAGATAGCACGTGCCCACCGATCTGATATTGATGACCTATCCTCAGGATAGGTCATCAATATTAAAAGCCCAGAGAACCCCTTTACTCTGTGTTCTACAAGGACACCCAAATGCTTTTCTACAAGTGACTCCCCCAGTGTTACATTACCTAGGACATATAATGCATGGAGATTATTACTACCCAGATGCAGAACTTTACATTTATCCACATTAATCCGCATTTGCCAAGTTGATGCCTAATCACTCAGAGTGGTCAAGTCAGCTTATAGTTTTTGGATATCTTCCATAAACTGCACAGTACTACATAGCTTAGTGTCATCTGTAAAAATAGAAATGGTGCTATTAATCCCATCCTTGATATCATTAATAAATAAATTAACCACTTCCCGACCGTCAATTGACTATCAATAGAGATGAGCGAATTTCACGTTATGAAATTCGTTCACGCTTCGTTTACTGGTAAAAGGTGAATTGCGTTATGAATTCCGTTACCACGGACCATAACGCAATTCTAGGATGGAAGGCATAACAGAATGCCTTTAGAGGCATTCCGTTATTTATTTGGTCATAATAAAAGTCTATGGCCTGCATAACAGATCCGTCTTGTTTCCGTTATGCAGGAGAGGACTCCCCTGCATAATGGTAACGGGACGGATTCGCTCATCTCTAACTATAAACATCCTGGGCGGTCGGGTTCATCTCTGATCGAACGTTTTGGAATGTCTTTTCAAAGATTGCAGCTGCACGCTAATCTTGTAGCTGCCGAGCGGGGGGCCCGCTGTCAGTGACAGCAGGGCACCCCAGAGAGAAGACAGGGAGCATTCCTGTGTGTCCCTGCCTTCTAGATTGCTGTATACACAGCACTGAATGAGCTCTGTGTATACAGATCAGGAAGCGCTATATTGCATCCTCTCCTGGTCCGGTGGTCATGTGACCGCCGGGTCCGGGGGAGTGCAGGTCTTCCACAGACCTCGATCAGCCATGCTCTGGGGGGTGTATTTCCACTGTAACTGGGGCTACTATGTCTGCCCAAGTTACAGGACAAATCAATAGTGAAAAAAAAATAATGAAGTTAAATGTCCCCCAGATGTCTTGTATGCCCTTGTGGGAGACACAAAGTGTGAAATATAAAACAAAAAAATAAAAATAATAGTGTTTTATAAAAAAAATATGTTTCACTTGTAAAAAATTATTTTTCCCCCAATTAAACCATTTAAAAAATGTTAAAATTAGAAAAAACTTGGCATCACCGCATCCGTATTGACCAGCTCTATAAGAATATCACATCATCTACCCCATCAGGTCAACGCAGTAAAAAAAATAATAAACCTTACGTCGAAAAAGATTTTTTAGTTACCTCACCTCCCAAAAAACATAATGTTAATCGATCAAAAAGTCGTATGTACCCCATCCCTCAAAAAATGAGCCACCACACAATACCATAGCCATAAAAATTAATAAAAATATAGCTCTAAGAAAATTGCAACATAAAAACATGATAAAAAAAAAATGTTCTTATTGTAAAAAACGTAAAAAAAAAAATAAAAAAAAATGTGGTATTGCTACATCCGTAATAACTGGCTCTACAAAAATATCACATGATCTAACCCATCATGTGAACGGCGTAAAAAACAAAAAAATTTAAATTACTCCAAAACAGTTTTTTTTAGACACCTCATCTCCCAAAAACCATAATATTAATCAATCAATCAATCAATCAATCAATCAAAACGTCATATGTACTCCAACAAAGTAGCAATAAAAACGTCACCTCATCCTCCAAAAAACAAGTCCTCAAACAAGACCAAAATCATAGCCAGAAAAATTAAAAAAATATGGCTCTAAGTAAATGGCAAAATAAAAACATGATTTAAAAAAATAAATAAAATGTTCTTATTGTGTAAAATGTAAGAAAAAAAATAGACATATTTGGTATTGTTGTGTTCGTAATGACCGAATCTATAAAAAATATCACGTGATATACCCCATCAAGTGAACGGTGTAAAAAAAAAATGACACCAAACTGCTTTTTTGTGTCTTCACCTCCCAAAAAATGAAATAAAAATCGACCAGAAAGCCAAATATATCCCAAAATGGTGCCAATAAAAACAACAGCTTGTATCGCACAACATTTTTTAAAAAGTTATTGCTCTTAAAAACTGTAACAGAAAATTCAGATGCCGCTCCTTCCTTTCTGAGCCCTGGCGTATCCCCAAATAACAGTTTATGACCACAATTGGGGTGTAACTGTATTTGGGAGAAAATGGGTAGCAAATTGTAGGGGGATATTCTCTGGTTATCTTTTGTGAAAAAGAAAGTTTTGGACTAAAGCACCATTTTCTTGTAAAGAAAAGTTATTTTTCATTTTCACAGCCAAGTATTATACATTCTATGAAATGCCTGTTAGGTCAAGTGCTCACTACACCCCTTAAAAAAATCCTTGTGTGGTTTATTTTTCAAAATGTGGTCACTTTTTGGGGTTTTTTACTGTGGGGGTACCTCAGGGTCTCTTCAAATGCAACATAGCGGCCTAAGACCGTTCTAGCAAAATCTGCCCAACAAAAACCATAGAAGCTTCTTGCCTTCTGTGCCCTGCCGTGTGCCCATACAGGAGTTCACGAACACATATGGGGTGTTTCTGTAAACTGCAGCATCAGGGTAATAAACAGAGAGGTTTGTTTTGTTGTTAACCCTTGATTTGTTACAGTTAAAAATTCATTCAAATGGAAAATCTGCAAAAAAGCTATTTTTTTTAAATTTCATATCTATTTTGCTTTAATTCCCGTGGAATACTTAAAGGGTTAACAACATTTCTACAACCAGTTTTAATTAGTTTGAGGGTAGAGTTAAGCGGACACCTGGATGTTCGGGTTCGACGAGTTCGGCCGAACTTCACAAAAAAGTTTGAGTTCGGGACCCGAACTTGACCCCGAACCCGAACCCCATTGAAGTCAATAGGGACACAAACTTTTGAGCACTAAAATGGCTGTAAAAAAGTCATGGGAAGGGCTAAAGGGCTGCAAATGGCAGCAAAATGTGGTTAAGAGCATGGCAAATGTGGATAGGGAAATGTCACCCGACAATGTAAGAGAAAAATTTGTGAAATTTATTAACCTGTCAGATAGGTAGAGAAGGGGTATATCACAGCCAAAAATTGGTGAATGTCACCCGCCAATGTAACCGAAAAATTAGTGTCATTTGTTTACCTATCTACTAGGTAGAGCAGGGGTATATCACAGCCAAAAATTGGTAAATGTCACCCAAAAATGTAACAGACAAATTAGTGAAATTTGTTATCCTGTCTACTAGGTAGAGCAGGGGTATATCACAGCCAAAAATTGGTGAATTTCACCCGAAAATGGAACAAATTAGTGAAATTTGTTAACCTGTCTACTAGGGATCGACAGATTATCGGTTTTACCGATATTATCGGCCGATATTGTGGATTTTGAACGTTATCGGTATCGGCATCTATTTTGCCGATATTCCGATAACATATTGGGAACACAGAACGCGCTGCTGACAGCGCGTTCTGTGTTCCCTCCGCAGCACAGGGGAGAAGGAAGCAGTGTCTCCTCCCCCTGTGATGCTGCTGCCGCTGCCACCAATGGCAGGAGAGGAGACAAGAGGAGGGGAGGGGCTGTGGCCGCTGCGCCACCAATGAATATGAGTCTTTCATTAATTCATATACAGGAGGCGGGAGCTGGCTGCAGAATCACATATCCGGCTCCCGACCTCTATGAGAACGGCTGCGATCCGCGGTAGTTAACCCCTTAGGTGCCGCGGATCGCAGCTACCGCTCATAGAGGTCGGGAGCCGGCTATGTGACTCTGCAGCCAGCTCCCGCCTCCTGTATGTGAAAAAGAGGTATCTTCATTGGTGGCGCAGTGCGCCCCCCCCCCTCAAGCCCCCTAGTATTAATCATTGGTGGCGCAGTGCGCCCCCCACCCCCATCCCAATAGTAAAAACATTGGTGGCGCAGTGCGCCCCCCCCCCCCAGTATAAATCATTGGTGGCAGTGGCCACAGGATCCCCTCTCCCCTGCTCCTCCGATCGGAGCCCCAGCTGTGTAAGCCTGGGGCTCCGATCGGTTACCATGGCAGCCAGGACGCTATTGAAGCCCTGGCTGCCATAGTCAGCTCCATGCTGCTGTGTGCACAAAGCACAGAGCAGCAGGGACAGTGTGAGATCCTATTCACCCTGATAGAGATCTATCAGGGTGAATAGGACAAGGGTTCTAGTCCCTAAGGGGTCTAAAAGTTAGTAAAAAAAAAAAACACAAAAATATTAAGTATAAATGAAAAAGATTTACAAAAAAATAAAATAATAATACACGTTAACAATAAACATTAATTTTCAGCAGATTTGTGTAGGAAAATTTTTTTTTCCTCAAAAATAAAAATACCCAGAATATCGGTATAAATTATCGGCTATCGGCCTGAAAGTTGACAAATTATCGGTATCGGTATCGGCCCTAAAAAATCAATATCGGTCGATCCCTACTGTCTACTAGGTAGAGCAGGGGTATATCACAGCCAAAAATTGGTGAATTTCACCCGAAAATGTAACAGACAAATTAGTGAAATGACATAAAATAAAATACGTACGTACAAAAATTAGCTTGATGTATGAGGTGGAAGTCCATATGGAGTAGGAGGTTGAGGAGGTGGTGGACGTAGCGGTGTAGGTGGAAGCGATGGTGGAGGAGGACGAGGTAGCCAACACTGGTATTTGGTTAAAAAAAAATATATATGTATTAGGGTACACCCTAAAAGAGTGGGAAATATCAAAAATACAACAATGAGCAATTGCGCTGCAGTATAACAATGGCTGGGTAAGGCCGGTATACATGTCTATTCTGCACAAGGTATGGCCAAGTCCTGTGGAATTCATGCCTGGTTCATTTTAATGAACGTGAGCGCCCACATTGGCTGTGGACAGGCGGCTGTGCTTGTCTGTGATAACGCCCCCTGCCGTGCTAAACACAAGTTCAGATAATACACTAGCTGCAGAGCAGGCCAGCACCTCCAAGGAGTAAAGGGCAAGCTCAGGCCATGTGCCCAATTTGGAGACCCAGAAGTTGAAGGGGGCAGACACGTCATTCAATGTGTGTAGGCGTGTGCACACATACTGCTCCACCATGTTGGTAAAATGCTGCCTCCTTCTAAGACATTCCATATCAGCTGGTGGTGCTGGTTTTTGTGGCGTGCTGACAAAGCTTTTCCACATTTCGGCCATGCTAAACCCTGCATTCTGAGGTGCTGGCGGTGTGCCCCAGCTGCGTTGGCGACCTCTTCCTCCTCCTCTGCTCTAGCCTTGTGCTTCCACTGTGCCCCCGCTGTCAGGTGGGAATGCCACCAGCAGCGCATCTACCAGCGTGCGCTTGTACTCGCACATCTTACGATCACTCTCCAGTGAAGGAATTAAGGATGGTACGTTGTCCTTGTAATGGGGATCCAGCAGAGTGGCCACCCAGTAATCAGCACAAGTTAGGACGTGGGCAACTCGGCGGTTGTTGCAGAGACACTGCAGCATGTAATCGCTCATGTGTGCCAGGCTGCCCAGAGGCAAAGAAAAGCTGTCCTCTGTGGGAGGTGTATCCTCTGTGACCTCTGTATCCCCCCAACCACGCACCAGTGATGGCCATGAGCTGGTTTGGGTGCCACCCTGCTGTGAACATGGTACCTCCTCCTCCATCTCCTCATCCTCCACCTCATCATCCTCCAGAACTGTGCCCTGGCTGGACAATTGTGTACCTGGCATTTGTGGGTGCAGGAATTTACCCTCGGAGCCACTGGTGAATGAATGGCTGGAAACCCTATGAAATTATCACTCTTGCTCCTCCTCCTCCTGTGCCACATTCTCTTCCATCATCGCCAGAAGCGTTTTTTCAAGGAGGTATAGAAGTGGGATAATAACGCTGAGAACGGCATTATCGGCACTGGCCATGTTGGTGAAGTACTCGAAACAGCGCAACAAGGAACACAGATCTCGCATGAAGGCCCAGTCATTGGTGGTGAAGTGGTGCTGTTCCGCCGAGCGACTCACCCGTGTGTGCTGCAGCTGAAACTCCACTATTGCCTGCTGCTGCTCGCACAGTTTGGCCAGCATGTGCAAGGTGGAGTTCAACCTTGTGGGCATGTCGCATATGAGGGGGTGAGCGGGAAGGCCGAAGTTACGCTGCAGCACTGACAGGCGAGCAGGAGCAGGGTGAGAACGCCAAAAGCGCGCACAGATGGCCCGCACTTTCTGCAGCAGCTCTGACATATCGGGGTAATTTTTAAGGAACCTCTGCACCACCAAATTCAGCACATGAGCCAGGCAAGGGATGTGCGTCAAACCGGCTAGGCCCGGAGCTGCTACGAGATTTCGCCTATTATCGCACACCACCAGGCCGGGCTTGAGGCTCACTGGCACCAACCACTCATCGGTCTATTGTTTCATGCCCGTCCACAGCTCCTGTGCGGTGTGTGGTTTGTCCCCCAAACAGATAAGTTTTAAAACTGCCTACTGTCATTTACCCCTGGCTGTGCTGAAGTTGGTGTTGAAGGTGTTACGCTGACCGGATGAGGAGGCGGTAGAGGATGAGGAAGCGGAGTAGGAGGAGGAAGCAACAGGAGGCAAAGAGAAACGCCTTGCAATCCTTGGTGGTGGAAGGACATGCGCCAAACTGCTATCCGCCTCAGGCCCAGCCGCCACTGCATTTACCCAGTGTGCTGTTAGGGAGATATAACGTCCCTGACCATGCTTACTTGTCCACGCATCTGTAGTTAGGTGGACCTTGCCGCAGATGGCGTTGCGCAGTGTACACCTGATTTTGTCCCCCACTTGGTTGTGCAGGGATGGGATGGCTCACCTGTAAAAGTAGTGGCGGCTAGGCACGATGTACTGTAGGACAGCCACCACCATAAGGCTTTTAAAACTGTCCGTCTCCACCAGACAGAATAACAGCATTTCAAAGGCCAGTAATTTTGAAATGCTGGCATTCAGGGCCAGGGTTCGCGGGTGGGAAAGGGGGTACTTCCTCTTTGGCTCCAGTGTTTGGGAGATGGAGAGCTGAACGCTTCCATGGGACATTGTGGAGATGCTTGGTGACCCAGGTGCAGTTGTTGCTGGCAGATCCTCTGTAAGCGGGGTGGCAGGTGCCACTGTCACTCCAGAGGTGGATGAAAAGGCCGAGACTGCAGTTTTTTTGAGGTGTCTACTCCACTGCAGCTCATGCGTTACACTTAGATGCCTGGTCATGCAGGTTGTGCTCAGAGAACATTTATGCCTCGCTTCAGGCTCTGATTGCACAGCGTGCAAACCACTCGTGTCTTGTCGTCAGCACATTGTCTGAAGAACTGCCACGCCAGGGAAATCCTTGGAGTTGGCTTTGGTGTGCTCGGTCCCTTGGTGCAGCGGGCAGTAGCAGGCGTATTCTCTAGGGGACGGCCACTCTGCTTTTGCACCCTGCTCCCTCTTCTGCTGTGCTGGTGGCTCTGTGCGACCACCGCCTCTTCCTCTGAACTACACAGGTCACTTGCATTACCTTGATTGCATGCGGGGTCGAGGACCTCATCGTCCTCCACATCATCTTCCACCCAGTCTTCACACCTGCCCTCCTTGTTGGTCTGCACACTGCAGAAAGCCACAGCAGTTGGCACCTGTGTCATCATCCGAGACGTGCTGCGATGGTCCTCCCATGTACTCATCTTGAAACATAAGTGGTTGGGCATCGGTGCACTCAATCTCTTCCACTTCTGGGGCAGGGCTATGTGGATGGCCCTGGGAAACCCTGCTAGCAAAGTCATCAAAAAGCAGAAGAGACTGCTGCATGACTTGGGGCTCAGACTGCTTGGCTGATTTGCAAGGGGGTGAGGTGAAAGACTGATGGACATCGACTGCATGTGCCAACTCTGATCTTTCAGCAGGATACTGCAATGGAGACAATGTGAAGGAACTGGAGGCACTGTCAGCAACCCAATCTACTATTACCTGTACTTGTTCTGGCCTCACCATTTGTAGAGCCGCATTAGGCCCGACCAAATAACGCTGAAGGTTCTGTCTTCTACTCACACCTGAGGAAGGTGTTTCACTTGTGCGTGTAGCTGGCACAAATCGACCACGTCCTCTCCCTGCAACAGGAGCTCCGCCAGCAGCACCTCGACTGGGGCCACGTCCCTTATTTGACGCTCTCCTCATTCTCCGCAAATTTAGTATTTGGCCCAAAATTGGTGTTTTTTTAATAACAGAACAGAACAACAGTATCTAACGCGTGCATTTCAGACTGACAGATGCAGCAAATTTTGTGTTTTGCCCAAAATGGGTGTTTTTTTAAACCCAGAATATTATTGCAGTATTTCAAGCTTGCATCTCACACTGACAGATGCAACAAAGGCTGCAAATTTTGTATTTTGCCCAAAATGGGTGTTTTTTTAATATCAGAATATGAGTCATAACAGCAGTATTTAACGCTTGTATTTCACACTGAAAGATGCAACAAGGGCTGTAAAATGTATTCTTTTGCCCAAAAAGGGTGTTTTTTTTTATAACAGAATATGACAGCAGTATTTAACGCTTGTATTTCACACTGAAAGATGCAACAAGGGCTGTAAAATGTATTCTTTTGCCCAAAAAGGGTGTTTTTTTTTATAACAGAATATGACAGCAGTATTTAACGCTTGTATTTCACACTGAAAGATGCAACAAGGGCTGTAAAATGTATTATTTTGCCCAAAAACTGTGTTTTTTAAAACCAAGAATAATATTGCAGTATTTCAAGCTTGTATCTCACACTGACAGATGCAGCAAAGGCTGCAAATTTAGTATTCTGCCCAAAAAGTTTTTTTTTTTAAATAACAGAATATGACAGCAGTATTTAACGCTTGTATTTCACACTGAAAGATACAATAAGGGCTGTAAAATGTATTATTTTGCCCAAAAAGGGTGTTTTTTAAAACCAAGAATATTATTGCAGTATTTCAAGCTTGTATCTCACACTGATAGATACAGCAAAGGCTGCAAAATTTATTATTTTGCCCAAAAAGGGTGTTTTTATAATAACAGAATATGACAGCAGTATTTAACTCTTGTATTTCACACTCACAGATGCAACAAGGGCTGTAAAATTTTGTATTTTGCTCAACAAGGGTGTTTTTTAAAACCCAGATAATTATTGCTGTATTTCAAGCTTAAATTGCACACTAACTAATGCGGCAAAGGCCCCAGATGGAGGGTACTGCCAAAAATGCATGTTTTTCAAAACCCAGAAAATTATTGAAGTATTCCAAGCTTGTTTTAACAATCACAGATGCAGCAAACGCCACAAAATTAGGATTTTGCCCTAAATGGGTGTTTTTTTTTATAACAGAATATGAAAGCAATATATAACGCTTAAATTCCACACTGAAAGATGCAGCAAGGGCTGTAAAATTTAGTATTTTCCCTACAAAGGGTTTTTTTCAAAACCCAGAAAATTATTGCTGTATTTCAAGCTTAAATTGCACACTGACTAATGTGGCATAGGCCCCAGATGGAGGGTATTGCCAAAAATGGGTGTTTTTTAAAACCCCCAAAAAGCTGTGTGTTTTTTTAATAATAGAATATGACAGCAGTATCTAACGCTTGTATTTCACACTGACAGATGCAACCAGGGCTGTAAAATTTAGTATTTTGCCCAAAAAGGGTGTTTTTTAAAACCCAGAAAATTATTGCTGTATTTCAAGCTTAAATTGCACACTGACTAATGCGGCATAGGCCACAGATGTAGGATCTTGCCAAAAATGGGTGATTTTTTAAAACCCAGAAAATAATTGCAGTATTTCAAGCTTCTATTTGACTGTAACAAATGCACATATGCTGTGCTGGTGCACAGAACTTGCATAAAATGGCCGCCGCCGCCGCCCACCTAACAGACGGATAAAAGTTATTTTTCTGGTTCACTGGGCTCAGGGCAGAATGATTGTGCACTGCACCCACAAACAAAGTCTAGGTAGATCGCTGAGTTAACAAGCACTTCAGATTAAAGATTCTGTCCTATTCTCTCCCTCACAGCAGCAGCATCTTATCCCTACATAGCAGAGTCACGTGCAGCGCTTCGTGACTCCAGCTTATATAGAGGCTGGGTCACATGCTGCACTGGCAGATCACAGCAATGCGATTAGTAGGCATGGCTGTGATGGCTTCTAAGCGCACACGAGTTAAACGCTTGTTGATTGGCTGCTCTGCAGCCTTTCAAAAAGCACCATTAACTCGCTGAACACCGAACCCAAACCTTCACTGAAAAGTTTGGGTTCGGGTCCGGGGTCCAAAAATCCTAAAGTTCGGTACGAACTTTACAGTTTGGGTTCGCCCAACCCTATTTGAGCGGTTTCGTTTCTTAAATTGGGGTAATTGTTGGGTGCTTTCTATTATGTGAGCTCCTCAAAGTGACTACAGAACTGAACTGGTCCTTAAAAAAGTTGATTTTGGAAAATTTCTTAAAAAATTCAAAAATTGCTACTAAAATCAAAATCTTCAAACGTCCTAAAAAAAAAAAAATATAACATTACCAAAATGATGCCAACATAAAGTAGACATATGGTGAATGTTAATGAGTATTTTATGAGATATAACTATCTGTCTTAAAGGCAGAGAGATTCAAATTGAATACATTTTTTTCAAATTTCTGTTAACGTTTGGATTTTTTATAAGTAAAGGTAAAACATATTGACTCAAATTTACCATTAAAATAATGTACAATATGTCACGAGAAAATTGTCTCTGAATGGCTTAGATAAGTAAAAGTGTGCCAAAGTTATTACCACATAAAGTGACACGTCAGAATTGCAAAATTAGGCCTGGTCAGGAAGGGGGCAAATAGTCCGGTCTGGAAGTGGTTAAATAATAGAGGACCCAGCACAGAGTCTTAGGGTACACCACTTATAACCCGGGACCAGTCTAAATAGGAATCATTGACCACAACAGTCTGGACACAGTTCTTCAGCCAGTTATCAATCCAATTACAAACTATACTTTCCAAGCCTATAGACCTTACTTTACCTATTAAACGTCTATGAGAGACAGAATCAAAAGCATTTGTAAAATCCAGAAACACTACATCCACGGCCGCCCCTCTGTCCAGGCTTCTACTCACATCCTTATAAAAACAAAACAGGTTAGGCTACTTTCACACCTGCGTTCGGATGTCCGCTTGTGAGCTCCGTTTGAAGGGGCTCACAAGCGGCCCCGAACGCATCCGTCCAGCCCTAATGCATTCTCAGTGGACGCGGATCCGCTCAGAATGCATCAGTCTGGCGGCGTTCAGCCTCCGCTCAGCAAGCGGACACCTGAACGCTGCTTGCAGCGTTCAGGTGTCCGCCTGGCCGTGCGGAGGCAAGCGGATCCGTCCAGACTTACAATGTAAGTCAATGGGGACGGATCCGTTTGAATATGGCTCAATCTTCAAACGGATCCGTCCCCCATTGACTTTCAATGTAAAGTCTGGACGGATCCGTTCAGGCTACTTTCAGACTTAGAATTTTTTCTAAGTTATAATGCAGACGGATCCGTTCTGAACAGATGCAAACGTCTGCATTATAGGAGCGGATCCGTCTGAGCAGACATCAGACGGACCCGCTCTGAACGGCAGTGTGAAAGTGGCCTTAGTCTAACAACTTCTATCCTTATTAAACCCATCCTGGTTGTCACTTATTGTATTATTAACAGTCACATACTCCTGTATATAGTCCTTTAACCTCTTGCCGTCACACTAACGCCGAAAGGCGTCAGTGCGGCGGCTCTCTCAGGTCTCAATGACGCGTTCACAGCGGCGCACTGCTCGGAAGTTATACTACAGCCTGCCAGCGATGATCATTCGCTGGCAGGCTGTAGATGTTAAAATAATCGCATCAGAAAGGTATGTCAGACGCTGTTTTGTTAACAGTGTCGAATATACCCTCTACCTGGTCCTCTGGTGGTCCCTTTTGCTTGGATCGACCACCATAGGACACAGGCAGCTCTGTAAGTAGCACCAATCACCACACTACACTACACCCCCCCTGTCACTTATTAACCCCTTATTAACCCCTGATCACCCCATATAGACTCCCTGATCACCCCCCTGTCATTGATCACCCCCCTGTAAGGCTCCATTCAGACTTCTGTATGTGCTTTGCGGATGCGCGGATCCGCAAAACACGGACATCGGCAATGTGCTTTCCGCATTTTGCGGATCCGCACATTGCCAGAACTATATAGAAAATGCCTTTTCTTGTCCGCAATTGCGGACAAGACTAGGACATGTTCTATATTTTTGCGGAATGGAAGTGCGGACCCGGAAGTACAGATCCGCAATTCCGGATCCGAGTGGGACAAAGTCTGTCCCCATAGAAATGAATGGGTCCGCAATTCAGTTCCACAAAATGCGGAACAGAATTGTGGACGTGTGAATGGGGCCTAAGGGTCCCTTATCACCGCCAGTTAGTTAGCTACTTGTTAGGTAGTTAGCGCCCAGCCCACCGCAGTCACTGATTAGTCGCTGATTAGCGTCATCGCTGTCCCTAATCAGCACTAGTACTATATAGTATCTGTAAGTGATCAAGACTGATCGCAATCAGATCTATATCAGTACATTAGGGTCACCTTAGGCTCTACAAAAAATGCAGTGTTCGCACAATCAGGCCTGATCTTGTGCGCACACTTGCGTTCAGTCCGCCCCACCGTAGTGACAGAATTTTTTTTTTTCTGATCACTGCAAAAACACCATAAAATCGCTGCGGCGCTATAAAGATCACTTTTGAGGGGCATGGCGAGTTCATAGAAGATTTTTTTTTTGGACACAAGTTAGCGGAAATTGATTTATTTATTTTTTCTTACAAAGTCTCATATTCCACTAACTTGTTCCAAAAAATAAAATCTTACATGAACTCACCATGCCCCTCACGGTATCCAAATGCGTAAAACTGCCCTGTGAAATCCTAAAGGTACTCATTGGAATTTGGGCCCCTTTGCGCTTCTTGGCTGCAAAAAAGTGTCACACATGTGGTATTGCCGTACTCAGAAGAAGTAGGGCAATGTGTTTTGGGGTGTATTTTTACATACACCCATGCTAGGTGAGAGAAATATCTCTGTAAATTGACAACTTTGTATAAAAAAATGGAAAAAGTTGTCATTTACAGAGATATTTCTCACACACAAGATGAGTATGTGTGAAAAGACACCCCAAAACACATTGCCCTACTTCTCCTGAGTACGGCGATACCACATATGTGACAGTTTTTTGCAGCCTAGGTGCGCAAAGGGGCCCAAATTCCAATGAGTACCTTTTAGGAGGGCATTTTTAGACATTTGGATTCCAGACTAAATACCCCACAAGTGAACCCATTTTGGAAAGAAGACACCACAAGGTATTCCGTGAGGGGCACGGCGAGTTAATGTAAAATTTTATTTTTTGTCACAAGTTAGTGGAATATGAGACTTTGTAAGAAAAAAATAAAAATAAAATCATCATTTTCCGCTAACTTGTGCCAAAAAAAAACTTCTATGAACTCGCCTTGCCCCTCACGGATTACCTTGGGGTGTCTTCTTTCCAAAATGGGGTCACTTGTGGGGTATTTATACTGCCCTGGCATTTTAGGGGCCCTAAAGCGTGAGAAGTAGTTTGGAATCCAAATGCGTAAAAATGCCCTGTGAAATCCTAAAGGTACTCATTGGAATTTGGGCCCCTTTGCGCACCTAGGCTGCAAAAAAGTGTCACACATGTGGTATCGCTGTACTCACTTTTTACATATACCCATACTTTGTGTGAGAAATATCTCTGTAAATTACAACTTTTTAAAAAAATGTATACAAAGTTGTCAATTTACAGAGATATTTCTCTCACCCAGCAAGGGTATATGTAAAAATACACCCCAAAACACATTGCCCTACTTCTACTACAGCGATACCACATGTGTGACACTTTTTTGCAGCCTAGGTGCGTAAAGTGGCCGAAAGTCCAACGAGTACCTTTAGGCTTTACAGGGTTGCTCACAATTTAGCCTCGCCCAAAATGCCAGAACAGTAAACACACCCCACAAATGACCCCATTTCGGAAAGTAGACACCCCAAGGTATTCACTGAGGGGCATAGTGAATACGTGGGAGATTAAAAAAAAAAATTGCCAGAAGTTAGCAGAAATGGAAACTTTATTTTTTATTTTTTTTCCTCAGAAAGTGTCATTTTCTGCTAACTTGTGAAAAAAAATTAAATCATACATGAACTCACCATGCCCCTCCGCGAATACTTTGGGGTGTCTTCTTTCTAAAATGGGGTCATTTGGGGGGTATTTATACTATCCTGGCATTCTAGAACCTCAAGAATCATGACAGGTGCTCAGAAAGTCAGAGCTGCTTCAAAATGCGGAAATTCACATTTTTGTACCATAGTTTGTAAACACTATAACTTTTGCGCAAACCAATAAATATACACTTATTCGATTTTTTTTATCAAAGACATGTAGCACAATAAATTCTGACACAAACTTGTATAGAAATGTAATTATATTTGAACAATTTTACCAGAAAAAGTTAAAAATACACTTTTTTTGAGAAAATTGCGGTCTATTTTGATTAATATCAGAAAAACGAAAAATCTCAGCAGCAATCAAATTCCACCAAAAGAAAGCTGTATTTGTGAAAAGAAAAGGAGGTAAAATTAATTTGGGTGCCAAGTTGCATGACCGAGCAATAAACCGTTAAAGTTGTGAAGTGCCGATTTGTAAAAAAGGGCCTGGTCACTAGGGGGTATAAAACTGTGGTCATTAAGTGGTTAAGAGTCCTTCAAACATTTTCCCACACCATAAGTTAAAGGGAACCTGTCATAAACTTTATGCTGACCTCACTGAGGGCAGCATAAAATAGTGACAGAAATGCAGATTTCAGCAGTGTGTCACTCGTAAGCTAAATGTAAGTGGTTGCTGAGAACCAGCATCATAATCATTGCAGCACAGGCCTTGAAAAGAGTCCAATCTCCTTGAGAAGAGTCATGGTTATTCATAATCTCCTGCTCTCCCCGACCATCTGCTGATGATTGGCAGTTCTCTCCTAGACAGAAAGGGAGAAAACTACTGTAGGTAGAAGACTGTCAATCATCAGCAGGTAGGCAGGAAGAGGAGGAATTCATGAATAACCATGACTCTTTTCAGGTGGCCGTGATTTCCAGGCCCAGTCTGCAATGATTATGATGGTTGGTTTTCTCCAACCACTTAGTTTTAGCTTATAAATTACAGACCGCTGAAATCAACTCATCTGTCTCTACTTTATTCTGCCATTAGTATGGGCAGCATAAAGTTGATGACAGGTTCTCTTTAAGCTTACTGGCCTGACATTGTTTCATGTATTAGTTGATTTTGAGGTGTGGTGTAATTAGTGGAATCTTTTAATCCTAGTAAACACAATTGGAGGGTGAAAGAGACTCGAACATCATTCATCATAATGTTATCTATCACATATCATTTAAGATAACTAGATCACGGTGTCCATAAAACTTGTATGTTGGGACACTGCCATTATAACTAATATAAGGTTCTCAATAGTGTTGAGCAAATCGAAGAATCCGAAGTGGACTTTGATCTGAATTTCAGGAAAACTTTGATTCATCACAAAGCTGAATTTCTTTTCGCTTCGTGGTAACGAGTAAATTTTTCCTAAAATGGTGGCTGAACATAAAAAAATATACTCACCTCATCCACTTGCTTGTGGAGAGGCCATCCACTCCTGTCTTGATTGAAGAAAACTCACTGTAAAAGGGATATATTAATTATTAATATTTTGGGTTAATATTAATAATTTATAATAATAAATAGGTGTAGGTCATCTATTGTTGACTACGCCTATTTATTCTTTATTCTAACCTGTTGCTATACCTTTTTTCTAAACTACTGTACTGCGGCGGCAACAAAAGACTATAAACTGTGTATGAACAATAAAGTATTTATTAAACAATAATAAGTCTACAGTGGCGAGGACCTGTGGCGAGAGTGATGAACTCAGCACGTGATCAATCACACTGGGCGCTCGTGGTGACATCATCACGATCGCCGCAGGTCCTTTGGCGGGTTTTCTTCAATCAAGACAGGAGCAGACAGCCCCTCCGTGAGCAAGTGGACGAGGTCAGTATAATTTTTTTAACCCCTGATTAACCCCTAAACAGCAAAATGTGAGTCACAGATGCAGCAATCTGCGTTGAACGCGGCCTCTGAGGGGTGCGATCACCTTTCCCTGTCTTTGTGCCCGCTCCTCACATTGGAAAGAGATTTTAGACTAAATCATTTGTAACAAATTGAATTTCTTGTTGAAGTTTAGTGAAACAGCGGAATCTAATTTTTCAATACTTTGCTCATCTCTAGTTCTCAACTCTTTCCTATGGGGCTTATATCTCTCCTTCCTGGATATTATCTTGCCACTGTAGATGTAGTGAGGTAGGTGGAATGTATGACTGGGTTGCTCTCTCGGGCAATCTAGGTGAGATCTTCTTGTCAGCCACTCTCTCTCTTTGCCTCCTGGTGCCATATTTTTAACCCATTTTTTAAAATTAAATTACTAAAATGAATTTAACCTTTCGGGGACTCTTTCTCCTATGGGTCCAGTGCTAATCCAGTCCTTAAATAAGTCTGGTAGCATGAGTGGACTGACTCACTGTACACGCAAACTGATTGCTGTACTCACAAGATCATGCCATCTTATAATACATGACAATCTCTTGCTAACAAAGCTTGAACCTGCCCTGTACCTCGCATTGATCCAGAGATCTCTTCATTTATTGTTCTAATTTCTCTGCTAAATGTAATTTAAGCTGGCAGTTCAGGGGGCATTCCTTTGTCAAAGGGTGTTTTTTTTTGCTGCAGCTCACTCTTTAACTGTCACATAAAATACAGGAGGTGGCAGATGATAAATGAAACTGAGTTTGTGCAACCACCTCAGTGAAGTGGACAGACATATAGGGGAAAAAACAACCAGCAGGAGTTGAGGTGTATCTGTTTACAGATTCATCTGTGTGGTTATGCTAAATTTTAATTACATCCAATTCAAAAAAAATTCTGATCCAGGTGCTGGTTTGAAAAATGTAGAATTTTTTTGTGGGACAACCCCCTTAAACAGTAACAAACTAAACAATTTAAACAAGATAAGTGAGGGCCATTCTTAAAAGAGTTTGTAATCCAAAAGGAAATAGGGGTGACCTCAGAGGTAAACAATTCTTGCCTTGTGCCGTGTGCAATGGTCCAGCTGTCTTATCTAAATATTGGAGAACATACAGAGCAGTATGAGATATTCCCCAGACAGTATATGAAGTGCTTTTGAGTGCATTGGGTATGAGATATACAGTTAAATGAGGGTATCAGGTTCTTAGTATTGAAATTAAAGGAATGTAGGAAGGCGCAAGGATCCAAGTGACGGAAGGTACGTGTCACCGAGGTTCCTGGCCTCGGTGAGATAAGAAACTGTAATTTTGTGTGTCAGCGGCAGCTAGTGCTCGCTGACACTGTTTTACTTAGTGTGGCTGTGCAGCGTACTCAAGTTAGGTTTAAAAATGTTCCTGGGTGTTGTAGTGCAATTGTGACACTAACCTGAGACAGCTGACTCTCTGCAAGGGCAGGTGATGATAAGTAATGTTCGTGACGCCAGTGCCAATTAAACGGTGGCACGCTGTTTGCTGATAGCAGGAATAACTGAGGAACCACGTGATGTTAAAACAGAACTCAAACTTTAGTAGTCATCATACATGGACATAGATGGAAGCGCAGTTCCTTTGTAGACAGTTGGTTGCAGTACATTTGATGCAGGCAATATATATAGCAAGGTGACTTCAGAGTGTTAAACACAGGACTTGCAGTACAGGCAGCTTGCACTCTACTCCTGACTGATCCTGGAACATAGAAACTCTTCTCCAAGGCCCGATGCCCTAGCTCTGGCGTATATCCTTGGTTTTATAATTATCAAGTACCTCCTCTGTTGTCTTTAGTACCTCTTGCTTTTCTGGACTTGCCTCTGTCTCTCCCAGCACTGACTCTAGAAACTTCTGAACTCACTTCCTAGGCTAGGCCCTAGCCTATATATACTGAACTAGGGGCTCCCTCTGCTGGCTGTAATAATGATTGCCTGCAACAGGCCTAACTGGCTTAAAGGGAAATACACCTCACAATCTAGCAGTGTCGGGTAACCTACCCGCATGCTGCACACCCCCAGACTTTAACGTGAGTAAGGCCTCGTACTCACACACACCTTCCTGAACCGGCATAACATGGTACATAACTTAAGCATTACATTATAAATATGATAAATAATTATTTCACACAGAAGATGTAACATTTGTAACTCAATGAACAAATAACGCAAGGGAAAGGGGCGTCTTCTTACTTCTTAGACACGGCCGCTGACCTGGCACAGCGGACTTAAGGTGAACCAGGTTAGTCCATTTTTCTTGGTTGCAGGATAATAACAGAACTACACAGGGGTTTCCTGCGGGTGTATAACAGGCAAGGGCTCACGTGGAGGAGTCCATTCTTGCGCACAAATGTCCAGCAAGCTATTTCCAGTAGCAACTGCTCGGGAGGAGACACCACAAGCATAGTCAAAGTCCCCTAAACGGACTGGCGGACATCCCCTGTTCATCCGGGAGCACAGGGGTCTCCTCTTCCCTTAGCATCGAGATAGAAGAGAGAGAAGCAACAGGAGGGTCTCCATCAGTGAGACCCTGGTCAGGAACAACAGGAACAACAAGATCCCCTATAAGGGGGACTGGATCCGGGGCATTTTGAACCGGCTCTTCTGGAGGTGAAGATACAGTAGGTGCCGGAGCGGGCACCAACAAGTTCAACCATGGTGTCAGAAGCCAATGCATGGGATCAGAGTCATACCTTAGATTACTGACAGCCTGCATAGGATCCTCGGGCTGTATTGATGGCTCTGACACAGGTGATTCAGATCTAGAACCCTCAGCACTGGGTTCTTGCGTCAGACAGAGCTATAACCGGTTCCTGTGCACAATTTGGGATCCCCTGCCTTCCCGGGTGATCTCATAAGTGTGGGTCCCAACATTTGGGATTGCAGTGACAACATAGGGATTTTGCTCCCATTTACTGTCCAGTTTGCTTTTACGGCGGTTATTTTTGAACCACACCACAGCCCCTATTGTCAAGGGTTCTGCATGGGCTGCTTGATCATAGTCTCTCTGCTGTCGGTCCCTAGCATAGTCCATGCGTTCCTGAACAATGGCTTTGGCTGTATTCAATCGCCTTTGATGTTCAGCAACCCAGTCGGTGTTAGGTAATGGGTTAATGCAATCAGGTACGTGTATATCCAATGAATGATCAGCAGGCAATGTCCCTTGGCGCCCAAACATCAAATAAAAGGGGGTATACCCGGTGGAACAATGTATGGTATGATTGTATGTGAACATGAGCTGTGGCAACAAATTAGGCCAATCTCCTCTGGTTTCAGGAGGCACGGCCCTCAGCATCTCTATCAAGGTCTGATTCATTTTTTCACATAATCCATTACCTTGAGAATGGTAGGCCGTTGTCCGGATCTTCTTACAGTTGTGTAAGCGGCACAGTTCATGGAACAGATGGGACTCAAAAGCAGGTCCTTGATCGGTGAGGATCTTTTCTGGACATCCGTAGGGCAGGAGGAAGTGCTTCCAGAACAGTTCGGCTGTAGTCTTGGCTGTCTGGTCTCTCACAGGCACCGCTACAACAAACTTAGTGAAATGGTCAATAATAGTCATGGCATAAGCATACCCTGAGCGACTAGGCTCCAGTTTCACATGGTCGATGGCGACAAGTTCAAGAGGACGAGTACTTACAATGGGTCTCAGTGGTGCCCTCTGATCATGGTGCTCACTTCGTTTTAAGGCACAGGCTACACACTCCCGACACCACTTCTCCATGTCTTCTCTCATGCCCACCCAGTAAAACTGCTGGCGGATAGTAGCCTCAGTCTTTTGGACCCCAAAGTGACCGGATTGATTGTGGTACATCTCCAACACCATACCTGCATCACGTCGGGGTATGAGAATCTGGTGCACTCTCTCGTTGGACACTGGGTCTAGGCTTCTCCGTAGCAATAGGCCCTTTTGTATGAAGAGTTGATGGCGCTGTCTCCACAGTTTGATGAGCTCAGGATCTGCACTCTTACACCGAATCCTCTCAGGGGCTCTGCCACTAGTAATGAAGTCCAACAACTCACCCAGCACTCTACTTTCAGACTGTAGTTTCACCCACCTTTCTTCTTTAGGATCAGGCCTACTGGAGGGTGAAGGAACTGCAGCTCTGTCATTGGTAGCTCGAGCCTGATCCTGTTGAGCAAATTTGTTATAGAAAGCCGGCATCTCTACATCTTCCCAAGCATCTCGCACATCATCAGGAGCTGTCTCTGTGGGAAGCCTGGATAAAGCATCAGCATTATCATTAGTACGTCCAGCACGATATTTTACAGAGAAATCATAGTTGGCGAGGCGAGAGGCCCATCTCTGCTCCAAGGCCCCTAATTTAGCTGTATTTAGATGTGCCAGAGGGTTATTGTCAGTGAATGCAATGAACGGGGTGGCGGCTAGATAATCTTTGAATTTTTCCGTCACTGCCCACACTAATGACAGGAACTCCAGTTTGAAGGAACTATAATTCTGGTCATTTTTCTCAGCTCCTTTCAGGGAGCGGCTTGCATATGCTATCACTCTCTCTTTTCCCTCTTGGATTTGGGCTAACACAGCTCCCAGGCCTCGCTTGCTAGCATCGGTATAAAGATGGAAGGGTTTGCTATAATCTGGATAACCTAACACAGGAGGCTCGGTCAGTTTCTTTTTTAGCAATTGGAACGCTATCTCTCTTTCCTCATTCCACTCAATGGGCACAGGAGTTCTAGGACTTTTCTTGGGTTGCCCCCTCAAGAGTTCCTGGATAGGATCAGCTATTTGAGCAAAATGGGGGATAAACCGTCTATAGTAGCCTGCAAAACCAAGAAAACCTCTCACTTCCTTGACGGTAGTAGGAACCGGCCAATTACGGACAGCCGCTAGCTTATCAGGGTCAGGTTGCACGCCCTCTCCGCTTACAACATGCCCCAGGTATTTCACTGCAGGTTTGAGCAAGTGACACTTGGATGGCTTTACCTTCAAGCCATATTTGATAAGGATTTCAAATACTTCTGCTAAATGTGTAAGATGGTCTTCATATGTTTTTGAGTACACAATGACGTCATCTAGATACAGCAGCACTGTTTCGAAGTTTTTGTGACCCAAACACCGCTCCATTAGTCTCTGGAAAGTTCCTGGGGCATTACATAACCCGAACGGCATACAATTGAATTCGAACAGGCCCATGGGAGTAGTGAAAGCAGTCTTTTCCCTATCTGCAGGGGCCATGGGTACTTGCCAATAGCCACTGGTCAAGTCCAAGGTGGAGAAATAGGCGGAGGAGCCCAGAGCAGTTAGTGACTCCTCAATGCGGGGCAGTGGGTATGCATCTTTGTGGGTTATTTGATTAATTTTCCTATAATCCACACAGAAACGGATACCACCATCCTTTTTCTTTACAAGGACCAGGGGTGCAGCCCACGGACTACGGCTGTCCCGGATTACATTAGAGTCTTTCATCTCTTGGATCATTTAGTTTACAGTCTGATATGAAGTAGGCGGTAAGGGTCTGTATCTCTCCTTGATAGGAGGATGAGAGCCAGTAGGTATGGTGTGTTGTATGGCACTCACCTCTCCATAATCAGTAGCATGCTTACTGAAGGCCTGGTGGTACTCTTTGACCAGCTGTAGGATCCCTTCTTGTTGATGTTGGGGGGTAGTCTCGTCCCCTACATGGAGCTCTTCCCACCAGGGCACTTGTGGCTGGGTCACTGACGGGCGTCCACTGCCTGCAGCTGGCGGCTTTTCTGTCGCTGGAAGACGAATGATGTCTTGGAAGGACACCTGAGAAAGCTGGGCAACACGGCAATGCTTAGTAAGCGCCACAGGATGATCACTCAGGTTAATCAGACGGACAGGTACTTTACCTTGGGAGACGTTCACCAGGCACTTGGCAGCTCTCACATAAGGGTAATCCTCCATCTGGATTGGTTCCACCAGGGCTGGATAATCTCGGCCTTGGACTCCCAGGACAGCACGACACCATAAAAGAGTTTGAGAATTAGGAGGCAAAGTCACAGGCTTAATATCACTAATCCTGGCAGTACAAATTTCTCCTTTCCCATTAGCAAACCTCTGCTGGGCACTTAACACAGTAATAGTCTTTTGAATCACCCTCTTGGATGCAGAGGAAGCAGTGGGCAAAGTCTGGTGTAATACGGCAAGTATTTCTGAATAACAGTTTTTGAAGACATTGGTGCCTAGAATGACAGGATGTCCTCCTCTGTCGCCGGCCTGTACTACTATCACCCCCTGTTGCGGTAAGGTTACTTCTCCCACCTGCAGGGTTGCTTCCCAGTATCCATGAATCTTTACTGGTTTGCCATTGCTGGCGATAATCTCCACCCAGGATTCAGGCGGCTGGGTCAATTGGTTGGTGTCCCAGAATCTTTCAAAGGCGGGCAGCTGAATAGTAGTGACCTGAGACCCAGTGTCTAATAGGGCTTCAAGGGAGACCCCGTTGATCTCTATGTTGATTTTAGGATGGGATCCTACATACCGTGGCATCCAATTTGGATCCTTTGGACCTAGTGTTCTACCTCCCGAGGGGTGGTCCTCAGCCTCAGGGGTTGCCCGTTTAACTGCCAGCACATGGATTCTGTGTGTCCCAGCTTTTTGCAGTATGTACACACGGGCCTCTTGCGACCTCTATTACACCTCCCAGGATCCCTGGGGTGAGTCTCTTGGTATGGAGGTGGGAACGGCCTAGGAGGTGACAGGAACTCTTCTTCTGACATTATGGGTTTTTCCCATTCCTCTATTTTTCTGCACACTCTCTCTAGACTTTTAGTGAGGTGATTTACTTGCTCTGTCAGCATGGCGATAGTATCGGTAGCTGAAGCTTGAACAGCTTGACCGGCCTGAGCTTGGTTAGTGATAAGCGGTTTTGGCCTGCAGGCTGGTGATTCAGGTAGGGTGCTCAACTCCGGAGATACTGCTGACCCCAGAATTTTTATAGCCAGTTCTTTAAAGTCCAGAAAGGTACTGTTAGGGTGCTGGGCGGACAGCATCTTTAGTTGGGTCCTTATTTGCTCACTAGACACCCCGTTGATAAATTGTTCCCTCAAGGTCTGGTCCTGATTATCAGCCTCCTTGGGATCTATCTGAATTACAGCCCCTAAAGCCTCCTGAAGTGATAGGGCATAGTCACGGAGGGACTCACCGGACTTCTGTTTCTTGCCAAAGAAGTGCATCTTTATCTCTGAGGCAGTCCTAGTTTCAAAAGTGGCCCTGAGGCGGGTGAATATCTGTTCTAGAGTACTCCGCTCAGTAGCAGGCCAGGATAATACCTCCCTGCGGGCAGCTCCCTCCAGTTGCGCTAGCAGGATTTCCATTTGCTGATCGGCATTTATGGGGTACAGTTTGAATAATGCCAGCAACTTTTCTTTAAAGTCTCTTAGGGTATGGGTCTCTCCTTTATAGCGGGGAAACCATGGGGCCCCGAAATAGTAAGGCATGGTAAAGGGCATCATGCTGGGGGCTATAGAATGATTAGGAGCCGCAAGCTCTCCCGGGGCCGGCTGCTCGGGAACTCCCGGTTCTGACATGTTAGCTTATTGCGATGTGGCCGCTGGTGACTAAAGGGTCCGGAACAATCCCCTTCCCTCCGGTTACAAGTTCTCACCGGTATCGCCGGGCTTGCGCAGGCCAAGTCTCGAGAGATTCCGGACGTCCTGAGTACGCGATGACGTAGAAGAAACCGGGCCGCGGCGGTGCGATGATGACGAGGGGCGGGATTTTCTGTGTCTTTGAAGGGATCCGCCCACGAAGGTCCTCAGCAGTGCGGGAAACTTTACTCCAGGCGGCCGGTGGCCATCTTTTAGCAAGAAACGCTGTCTATTCACTGACAGCAAGCAGGATGGTAAAAAGTCCATAAAACCACACTCCGATGTGGCGATTTCTTTCCTCTTGATAGCGCAACACTGCACAGCGCTTTTTGGAGGTTTTAGGGACACTTTTGGTATGTTTTTCAGTCCACAAAGTCCACTTTAATAAAACAGGCAATTTGTCACTTTGGTCACAGGGCAACTGTATAAGGCACAAAGTTCACGCTTCTTGCACTAGAAAGCGTGCGTATCCTGTTCGTGACGCCAAGAGAGGTGCAGCGTACTCAAGTTAGGTTTAAAAATGTTCCTGGGTGTTGTAGTGCAATTGTGACACTAACCTGAGACAGCTGACTCTCTGCAAGGGCAGGTGATGATAAGTAATGTTCGTGACGCCAGTGCCAATTAAACGGTGGCACGCCGTTTGCTGATAGCAGGAATAACTGAGGAACCACGTGATGTTAAAACAGAACTCAAACTTTAGTAGTCATCATACATGGACATAGATGGAAGCGCAGTTCCTTTGTAGACAGTTGGTTGCAGTACATTTGATGCAGGCAATATATATAGCAAGGTGACTTCAGAGTGTTAAACACAGGACTTGCAGTACAGGCAGCTTGCACTCTATTCCTGACTGATCCTGGAACATAGAAACTCTTCTCCAAGGCCCGATGCCCTAGCTCTGGCGTATATCCTTGGTTTTATAATTATCAAGTACCTCCTCTGTTGTCTTTAGTACCTCTTGCTTTTCTGGACTTGCCTCTGTCTCTCCCAGCACTGACTCTAGAAACTTCTGAACTCACTTCCTAGGCTAGGCCCTAGCCTATTTATACTGAACTGGGGGCTCCCTCTGCTGGCTGTAATAATGATTGCCTGCAACAGGCCTAACTGGCTTAAAGGGAAATACACCTCACAATCTAGCAGTGTCGGGTAACCTACCCGTATGCTGCAGCTGTAAAGCCAATCCGATCCAGTTCTTATTGGGAGCAGCCAAAGAGCAGGGTGGGTGGCTGTTCACCACGTCCACTGGGAATAAAAACCCAGCCAGCAGTCACAGCTGTGTGTGGATTACCCTGCAATTTCATAGTGGATCTGTGAAGCACTGAGGTGTTTGGGTTCCAACCAGTTGGTATATCTGTAAAGAATAAATCAAGGCAACTGGACGTACTGTAGATTTCTCTCGTTCGTCCAACAAGCTTTCTCAATTCTGAGTGACTGTACAAGAATTCTCTGAGAATAAATATGTAACTGAATCAACATCTGGTAATTGTTTATTTTAAATGTAAGTACACGGCTGAATCTTGACCAGAGGTTTTGGCTCTTCTATGCTGAGCCATACGCTGATGTAGTTGTTGTTTTGTTTCGCCAATAAAAACATAATTACCAGATGTTGATTCAGTTACATATTTATTCCCAGATAATTATTGTACAGTCACTCAGAATTGAGAAAGCTCATTGGAAGAACGAGTGAAACGTTTTCAAGAAATCTACAGTACGTCCAGTTGCCTTGATTTATTCTTTACAGATATACCATGACCTGAATAAATGAGAACCTTCACAGACAACCAGTTGGTAGCGTGCTAAAGAGCCGCACGCTGAAAATCAGGCGCCCTAAAGACTGAGGTGGACGGCTGTGGATTGCCCTGGACAAAACAGGTGACACGTTTGTGCTGTGGACTTTATGTTGTGTGAATTAACACCAGGACTCTGCACAGTGCAAATTTTTCTTAGTTGCTTTTTGTGTGAATAAACACTGAACTTTTGCTTTATTACCGTGTTCTTGCCTCTGTACTGCGTCGCTTACCCTGCCTACCAGAGCAAATCCCTACAGGAAGTACATTGAGAAGAGTTATATTAGAGGACCCTAAAAAGATTTGTTTTGAGGGAGAACCTAAAACTGTAGGAATTGAGAAGTAACTAGGGTTGAGCGAACCCGAACTGTAAAGTTCGGGTTCGTACTGAACTTTAGGATTTTTTGAACCCCGAACCCGAAATTTTCAGTAAAAGTTCGGGTTCGAGTTCGGTGTTCGGAGTTAATGGCGCTTTATGAAAGGCTGCAGAGCAGCCAATCAACGAGCATTTAACTCGTGTGCCCTTAGAAGCCATCACAGCCATGCATACTAATGGCATGGCTGTGATTGGCCAGTGCAGCATGTGACCCACCCTCTATATAAACCTGACGTCACTCTGCTCTTACTAATGTAGGGATAGGATGCTGCTGCTGTGAGGGAGAGAATAGGAAAGAATCTGTTATCATAAGTGCTTGTTAACTCTGCGATCTACAGCGATTTTGTTTTGTAGTTGCAGTGCACCATTATTTTACCCTGCCCTGAGCCCAGTGACACAGAAAAATTAATTTTATCCGTCTGTTAGTTAGGGGGGGCGTTGGCGGCCATTTTGTGCAAGTTCAGTGCACCAGCACAGCATATGTGCATTTGTGACAGTCAAATACAAGGATTAAATACTGCAGTTATATTCAGGGTTTAAAAAAAACACAATTTTTTTTGCAAGATAATACATTTTGGGTCCTTTGCTAAATTTGTGACAGTCAAATACAAACTTTAAATACTGCAGTTATATTCTTGGTTTAAAAAAACACCCATTTTTTGAAAGATAATACATTTGCGGCCTTTGTTGCATTTGTGACAGTAAAATACAAACTTTAAATACTGCAGTTATATTCTGGGTTTAAAAAAAGAACCATTTTTGCAAGATAATACATTTTGGGCCCTTTGCTGAATTTGTGACAGTCAAATGCAAACTTTAAATACTGCAGTTATATTCTTGGTTTAAAAAAACACCCATTTTTTGCAAGAAAATACATTTGCGGCCATTGTTGCATTTGTGACAGTCAAATACAAACTTTAAATACTGCTGTTATATTCTCGGTTTAAAAAAAACACCCATTCTTTTGCAAGATAAGACATTTGCGCCTTTGTTGCATTTGTGACAGTCAAATACAAACTGCAAATACTGCAGTTATATTCTCGGTTTAAAAAAACACACATTTTTAGCAAGAGCCTACATCTGGGGCCTTTGCTGCATTTGTCACAGTGACATACAAGCTTTAAATACTGCAATTATATTCTGGGTTTAAAAAAACACAATTTTTTTTGCAAGATAATACATTTTGGGTCCTTTGCTGAATTTGTGACAGTCAAATACAAACTTTAAATAATGCAGTTATATTCTGGGTTTAAAAAAACACCAATTTTTTGCAAGATAATATATTTTGGGTCAAGATAAAACATTTGCGGCCTTTGCTGCATTTCTGACAGTCCAATACAAGCGTTAGATACTGCTGTTATATTCCGGTATTAAAAAAACACCCATTTTGGGCAAGATAATAAATTTGTGGCCTTTGCTGCAATTATGACAGTCCAATACAAGTGTTAGATACTGCTGTTATATTCTGGTATTAAAAAAACACCCATTTTGGGCAAGATAATACATTTGCGGCCTTTGTTGCATTTGTCACAGTCAAATACAACCAGTCAATACTGCAGTTACATTGTTGGTTGACAAATTAAAAATTTTTGTGACCGTGAAGTAATTGTATAAAATTTGCCTGTCACACTGTTGTGTGACCTCAAGACATTTTTCATCTTTATGACACTGGCACTGCCTTACTCTCAGTGAACTTAATTGTTGACTATTGGTGGTTACATTGTCGTCTGACATAAACCATCTGTTAGTTTCGTGGGTGAATGCAAAGAATGAGGCGAGCGTCAAATAAGGGACGTGGCCCCGGTCGTGGTGCTGCTGGTGGAGCTCCTGTTGCAGGGAGAGGACGTGGTCGATCTGTTCAAGCTACATGCACAAGTGAAACACCTTCCCCAGGTGCGAGTAGGCGACAGATCCTTAAGCGTTATTTGTTAGGGCCGAATGCGGCTCTATGAATGGTGAGGCCACAACAAATACAGGCGATAGTAGATTGGGTAGCTGACAGTGCCTCCAGTTCCTTCACATTGTGAGAGATGGAATTTGTTTCTTTATGAGTATGTGGTGTGAACATTCTGTAGTACACATTTTTGTGTAGTACACATTTTTGTCCACAAGATGGCCGGGAAACCAGATGTTTGAGCCATGTGTGCATTCTTTTGTTTAAGGTCAATAAGGGAGGGGGTAAATGGGGATTACATTACAGTTTTCAAATATACCTATGAACTCAGTTGAAGATGCTGAAACCACTCCTATCAGGTCAAGGAGCCAATAGTCTCTTCTTAAGGAACACCCCTTTTGTGATGTCATATCTTCTATTTAAGTCAATGTAATGTGAATAAAGTGTGCCTTTTCTACCATGGCTCAGGGATGATGAGAAGATGCTTTCATGAAACCACCTAGTGTGTCTGGTCTCATTATAAAGCAGTATAGTGTACACATACTTATACTTCTAATTTATTTGGCCCCACACAAAGAAGAAGGAAAGCGCATGAATTGCGCTGACAACATCGTCTCCCACCCAGTCTCCTGCTGAAAGATCAGAGTTGGCACCTGCAGCCCATGGCCATCAGTCTTTCACCTCACCCCCTTGCAAATCAGCCAAGCTGTCTGAGCCTCAAGTCATGAAGCAGACTCTTCTGCTTTTTGATAACTCTGCTAGCAGGGTTTCCCAGGGCCATCCACATAGCCCTGCCCCAGAAGTGGAAGAGATTGAGTGCACCAATGCCCAACCACTTATGTTTCAGGATGAGTACATGGGAGGACAACCGCAGCATGTCTCGGATGATGACGAAACACAGGTGCCAACTGCTGTGGCTTTCTGCAGTGTGCAGACCGACAAGGAGGGCAGGTGTGAAGACTGGGTGGAAGATGATGTGGAGGGCGATGAGGTCCTCGACCCCACATGGAATCAAGGTCATGCAAGTGAACTGTGTAGTTCGGAGGAAGAGGCAGTGTTTGCACAGAGCCACCAGCACAGCAGAAGAGGGAGCAGGGTGCAAAAGCGGAGCGGCCGTCCCCTAGACATTACGCCTGCTACTGCCCGCTGCACCAAGGGACCGAGCACACCAAAGCCAGCTCCAAGGAGTTCCCTGGCGTGGCAGTTCTTTAGACAATGTGCTGACGACAAGACACGAGTGGTTTGCACACTGTGCAGTCAGAGCCTGAAGCGAGGCATAAACATTCTCAACCTGAGCATAACCTGCATGACCAGGCATCTAAGTGCAAAGCACGAGCTGCAGTGGAGTAGACACCTCAAAAACCAATAAAGGTCTCTGGCTCCTCCTGCTTCCTTTTCTGCTGCAGTCTCAGCCTCTTCATCCCCCTCTAGAGTGACAGTGGCACCTGCCACCCCGCTTACAGAGGATCTGTCAGCAATGCCACCACCTAGGTCACCAAACATCTCTACAATGTCCTATGGAAGTGTTCAGCTGTCTATCTCACAAACACTGGAGCGAAAGAGGAAGTACCTCCCTTCCCACCCGCGATCCCTGGCCCTGAATGCCAGCATTTCAAAATTACTGGCCTTTGAAATGCTGTCATTCTGTCTTGTGAAGACGGAGAGTTTTAAAAGCCTTATGGTGGTGGCTGTCCCACAGTACGTTGTGCCTAGCCGCCACTACTTTTCCAGATGAGCCATTCCTTCCCTACGCAACCAAATAGGGGACAAAATCAGGTGTGCGCTATGCAACGCTATCTGTGGCAAGGTCCACCTAACTACGGAAACGTGGACTAGTAAGCACGGTCAGGGACGTTATATCTCCCTAACAGCACACTGGGTAAATGCAGTGGCGGCTGGGCTTCAGTTTGCCTCCTGTTGCTTCCTCCTCCTACTCTGTTTCCTCATCCTCTACCTGCTCCTCATCCGGTCAGCATAATACCTTCACCACCAACTTCAGCACAGCCAGGAGTAAATGACAGCAGGCAGTTTTAAAACTTATCTGTGGATGGGCATGAAACAACAGACCGATGAGTGGTTGGTGCCAGTGAGCCTCAAGCCCACCGGCCTGGTGGTGTGCGATAATAGGCGAAAATCTCGCAGTAGCTCTGAGACTAGCCGGTTTGACGCACATCCCTTGCCTGGCGCATGTGTTGAATTTGGTGGTGCAAAGATTCCTTAAAAATTACCCCAATATGTCAGAGCTGCTGCATAAAGTGCGCTCTGTCTGTGCGCGCTTTCGGCGTTCTCACCCTGCTGCTGCTCGGCTGTCAGCACTGCAGTGTAACTTCGGCCTTCCCGCACACCGTCTCATATGCGACGTGCCCACAAGGTGGAACTCCACCTTGCACATGCTGGCCAGACTGTGCGAGCAGCAGCAGGCGATAGTGGAGTTTCAGCTGCAGCACGCAAGGATGAGTCGCTCTGCGGAACAGCACCACTTCACCACCAATGACTGGGCCTCCATGCGAGAACTGTGTTCTTTGTTGCGCTGTTTCGAGTACTCCACCAACATGGCCAGTGCCGATGATGCCTTTCTCAGCGTTACTATCCCACTTCTATGCCTTCTTGAAAAACCACTGCTGGCGATGATGGAAGAGGATGTGGCACAGGAGGAGGAGGAGGAAGAGGGATCATTTCGTAGGGTTTCCGGCCAGTCATTCACAAGTGGCTCCGAGGGTGGGTTCCTGCACCCACAAACGTCAGGTACACAGTTGTCCAGCCAGGGCACAGTTCTGGAGGATGAGGAGGTGGAGGATGAGGAGGAGGAAATGGAGGAGGAGGAACCATGTTCACAGCAGGGTGGCACCCAGACCAGCTCATAGCCATCACTGGTGCCTGGCTGGGGGGATACAGAGGACATAGACGATACACCTCCCACAGAGCACAGCTTTTTTTCCGTTGCCTCTGGGCAGCCTGACACACATGAGCCATTACATTCTGCAGTGTCTCCGCAACGACTGCCGATTTGCTTACATTCTAACTTGTGCTGATTACTGGGTGGCCACGCTGCTGGATCCTCATTTCAAGGACAACGTACCGTCCTTAATTCCCTCACTGGAGCCTCATCGTAATATGCGCGAGTACAAGCGCACGCTGGTAGACGCGCTGCTGGTGGCATTCCCACCTGACAGCGGGGGCGCAGTGGAAGCACAAGGCGAAGGCAGAGGAGGAGGAAGAGGTCGCCAACGTAGCTGGGGCACCACCAGCTCCTTGGAAGGCAGGGTCAGCATGGCCAAAATGTGGAAAAGCTTTGTCAGCACGCCACAAAAACCAGCACCACCAGCTGATATGGATCGTCTTAGCAGGAGGCAAGCATTTCACCAACATGGTGGAGCAGTATGTGTGCACACGCCTACACGTACTAAATGACGGGTCTGCCCCCTTCAACTTCTGGGTCTCCAAATTGGGCACATGGCCTGAGCTTGCCCTTTATGCCTTGGAGGTGCTGGCCTGCCCTGCAGCCAGTGTATTATCTGAACATGTGTTTAGCACGGAAGGGGGCGTTATCACCGACAAGCGCAGCCGTCTGTCCACAGCCAATGTGGACAAGCTCACGTTCGATAAAATGAACCAGGCATGGATCCCACAGGACTTGTACCTTGTGCAGAATAGACATGCATACCGGACTTAACCAGCCATTGTTATACTACAGCGCAATTGCTCATTCTTGTATTTTGGATGTTTTACACTCTTTTGGAGTGTACCTTAATAAAATAAAAAAAATTTAAACCAAAAACCAGTGTTGGCTACCTTGTCCTCCTCCACCGGCGCTTCCACCTAAATCGCTACATCAACCGCGTCCTCAAAATCCTACTCCTTATGGACCTCCACCTCATAAATTTTTTTATTTTTATTTGTACGTATTTTATTTTATGTCATTTCACTAATTGGTCTGTTACATTTTCGAGTGAAATTTACCATTAACCTGTCATTGATACCCCCTGTCATTGATCACCCCCCTGTAAGGCTCCATTCAGACGTCCGTATGTTTTTTACGGATCCACGGATACATGGATCGGATCCGCAAAACACGTACGGACATCTGAATGGAGCCTTACAGGGGGTGATCAATGACAGGGGGGTGATCACCCCATATAGACTCCCTGATCACCCCCCTGTCATTGATCACCCCCCTGTCATTGATCACCCCCCTGTAAGGCTCCATTCAGACGTCCGTATGTTTTTTACGGATCCACGGATACATGGATCGGATCCGCAAAACACATACGGACGTCTGAATGGAGCCTTACAGGGGGGTGATCAATGACAGGGGGGTGATCAGGGAGTCTATATGGGGTGATCACCCCCCTGTCATTGATCACCCCCCTGTAAGGCTCCATTCAGACGTCCGTATGTGTTTTGCGGATCCGATCCATGTATCCGTGGATCCGTAAAAAACATACGGATGTCTGAATGGAGCCTTACAGGGGGGTGATCAATGACAGGGGGGTGATCACCCCATATAGACTCCCTGATCACCCCCCTGTCATTGATCACCCCCCTGTCATTGATCACCCCCCTGTAAGGCTCCATTCATACATTTTTTTGGCCCAAGTTAGCGGAAATTTATATATATTTTTTTTTTCATACAAAGTCTCATATTCCACTAACTTGTCAAAAAATAAAATCTCACATGAACTCACCATACCCCTCACGGAATCCAAATGCGTAAAATTTTTTAGACATTTATATTCCAGACTTCTTCTCACGCTTTAGGGCCCCTAAAATGCCAGGGCAGTATAAATACTCCACATGTGACCCCATTTCGGAAAGTAGACATCCCAAGGTATTCGCTGAGGGGCATATTGAGTCCATGAAAGATTGAAATTTCTGTCCCAAGTTAGCGGAAAGGGAGACTTTGTGAGAAAAAAAAAAAATAATAAAATTTCCGCTAACTTGTGGCAAAAAAAAATAATTTCTATGAACTCGCCATGCCTCTCATTGAATACCTTGGGGTGTCTTCTTTCCAAAATGGGGTCACATGTGGGGTATTTATACTACCCTGGCATTTTAGGGGCCCTAAAGCGTGAGAAGAAGTCTGGGATCCAAATGTCTAAAAAAATCCCTCCTAAAAGGAATGTGGGCCCCTTTGCGCATCTAGGCTGCAAAAAAGTGTCACATATCTGGTATCGCCGTACTCAGGAGAAGTTGGGGAATGTGTTTGGGGTGTCATTTTACATATACCCATGCTGGGTGAGAGAAATATCTGTCAAATGTCAAATGCCAACTTTGTATAAAAAAATGGGAAAAGTTGTCTTTTGCCGAGATATTTATCTCACCCAGCATGAATAAATAAATACACCGCAGCACATCCAATAGTGAAAAAAACTTGTGGGATCCTTTATTCACCCATGCGACATTTCGGTCCACTTGCTGGGACCATTTTCAAGCGTGGGTGTATGTAAAATGACACCCCAAAACACATTGCCCAACTTCTCTTGAGTACGGCAATACCACATGTGTGACACTTTTTTGCAGCCTAGGTGGGCAAAGGGGCCCACATTCCAAGGAGCACCTTTAGGATTTCACAGGTCATTTTTTACACATTTTGATTTCAAACTACTTACCACACATTCCATCACGAAATACCTTGGGGTGTCTTCTTTCCAAAATGGGGTCACTTGTGGGGTAGTTATACTGCCCTGGCATTCTAGAGGCCCTAATGTGTGGTAAGTAGTTTGAAATCAAAATGTGTAAAAAATGCCCTGTGAAATCCTTAAGGTGCTCTTTGGAATGTGGGCCCCTTTGCCCACCTAGGCTGCAAAAAAGTGTCACACATGTGGTATTGCCGTACTCAGGAGAAGTTGGGCAATGTGTTTTGTGGTGTCATTTTACATATACCCATGCTAGGTGAGATAAATATCTTGGTCAAATGCCAACTTTGTATAAAAAAATGGGAAAAGTTGTCTTTTGCCAAGATATTTATCTCACCCAGCATGGGTATATGTAAAATGACACCCCAAAACACATTGCCCAACTTCTCCTGAGTACGGCAATACCAGATGTGTGACACTTTTTTGCAGCCTAGGTGGGCAAAGGGGCCCACATTCCAAAGAGCACCTTTCGGATTTTGCCAGCCATTTTTTACAGATTTTGATTTCAAACTACTTCGCACGCATTTTGGCCCCTAAAATGCCAGGGCAGTATAACTACCCCACAAGTGACCCCATTTTGGAAAGAAGACACCCCAAGGTATTTCGTGATGGGCATAGTGAGTTCATGGAAGTTTCTATTTTTTGTCACAAGTTAGTGGAATATGAGACTTTGTAAGAAAATAAAAAAATAAAAATCATCATTTTCCGCTAACTTGTTACAAAAAATAAAAAGTTCTATGAACTCACTATGCCCATAAGCGAATCCCTTAGGGTGTCTACATTCCGAAATTTGGTCATTTGTGGGGTGTTTGTACTGTCTGGCCATTGTAGAACCTCAGGAAACATGACAGGTGCTCAGAAAGTCAGAGCTGCTTCAAAAAGCGGAAATTCACATTTTTGTACCATATTGGTAAACGCTATAACTTTTACCCAAACCATTTTTTTTTACCCAAACATTTTTTTTTATCAAAGACATATAGAACAATAAATTTTGAGAAAAATGTATATATGGATGTCTTTTTTTGCAAAATTTTACAACTGAAAGTGAAAAATGTCATTTTTTGCAAAAAAACGTTAAATTTCGATTAATAACAAAAAAAGTAAAAATATCAGCAGTAATAAAATACCACCAAATGAAAGCTCTATTAGTGAGAATAAAAGGAGGTAAAATTCATTTGGGTGGTAAGTTGCATGACCGAGCAATAAACGGTGAAAGTAGTGTAGTGCAGAAGTGTAAAAAGTGGCCTGGTCATTAAGGGTGTTTAAGGTAGGGGAGCTGAGGTGGTTAATCACATTTTTATGCCATTTTCAGCCCTCTAGCCCTTTCCATTACTTTTTTAGAGCCATTTTAGTGCTCAAAAGTTCGGGCCCCTATTGACTTTAATGGGGTTCGCGGTCAAGTTAGGGTCCCGAACTCTAACTTTTTTGTGAAGTTCGGCCGAACCTGTTGAACTCGAACATCCAGGTGTCCGCTCAACTCTACTTGCATACACTACATGCCTTCAACATAATTCTTGGATCTCTACATGAATATAATGTATTTGGTGTAAATCGCGCAAGGGGCATATTTGGAGACATTGACTTTACAAGAGATACAGAGCAGTGGAGTTTAATTTGAAATTTAAAATTCCAACACTGCGTAATTTAGCCCATACAGCAAAAGGTTTACAGTGACCCATCAATTTTCCCCAAAAAAGCCAGTTTCACATAACACATTTCACCACTACGTAATTCGGGCCATACCGCAAAAGGAGGTGTACAATCACCCATTTTTTTTTTTTAAAAAAGCCAGTGTCACATAAAGAATTTCACCACTAAGGGTACTTTCACATTGGTGGCAGGGGAGTCCGGCAGGGTGTTCCAGCAGGTGAACAGCCTGTTGGATCCATCCTGCCGCTAGTTCACGTGTGCCCCCAGACTGCCGCTCCATCCCCATTGATTATAATGGTGGCAGGGGCGGAGTTCCGGCAGTGCACGGCGAGAGGCAGCCGGACAAAAAGGACTGCATGTCGTAGTTTTAGTCAGGCTGCCTCTCGCCGTGCGCTGCTGTGCTGCCGCCGGAACTCCGCCCCCAACCCCATTATAGTCAATGGGGACGGAGTGGCAGTCCGGGGGCACACATGAACTAGCGGCAGGACGGATCCGACAGGCTGTTCAACCGCCGGAACAGCCTGCCGGACACCCCTGCCGCTATTGTGAAGCTTTAGTAAGTCGGTCCATTCCGCAAAAGGAGGTGTACATTCACCCATACATTTTCCGGGAAAAAAACAGTGTCACATAAACAATTTCACCACTAAGTAAGTCAGTCCATACCTCAAAAGGAGATGTACATTTACCCATACATTTTCAAAAAAAAAGCCAGTGTCACAAAGAATTTCACCACTAAGTAAATCGGTCCATACTGCAAAAGTAGGTGTACATTCACCCATACATTTTCCGAATAAAGCCAGTGTCACATAAAGAATTTCACCACCAAGTAAGTTGGTCCATACCGCAAAAGTAGGTGGACATTCACCCATACATTTTCCGAAAAAAAGCCAGTGTCACAAAGATTTTCACCACTAAGTACATCGGTCCATACAACAAAAAGAGGGGTACATTCACCCATACATTTTCCGGAAAAAAAAGCCAGTGTCACATAAAGAATTTCACCACTAAGTACTTCAGTCCATACCGCAAAAGGAGGTGTACATTCACCCATACATTTTCAGAAAAAAAAAACTGTCACATAAAGAACTTCACCACTAAGTAAGTTGGTCTATACTGCAAAAGGAGGTGTATATTCACCCATACATTTTCAGAAAAAAAGCCAGTGTCGCATAAAGAATTTCACCACTAAGTAAGTCGGTCCATACATCAAAAGTAGGTGTACATTCACCCATAAATAAAATAAAAAAAGCCAGTGTCACATAAAGAATTTCACCACTAAGTACTTCAGTCCATACCGAAAAAGGAGGTATACATTCATCCATACATTTTCCGGAAAAAAAACGGTGTCACATAAAATTTTTTACCGCAAAAGGGCTTTACCACATATAACTGCACCGCTGAATGGCAAGTAGGCCCTTAATTGAGAGGGGTTGCACATGGCTTGCATACACTATATGCCTCCAACATAATTCTTGGATCTCTACATGAAAATAATGTATTTGATGTAAATCGCGAGAGGGGCATTGCTGGAGACATTGATTTCACAAGAGATACAGAGCAGCGGAGTTCAGCCACCTCTATTTGATTTCCGCTGTTTACTGCTTCTGAATTAAAATTGGGGCAACCAGCTTCAGCTTCCTCTTATGTGTATGCCTATGGAGTCCTTTTGTTATGGCTTTGCACAGGGAGCAAGATTGTTACGCACAATTCTGGTGGAACTCCTGATCTTAAGTAACTGGACTTGGACTCCAAAGCAGAGGCTCTCCTGTCATGTCTTGTGTGCTGTGGAGATCAAATGCAGACAGAGCAAATAAAAACACATGAATGTTTTCAACTTAGTGAAGCTGCTTGATTTAATTGTGAATAGATGGTAAAGACAAAGTCTGCTGGTGTGTTGTCATCAGCGTCTTCATTATGTTTACTGCAGGACCCACGACGATGTAATTCGGTCCATACCACAAAAGGATGTGTACAATCACCCATCAATTTTCCTGAAGAAAACATGGTTGAAATAAAAATTTTCACCAATGAAAGGATAATGGAATTCGGTTCATAAAGAAGAAAGTCTACTATCACCTATTAATTTTCCCAAACAAAGCCTGTTTCACATAAAAAAATTTCACCACTACATAATTCGGTCCATACCGCAATAGAAGTTGTACAATTACCCATCAATTTTCCCGAAGAAAACATGATTGAAATAAAAAATTTCACCCATGAAAGGATAATGGAATTCGGTTCATACAGAAGAAAGTCTACAATCACCCATCAATTTTCCCAAAAAACGCGTTTCACATAAAAAATTTGACCACTACTTAATTCGGTCCATCCCGCGAAAAGGGCTTCACCATATATAACTGCTGAATGGCATCGGAATTTATTTCTACTTTTACACAACACAAAAGGCATTTCAACAGATTAGTGCAACGCTGGACAGCGAATATATTTATATTTCGTCACTAATACACGGCAAACTTGGCTTTAGAGTATTAACCTCACCGCACAAGGGCAATTAGGCCCTACTTTATTTAAACTTTTACACAACACAAAAGGCCTTTCAACAGATAAGTGCAATGCTGAACGGCGAAAATATTTTTATTTCGCCAGTAATACACTGCAAACTGGGCTTTAGTGTATGTCACTGCACTGCTGAGTGGCAAAGATATTTAAACTTTTTCTATTAATACACGCAAAAAAGGGCTTTAAAACAGATAACTGCACCACTGAGCGGCAAAGATGTATTTCCTTTTTGCACTAATAGGCCCCTTTCACATGGGCGAGAATTCCGTGCGGGTGAAATGCGTGACGTGAACACATTGCACCCGCACTGAATCCGGACCCATTCACTTCAATGGGGTTGTGCAGATGAGCAGTGATTTTCACGCATCGCTTGTGCGTTGCGTGAAAATCGCAGCATGTTCTATATTCTGTTCTATATTTTCACGCAACGCAGGCCCCATAGAAATGAATGGCTCCGCGTGAAAATCGCAAGCATCCGCAAGAAAGTGCGGATGTGGTGCGATTTTTACGCATGGTTACTAGGAGATTATAGAGATGAAAGCAACCCCGGACCCCATTAAAGTGTATTCACTGTGTTATAAGGGAAAATAATAGCATTCTTAATACAGAATGCTTACTAAAATGTGGATTGAGGGGTTAAAAATTAAAACAAAAATTAACTCACCTTATCCAATTGATTGCGCAGCTGGCATCGTCTTCTTACTTCTTCTTTCAGGACCTGCAAAAGGACCTTTAATGAAGTAAGCGCATTAACCACATGGTGAGCGCAGTGACGTCAGCGCAGGTCCTGCTGAATAAAGGTAAATAATAGATGCGGTAACCGCGCTATGAATTAGTGGTTTATGAAAATTGTTAGAATAAAGAACCATAAAAAATGGGGAACTGGGTTCACATCCAGCTTTCGGAAGTAACAGTGTATAGCAGCTTCTTTGTATGTGAATGACGTACCTGTGACTGTTACTTCCGAAAGCTGGATGTGAACCCAGTTCCCCATTTTTTATGGTTCTTTATTCTAACAACTTTCATAAACCACTAATTCATAGCGCGGTTACCGCATCTATTATTTACTTTGCCATTAAGGAGACTGAACCTACCCTATTAAGGGCACCGCTGCTTTGTCCAGTCCCTCACACTAAATATCACTTGTTTTGCTGCTGAATAAAGGACCTATCTTCATTCAGCAGGACCTGCGCTGACGTCACCGCGCTCACCACGTGGTGAGCGCAATTACGTCATCAAGGGTCCTTTTGCAGGTCCTGAAAGAAGAAGCAAGAAGACGATGCCGGCTACGCAATCAATTGGATAAGGTGAGTTAATTATTTTTATTTTTTAACCCCTCAATCCACATTTTAGTAAATGTTTTCACTGGGATAATTTTAAGTTGCCATGTCACCTTTGAAGTACAAACTCCAAAAAAGTGACCCCATTTTGGAAACTACGAAATAAGGTGGCAGTTTTGTTGGTACTATTTTAGGATACAAAGGATTTTTGGTTGCTATACATTACACTTTTTGTGAGGTAAGGTAACAAAAAATAGCTGTTTTGGCAGCGTTTACATTTTTTTGTTCTTTACAATGTTCATCTGACAGGTCTAGATCATGTGCTATTTTTATAGAGCAGGTTTACGGACATGACAATACCAAATATGACAACATTTTTTGGTTGTTTCAGTTTTACATAATAAAGCATTTTTTTTTTTATTTTTTTTTATTGTCTCCATATTCTGAAAGCCATCTTTTTTTTTTGGGTGACTGTCTTATGTAGGGGCAAATTTTTTTCAGTATGAGATGACCCTATTTTAGGGTGCATATGACTTTTTGATCGCTTGGTAATAAACTTTTTGTAATATAAGGTGACAAAAATGGCTTTTTTGACAGGTGTTTTTTTAATTTTTTTATACGGTTTTCACCTGAGGGGTTAGATCATGTTATATTTTTATAGACCTGGTTGTTACGGACACGATTCCTAATATGTCTATGTTTTTTTTAACTTTTAACGCGATAAAAGCATTTTTGAAACAAAAAAATCATGTTTTAGTGTCTCCATATTCTATAATATATATTTTTTTGGGGAAATTGTCTTAGGTAGGGTCTCATTTTTTACGGGATAAGTTGATGGTTTGATTGGTACTACTTTGGGGGGCATATGCCTATTTGATCGCTTGGTATTGCACTTTTTGTGATGTAAGGGGAGAAAAAAATTGTTTTTGCACAGGTTTTATTTTATTTTTTCTACGGCATTCAGGTGAGGTGGTGGATCATGTGATATTTTTATAGAGATCATTACGGATGCAGAAATATCAAATATGTCTGTTTTTCTTTTCTTTTTTTTCTATTGTTTTGTTACAATTTTATGTGTTTTATTTTGGGATTTTTTTTTACTTGAAACTTTTTTATTATTATTATGAAAAACACTTTTTTAAAACTTTTTTTTTGTCCCACTCTTGGACTTCAGCTTCTGGGGTCTGATCCCCTCTGCAATGCATTACAATACAATCTGTATTGTAATGCATTGGCTGTCAGCTTTTATGCTGACAGCCTGCCTGTGAGACCCAGCCTAAGGGCTGGCTCTCACAGGCTTCCGTAGAAGGCAAGCTCCGATGCCTATAGAAGACATCGGGATTGCCTTCTCTGCCATCTGGTCCCCACCACTGCAGCGCGGGGACCTGATGGAAATGTGGAGGACACCCGTACCCTCCGCAAATCCTCTGCATGAGGTGGTCAGCTTTGACCACGGCATACAAGGGGTTAATAATACGCCGTCATCAGTGTTTTCACTGATGCCCGCTTAGGCACTTCGAGAATTCGCAAAGAAGAATATGCAAATATGTAGAATATAGTCCTTTTTACTTGTAATCGCAAATATTCTAGATTTTTTTTTTCATCAGTAACCTCCCTTCTTGCTTGTGGGCCAATGAGAAGGCTGCAATATCTTTGTCATAGTCTAGCAACATCCCTAGCAACCAATAGGAAAGTTACCTACCTCTTACTATATAAGAAACTCCCCAGCAGCCATTTTTTTTTTTTTTTTGCAGTTTTGAGAGAGAGAGAGAGCAGTGACATTGCTGTGCTCTGTGCTTTTATCTGGATCCTATTCCTTATCCAATAACATTAGGTAGCTAGTTATCGCATATACAGTACAGACCAAAAGTTTGGACACACCTTCTCATTCAAAGAGTTTTCTTTATTTTCATGACTATGAAGGCATCAAAACTATGAATTAACACATGTGGAAATATATACATAACAAACAAGTGTGAAACAACTGAAAATATGTAATATTCTAGGTTCTTCAAAGTAGCCACCTTTTGCTTTGATTACTGCTTTGCACACTCTTGTCATTCTCTTGATGAGCTTCAAGAGGTAGTCCCCTGAAATGGTCTTCCAACAGTCTTGAAGGAGTTCCCAGAGATGCTTAGCACTTGTTTGCCCTTTTGCCTTCACTCTGCGGTCCAGCTCACCCCAAACCATCTAGATTGGATTCAGGTCCGGTGACTGTGGAGACCAGGTCATCTGGCACAGCACCCCATCACTCTCCTTCATGGTCAAATAGCCCTTACTTTCAAAGTTTTCCCAATTTTTCGGCTGACTGACTGACCTTTATTTCTTAAAGTAATGATGGCCACTCGTTTTTCTTTACTTAGCTGCTTTTTTCTTGCCATAATACAAATTCTAACAGTCTATTCAGTAGGACTATCAGCTGTGTATCCACCTGACTTCTCCTCAACGCAACTGATGGTCCCAACCCCATTTATAAGACAAGAAATCCCACTTATTAAACCTGACAGGGCACACCTGTGAAGTGAAAACCATTTCAGGGGACTACCTCTTGAAGTTCATCAAGAGAATGCCAAGAGTGTGCAAAGCAGTAATCAAAGCAAAAGGTGGCTACTTTGAAGAACCTAGAATATGACATATTTTCAGTTGCTTCACACTTGTTTATTATATATATAATTCCACATGTGTTAATTCATAGTTTTGATGCCTTCAGTGTGAATCTACAATTTTCATAGTCATGAAAATAAAGAAAACTCTTTGAATGAGAAGGTGTGTCCAAACTTTTGGTCTGTACTGTACATTATACAGATAGTTAGTGGGAGATCAGTGTAGGTTAGATAGTGACATAGTGTAGCCGATAGGTTCTGCTGTCCATACATACAGTCATGGCCAAATGTTTTGAGAATTACATAAATATTGGAAATTGGAAAAGTTGCTGCTTATGTTTTTATAATAGCAATTTGCATATACTCCAGAATGTTATGAAGAGTGATCAGATGAATTGCATAGTCCTTCTTTGCCAAGAAAATTAACTTAATCCCAAAAAAACCTTTCCACTGCATTTCATTGCTTTCATTAAAGAACCTGCTGAGATCATATCAGTAATCAACTTGTTAACTCAGGTGAGAATGTTGACGAGCACAAGGCTGGAGATCATTATGTCAGGCTGATTGGGTTAAAATGGCAGACTTGACATGTTAAAAGGAGAGTGATGCTTGAAATCATTGTTCTTCCATTGCTAACCATGGTGACCTGCAAAGAAACGCGTGCAGCCATCATTCCGTTGCATAAAAATGGCTTCACAGGCAAGGATATTGTGGCTATTAAGATTGCACCTCAATGGGCGGAGCCTGCGCTGAATGTGGATGGCGGTGTGAAGCGCTGCTCTGTGACCAGATATCCCCTATAGCACCTTATTAACAGCTCGCCAGAACGACAAAATGGTCAAAATTGGTGGACAAAAGCCCACTGACCCTGCCGGATCTAACAGATCGACCGTACAGGCAGGAGATATGGAGAAATTCATCAAAAAAGCTGCGGCTGCATATGTGGCTAAAGAACCTAAGATGGCGCCCGGAACGCCAAGATCCTCCGGCTATAAACAACAAGCTCCTTCTGGGGCCGATGGAGGTAGGGATGACTCCCCTGACCCTGATACCCTGCCTATATCTCGAAACTTCCTAAAATAAACTTTAGCTGAGGCTCTTGAACCCCTGAGTTCTGAAATGGCAGCGATTAGAAGCGACATACGACACATAGGCACAAGAGTAGAATCGCTTGAAGAAAATCAATCCAAGCTTACTACTCACCAGAAGGAAATGTCTTCGAAAATGGCAGATCTTCATACACATATAAATATGCTGCACACGGCCATAGAAGATCAAGAGAACAGGGGGCGTAGAAACAACCTCCGTTTCAGAGGAATACCCGAAACTGTTGCCTCAAGCGATATACTGGGGACGGTGATGCAGATTTGTCTACAACTCCTGGGTCCGGACACAGCTCACGAGGTTACCATAGAAAGGGCGCATAGAGCCCTCAGGCCTAAACCGCAACCTAATGAACCCCCTCGTGACATCATTTGCAAATTTCTATTTTTCCCTGTCAAAGAAGCAATACTCCTAAGTGCTAGGAACAATCCGTCTTTGAATTGGGAAGGCAACGACATCGCCGTCTTTCAGGATTTGGCGCAATCGACACTGAAAAAACGCAAAGCCTTAAAACCGCTTACCGACTGGCTGCGAGCTCACAAGACCCTGTATAGATGGTCGTTTCCTTTTGGCCTTTCTTTTTCCCATGAGGGACGTCGCCTCTTCGTTTCCTCATTCAGAGACCTGGAGAAGATTTACCATCAACTAGATATCCATCCACTACCGATTGAAAATTGGGATGCGTTCCAGGAGATGACAGCCCTCCCGGAACTCCCGAATACATTGCCCTGGGTGATTCCTCATACCCCGAAGCTGCAAAGAGGAAAAAGAGGGAACATTTCTACCCCAAGAAGACTTCCACTTTTAGAAGACTGACCGGCTGGAACATCGGCATAGCAGATAAATATGACTTCTCATACCTGACTTTATCTCTTATAATTTATGCTTTTTTTTTTTTTTTTTTTTTTTTTTTCTTGATATATAGGAGCCTAACTCACGACTGGTTTTCCACCCCTTCTTGCTGCTCCTTATCTGAACAGATATAATGCATAATAGCAAATAATACAGTATTTAACCCCTTACCCTTCGCAGAGAGGGAGGACTTGCTTATTGGTTATACATTGTAATAGGTTCACTGCGTCTGTGCGGGAGATCCTCAGGCTATGTCAGCACAGTCCTACGAGTGTAATATAAAATAAGCTAATTTACACGTTTGTGTGAGATCTTCTTGAAATGTCGGGTCTGGGGAACCTCCTGCACAGATCGATGTGTCGTACCTCAGAATATTTACCTAAGTATATGTTACACTTTTTATACTGTTTATTCTCATGCCCTTATTATAACTTGAACCACTGATGCGTGCAATTTTATAAGCGACGCATATTCCATCAGATTTGGTCATGGAGATGTGGGAGCATCTAATAATAGCTTTTGACCAAATTAAAGTCTGGTACAGGATAGACCCTAGAGGGATAGGTCTAGGAATTTTTGTTTCCCCCCCCCCCCTAACTAGTTTGTAGAGCCTTTATGCTCTACCTCACTAAAGAACACTCTGTTCTTACTTCTGTTATGTTAAATTTAATATTTTTACTTTCTTCATTCAATGATGTCATACTCGCAGGCACTTTGACATGTGGTCGTGATCTACAGCTCAAATACGGACCAAGGGGACGCCCTGATGCTTTGCCCGGGGAGGCCGAGTGTTTTACTGTACTTCGTTACATTATTTTATTCTGCTCTCTATCAACACCATGTTATCTAACCTTACCCCTTGCATTGAGATATGTCTAGCATTCGCGTGGCATCCTTCAATGTGAAGGGTTTTAACTCCCCATCTAAACGTAGCCAGATATTTTCTTATTTGAGAAAGGAAAAATGTTCCATTATCTTTCTCCAGGAAACCCACTTTAAATTCAATAAGTACCCTAATCTCACACACTCTTTATTTTCTAACTGGTACCATTGCGGAGCGGGATCCTCGGCCTCCAAGGGCGTAAGCATAGGTATAAGAAAAGATCTCCCCTTTTCCTACATAAACCATATCCAGGACACAGATGGAAGATATATTATGCTTAAAGGGTCCATTGCCAATCAGGTTTATACTTTTGTTAACCTATATGCCCCCAATACTGGCCAGGTTGCTTGGATTACAGAATCCCTTGCTAGATTAGAGTCACATAGGGAGGGAATAGTGATCCTGGGAGGAGATTTCAATATGGCGCTTGAGCCAGAAATAGACTCCACCTCTGAAAGATCAGCTATTTCAAATAAGGCTCGCAGACATCTCAAGAAATATCTACAAAGCTGGTCCGTTTGCGATGTCTGGAGACTCCTGAATCCAAAAGTCAGGGATTACTCCTTCTATTCACCAGCACATGAATCTTACCACAGAATAGACTATTTATTCGTATCAAAAGAATACCTTCAATTTTGCAACCTGGCTAGCATTGGCTTGATGCATCTGTCGGATCATGCCCCTGTGTTTTTTACTCTCGAACCACCCACCTCGGAACCTCACCATTTTAGATGGCGACTAGATGAACTACTGGTCTCACCCGGAGATCACTTATCACTTACTCAAAAAACATTTGAAGAATTTTTCTCTCTGAACAGAGGCTCAGTATCCTCCCATCAAGTGCTCTGGGATGCTCATAAAGCATACATGAGAGGTCACTTTATTGCCATGGGTGCTAGGATTAAAAAAGCTAGGAAAATCCAGATAGATAATTTACTATCTAAGATTCAACACTTAGAATCCCTACACAAACAATCCTTGTTAAAAACCCATTATAAAGATCTGACTGATGCACGTGAGGCTCTAAAAAATATACTAAACTCGGCTTCAGCTAAATACTATCTACAAGCCCAATTTAGATACTATGCTCATGGTGATAGAGCGTCAAAATTTATGATGCAACGTATCAAAAAAAGGCAATCACATAACTATATTAATAAAATTAAATCAGCGGATGGAAGCATAGCCTTCTCCACCTCATCTATAGCGACAAAATTCAGAGAGTTTTATCACGCATTATATAACCTGAAAAAATCTGAGTCCATCACACAAGTAGGAACTCCCTCACCTGATAATATGTCTGCTTTCTTGGACTCACTATCTCTTCCTGCACTTTCTGAGGAACAATCTTTAACATTAAAAACCCCCTTCACCCTGAAAGAGCTAGAAGACACCATTAAACAACTCCCTAGGGGCAAATGTCCAGGTCCAGATGGGTTCCCAGCCCTATATTATAGATCACTATCAAACATAATAGGCCCCCATCTACTAAAAGTCTGCAACACCTCACTACTGGGTACACCTATGTCCGTAGACATGACCAGAGCTCATATATCCTTGATCCCTAAAGAGGGAAAAGACAGCTCATACTGTGCAAATTATCGCCCAATCTCCCTGCTAAACTTAGATCTTAAAATTCTTGCAAAGATGATGGCGACACGTCTTGCAGGGCTGCTTCCTACATTGATCCAAAAAGATCAAGTAGGCTTTGTAAAGGGTAGAGAGGGTAAACAAAACACATCTAGAATTCTTAACTGCATATACTCCGCAAAAAGGAATAATCGTCCAATGATCCTTCTCAGCACAGATGCTGAGAAGGCATTCGACAGAGTCAGTTGGGAATATATGAAGAAGGTACTAGACACCTTTGGAATCCCAGACCCTTTCATTAAGGCAGTATTCTCTCTTTATTCCAATGCATCAGCGTCTGTTATTGTGAATAACTCTATCTCCAGCCCCTTTGCAATTAGTAATGGGACGAGGCAGGGTTGCCCCCTCTCTCCTCTACTATTTGTCTTAGTTATGGAAACTCTGTTGCAGGCTATTAGGAATGAGAGGGAGATTCATGGTGTACGATTGGGTGAGTTCGAACACAAAACTGCAGCTTTCGCTGATGACCTACTCATTATGGTCACCAACCCTAAAGTAGCCTTACCACATATATACCGCATAATAGAACAATTCGGCCTATCTTCAAATTTTAAAATTAATATGAGTAAGTCCCATATATTAAATGTAGGTTTCCCTAATTCACTTATTCAGGAACTTAAGCTCAAATCCCCCTTTAACTGGGATACCCCACACATTACTTATCTAGGGGTCAAAATAAATTCAGACCCGAGTGTATTATTCAATTTAAATTACACCCCATTACTGAATTCATTGAAAGAAAAACTGGCCTCCCTTGACAAACATATATTATCCTGGTTTGGCAGAAAAAACATGGTAACTTCCTTAATAATTCCCAAGTTAACATATCTTCAACAGGTATTACCAATCCAGGTTCCTAACACGTTCTACAACAAACTGAATTAGATCATTTATTTGGGCCGGAAAAAAAGCCAGGATTGCTTTACAGACTCTTAGTAAGCCAAAAGCTTATGGTGGAATAGGAATGCCCAATCCTGAACTATATAATAAAGCAGTTCTACTTGCTAGAGTGGTAGGATGGTTTAAAGAACCAACAAAGGAGCCATGGGTCAATCTAGAACAATCGCAAATTGAGCTCATGTTTAGGGGTCTTTTGGTAGGGAACGTTATACCCAAATACGCGAACAAAAACCCTAACCCGATAATCAAATCTACACTTAAAGCTTGGGATTGGTTCCAAACTACGGAACATGCCTTACCTCTACCATCTCCATTGCTTCAAATTAGGGATATCCTAACATTCGCTCCCAAAGCGCTTTCAAGCAGCCTCCCACCATCGGTGAAAAATTCAACACACCCAGTTGTATCTCTATTCAATGATAGTGGGACCCTAATGGAACCTAAACTCTTATCTCAGGTTTTTCCGGAATGTAAATTTTCGGCTCCCTTAATATCTTTCCTACGTTCATTTATATCTAAAAACATTACATGGAGTTCTCTAACTCGACCGCTAAATTGGTTGGAGGATTTATTAACAAGCTCAAACACGCGGCCAAAATTGATTTCATTGATCTATAAAAAACTTTCTACTCCTTCCACTATGCCTAAACTTGCATTCATTAGACATTAGGAAAAAGATTTAGATTCCACCTTCCCTCAAGAAACAATATCTAAAATTTTAATAAGGCCCCATAAAGCGTCGAGATGCATAAGAATACAGGAAAATGCTTACAAAATTCTCACAAGATGGTACAAAACCCCAGAGGTGACCAAAAGATATAAGACAGGCAACAATGATATATGCTGGAGGTGTTGTAAAGATAAAGGCACTTTTTACCACATTTGGTGGACCTGCCCTCTAATCAAAGAATGGTGGTCAAAAATATTTGAGGAAAGTAACAAGATATGCCATTCTAAAGTTCCCATAACACCACTTCTCGCCCTGCTAGGTGTATACACCTCTAATGTTAAGGAAAGACTTCCCCCTTTATTCAATCATCTCCTTGATGCAGCACGTCTACTAATTCCCAAATTTTGGCTAATGGAAGACACTCCCTCTTTAACTCAGTGGATAGCCAAGACTGACCAACTATATAGATTTGAAGAGTTAGCATCATGGGAAAATGATAGAAATAAAGATTTCAAAAATACCTGGTCACTCTGGTCAACTTTTAGAAAGTTTTAATATTGTGGGCGCCTCATGTCTCCTACAATAAGTTGTAGCTAGGAGAGAGAATCGAGACATTTTTCTTATTTTGCTTATATGCTCAATTCTTACGGGAGCGTCAGGTATTGAACATCATAAAAGTTCTGCTTTAGATCATTGATATTATTGTCATACCAGCATTGTTTTGTCATACCAGCACTGTACCTGTGAAGAAAGTAACTTTTCTGTTATGTGTTAATTATTTTATTATGTAATGTCAGCACATTCTTCAATAAAAGAATTTTAAAACTAAAAAAAAAAAAAAAAAAAAAAAAGATTGCACCTCAATCAACAATTTATAGGATCATCAAGAACTTCAAGGAAAGAGGTTCAATTCTTGTTAAGAAGGCTTCAGGGCGTCCAAGAAAGTCCAGCAAGCGCCAGGATCGTCTCCTAAAGAGGATTCAGCTGCGGGATCGGAGTGCCACCAGTGCAGAGCTTGCTCAGGAATGGCAGCAGGCAGGTGTGAGCGCATCTGCACGCACAGTGAGGCGAAGATTTTTGGAAGATGGCCTGGTGTCAAGAAGGGCAGCAAAGAAGCCACTTATCTAAAAAAAAAACATCAGGGACAGATTGATCTTCTGCAGAAAGTATGGTGAATGGACTGCTGAGGACTGGGACAAAGTCATATTCTCCGATGAAGCCTCTTTCCGATTGTTTGGGGCATCTGGAAAAAGTCTTGTCCGGAGAATAAAAGGTGAGCGCTAACATCAGTCCTGTGTCATGCCAACAGTAAAGCATCCTGAGACCATTCATGTATGGGGTTGCTTCTCATCCAAGGGAGTGGGCTCACTCACAATTTTGCCCAAAAACACAGCCATGAATAAAGAATAGTACCAAAACACCCTCCAACAGTAACTTCTTCCAACAATCCAACAACAGTTTGGTGAAGAACAATGCATTTTCCAGCATGATGGAGCACCGTGCCATAAGGCAAAAGTGATAACTAAGTGGCTCGGGGACCAAAACGTTGACATTTTGGGTCCATGGTCTGGAAACTCCCCAGATCTTAATCCCATTGAGAACTTGTGGTCAATCCTCAAGAGGCGGGTGGACAAACAAAAACCCACTAATTCTGACAAACTCCAAGAAGTGATTATGAAAGAATAGGTTGCTATCAGTCAGGAATTGGCCCAGAAGTTGATTGAGAGCATGCCCAGTCGAATTGCAGAGGTCCTGAAAAAGAAGGGCCAACACTGCAAATACTGACTCTTTGCATAAATGTCATGTAATTGTCGATAAAAGCCTTTGAAACGTATGAAGTGCGTGTAATTATATTTCACTACATCACAGAAACAACTGAAACAAAGATCTAAAAGCAGTTTAGCAGCAAACTTTGTGAAAACTAATATTTGTGTCAATCTCAAAACTTTTGGCCACGACTGTACATGATACAGACATAGTGCTGTGATGTCACAACAATACTTAGTGCACAAATCAGTAATATCTACTCAGACCTGATAAATAATGATGGACGATCATCAGCTGGGCCGATTCGCAAACGTGATGGCGCCGTTCACTTTAATAGCAGGCGGACCTGAAAAACCTTCAGGTCATATTTGCAGCCACCAAATACTAGAAGTGCACAAATAGTCCCACAACATGGACAGTGACATACCAGAGGGGGATCAATGACAAAAAATCCCACAAAAATATGTATTATAATCATGGGCCATTTTTATGCGTCTTAAAGGGAAATTCTCAAAAATGCACCCTCCTGGAGCCTAGAAAGATTTTATTTTAGGCCACGGGAGTATGGGCCCTAAAAATTAGGCATTCACCTGACATAAAAGAAATTGTGATTATGTGGCTCGAGGTACATTATGAGGTCACTGAACAACAATTTTACTATAGCCCACTGGAGTACAGGCCCCAAACAATTGGCATTAACCGTACAGAAAAGATCAAGTGATTATGTGGCTGGAGGTATATTAGACGGTCATTGGATAACAATTTTACTGAAGGCCAGTGGAGTACAGGCCCCAAACATTAGGCATTCACCGGACAGAAAATATCAAGTGATTATGTGGCTGCAGGTATATTAGACGGTCATTGGATAACAATTTTACTGAAGGCCAGTGGAGTACAGGCCCCAAAAATTATGCATTCACCGTATAGAAAAAAACAAGTGATTATATGGCTGGAGGTATATTAGGCGGTCATTGGATAACATTTTTACTGCAGGCCAGTGGAGTACAGGCCCCAAACATTAGGCATTTACTGTACAGAAAAGATCAAGCGATTATGTGGCTTGAGGTATATTAAACGGTCATTGGATAACAATTTTACTGTAGGCCAGTACAAATACATGTCAAATACATATGTTTAAAAGAACTAAAAATATAAAATTGGATTAAAAACATGGATAACGAAATCCCCCCTTTTGAATAAACCCCAAATGATAATAGGTGAAATTCGATAACACGTGGTCGTCATAGGTGTTGAATTCCTCTGAGGCCCCAACAATTAGGCATTCACCGTACAGAAAATATCAAGTGATTATGTGGCTGGAGGTATATTAGACGGTCATTGGGTACCAATTTTACTGCAGGCCAGTGGAGTACAGGCCCCAAACATTAGGCATTAACCGGACAGAAAAGGCCTTTTATGCCGCTGTATTTACAAAAGACAAAGACCACTCTTTGTTCTGTGTTGTGGCGGATAAGTGTGGGCTGGCATGATGAAATTCAATTAAACGTGGTCGTCACAGGTGTTGAATTCCTCCCAGATCCATGCCTCATTCATTTTTAGAAGCTAGGCGAGTGCGCTTATCGGTCACGATCCCACCTGCTACGATGAACGTCCTTTCGGACAGGACACTCGACAAGGAGCAAGCCAAGAGTTCCATGGCAAATTGTGCCAGTTCTGGCCACAGGTCAAGCCTGCACACCAAGTAGTTCATGGGTTCCTCGCTTCTCAGAGCGTCCACATCGGCCGTTAACCCGATGTAGTCGGACACCTGTCAGTCTAAGCGTTCCCTGAGGATGGATATGGAGGGCGGCTGTCAATGGGTTGGTTGCAAGAATGATCTCATATCCAAAGTGACCAACACATCTTCAAGGCGCCCTCTTCTTGCATGTGCGGTAGGATTGGTAGAGGCAACTGTTTCTCTGTTGGTGGAAAATCCTCTGCCAGCGCCCACAACAGCAGACTGCAGCATCTCTCATAGCAAGGCCTGGAAATGCTGTATTCTGACAGCCCTCTGTGATGCTGGTAACATGTCTGCCATTTTGTGTTTGTACCAGGGGTCTAAGTATGTTGCCACCCAGTACTAGTCTTTGCCATTCATTCTTTTTATATGGGGGTCCCTCTTCAAACACTGCCCCCATTTGCACTAAACTGGAAGCGGTGGAGCGCCCTGGCTCCTGCTCATCGCCCAAGAGAATGTTGTCCTCGGTCTCCTACCCCATCCATGGACAACACCAGGGATCCCCGAAAAGTTTAAGGCCTGCTCTTCTTGCTCCTCCTCATCCTCCCAAGCACCATCTTCCTATGACTCCTCTTCAGTCTCCTGCTAACTTGTCTCAGATGGAGTAGCCCCCCTGGGAATTAATTCAGCATTGCAACTTCCTCCTTTTCCAGCTCCTTCTCCTTGACGACTTAATCAATGACATGACGCAATGCACGCTCCAGAAAGAAGGCGTAAGGTACGATGTCACTGATGGCGCCCTGGCTGCAACTGACCAGTTTGGTGATCTAATCAAATGGCCGCAGAAGTCTGGATGCATCACGCATGAGCAGCCACTGGCGTGATGAAAAGAAACCAAGCTCCCCAGAACCTGTCCTGCTGCAGAGTTCGTACAGGTAGTCATTAACGGCACGTTGCTGCTGGAGCAGCCTATTAAGCATATATAAGGTGGAGTTCCAGCGCGTCGGGCTGTCACAAATCAGACGTCTGATGGGCAGGTGGTGTCGCCGCTGAACGTCATCAAAGCGAACCATGGCCGTGTAAGAACTTCTTAAATGGCCAGAGATTTTCCAGGCCTGCCACAAGACGTCCTAAACCCCAGGGTATTTGGCAACAAATCGCTGCACGACTAAGTTCAGGACATGTGCTATGCACGGCACGTGTGTCATTTTGCCCTGTTTCAGAGCGCTCAGCAGATTGCCACTTTTGTCGCACACCACTTTACCAACTGTCAAATTGAGTGGGGTTAGCCACTAATCGGCCTGTGACTGCAGAGATTAAAGCAGTGCAGGACCGTTGTGGCTCTTGGCTTCCTGGCACAACAGCTGCAGCACAGCATGGCAACATCTCACCTGGCACGTCGAATAGGTTCTGGGGAGCTTGGGGAGTGTGCAGTGGAAAAGGAGGAGTCAGCCAAGGAGGAGACAGAGGATGGAGTAGGAGGATAAGAAGAAGAGGCAGGCCTGCATGCAATCTGTGATGGTAACGCCCGTGTTTGCTAGACCACGTGTCTGTGGTCAGATGTATCTTGGCACCAACACTGTGTGCCACAGATACATTCATTTGCCACTGAACGTGGCCATATAGCTCTGGGATGCCCTACTGTGTGAAATATTTCCGGGGACCTTCCACTGTGGTGTGCCAATGGCCACAAATTTTCTAAAGGCCTCTGAGTCCACCAGTTTATATGGCAGTAGTTGGCGGGCTAGCAGTTCCGATAAGCCAGCAGTCAGCTGTTGGGCAAGAGGGTTATCCGGAGTCATAGACTTTTTATGTTTAAATATTTGGGCCACGGAAGCCTGCCTTTTGCCAGATTAACCTGACGACGGCACAGTGGAAGGTGGAGTGGAGGACAAATGGGAGGAGAGAGGAGAAGGAGAAGAGGCAGGATGTGGAGTGCCAGGAGTGTGGCTTTGTGGGTTCTGACGGTGTTGCTTCCACTGGACTCGTTGATGGAAGGCCAGGTGCCTTCTTAAGGCGGTTGTCCCTAGGTGAGTGTTAGGCTTATGCTTTGACAGCACAGGTTTCAGATGGCAACACTATTGTCAGTAGCTGACACGTTAAAAAAAGCCCACACTGCGTCGCCATGAGCCGGCATCCTGGGAGCGCCAGATGTGACCGTGCATGGTGGATGGCTCGCTCCAGTCTGCTTTTTGCATCCTGTGCACTACCTACCTACTTCTCCTCCATCTACCCCCTATCTGCTGCTCTGTCTCTCCCTCTGAACTCCCCTCCTCTTCCTCTCTTGTGGGCACCCACGTGACATTCATCAACACGTCATCATCGTCACCTTCACCACCACTGACATTAGAGATCTCGGAGTAGGCAGCAACAGTGGGGACCTCCTTCCTTGGGGTGATCTGGGTAATGTCGTCAGGCTGCTGGGTGGCAGCTGTTGCTACCTCCTCTTCCTGATTCTATGCCAAGAATGGCTGCGCATCAGTAAGGTCTGGGAATGGATAGGAAAATAATTCCTCTGACTCGAGTGCAGGGGCTATGGTGGTGGTGGTGTTTTTGGGTGTGTACACAGCAGAGAGTGAAGAGGGTGCTGATACAGAGGATGAGGAGGGTGCAGAAGCGGAAGGCTGAGTGAGCCACTTCACCAACTCTGGTGTATCCTTTGACGTAATCGCACGCACCTGCTCCAACTTCTCAGTTAGGCTCCGGCCTGGTGCACCTGCTCGACCCCTAAAACCCCTGCGGAATAGCCTACCTCTACCTCTGCCTGTCATTTTCAAAATGACCCTGTGACAAAGTCCCTAAAGAAGAGCAGTATTTGTGGAAGCGGGTATATTGCAGGCCTCAATCAATATTTGGTGGAAGCCAGTATATTAATCCCCTCTATCAGTATTTTGTGGAAACAGGTATATAGACCTCCTTAATGAGTATTTGCTGGAAGCTGGTAAATCAAACCCCTTAATCAATATTTGGTGGAAGCCGGTGTATCGCAGGCCTCAATCAATATTTGGTGGAAGCCGGTATATCAATCCCCTCTATCGGTATATTCTGGAAACAGTTATATAGAACCCCTTAATGAGTATTTGCTGTAAGCTGGTATATCAAGCCCCTTAATCAATATTTAGTGGAAGCCGGTGTATCGCAGGCCTCAATCAATATTTAGTGGAATCCGGTAAAACAATCCTCTCTATCAGTATTTTGTGGAAACAGGTATATAGAACCCCTTAATGAGTATTTGCTGGAAGCTAGTATATCAGACCCCTTAATCAATATTTGGTAGAAGTCGGTGTATCGCAGGCCTCAATCAATATTTGGTGGAAGCCGGAATATCAATCTCCTCTATCAGTATTTTGTGGAAACAGGTATATCGAACCCCTTAATGAGTATTTGCTGGAAGCTGGTATATCAAACCCCTTAATCAATATTTGTTGGAAGTGGGTGTATCCCAGGCCTCAATCAATATTTGGGGGAAGCCGGTATATCAATCCCCTTTATCAGTATTTTGCAGAAACAGCTATATAGAACCCCTTAATGAGTATTAGCTGGAAGCAGGTAAATCAAACCTCCTAATCAATATTTGCTGGAAGCTGGTATATCAAAACCCGTAATCAATATTTTGTGGAAGCCGGTATATTAATCCCCTCTATCAGTATTGTGTGGAAACAGTTATATAGAACCCCTTAATGAGTCTTTGCTGGAAGCTGGTATATCAGACCCCTTAATCAATATTTGGTGGAAGCCGGTGTATCGCAGGCCTCAATAAATATTTTGTGGAAGCCATAATATCAATCTCCTCTATCAGTATTTTGTGGAAACAGGTATATAGAACCCCTTAATGAGTATTTGCTAGAAGCCAGTAAATCAAACCCTTTAATCAATATTTGGTGGAAGCTGGTGTATGGCAGGCCTCAATCAATATTTGCTGGAAGCCGGTATATCAAACCCTTAATATTTGATTGAAGCTGGTGTATCGCAGGCCCCAATCAATATTTCGTGGAAGCCGGTATATCAATCCTCTCAGTATTTTGTGGAAACAGGTATATAGAACCCCTTAATGAGTATTTGCTGGAAACCGGTATATCAAACCCCTTAATATTTGGTGGAAGCCGGTGTATCGCAGGCCTCAATCAATATTTGGTGGAAGCCGGTATATCAATCCCCTCTATCAGTATTTTGTGGAAACAGTTATACAGAACCCCTTAATGAGTATTTGCTGGAAGCTGGTATATCAAACCCCTTAATCAATATTTGGTGGAAGCCGGTGTATCGCAGGCCTCAATCAATATTTTGTGGAAACTGCTATATTAATCCCCTCTATCAGTATTTTGTGGAAACAGGTATATAGAACCCCTTAATGAGTATTTGCTGGAAGCTGGTACATCAAACCCCTTAATCAATATTTGTTAGAAGCCGGTGTATCGCAGGCCTCAATCAATATTTGGTGGAAGCCGGTATATCAATCCCCTTTATCAGTATTTTGTTGAAACAGGTATATAGAACCCCTTAATGAGTATTTGCTGGAAGTAGGTAAATCAAACCCCTTAATCAATATTTGCTGGAAGCTGGTATATCAAACCCTGCTATCAATATTTGGTGGAATCCAGTGTTACGCAGGCCTCAATCAATATTTGGTGGAAGCCGGTATATCAATCCCCTTTATCAGTATTTTGTGGAAACAGGTATATAGAATCCCTTAATGAGTATTTGCTGGAAGCTGGTATATCAAACCCCTCAATCAATATTTGTTGTAAGCTGGGGGGCGGAGCTAGCGCCTGTGCTGAATGGCTGCGTCTGGCTGAAGCTCCTGCTTCCAAACAGCTGTGGGGATGGTATTTTTGAGCTGACGGTTCACAGAATGGTCAAGTACAATGGACCCAAGCAAGGAGAACCTGCCCCTCAAGCCAAAGTGACCCCTGCTGTGACGGACATGACTAAATACCTGAAAAAACAACATGCAGCCGGATCAGCTAAAGATCCCAAGATAGCCGCCACTCCCAAAAGCATTGCGGGCTCCCGTGCTTCGGGGCAATCTCATTGCGAAGACGACTCCGGAGAGGCCGGTAAGTCATAAAACCTCCCGATCTCCTGACGCTTTATTAAACAAGCCCTGAAAGAGGCTTTAAACCCTATATACTCCAAACTACAGGAGGTGGCCCATGACGTCCAGCAGATAGGCCACAGGGTGGACTCATTGGAAGCTGCACAAGCCGCTACCATAGATCACAGTGCAGCAGTCACGCAATCCCTCTCACTGTGCCAAGCGCATATTAACCAGCTTTACTCTTCCCTGAAAGACCAGGAAAACCGGGGCAGGCGGAATAATCTCCGGTTCAGAGGCGTTCCTGAATCAGTCTCAGCCGCAGACATCCCGTCTGCGATCATGAAGATTGTCGCCTCTTTACTAGGGGAGTCGGGGACTTTGATCCTGCCATGCTAATCATAGAAATGGTTAATCGAGCATTACGCCCGCGCCCTAAAGATAATGATCCACCAAGAGACATTATCTGTCGCTTCCTGAACTTTCAGGACAAGGAGGCAAAACTTAAAGTGGCTAGAGCAGCGCCATCCATCCTCTTGGATGAGGCCCCTATCCAGATCTACCAGGACCTATCTCCATCCACTCTTCAAAAGAGAAGAGTCATGCGACCCCTTACATCCCTCCTCAAGGAAAGACAGATACCTTACAGATGGTCCTTTCCATTTGCCCTTTCGTTTATTTTCTCCGGCAAGAGCATCAACATCTCTTCATTCTCGGATATCCCAGAAGCCTACACTGCGCTGGAAATCATTCCGCTAATTCTTATGGACTGGGATAAAGTGCAAGACATCACCACATTACCATCTCTTCCAGTCCTTCAACCCTGGGAACTCTCCACTACGCCAAAGAAAAGACCAAGAAAACCAAGGACTCTGTAACTCCTAAGAAGCCGTCTGCTTCACAAGATGGCTCCTGACTTTTCTTCATCTAAACCATCTCTTGAACCCCTCAGGGGTCTCTGATTTGATTCTACCTCAACTCGCCTCCTTTCCATATTTGCACTGGGTAACAAATGGGCTGCCTTTCTGTCTTAATGTATATGCCCTGTTCACCCTAGCTCCTCTCCTTATGCTCTTTTTTCTGTCCCCTAATTGCTACTTTCTACCTATGTCCACTTTTTGTTTCTCATTACCTACCTTCTACCTTCTAACCCCCGCTCTGTGATCTGTTGTCTTTTGTGCTCACAACCCCCACCTTACTGCAGGTTCCATGTGAACTATCTTTTACCCCCCCTCCTAATCTCCTAATCTTTTATTACTCTTTGTACAACTACTCATTATGGTACTGTACATTTCAATATGGTTATTAGTTCCGGTTGATTTTTTCCTAGTTAGAGCGTTGGGCTTTCTATATTTGCCATGATACATGTACTCAGCATTGATTTTTGCCTTTGATCAGATCAGATATAGCTGATTTAAATGTGGTTTCCTACAATGTAAAAGGTCTAAGGTCTCCTTCTAAATGTTGCCAAATATTCTCCCTACTGTGGAAGAAAAAAGTTTGGTGGTGTTCCTCCAAGAGACCCACTATAAACATAACAACGACCCCAACCTTTCCTTTTCTAAATTCCCGACATTGTACCATTGCGGTACTAATTGGGTCAGTATTATCTGATATATATCTGAACCATATTAAAGACCCGGATGGTCGTTATATTATCCTGAAAGGCCGTGTTGACCAGACGCTTTATACCTTTGTCAATGCCTATGCACCCGATACTGATCAACCCTGGTGGATTGCTGACCTTCTTTCCTTAGTGGAGATACATAAGGAAGGCATCCTTATTTTAGCAGGTGGGTTTATTTATAGGGTAGGGGGTGTGTCCATCTGCTGAAACGTCATCGCCATATTTTCGCTTGTTCGGCGAACTGTGAACGAGCAAAGTTTGCTGCGAAACGACCGCCGGGTTAACCGCAAGGCCATCTCTACTGATAAAATGTGAAGTTGCATGTATTGCACAAAAAATATGCACCATCATTAGTGCCCAATCGCGAAAATAATTATGAGATCACGAATTCTAGAATTTGCTCATTTATTGCAAATATTATGCGAATTTACGAAATTTCGCAAAAACTAATATTGCCTATGCCGCTCATCACTCTCAGTGACTGCCGGGTCCGTGCCGCTGATCGGGCAGGCGCAGCTCCTGCACCCTCCCGATCAGCTCGGCGTACATGTATGGCGCTGGTCCTTAAGTGACATCCACCAGCGCCATACATGTTCTGTGGGGGACCTTAAGGGGTTAAATATAGATCTTTGTATAGTCATTATGTACATCTACAAAAGCGTACTTTATATTAATATTAATATACTGCATAAAGAGAGCATTGCTAAAAATGTATCAAGATAACAGCATTTTATCTCCCTTTGGTTCCTTAGATCAACTTCCATCACAGGACTTGAAGATGAATGTAATATTCACCAAATGCTTACCCATTTTATTGTGATGTAATTAGTGTAGAGTTGTGCTGTCATTCAGGAGCATTTGAAAAGCTCCAGAGGCAGCTCTTGACTCACATTTCATTAACAGAAAGCAGCCAGACTGAAAGGATGTGCTTCCAGGGAGAGTTGTGTTCTGAGATGGCTGTGTGCCCAACACATTTGGGATGTCACAAAGGAACACAGGAGATGCATGTGCTAAAATTTATTTTCAGCTTACACTGTAACTTAAATCATAGTGACATTTCTCACTTGTATAATATTGTGTAGAGCCGCAGAAAATGGAGAGTAAACCCCGAAGGATTACGGTATACGTTTATATATTTACTAAAGAAAATATACAGACTACATTCATTCACTGATGATACAAATATGCACATGTTTATTCTGTACATACATATAGATCCTCATGTTTCATGTTCATAAGTTCTCTCTATCCTTGTTTTATAGGGCTTTGGGACAGTGATGACTTACAGTAGGTGTCAAAATTAAAAACTGTATCAGTGGGACTGGTAAAATAAATTTAGCAGGAGAATTAGCGAATTAGAGTGACAAAAGATTTACTATTTTGGAGCTACAATATAGGGCTGAAATACGGGGATACACAATTGCAGCCTGTCAAGGTTTTTTTTCTAGCATGTCCTGATATTGTTTTGAATTAGTTTCATTAGAAATTGGAGTTCTTAAAGAGGACCTTTCACTGCTCCCGACATGCCTGTTTTAATAGCGTCATGCATTCCCCATGTAATAACAATTCTGGAGCATCTATTCTTAAGGCTTTATGGTGTGCCATTCCTTTATTATTTCTACTAGAAGTTGTGAATGAATTGCTAGCAGTCTGCAGTAAGGGTACAGAGGGGAGGTAACAAGTTGGGGGCTGTTCCTGCACAGTCTGAAAATGGCAGCACTGATTGGATAGAGTGAGTCTGTGCAGGTACACCCTCCAACTGGTTACCTCCCCTCTGTACCCTTACTGCAGACTGCTATCAATTCATTCATAACTTCTAGTTTAAATAATAAAGGAATAGCACAACATAGAGCCATAAGAATAGATGCTCCAAACTCCAAATAGATGCGCCAAACTGCTATCCGCCTCAGGCCCAGCCGCCACTGCATTTACCCAGTGTGCTGTTATGGAGATATAACGGCCCTGACCGTGCTTACTGGTCCACGTATCCGTAGTCAGGTGCACCTTGCCACAGATGGCGCTGCTTAGTGCACACCTGATTTTGTCCCCTACTTGGTTGTGCAGGGAAGGGATGGCTCGCCTTGAAAAGTAGTGGCGGCTGTTCACGACGTACTGTGGGACAGCCACCGCCATAAGGCCTTTAAAACTATCCGTCTCCACCAGACGGCATGACAGCATTTCAAAGGCCAGTAATTTAGAAATGCTGCCATTCAGGGCTAGGGATCGTGAGTGGGTAGGGGGGTACTTCCTCTTCCTCTCCAGAGTTTGGGATATGGAGAGCTGAACGCTTCCGTGGGACATTGTGGAGATCCTTGGTGACCCAGGTGTTGGTGTTGCTGGCAGATCCTCTGTTTGCGGGCTGCCAGGTGGCACTGTCACTCTAGAGGTGGATGAAGAGGCCGCGACTGCAGCAGAAGAGGAAGCAGGAGGAGACAGAGACCTTTCTTGGTTTTTGAGGTGTCTACACTGCAGCTCGTGCTTTGCACTTAAATGCCTGGTCATGCAGGTTGTGCTCAGGTTGAGAACGTTTATGCCTCGCTTCAGGCTCTGATTGCACATCGTGTAAACCACTCGTGTCTTGTCGTCAGCACATTGTCTGAAGAACTGCCACGCCAGGGAACTCCTTGGAGCTGGCTTTAGTGTGCTCGGTCCCTTGCTGCGGTGGGCAGTAGTAGGTGTACTGTCTAGAGGACGGTCGCTCTGCTTTTGCACCCTGCTCCCTCTTCTACTGTGCTGGTGGCTCTGTGCGACCACCGCCTCTTCCTCCGAACTACATAGGTCACTCGCATGACCTTGATTCCATGTGAGGTTGAGGTCCTCATCGTCCTCCACATCATCTTCCACCCAGTCTTCACCCCTGACTTCCTTGTCGGTCTGCACACTTTCAAAAGCCCCAGCAGTTGGCACCTGTGTTTTGTCATCATCCGAGACGTGCTGCGATGGTCCTCCCATGTACTCATCTTGAAAGATAAGTGGTTGGACATCGGTGCACTCAATCTCTTCCACTTCTGGGGCAGGGCTGGGTGGATGGCCCTGGGAAACCCTGCTAACAGAGTCATCAAAAAGCAGAGGAGACTGCTGAATGACTTGGGGCTCAGACTACTTGGCAAGGGGGTGAGGTGAAAGACTGATGGACATTGGCTGCAGGTGCCAACTGTGGTCTTTCAGCAGGAGACTGGGTGAGAGACAATGTAAAGGAACTGGATCCACTGTCAGCAACCCAATCTACTATCGCCTGTACTTGTTCAGGCCTCACCATTCGTAGAGCAGCATTAGGCCCGACCAAATACCTCTGCAGGTTGGCGGCCAGGGAAGGTGTTCTCTACAAACGGCTTGAGAAGGGAGCAATGGAAGACTGGGTGCACCCTGATGGAATGTGGGAGGTCCAGCCGGAAGGTGACTTCATTAATCCGGCCAGAGATCCGGAAAGGCCCCAAGTATTTTTGGCCCAATTTCTGAGCAGGTACCTTCAGTCTTAGGTTTCTTGTGGAGAGCCACACTTGATCTCCTATCTGAAAGTCCGGAGCGGGTCTACGACGTTTGTCTGTCGCCCGCTTAAAGCGTCTCTGAGCCTCAAGGAGATTATTGCAAATGTTCTCTTGTGCCTCTTGTAAATTTGCCAGGCATTCGGCCACAGCTGGAAACGTGGAGGTGATAGGCAGGCGTGGGATGAAAGCTGGATGCAGGCCAGTGTTGGCGTAGAAAGGACTGTAATGGGTGGAACTGTGTTCCGCATTATTGTAGGAAAACTCGGCCGTAGGAAGGTGGTCCAACCAGTCATCCTGCAAATCAGTGATGAAACAACGTAGGTACTGCTCGAGGGTCTGGTTTTATTCTGTCTGTCTGTCTGCCCATTAGACTGGGGATGGAAAGCGGAGGACAGGTTTACCGTGATCCCAAGGGCCAGGCAGAAGTCTTTCCAGAATTTAGAGGTGAATTGCACTCCTCGGTCAGAGACCACATCATCCGGAACCCCGTGTAACCTAAAGATTTCACGGAATACTAGGTCAGCCGTCTGTTTGGCGGTGGGTAGGCCCTTGCAGAGGATGAAATGGGCCATCTTGGTAAGGCGGTCCACGACGACCAGGATGGTGTTCATCCCTTTTGAAGGGGGTAGGTCAACCACAAAGTCCATAGAAATTGAACCCAAGGGCGGGATGGGATGGGGAGTGGTCGCAGCAGCCCCACGGGTGAAGAGCGGGGAGTCTTGTTGCGGGCATAGGCCGTGCACGAGGAGACAAGCCTTTTAGTATATTTCTTATACGTCGGCCACCAGAAGGAGCGGGACAGGAGTTCCTGGGTCTTTCTTGTACCTGGATGGCCAGCCAACTTGGTATCGTGGTTATATTTTAGTACATTTCTGTACATTTCTGTACGTACGAGCCGTGCCATTTCTGGTACGTACAGTTGTTGACCCAGGTATACCCAGAAGCCACCCTTGAGGGTGAGGTTGACGTCTTCTGCTGGGTGGGTGAGGAAGGGGTCCTTTTCATAAGCCTTCCTGATTGACCCCAGGAGTTCCTTTGGGTAAGTAGCTCCTAAGACCTTTTTCTCGGGTAGAATGCTGGCTTGGCCCTTGTTGTCCTGTGAAGGTTTAGAGAACATCCTGGAAAGGGCATCTGCTTTGTCATTCTTCGACCCAGGGTGATATGTGATAATGAAATTGAATCGAGAAAAAAAAAAGATCCATCTGGCTTGTCTGGCGGAAAGCCTCTTGGCAGAACGGATGAATTCGAGGTTTCGGTGGTCAGTGAACACAGTTATGGGATTGATGGCCCCCTCCAATAGATGTCTCCACTCCGAGAAGGCATCTTTGATTGCCAGTAACTCCTTATTCCTGATGTCATAGTTACTCTCTGCGGGGGACATTTGGCGAGAGAAGAAGGCTCAAGGGTGTAAAAGCATCTTTTCTCCCGTACGTTGTGATAGGACAGTGCCTACTGCGGTGTCGGAAGCGTCCACTTCAATTGTGAATGGCAGTTCGGGATTAGGATGGATCAGAATTGGAGCAGACGTGAAGAGGGATTTAAGCTTGGTGAAGGCTTCCTGTGCTTCGGGTGTCCAGGAAAAGGGCACCGTCATTTTGGTTAACTGGGTAATTGGAGTAATGATTTTTGAGAAGTTCCGAATGAATTTTCGGTAAAAGTTCGCGAAGCCGACAAACCTCTGTATTTCTTTTTCGTTCTTAGGGGGAGGCCAATCTATTACAGCCTGAATTTTCCAAGGATCCATACTCAGCCCTTCCGGGGAGATGATGTAACTGAGAAACTGGGTGGTGGTCTGTTCAAACTCGCATTTCTCGAGCTTGATGTAAAGGGACTGCTCGCAAAGTCTTTGTAACACCCTGCGGACATGTTCGTGATGTTGATCGAGATTTTCCGAGAAAATTTTAATATCGTCCAGGTATACCACTGCGAACAGATACAGCATGTCCCTAAGGACGTCATTAATGAAATGTTGGAAAGTGGCTGGGGCATTGAAAAGTCCGAAGGGCATAACTAAGTATTCAAAATGTCCATATCGAGTGCGAAAGGCGGTCTTCTATTCATCCCCGGGGCGAATGCGAACCAGATTATAGGCCCCTCGAAGATCGAGTTTCGTAAAGACTTTCGCCACCCGGAGTCTCTCGAGAAGTTCCGAAATCAGGGGGAGAGGGTAACGTTTTTTTACCGTAACATCATTCAGCTTGCGGTAGTCAATGCAAGGGCGTAGAGAGGAGTCTTTTTTCTCCACGAAGAAGAAGGGTGCTCCCGCGGGGGAGGTGGAGGGTCGAATGAAGCCCTTCTTTAGGTCCTCGTCCAAGTAGTCCTTCAGGGCCTTGAGTTCAGGCTCCGAGAGGGAGTAGATGCTGCCGAAGGGTATTTCAGCCCCAGGTAATAATTCAATTGGGCAGTCGTATGGTCGATGCGGGGGCAGCTTGTCTGTGGTTTTTTTTTTCGCAGACATCCTGAAACTCGCTATATTGTGAGGCAACAGCTCCTTGATCGTTGGTTCCGAGATGATAGATACTTTGGGTGTTGGGGAAGCAGGTTCATGCAGACAGTTCGAAGAGCAGAACTCGGATGTGAACCATAGACAGCGGGTTTCCCAGTCCACCGAAGGGTTGTGAGTGGCTAACCACGGGATGCCCAAGATCACTGGAAACTTGGGGGAGGCAATCAAAGAGAAGTGGATCGTCTCGTGGTGGTCGGTTTTAATGTGGAGCTGTAAATCTGTGGTCTGATGTGTAACGGGTCCCGAGGAGAGTGGGGACCCATCCACCGTTTCCAGATCGATAGGGGCTGTCTTGGTTACAAGCGGAATGTTGTTCTCGTGAGCAAAAGTTTGATCCATAAAATTGTCGCCAGCCCCGGAGTCGAGCATTGCAGAACAGAGAAGTTGTCGATCCCCGATGGTAATGACAATTGCAACGGTGAAGTGGGACCCGGTGGCTGCTAACTCAGTTGTCTCTGCCCTCACCGATGGGATTGCGGCCTGCCGCTGCTCTCGCAGTTTAGTGACGGCAATGGTTCTGTGGGATTTGTTGGGGCATTTGATGGCAATGTGCTCTGGCTCCCCACAGTAGATCAGAGACAGGGGAAGAAAAAAGAGGGTTAGTCACTGGGCCTTTCAAAACGATGGTCCAGGGATAACTTCGCAGGGCGCCAAAGGTAGGGCAAAAATATGTATGGTATATTTGTACCTGAGTTTTTGGAACTGATATACGTATATATATATATTGGAAAGTTATTAAGAACGATGGTGGAACACAGAAGGGCAGGCTGCCAGTGGTCTCGACCCACCCTGATGCCCTCAAGGTGGGTGATTAGGAAGAAGACAGTGGGGTTGCGTGGAGACGCTAAAAAGGACCACAGAGAGGCGCCAAGATCCCTAGTATTTAGGGTTATGATGTATATAACCGAAGAAAATAGAAACTTGAGTTATTAGATACACATAAATGGGGTTGCGATATTTTCACACTCACCGATTGTTATGATTCTCACGGTCAATTCGTGTATGGTATGCAGTTAAGCAGATATGGTATAAGGTAAATGTAAAGTATTATACAAATATAAAATCAAGATATAAAATCAAATCAAAATAAAGGGGACCCATTAAGAGGCCCCGAAACGCGTCGAGCTGCTCACTCCCCCACCCTGGCTTTGGAATAAAAGAACTTAAAGAATGAACAAGAATTCCTGAGTGATCATTGTTCATCCGTGAAACTCTACTGGCGATCCAGGCGCAGGAGGTGTGATGTGGGTGTCTTGTGCTTTATCCCACATTACCCTCCTGGGTGAAGTGAGTCACTGAAATTTTGATTTGATTTTATATCTTGATTTTATATTTGTTTAATACTTTACATTTACCTTATACCATATCTGCTTAACTGCATACCATACACGAATTGACCGTGAGAATCATAACAATCGGTGAGTGTGAAAATATCGCCACCCCATTTATGTGTATCTAATAACTCAAGTTTCTATTTTCTTCGGTTATATACATCATAACCCTAAATACTAGGGATCTTGGCGCCTCTCTGTGGTCCTTTTTAGCGTCTCCACACAACCCCACTGTCTTCTCCCCACAGTAGAGGCAGAGGCCTTCGGCCAGTCGTCGTTCTTTTTCTGCTACGGACAGAGTCTTGCGCACTGCGTCAACCAGCATCGGCTCGATGGGAGGTTGGGCGACCTGCTGGGTAGTAGAGTAAGTGGGTCTCTCGCCTTGGAACCAGAGCCTTTCTTTCCTTCTCTCGGTGAGCCTCTGATCAATACGGACACACACCTGAATGAAGTCGTCCAAATCATCCAGGGCTTCAAGTCTGGCAAGTTCATCTTTGATCGCCTCCGATAGACCTTGCCGAAATTGGCTCCTTTGAGCAGCTGGGTTCCAGTTGGTGTCTGAGACCCAGCGGCGGAACTCGGCGGCGTACTCGGCGACAGAGCGTCTTCCCTGTCGAAGACTGTGTAGTCTTGCCTCAGCTGTCGCACAGCGATTGGGGTCATCAAAGACCTGGCTCATAGCTGTGATGAAAACATCCAGATCATGCAGCAGACGGCTATCGATTTCCACGTATGGAGACGCCCATGCCAGGGCCTCGTCCGTCAGGAGGTTAACAATGAACAATACTTTCTTCTCGTCAGTGGAAAAGGGGGCCGTATGCATCCGGAAGTAGATACGGCACTGATTGAGAAAGCCCTGGTACTGGCGACGATCTCCATTGAATTTCGAGGGTAGTGGCATGCGGGTGTCTGCAGCCGCGCCGCGTATGTCCAGGAGTTGCCATTGGAGCTCAATAATCTCCCCCTGTTGCCCTGAAGAAAATATTGTCACGGCTGAGGATGGGGAAAACCCTCAGCCGTGCGATGATGGAAGATGGTGGTCGCTGCTTGGCCAGGAGCACAGAATTAGGGAGCAGGTCACCTCCTAATGCATCCCTAAAATAACCCTGACTCCTAGCTGCATGAGCCAACCTTGAAGGTAGGAGGGCTCATGCTCCGGAACCTCGGATCCCTAGTAACCCTCCGCAGATCCCTAAAGCTAGGAGCAGGGTAAGACGACCTGTTCCTCCTAGACACGGAGGAACAGGAGTCTCACAGGCCAGGCTACAATAAAGGGGAAACATATACAACTTATGGCAATGGCAGGTAAATGCCACAAGCACAACACCCACCTGCCACAGACACAGAGCCTGGAACCCATGTGCAAGTGCTGCTGTCCTAAAACACAAACGGACACAGCACACACCACACAGGAACCCAGGACCATAAGCTGCAATAAAGAAGCATACCACAGACACATCTTCATAACATCAAACAAGATTTAACATCACATAACATTTTATGACCACAAGGGTGGCCCTCACTGGCAGATGGTATAAGGGACCAGGAGGGTGCCTCCAGCTTACAAACAAGGCTGGAGTACCCCTCAGACATCAGGTCTCAACTGAGGCTATAAAGCCCAAAGTGGCCACACCCACACAGACACACCCAGTGTTCACACACACAGAAGGGAATTAACCCTTCTCACACCAGGGAAGGGAAGAAAGCCACTAAAAGGAGAAAGTGCACACATAACTAAAACCCTGTGCACACCAGACATACAAAAGACACACTTAACAAAGATAGGTTGCCAGGTGCAACCGCATGCACATTGCAGCAAGCTGCCCAGCACCAGCTCAGGCTGCTAAACTGCGAATTATGTTGCCAGCGGCAACCACAAGTGAGGCAACATACTAGTGGCCCTCACCTGTGGTTGAAACAACCAAACCAAACCGCAGGCAACAGCATGCGGATAGGAGCCACGACCATGACCATGGTCGTGACAAATATATCTTTGCACAAAATTGCTGTATTTTAATTGGCTGTATTTCATATCCCTTAATAAACCCCTGTATGTAGAGGGAGTATCTCACACGTTCTGAACCAGTGTAGGCCTGAAGTAAATATATCTTTGCATAAAATGGCTGTATTTTAAATGGCTGTATTTCAAATGCCTGATTCAAACCCCTGTATGTAGAAGGAGTATTTCACACGGTCTGAACCAGTGTAGGCCTGAAGTAAATATATCTTTGCACGAAATGGCTGTATTTTGAATGGCTGTATTTCAAATCCCTGAATCAAACCCCTGTATGTAAAGGGGGTATCTCACATGGTCTGAACCAGTGTAGGCCTGAAGTAAATATATCTTTGCACAAAATGGCTGTATTTCAAATGGCTGTATTTCAAATACCTGAATCAAACCTCTGTATGTAGAGGGAGTATCTCACAGGGCCTGAACCAGTGTAGGCCTGAAGTAAATATATCTTTGCACAAAATTGCTGTATTTCAAATGCCTGATACAAACTCCTGCATGTAGAAGGGGTATCTCACACGGTCTGAACCAGTGTAGGTCTGAAGTAAATATTTCTTTGCACAAAATGGCTGTATTTCAAATCCCTAAATCAAACCCCTGTATGTAGAGTGATTATCTCACATGGTCTGAACCTCTGTAGGCCTGAAGTAAATATATCTTTGCACAAAATTGCTGTATTTTAAATGGCTGTATTTCAAATCCCTGATTCAAACCCCTGTATGTAGAGGGGGTATCTCACACAGCCTGAACCAGTGTATACCTGAATTCAATATTGGTGCACCAAATGGCGGTATTTAAAATCTCTGAATGTAACCCAAATGCATTAAGGGTGTATCTCACAATGACATCTGCATCAAAGGCTGCCAACTAAATCTTTTGTGCCCAAACGAGTGTTTGTTTAACAAATGAATTTGACAGCAGTATATAAGCCTGTAATTTCACATGTGCTGATGCTGCAAGCCCTGAAAATAGTGTTTTTTGTCAAAAAAGTGTGTTTTTCAAACTCCAGAAAATGATGGGTGTATTTCTACCTTAAATTGCACACTGACTAATCAAGATGTTGTAGATTGCCAAAAAAGTCTTTTTTTGGTAACAGAATATGAAAGCTGTATATATTAAACTTGAATTTAACACTTGCAGAACTGGAAAATACTGTTTTTTGAAGAAAAAAAAGTGTGTTTTTCAAACCACAGAAAATGATGGGTGTATTTCTAGCTTAAATTGCACACAGACTAATACAGATGTTGTAGATTGTCAAAAAAGTATTTTTTTGGTAACAGAATATGAAAGCTGTATATATTAGACTTGAATTTAACACTTGCAGATATGAAAAATATAGTTTTTTGAAAAAATAAATGTGTTTTTCAAACTCCAGAAAATGATGGGTGTATTTCTACCTTAAATTGCACACTGACTAATCAAGATGTTGTAGATTGCCAAAAAAGTCCTTTTTTTGGTAATAGAATATGAAAGCTGTATATATTAAACTTGAATTTAACACTTGCAGAACTGGAAAATACAGTTTTTTGAAAAAAAGAGTGTGTTTTTCAAACCACAGAAAATGATGGGTGTATTTCTGTCACGAGGGTGTGAAGAGCCACGCTTGACTCTGTTGTACCCGGGGTCAGGAAGTCGCAGCGGGTGGCTGCGCGCTCTATGTATAAAGATAGTGCTGTTTCTTAATGGTAGCTTTCTGGGTTTGCCTTGCAACCCTTTTTGGCTCACTCAGGGATCCGTAGCTTCTTCTCCTCAGCTGTTTCTTGTCCAGCACTCGCAACCTCCTTATATTCCCCTCTCCCACTTCTCTGGTTGCCAGATATAGAGTTCCTGCCTGGACTTCTATACTGACCCACTGGAGCTGTGTAGCTGAGATTCCTGGTTGTTGTTCCAGTGCGTTACCCTCCGGATCCCTGTTGGGCTTCTGTTGTCTGCTGTTGCCGCCCACCTGGGATTATATGTTTTGTCTGTATTGTCTGTCCTCTCCTTGGTGTTTTCCTTTAGTGTTAGTGGTGTGGACTAGTGTTCCCACTGCCCTATTCACTGCGTAGTGCTCATCTTAGGGAAAGCCAGGGTTTAGGCACGTGATCGGCGTACGGGTGAGGACGTCTAGGGACGTCAAGGCAGTCAGGTGCCAGCCTCAAGGTGAGTTAGGGGTCACCACCTTTCCCTTTCCCTTGGACAGGGCCTTCCCTTTTCCCTCCCCTTGCGTCACATATGTGATCGGCACGCCGGTCATGACATTATATCTGGCCCTTATTTTGTGTAGGTAGAAAAAATAAATAAATAAATAAATAAAAATAAATTACTTTTTCTTTCTGCATATATAGAATCCAGCATGGATCCTATTGCTGCTTTGACAAACCAACTTCAAGGCATGTCTTTGGAGGTGGCAGGATTGAGGGCGTCGGTCCTCCAGCAGCAGCAGCAATTGCAGCAGACCGCAAGCCCAGGGGTTGCTATGGGTAACCAGGTTGCTGCGGAACCCAAGGTTGTTCTTCCTGACAGATTTTCTGGGGGAAGGGACAAATTTGTGACGTTCCGTGAGGCCTGTAAGTTATATTTTAAGCTGCGCCCGCACTCCTCTGGTAATGAGGAACAGCGGGTGGGGATTGTTACTTCCCTGCTTCAGGGGGACCCGCAATCCTGGACGTTCTTTTACCCACTGATTCCCAGGCTCTCCGGTCAGTGGATTAATTTTTTTGGGCCTTGGGTCTCATATATGATGACTCTGACCGAGTCGCCCTGGCTGAGTCGAAATTACGGAGACTACTACAGCGAGAGCGGCCAGCAGAGGAGTATTGCTCAGAGTTTCGTAGGTGGGCTACGGATACCCAGTGGAACGACCCAGTATGAGACCCCCTTTTCCCTTGATGCTGTTATGTCCCTTTCTATCAGAATAGATAGACGTCTTAGGGACAGATTGAAAAATCCTGAGCAATTGGTAACCCCTCCGAAGCAGCAGTTAGTCTGTGCGGACCTAGAAGAGCCTATGCAGCTAGGAGGAACTACTCGTCAGGTCCGTCCTCCTGAGGCTCGCCGTAGGCGTGGGGGTTGTTTTTTCTGTGGGGGGAGGGGTCATTTCATTAATGTCTGTCCTTCCTTTCTAAAAAACAAAAGACCGTTGGAACTACTAACCCCAGGCTGTGTGGAGGATGTCAGCCGGGGGGTATACGTTTCCTCCATTCGTACATCTCAATTTGTGTTGCCAGCAGCTGTTGTTTTTGGTGTTAAGAAGGAGACTATTTCTTTCTTTCTAGACAGTGGAGCAGGGGTAAATTTGATAGATGCCCATTTTGCCCGCACTATGGGTTTGTCTCTCTGTCCGCTACAGAGACCTATTCCCATATTCGCTATTGATTCTGCTCCTCTGTCTCAGAGAAACCTCACTCACATTGTCCATAACTTACACTTTCGGGTAGGGGACCACCATAACGAGTGTCTTTCATGTTATGTTCTGGAGGGGCTTCCCACTCCTGTGGTATTGGGTCTTCCCTGGTTGGTAGCGCACAATCCAGTGGTGGATTGGCAGGCCAGGGAGATATTGGAGTGGAGTGAGCATTGCAGAGAAACTTGCTTAAATAGCAATTGCTTAGTCGCTTCCATAGCTACTCTACCTACATTTGTTTCGGACTTTGAGGACGTTTTTTCTGAAAAGGGTTGCCAGAAGTTACCACCTCACCGTCCTTTTGATTGCCCGGTTAACCTGATTCCCGGTGCAAAATTACCCAAGACCAGGTTATATAATCTTTCGGGTCCCGAGAGACAAGCCATGAAAGATTATATCTCCGAGAGCTTGGCTAAGGGACACATCAGACCCTCTTCTTCACCCGTGGCTGCAGGGTTTTTCTTCGTTAAAAAGAAAGATGGGACCTGCGTTCTTGCCTAGATTTCCGCGAACTAAACCGGATAACCATCCGAGACCCATACCCTCTTCCTCTCATTCCTGACCTGTTTAATGAGATTGCGGGTGCTAGGTGGTTCTCCAAACTTGATCTTAGGGGGGCCTACAATCTGATTCGTATCAAGGAAGGGGATGAGTGGAAGACAGCTTTTAACACCCCTGAGGGGCATTATGAAAATCTAGTCATGCCTTTCGGTCTGACCTATGCTCCTGCTGTCTTCCAACATTTCGTTAATGACATTTTTAGTCATCTTATCGGCAGGTTTGTGGTGATATACCTAGATGATATTTTAATTTATTCGTCTGATCTGAAAACACATGAGGTGCATGTCAGACAGGTACTGCAGGTCCTACAGACGAATAAATTATATGCGAAAATTGAAAAGTGTGTCTTCGCCGTTCAGGAAATACAGTTCCTATGTTATTTATTATCTGCTTCAGGTTTCCGTATGGATCCTGGGAAGGTCCAGGCAATTTCAGATTGGGATCTTCCTGAGAACCTCAAAGCACTGCAACGGTTCTTGGGCTTCGCAAATTTCTATAGAAAGTTCATTAAAAATTATTCGGTGATTGTCAAACCCCTTACTGACATGACTAGGAAGGGGACTGATTTTTCTAAATGGTCTGACACCGCTAAAATTGCTTTTTCCTCTCTAAAAGAGAGGTTTACCTCGGCAACTGTACTAATCCAACCTAATGTCTCCCAGCCTTTTATTGTTGAAGTAGATGCGTCAGAGGTGGGAGTGGGGGCTGTACTGTCTCAGGGTCCGTCTCCTGGCAAATGGCGTCCTTGTGCTTTCTTTTCTAAAAAACTATCTGCAGCGGAGAAGAACTATGATATTGGCAATAGGGAACTATTAGCTATTAAACTAGCGTTTGAAGAATGGCGTCACTTTTTAGAGGGGGCAATCCACCCCGTCACGGTGATTACAGACCACAAAAACCTTCTGTACCTCGAATCAGCTAAGCGTCTCACCCCTAGACAAGCTAGGTGGTCGCTATTTTTTACCAGGTTTAACTTTTTTATTACCTATCGTCCTGGGGCAAAAAATACTAAGGCGGATGCACTATCTCGTAGTTTCCCTGGAGGGGGTAATGTGAGTGATCCGGTACCCATTCTAAAAAGAGGAGTGGTTGTCTCTGCTGTACACTCTGTTCTGGAGGGGAAGGTGTTAGAGGCCCAGGGGGACGCCCCGGTCTCTTGCCCCTCAGAGAAATTGTTTGTACCGTTAAACCTGCGTCTCTAATTATTAAAGGAACATCATAATTCGGCACTTGCTGGGCACCCGGGTAGTAAAGCAACCTTGGAGCTATTGTCTCGTCGTTTTTGGTGGCCAAGGTTGCGTCAGGAATCAGGATGTAATGGATTTTGTGTCTACTTGTTCTACTTGTGCACACGCGAAAGTCTCTCATACACGTTCTGCAGGGTCTTTATTGCCACTTGTCATTCCCAATAGGCCATGGACACATCTGTCAATGGATTTTATCACTGACTTACCTTTGTCTGCGGGTAAAACAGTTATCTTGGTAGTAGTAGACAGGTTTAGTAAAATGCTACACTTCATTGCGTTACCCGCACTACCTAATGCTAAGACTCTTGCTCAGGTATTCATCAGTGAAATCGTGAAGCTTCACGGGGTCCCTTCCGATGTTGTTTCGGATCGGGGAACCCAGTTTATTTCTAAGTTTTGGAAAGCTTTTTGTTCCCGTTTGGGGGTACACTTGTCCTTTTCCTCAGCTTTCCATCCTCAGTCGAATGGATAGACTGAGCGTACCAACCAAAACTTTGAGACATATCTAAGGTGTTTTGTGTCAGAAAACCAAGAGGTGTGGTCATCATATTTACCGTTAGACGAGTTTGCCATAAATAATCGCCGTCAGGAATCCACTGGCAAGTCACCATTTCTTGGTGCATATGGTTTTCATCCCCAATTCTGTACTTTCAAAGAGGGGGGGTCTTCTGGGGTTCCAAAGAGGAACGGTTTTCGTCATCTCTTTCATCTGTATGGCAGAAGGTGCAAGCTAACTTGAAAAATATGGGAGGTAAATATAAATGCATGGCTGATAAGAAACGGTCGCCAGGTCCGGACCTAGGAGTGAATGACTATGTGTGGTTATCTACTAGGAATATTAAATTAAAGGTTCCCTCTTGGAAACTGGGTCCTAGGTTCATTGGCCCTTACAAAATAGTAGCCATCATTAACCCCATGGCTTTTCGCCTGGAGCTACCTCAGACTTTTAAAATCCATTACGTTTTCCATAAGTCGTTACTCAAGAAGTATGTTCCACCTCTAGAACTGTCACCGCTGCCACCCCCTCCTGTTGTTGTGGATGGTAATCTAGAGTTTCAAATATCCAAAATTGTTGATTCTCGTCGGGTCCGCCGCTCTCTTCAATATCTGGTGCATAGGAGGGGTTACGGTCCCGAGGAAAGAATGTGGGTTCCAGCGTCTGAGGTAAACACCGACAGGTTAGTTCGGCCTTTTCATGCCTCTCATCCTGAGAGACCTAGTCCTGAGTGTCCGGAGGCCCCTCGTAGAGAGGGGGGTACTGTCACGAGGGTCTCAAGAGCCACGCCTGACTCCGTTATACCCGGGGTCAGGAAGTCGCAGCGGGTGGCTGTGCGCTCTATGTATAAAGATAGTGCTGTTTCTTAATGGTAGCTTTCTGGGTTTGCCTTGCAACCCTTTTTGGCTCACTCAGGGATCCGTAGCTTCTTCTCCTCAGCTGTTTCTTGTCCAGCACTCCCAACCTCCTTATATTCCCCTCTCCCACTTCTCTGGTTGCCAGATATAGAGCTTCCTGCCTGGACTTCTATACTGACCCACTGGAGCTGTGTAGCTGAGATTCCTGGTTATTGTTCCAGAGCGTTACCCTCCGGATCCCTGTTGGGCTTTTGTTGTCTGCTGTTGCCTCCCACCTGGGATTATATGTTTTGTCTGTATTGTCTGTCCTCTGCTTGGTGTTTTCCTTTAGTGTTAGTGGTGTGGACTAGTGTTCCCACCGCCCTATTCACTACGTAGGGCTCATCTTAGGGAAAGCCAGGGTTTAGGCACGTGATTGGCGTACGGGTGAGGAACCCTTCTAGGGACGTCAGGGCAGTCAGGTGTCAGCCTCAAGGTGAGTTAGGGGTCACCACCTTTCCCTCTCCCTTGGACAGGGCCTTCCCTTTTCCCTCCCCTTGCGTCACATATGTGATCGGCACGCCGGTCATGACAATTTCTAGCTTAAATTGCACACTGACTAATCAAGATGTTGTAGATTGCCAAAAAAGTCTTTTTTTGGTAACAGGATATGAAAGCTGTAAATATTAAACTTGAATTTAACACTTGCAGATCTGGAAAATACTGTTTTTTGAAAAAAAAAGTGTGTTTTTAAAAACCCAGAAAATGATGGGTGTATTTCTAGCTTAAATTGCACACTGACTAATACAGATGTTGTAGATTGCCAAAAAAGTCTTTTTTTGGTAACAGAATATGAAAGCTATATATATTAAACTTAAATTTAACAGTTGCAGATATGGAAAATACCGTTTTTTGAAAAAAAAAAGTGTGTTTTTCAAACTCCAGAAAATGATGGGTGTATTTCTACCTTAAATTGCACACTCACTAATACAGATATTGTAGATTGCCAAAAAAGTCTTGTTTTGGTAACCGAATATGAAAGCTGTATATAATAAACTTGAATTTAACACTTGCAGAACTGTAAAATACAGTTTAACCGCTTCACGTCCGCCCATAGGATATAAACGTCCTATGGGTGGACGTCTATTTCTGAACGGACGTTCCAGAATGTCCGTTCAGAAAGTGCAGCTGCATGCTAATCGTGCAGCTGCTGATCGGGTTGCCCGCTGTCAGTGACAGCAGAGCAACCCTAAGACAAGGCAGGGACAGTTCCCAGGTGTCCCTGCCTTCCGGATCGCTGCATACATATACGCTGCTGTGCGCTTCCTGTTCCGGCCCGGCGGTCATGTGACCGCCGTGACCGGAGAGTGCAGGAGCTGTGTGAGGTCTCTCAGAGACCTCGATCAGCCCTGCTCTGAGACTGTACAGCGCTGGATTGCTGCTGTACAGCCTCTCTAGGGGTGTATTTGTCCTGTAACTGGGGCTACTATGTCAGCCCCAGTTACAGGAGAAATCAACAGTGAAAAAAAAAAAAAAAAATGAAGTAAATGTCCCCCAGAGGTCTTGTATGACCTTATGGGGGACGAAAAGTGTAAAATAAAAAAAAAATAAAAAAGTTTCACATGTAAAAAAAAAAAGTCCCCAAGTAAGGAATGAAAAAAAAAAGTTAAAAATAGAAAAAATAAAAAAAAGTATACATATTAGGTATTGCCGCGTCCGTAAAAACCAGCTCTATAAAAATATCACATGACCTAACCCCTCGGGTGAACACCGTAAAAAAAAAAAAAAAAAAACTGTGTCAAAACAAGCAATTTTTGTCACCTTGCATCACAAAAGGTGCAACACCAAGTGATCAAAAACGCGTATGTCCCACAAAATAGTACCAATAAAACCGTCACCTCATCCCGCAAAAAATGAGCCCCTACATAAGAAAATCTCTCAAAAAATAAAAAAACTATAGCTCTCAGAACATGGACACATTAAAACATAATTTTTTTATTTCAAAAATGCTATTATTGTGTAAAACTTTAATAAATGAGAAAAAGTATACATATTAGGTATCGCCACGTCCGTAACAATCTGCTCTATAAAAATGTCACTTGACCGAACCCCTCAGGTGAACGCTGTAAAAATAAATAAATAGAAACTGTGCTAAAACAACCAATTTTTTGGTCACCTTGCCCCATAAAGTGTTATAATGAATGATCAAAAAATCATATGTACCCAAAAATAGTACTAATAAAACTGGCACCTTATCCCCTAGTTTCCAAAATGGGGTCACTTCTTGGGAGTTTCTACTGTAAGGGTTCATCAGGGGGCTTCAAATGGGACATGGCATCTAAAAACCATGTGGAGTTCCTTTTCTTCTGCGTCCTGCCGTGTGCCCATACAGCAGTTTATGACCACATGTGGGGTGTTTCTGTAAACCGCAGAATCTGGGTAATAAATATTGAGTTTTGTTTGGCTGTTAACCATCGATGTGTTAAAGAAAAAAATTGATTAAAATGGAAAATCTGCCCAAAAAGTGAAATTTAAAAATTTGATCTCCATTTTCCTTTAATTCTTGTGGAACGCCTAAAGGGTTAACAAAGTTTGCAAAATCGGTTTTGAATACCTTGAGGGGTGTAGTTTCTACAATGGGGTCATTTATGGGGGTATCCATTATGTAGGCCCCACAAAGTGACTTCAGACCTGAACTGGTCCTTATAAAGTGGTTTTGGCAATTTTCTTAAAAATTTGAAGAATTGCTTCTAAACTTCTAAGCCTTCTAACGTCCTAAAAAAATAAAATGACATTTCCAAAATGATGCCAACATAAAGTAGACATATGGGGAATGTTAAATAATAAATATTTTATGAGGTATCACTTTCTGTTTTAAAAGCAGAGAAATTGAAATTTAGAAAATTGCGAATTTTTCAAATTTTTGGGTAAATTTGGGATTTTTTCATAAATAAAGGTGAAATATTTTGACTCAAATTTATGACTATCATGAAGTACAATGTGTCACGAGAAAACAATCTCTGAATGACTTGGATAAATAAAGGCGTTCCAAAGTTATTACCACATAAAGTGAGATATGTAAGTTTTGCAAAATTTGGCCTGGTCAGGAAGGGGGCAAATGGCCCAGATGGCAGGTGGTTAAAAAAAAAAAGTGTGTTTTCAAACTCCAGAAAATGATGGGTGTATTTCTAGCTTAAATTGCACACTGACTAAGGCCTCATGCACACGACCGTTTTTTTTTGCGGTCCGCAAATACGGGTTTCGTAGTTCCGTGATCCGTGTCCGTTTTTTCTTCCGTGGGTCTTCCTTGATTTTTGGAGGATCAACGGACATGAAGGAAAAAGTCGTTTAGGTGTCCGCCTGGCCGTGCGGAGCCAAACGGATCTTCCAGACTTACAATGCAAGTCAATGGGGACGGATCCATTTGACGTCGACACAATATGTTGCAATTGCAAACGGATCCGTCCCCCATTGACTTTCAATGTAAAGTCAGGAGTCCCTATTATACCATCGGATCAGAGTTTTCTCCAATCCGATGATATATTTTAACTTGAAGCATCCCCATCACCATGGGAACGCCTCTATGTTAGAATATACCATCGGATTTGAGTTAGATCGTCAAAACTCAGATCCGACAGTATATTCTAACACAGAGGCGTTCCCATAGTGATGGGGACGCTTCAAGTTAGAATATACTAAGAACTGTGCACATGACTGCCCCCTGCTGCCTGGAAGCACACGATCTCTTACATGGGGCTGTGATCAGCACAATTAACCCCTCAGGTGCCGCACCTGAGGGGTTAATTGTGCGTATCATAGCCCCCTGTAAGAGATCAGGTGCTGCCAGGCAGCAGGGGGCAGACCCCCCTCCATCCCTCCCCTGTATTTAACTCATTGGTGGCCAGTGCGGCCCCCCTCCCTCCCTCCCCTGTATTTACCTCATTGGTGGCCAGTGCGGCCCCCCCTCCCTCCCCTGTATTTAACTCATTGGTGGCCAGTGCGGCCCCCCCTCCCCTGTATTTAACTCATTGGTGGCCAGTGTGGCCTCCCCTACCCCCCCAATTAAAATCCCCCCCACCCCCCCATCATTGGTGGCATCAAAGAGTTCCGATCGGAGTCTCAGTTTAATCGCTGTGGCTCCGATCGGTTACCATGGAAACCAAGACGCTAATGCAGTCCTGGCTGCCATGGTTACTTAGCAATTTTAGAAGCATTATACTTACCTGCGCTGTCTATGGCCGGCCGGGCGCTCCTCCTACTGGTAAGTGAAAGGTCTGTGCGGTGCATTTACCTATAGCACAGACCTGTCACTTACCAGTAGGAGGAGAGCCCGGCCGGTCACAGACAGCGCAGCGATTAAACTCCCAGCGATTAAACTGGGGCTCCGATCGGAATTCTCCACTGCCACCAATGATGAGGGGAGGGGGGGTGATTTTAATTAGGGGGGGAGGGGAGGCCGCACTGGCCGCCGATGAGTTAAATACAGGGGAGGGAGGGGGGCCGCACTGGCCACCAATGAGTTAAATACAGGGGAGGGAGGGGGGTCCGCACTGGCCACCAATGAGTTAAATACAAGGGAGGGAGGGGGGCCGCACTGTCCACCAATGAATTAAATACAGGGGAGGGAGGGGGGCCGCACTGGCCACCAATGAGTTAAAAAAGGGGCGGGAGGGGGGGCTGCACTGGCCACCAATGAATGTAATACAGGGGAGGGAGGGGGTCTGCCCCCTCCTGCCTGGCAGCACCTGATCTCTTATAGGGGGCTATGATACACACAATTAACCCCTCAGGTGCGGCATCTGAGGGGTTAATTGTGCGGATCACAGCCCCCTGTAAGAGATCGGGTGCTGACAGGCAGCAGGGGACAGTCATGTACACAGTTCGTAGTATATTCTAACTTGAAGCGTCCCCATCACTATGGGAACGCCTCTGTGTTAGAATATACTGTCGGATCTGGGTCATATTTTTTTGACGGACAGGAAACACGGATCACGGACGCGGATGAACAATTGTGCATTTTCCGAGTTTTCAACGGACCCATTGAAAGTCAATGGGTCAGCAGAAAATCACGGAAAACGGAACAACGGACACGGATGCACACAACGGTAGTGTGCATGAGGCCTAATACAGATGTTGTATATTGCCAAAAAAGTCTTTTTTTGGTAACAGAATATGAAAGCTGTGTATATTAAACTTGAATTTAACACTTGCAGATCTGGAAAATACAGTTTTTTGTTAAAAAAAACTGTGTTTTTCAAACTACAGAAAATGATGGCTGTATTTCTAGCTTAAATTGCACACTGACTAATACAGATGTTGTAGATTGTCAAGAAGTCTTTTTTTGGTAACAGAATATGAAAGCTGTATATATTAAACTTGAATTTAACACTTGCAGATCAGGAAAATACTGTTTTTTGAAAAAAAATGGTGTGTTTTTCAAACCACAGAAAATGATGGGTGTATTTCTACCTTAAATTGCACACTGACTAATCCAGATGTAGTTTGCAAAAAAAAATGGTGATTTGCAATGTCCTAAAAGCTCAGATGCAGTGCTGGTGCACTGAGCTTGCATAAAATGGCTGCCGCCGCCGCCACTCACCTAGCTAACAGAATTCTAAAAGTTTTTTTTTTTTGGTCAATGGCCTCAGGGCAGGGTGAAACGATTGTGCCCTGCACCCACACAACTATTTCTCTGTAGATCGCTGAGTTAGATTCTCTCCTATTCTCTCCCTGAAATTATAAGTCCAGCAGCATCCTCTCCCTACACTTGTAACAGCAGAGTGACGTGCAGCACTACGTGACTCAAGCTTATATTGAGCCTGGGTCACATGCTGCTCTGGCCGATCACAGCCATGCCATTAGTAGGCATGGCTGTGATGGCTTCTAAGGTCAGACAGTTAACCGCTTGTTGATTGGCTGCTGTGCAGCAAGAAAACGCTGAACCCCGAACCTGAACTTTTACGGAAATGTTCGGGTTCGTGTTGGGTGTCCAAAAATCCTAAAGTTCGGTACGAACCCAAACTTTACAGTTCGGGTTCGCTCAACCCTACTGAGGAGGACTACGACATAGCTGGAATTACTGAAATATGAATAGATGATAGCTATGACTGGGCAGTTAATGTACAGTGCTACAGTCTGTTTAAAAAGAATAGTAATAACTAGAGACGAATAGTAATAACTAGAGACTAATTTTCTCGCGCTTCGTGGTAACGAATCACATTTTTCCTAAAATGGCTGCTGCATGTGTGAGGACATGGAGAAAGGAACTCTGGGAAGGCGGGATCTCCCATAATGCCATGCATGCAGCCAATCAGCAGCCAGCCAGCCCTGTGATTAAATAGAAAATTTTTCAAAGGTCTCTAGGACCATCTGTGGCCCTTATTTCCTATCTGACTGATTAGGTAAAACTTATACTTTTATTATGTCTTAATTAAAAATGTCCTGTTATTGTCAGGAGAACACACTATTAAAATTCCTCGAGATCTAGAGTGGGATTCTGTGTTTTATACTTTCAGGTGCATTCACTTCCGCCACTATACAGCCTGTTCTGGAGGTACCTGATACTTCTCAGGTATCCCTCCTACCTCTACTTCTCTGTCTAGCTTGGCTTGTACTTTTGTCTCAGCTGTATATTTAGCTGTGTGCGTCTCTAGTCTTTGTTCCCTATCTCCCAGATCTCGAACTAAAATCTAGCTACTGCTTCCCTACATGTTTCGCCGTACCACGGCGTCTTCATAAACTGCATTTCTCCTGAAGACGCCGTGGTACGGCGAAACATGTAGGGAAGCAGTAGCTAGATTTTAGTTCGAGATCTGGGAGATAGGGAACAAAGACTAGAGACGCACACAGCTAAATATACAGCTGAGACAAAAGTACAAGCCAAGCTAGACAGAGAAGTAGAGGTAGGAGGGATACCTGAGAAGTATCAGGTACCTCCAGAACAGGCTGTATAGTGGCGGAAGTGAATGCACCTGAAAGTATAAAACACAGAATCCCACTCTAGATCTCGAGGAATTTTAATAGTGTGTTCTCCTGACAATAACAGGACATTTTTAATTAAGACATAATAAAAGTATAAGTTTTACCTAATCAGTCAGAGAGGAAATAAGGGCCACAGATGGTCCTAGAGACCTTTGAAAAAATTTCTATTTAAACAATAATGTGGTCACCTCCTGAGAGACCTATATGTATGTTGGTCCCAACCCTGTGATGTCACAGCCATATAAATAGCGGCAGCCATATTAGATTCTGCCATTTACCAGTGTACTTAGTGCAGGGAGAGACATCAGCAGGCAAGATTATTCAAGGTGTAGGGATAGGATAGGGAGGAATCATTCCACAGCATTTCTGTTGAACAGGGTTCAGTAAGGGAGGTGACAGCCTGGGTAATACGAACAATCCTATTACACCTTGCTGCACTGACTGGGGATCCAAATTGCCATTATACAGCTCTGTAATTCCAGCAAACCATTCTTATTAGGGTGCAAGTGCTGTTTGAAACAGGCATTAACAGGGGTTATTACAAGGAAATATTTATATGTCTTATTTGCCCTTGTGCGGTGCAGTTATACGTTCGAAAACATTTTTTGGCTTGTATTAGTGGGGAAAATTGGCTTATTTGCCGTTCTCTGGTGAAGTGCTAAAATTACAGCCCTTTTTGTCGTATATTAGTGGCAAAATTTAATATATTTGCCGCTCAGCGGTGCAGTTATATGTTCTAAAGCCTTTTGTGGCGTGTATTAGTGGAAAAAATATATATATATTTGCTGGTCAGCGGTTCAGTTATGTGTTCTAAAGCCCTTTTTGTCGTGTATTAGCTGGAAAAGAAAAAAATATATTTGCCGTTTAACAGTGCAGTTATATGTGCTAAAGACTTTTATGGTGTGTGTTAATGGAAAAATAAAAAACATATTTGCTGTTCAGCGGTGCAGTTATATGTTCTAAAGCCTTTTGTAGCGTGTATTAGTGGAAAAAGAAAAAATATATTTGCAAATCAGTGGTGCAGTTATCTGTTCTAAAGCCTTTTGTGGCGTGCAGTAGTGGCATAATAAAAATATATTTGCTGTTCAGCGGTGCAGTTATATGTTCTAAAGCCCTTTTTTGTGTGCATTAGTGTGAAAAAAGGGCTTATTAGCTGTTGTGTGGTGAAGTGAGAAAACTTCAGACGTATTTGGGCTGTTTTAATTTCCTTTTTATGTATTTATTTGATCTAACAGTATGTCAGACAGAGAAGTGCCAGGCCCTGCACAGGGGAGTGGCAGAGGCGTAAATGTTTTTGGCGCAGGCAGAGGTCGCAGCAGAGTAAGGGACTGTGGCAGTAGGGGTCACTTTGAGAGGCCTGAGCTCTAAGTGTCAACTAGCGGTCATGTCTTGACCAGCAACCCAGCGGTTCTTGAATGGTTGATGGTCATCTCTGTTTTGGATCCACTCCTGTTTTTTTGGGAATTAGCAATACTGATGGATTACTGACCAAATGCTGACCGAGTGAAGGCGGATGCTCAACAGACAGGATCCGTTTCTTTGGGGGAGGGGGGGGGGGGCGGTTTCTGACGGATCAGAGGAAGGGCAAAAAAATCTGTGACGTCAACAAAAACTTACTGCTGACACCCTCTCCACTCTGTCGGGGGGCTCTACTTGTATAAGCATTTAATAGAACATCTATGTGGAATCAGCTGACGACGGTGTAAAAGAAGGGCGCTTCTTCTTGACGCTAACATCGACCTGTAAGGCTGAGTTCATACTTAAGTTATTTGGTCAGTTTTGGCCCTGTGCCCAAATAAGTGAAGTGTGCAGTGATTCTAAGAGAGACGCCTGTCATCTTCATGTCATACGGACTTACAGTATTATTTCACTACCAAAGCAGACTGCCTATGCATTTTACTGCAAGGCACAGTGGTCTACACCACTATAAAGGCTCTCTGCAGCCAGGAAATAGACGTTTTTTTACGCGATTCGACACAAATAAATTCGGATCAAAGCAAATTTTTTCCAAAAATTCGGTGAACCGGCCGATTTTGAAAAATTTGCTCATCTCTAGTAATAACCAGAGAGGGGAGGTGTTATGTAAAGTCCTATATAAAGCATCCACTTCTGTGAAAGAGCCCTAAGAGAGGTCATCAGGCTCTCTAATGGGACAAAAATTCTGCTACAAAATGCAATAATTTCAAAAGCATCCTAAACTCTAATTTTGAGAGGTACATACCTTATGGGAATAAAAGGTTGAGGAACAATAAAAAAAAACTATATGGATAAATAGAAATAAAAAGGGGGCAATAATTGATAAAAAGAAAGTAGATAAATCACTAAAATAGGAAGGTAGCGAGGTAGCTTTGAAAAACAATGGACAAAAATAGAATATGTAAAAGCCAGATATAAGCATCCAAGCTGGAGACAGAGGGACTCGTTGCAAAAGAGAATACAACTAACCCTAAAATGTTTTTCAGTCATATAAATGGTAAAAAGTGGAAAGTGTTGGCCTTTTTTCAGAGAGATGAGAAGTTGTAATAGAAAGTGATGAGGAGAAAGCAAATCTATTACAAATTTTTTCTCCACTGTATTCACTGAGGAAAATGAACTGTCAGATGAAATGCATGGGGTAAAAATAAAATGCTCATTAAAAGTAGCCTGTCTCACCAGGGGTGCACCTAGCCTTTGTGCTGCCTGAGGTGAAAATTGAAATATACCAAATTCTCAACCTTACCTCTTCCCTCCTAACATTACGTATATCACTACAAAACAAACAGGGTAATGCAGCACCCCATACATCTTACCTCCAGTGATGTCTCTTCAGATGTAGATGTTCTTTCATCTTCTCCTTTCAGACAAGACCACCATGATGATTTTTCAGCCACCTCTCATCTCTGCAGTTTGACAAAAAGACATCTCAGTTTCCTAATTTTCCATCATCCTCCCACCTTTTGGACAAATCATCCTGCCACCCCCAGTACTATGCTGCTGTGCTCCCCAATATTATACTGCAGAAATAGATAAACCCCCTGAAAATACTAGTACAGTGCATATAGTGCCCTTGAATAATTATTGGCACACAGTGTCCTAAAATAACTGTGCCCAGAAAATAGTGTCCCTTACACTAATGGTGTAAACATAATACCCACCAAAAATAACTGTGCTAAGCGGATACTGTGCCAGGGTGCACCCTACAGTAATAGTTCTCTTTAACATCCCACCAATAGTGATAATTCTCTGCTAGAGCACACTTGGTAGTAATAGGGCTCATACAGTGCCCCCAACAAGTCCCCACTGTGACCCAGAAGAAGTAATACTAGTGCCCATACTAGTAATTACTCCATAGTCCCCAAGTAGTAATATAGCCCATCATAATGCCCCCCCCCAGTAGTAATAATTCTCCTTATAATGAGACAGTTTAAAAATGACCTTAAAATGACCACCAGTACAAAAAATGGCCACTTATAATGTGTGCCACTGCAAAAAATACTCCTTTTAATACCCCAGTTGAGTTAATGTCCTCATAGTTTCCACATAATGTGTGCCAGTATAAAATGCCCTTATATAATGCCCCCAAGTTAATTCCCCCATAGTGCTCCTCTCCCTCTTCCTCATAGTGCCCCCATAATGTACAAGTATAAAATGCCCCTATATAGTGCCCTAGGAGATGCACTCTGTGTACCCCATAATTTGCCAGTATAAAATACCCTTTCTTAGTGTCCCCCTGTGGATGCCCCTATAGTGCTCCTCTCTCCCCTTAGTACCACCCATAATGTGCCCTAGTATAAAATGCCCTTATACAGAGCCCCCCATATAAAATACCCCTTCTTTGTGCCATCAATAGATGCCCCATAGTGCCCTCCAATAATGTGCCAATAAGTGCCCCCATAGATGCCACCATAGATACTCCCCAATAATGTGCCAGTAAGAAGCGCCCCATAGTGCCCCCCAATAATGTGCCAGTAGGAATTGCCCCCATAAATGCCCCCATAGTGCCCCCCAATAATGTGCCAGTAAGAAGTGCCCCCATAGTGCCCCCTAATAATGTGCCAGTAAGAAGTGTCACCATAGATGCACTCCTAAATCTACTATTTTGCATTGTGTGCCAGATAAAAAAAAAAAACATTTATAATTAGCTCTATGAGGCTGTCAGCAATGCGATGCAGGCCTCTTCTGGCCTGTGACCCGCGCTGTATGGCTCAAGCAAAGCGATGACGTCATCATGCCACCTGCACCGGCCTCTGATAGGCTGCGGGCGTAGTTCCTGCAGCCTATCAGAGGAACGAGGAAGGGAGATGCCTCTCCCTTCCCTGACGCCCCCACTTGTCACCAGGGCTGCGCCGCCTGAGGCGATCGCCACACCTCGCCTAATTGGCGGTGCTGCCCTGTGTCTGAACCAGGAAGAAGTGCCGTAGGTTTTAAAGAATATTAAAATAGACAAATTATGGGGTTCAGGTGGCATACATCCCTGTATCCTAAGAGAACTGAGTCATAGATAGACCTTTATTTTTGATATTTCAGGACTCTATAATGACAGGGTCTGTTCCACCTGATTGGCGCTTAGTAAATGTGGTGCCAATATTGAAAATTGTGTCAAAAACAGAGCCTGGAAACGATAGGAAAGTAAGTCTAACATCTGTTGTGAGTTAGTTGTTTGAAGATTTTCTATGAGGCTCTGTTCTGGAGTATCTTATTAAAAATAAGTAACACCATATCAGTATGGCTTCACAAGAGATCAGTCCTGTCAAACTAATTCAATCAGTTTCTATGAGGAGGTACTGTAAGTTCGAGACTTGAATGGGGTGAGTCAATGAATGTCATATACCTGTATCTTGACTTTGCCCAAGCATTTCATACTGTGCCACATAAAAGGCTGGTATATAAAATGAGAATGCTCGGACTGGGAGAAAAAGTCTGTATGTGGGCAAGTAACTGGCTCAGTGATAGAAAACAGAGGGTGGTTATTAACGGTACACACTCAGATTGTATCATCATCACTAGTGGGGTACCTCAGGGGTCAGTATTGGGCCTTATTTTCTTCATTATATTTATCAGTGATGTTGTAGAAGACTGCACAGTAATATAAAAATTTTTTGCAAACAACACTAAATTGTGTAAAGTAATTAACATGAAAGATGACAATATACAGGGAGTGCAGAATTATTAGGCAAGTTGTATTTTTGAGGATTAATTTTATTATTGAACAACAACCATGTTCTCAATGAACCCAAAAAACTCATTATTATCAAAGCTGAATATTTTTGGAAGTAGTTTTTAGTTTGTTTTTAGTTTTAGCTATTTTAGGGGGATATCTGTGTGTGCAGGTGACTATTACTGTGCATAATTATTAGGCAACTTAACAAAAAACAAATATATACCCATTTCAATTATTTATTTTTACCAGTGAAACCAATATAACATCTCAACATTCACAAATATACATTTCTGACATTCAAAAACAAAACAAAAACAAATCAGTGACCAATATAGCCACCTTTCTTTGCAAGGACACTCAAAAGCCTGCCATCCATGGATTTTGTCAGTGTTTTGATCTGTTCACCATCAACATTGCGTGCAGCAGCAACCACAGCCTCCCAGACACTGTTCAGAGAGGTGTACTGTTTTCCCTCCTTGTAAATCTCACATTTGATGATGGACCACAGGTTCTCAATGGGGTTCAGATCAGGTGAACAAGGAGGCCATGTCATTAGATTTTCTTCTTTTATACCCTTTCTTGCCAGCCACGCTGTGGAGTACTTGGACGCGTGTGATGGAGCATTGTCCTGCATGAAAATCATGTTTTTCTTGAAGGATGCAGACTTCTTCCTGTACCACTGCTTGAAGAAGGTGTCTTCCAGAAACTGGCAGTAGGACTGGGAGTTGAGCTTGACTCCATCCTCAACCCGAAAAGGCCCCACAAGCTCATCTTTGATGATACCAGCCCAAACCAGTACTCCACCTCCACCTTGCTGCGTCTGAGTCGGACTGGAGCTCTCTGCCCTTTACCAATCCAGCCACGGGCCCATCCATCTGGCCCATCAAGACTCACTCTCATTTCATCAGTCCATAAAACCTTAGAAAAATCAGTCTTGAGATATTTCTTGGCCCAGTCTTGACGTTTCAGCTTGTGTGTCTTGTTCAGTGGTGGTCGTCTTTCAGCCTTTCTTACCTTGGCCATGTCTCTGAGTATTGCACACCTTGTGCTTTTGGGCACTCCAGTGATGTTGCAGCTCTGAAATATGGCCAAACTGGTGGCAAGTGGCATCTTGGCAGCTGCACGCTTGACTTTTCTCAGTTCATGGGCAGTTATTTTGCGCCTTGGTTTTTCCACACGCTTCTTGCGACCCTGTTGACTATTTTGAATGAAACGCTTGATTGTTCGATGATCACGCTTCAGAAGCTTTGCAATTTTAAGAGTGCTGCATCCCTCTGCAAGATATCTCACTATTTTTGACTTTTCTGAGCCTGTCAAGTCCTTCTTTTGACCCATTTTGCCAAAGGAAAGGAAGTTGCCTAATAATTATGCACACCTAATATAGGGTGTTGATGTCATTAGACCACACCCCTTCTCATTACAGAGATGCACATCACCTAATATGCTTAATTGGTAGTAGGCTTTCGAGCCTATACAGCTTGGAGTAAGACAACATGCATAAAGAGGATGATGTGGTCAAAATACTAATTTGCCTAATAATTCTGCACGCAGTGTACAGCTACAGATGGATCCTGATAGACTGGAGAAGAGAAGTGGCAGATGAGGTTTAAGATTTTCTACCCCTGTTTTAGGCATAGAAAATGGTCTAAATGTAAGACAGTAATGATGCTGTCTTACATTTAGAAGCGGCGGTGGATCCGATCAAGTTATATGAGACCTGCACCTCTACATAACTTTGGTTAATCCACCACCAATGCAGGGTTTTATTATGATCGGCTTTAAAAACACTGGTGTTAATAAATGTGCCAGTAAGTATAATAAATATTCAGACATGCCCTCTTCCATTTGCTTGATTATTTATTTGACCTCTGTTTACCTAACCCATGTTTCTCAATACTCCTGACTTGGATTTGACCCCTGAACTATCTGACTTCCCTATTTGCCATAGTTCTGGGTCCATTTGTAGGCCTTTAACAAACCTTTTCCAATGTAGATGATGCACTTTTTGTTTCTCTGCTTTCACATGAGTGTTTGGTATATAGTGATTCTATTTCTTTTTTATCTTTTCTATTTCTCTTTTTTTTCCTTGATGCTTTACCTGATTCTTTCTATAACATTGACCAAGATAAATGCCAAGATTGATAAAGGAACTTTAAGCGTACAGTACATTCCTACAGGACTCATTGAAATGACAATTAATGTACTAAAAGCAGGTTAATGTTAGTAGAAGCATGTTCTCTTTCATTAAATTACATTAGGGTAAGTCTACGATCTCCATTAAAAAACATTAAGAAGCAAAAAATATTCATTTGGGTGATTTACAAAATCAATAATCTCTAATAGAAAAACAGAAATTACAAGCATAATGACAACATATATTTAAAGCTAACTAGCGAAGGACTAGAGCAGTAAAAACAGATTACGTTGATAGATAAATAGATAGATAGATAGAAGCACTCCCAGACTCAAGTGTAAATTCTAAACCTAAATGTTCAGCGCCAAAAATCTGAATTATGTATTGCAATTGAAAATGGTCTCCATTATGATAATACAGTTATGTTTCTCAAAAACAGCAAATGCACAAAGTTGTTAAAAGTATATACGAGTCTATAAATAAACTGGAATCATAGCTAATAGCAGATTTTTTGAGACAATAACATTCAAAATATAAATCAACATTAATACTAACATTTTAGCTTTAAATGCGCGATTTTGTCATATTACCACAGCAGGAGTACCCCAAAATTAGATTTCCAATTTAAGGCAAATAGGCTTTCTGAGCACCTATGCACACCAATACACATATGAAAAGATAAAAATTGTATTTCTCAGCACTATTGTTCCTTACAAAGGCACAAAATACAAAAGAATGATTGTTTAGCAGTTCATAAGATTTTTTTTTTATCAGTATGATTCCAGCAAGCATAGTTTGTATTGGAATGATGAGAATGAACAAAAAATGTAAGTAGGAACATTTCAAGCTGTTTATCTTAGTGTTCTGCTTTCAGTAAAAACAACTAAATAGTCCTTGCCCACCGCATTAATGGAGCAAGGGAAAAAGCCTGCGCTACTGTGATAATACCTTTGCAACAGAGTTACATTAGCCGTAATAACCAAAATTTCCATTTATAAATTCTGCCAGCTGCATATTGCAGGTGTGCTATTTTTTTTATACTTTTACAGACAATAAAGTCGAATTATCCTTTTTCAGGAAAAAGCAAAGAAAAATGTTAAGAATTGTTCTTCCCATATTACCATGTAGAACTGTTTAACCTTTCTATAAACTAGTAAGTTAAAGGAAATGTGTTATCAGATCTATTTTTTAAATCCTGTTTTTATATTAAACATATTTCGTAAAGATATTGGGAGACATTTATTGAAACCGGCGTATTATACTCCGGTTTTGATTTCCCTGTGTTGCTGGAGAAAGAGGCACATTTTTGCGCAGGCACATGCCTCATATGTTTTGCACATCTTCTGACCTGCTGTGCGACACAATTCCACAATAGCCACCTGGCATGAAGAAAAATAAATGTATTTCCGTACCGTGAAAAGATAGAACATGTCCTATTCTTGTCCGCAAATCACGGTGCTTGGCTCCATTCAAGTCAATAGGTCCGCAGAAAAAACAGAACACATACGGAAATGCATCCGTATGTCTTCCGTATCCGTTCCGTTTTTGCGGAACCATCTATTGAAAATGTTATGCCCAGCCCAATTTTTTCTATGTAATTACTGTATAATGTATATGGCATAGGGAAAAACGGAAAGGAAACAGAAACACAACGGAAACAAAGGCGGTCTAAAGGGGTTATCAGAACTGAACCCGGACATAACCCATTCTTCATTTAATCAGCATGAATGAATGGAGCTTCGGAACATTTCATGCTTCAATGCTCTCCCTTGCCCTGCGCTGCATGGCGTAGGGCAAGGGCTGTTTTGTTCACATTGTCACACTGCTAGGTGGAGGCTTGGTATTACAATTGTTTTGTGATGTAAGGTAACAAAAAATTTTTTTTTTGACACACATATTTTTTTTTTTACAGTGTTCATCTAAAGCAGGCATGGCCAACCTGAGGCTCTCCAGCTGTTGTAAAACTACAACTCCCACCATGCCCTGCTGTAGGCTGATAGCTGTAGGTAGCCTGGGCATGCTGGGAGTTGTAGTTTTGCAACAGCTGGAGAGCCTCAGGTTGGCCATCGCTGAAGGTTAGATCAGGTGATATTTTTATACAGCAGGTTCTTACTGAGACGGTAATACCTAATATGTATACTTTTTTTATTTATTTAAGTTTTGCACAATAACAGCATTTTTTAAACAAAAAAAAACATATTTTAGTGTCTCCATATACTGAAAGTCATAGTTTTTTAATTTTTTTTATGCAATTGTGTTAGGTACTGTCTCATTTTTTGCGGGATGAGATGACGGTTTAATTGGTATGATTTTGAGGTGTGTATGACTTTTTGATCGCTTGGTATTACACCTTTTGTGATGTAAGGTGACAAAAATGGCTTTTTTTACACCGTTTTCATTAAAAAAAATTCATTGTGTTCACCTGATGGGTTATTTCATGTGATATTTTTATACAGCAGGTTGTTACGGATGTGGTTATACCTATTATGTAATATTTTTTTTTTACATTTAACACAATAAAAGCAATTTTGAAACAAAAAATAAATCATGTTTTAGTGTCTCCATAGTCTGAGAGCCATAGTTTTTTTTATTTTTTTGGTGATTGTCTTAGCTAGGGGCTCATTTTTTGCGGGATGAGATGACGGTTAGATTGGTACTATTTTGGGGGCATACGCCATTTTGATCGCTTGGTGTTGTACTTTTAGTGATGTAAGGTGACAAAAAATGTTTTTTTAGCATTTATTTTTTTTTTTAACAGTGTTCACCCTAGGGTTAGGTCATATGATATTTTTATAGAGCCAGTCGATACAGATGTTTCAATACCTAATATGTCTACTTTTCTTTTTTTACCTATTTTTAAAAAAAAATTTATACTTTATTTTGCGAAAAGGTCATTGTTTTTTTACTTGAAACTTTTCATTTTTTTTGTAAAACTTTATTTTTTGAACTTTTTTTTTAAACTTTTTTTTTGTCCCACTCTGGTACTTCAACTTTTAGGGATCTGATCCTTTTTACAATGCATTACAATACTTTTGAATTGTGATGCATTGGCTGTAAGTATATTATACACTGTAATACACTTCAGCCAGCTTGCCTGTGAGATCCAGGGGTCTGGATCTCACAGGCTATCACGTAAGACAGCCACAATGCCTATGGAAGTCATTGGGCTGCTTTCCCTGCCATCGGGTCCCCACCAAAGCAGCTTGGGGACCCAATGGCCACCCCACACTGGGCAGGATCCCGCACGTGCCGCGGTCAGCGCTGAAAGCGACAGTGCGAGGGTTTAATGCGTCAGCATCAGTGTTTTCACTGATGCCGGCGCATACAGCAGGGGTCCAGCTATCAGTGACTGCCGTACCCCTGCAGCTGATCGGGCGGGCGCAGTTCCTGCACCCGCCTGATCAGCATGACGTACATGTACGTCTGGTACTTAACCCCTTAGGGACCGGGCTCATTTTCACCTTAAGGACCAGGCCATTTTTTGCAAATCTGACCAGTGTCACTTTATGTGGTGATAACTTTAAAACCCTTTGACTTATCGAAGCCATTCTGAGATTGTTTTTTTGTCACATATTGTACTTCATGACACTGGTAAAATGGAGTAAAAAAAATTAATCAGTTTTATTTATAAAAAAATACTAAATTTACTAAAAATTGGGAAAAATTAGCAAATACATAGTAATACCTACAAAAATAGTTATTACTTTACATTCCCCATATGGTTAGCCAGTAGCAGCTCATGCATGACACCTGCCGTTTGCTCATGCTCTTTGTAGAGGCCACTTTATTTGTCAGTTGCCAGGTCTACGGGATAAATTAAGTAATTCCACTCCTTCACATCCTGGAGCAAATGCTGATATATCTGGCTGGACAGGGAATAGGAGGCGTCGCTCTTAGATCTCATGGCCACCTGAACTTTGTGGGGGCTGAACTGGTGGAGGAGGATGACATTAACGCCCAGAAACTGTATACACAAATAGGTGGTTTATCTGCCCAAGCAACAGGAGAGGAACAGGAGGAGCAGAAAGAGCATGAGGTGCTGGAGGACAATGAGGAAGACCAGGTAGATGACCCTGACAAACCGTGGCAGTATGCAGTGAAGATGGAGGCAGGGGGTCCCTAAAATTCCTTTGGGCAAATGGCCAGATGCATGCTGAATTGCTTGCGTAGTGACAGCTGCATTATTACCATTCAGCAGAGGGATGACTACTGGATCTCCTGAAGGTAGACCTTCACTTCCGGGCCAAAATGGGGGCCTTGTTTACACCTGGTGAGAGGGATAATAAACTCGACTACTATCGTGACTTCCTATGTAGTCAGTTGGCCGCTGCCAATGTGCACAATCGCCCATTCTCACGAAGGTCTGACCAGGGGTACCCTTTGCGCTCATGTTCCACTGCCATGACTGCTGGAGCAGGGGTGGGGTGGCAGGCAGGAGCAGCACCAGCTACATCAGCAGCAACTTGAATCTCGAGTCTCTAATGAGCACATTTCTTCAACCGCCTACTGAAGAAACCAGCCAGCAGCAAGAAATGGAACAGAACTTGAACCTGCACCCTATCACCCCAGATCCAAGATCCACTGGACTACTGGGCAGCCAAACTTGAATTGTGGCCGCAACTGGCCGAGTTTGCCCTGGACAGAGCAGGTGTTTAGTGCGGTGGGGAACACAGTTACCCCAAAGAGAACTTGCCTTTCAACACAAAATGTTGAGAGATTAAAGGGGTTGGCCACCATAAGTATAAAAAACAATAAAGTGCCCCAGACAATAACTAAAGCCAAGAGGTATTTGTATCATGACAGATATACTGTGTATATATATATTTTTTACTGCATTCAGCATAGCGTGCTCACATTGATGAGAGGCTGTGTGGGTGGAGCAGCTGCAAAGTAAATGTAAAAATCCCAGCATGCATCACAGCAAGCATCTTTAGAGGAGCAGTCACATGACATCTCTATCTACTTGTGATGCCATATTAACAACAGCACTTCAGGTGTCATCTCATCAGTCCTTCAGTCAAATAACTACACAGAGAAATCAACATAATGATAGCAATCCCATTCCCAACATTGAATAAAAGGTTACTGCTTTTCCCACAATGTGATATATACAATACATACATGTATGTGGATATGTATATATGTGTACAGGGTGTGTGTGTGTGTGTGTGTAGATATATATAATATGTGTGTGTGATGATGGAGAGATATCTATCTATTATCATTTACTGTATGTATTTACATCTCTATATTTAGCTATATCTACTGTGGTAATGTGTACTGTAAAGTGGTGGAAGGTGTGTATATCTCACCCAGATACTTTGGCATCTAAATGGTCAAAAAAAAACTGAGGCCAATGGGGCTGTCGGTAGTTGCTTTTAATGCTGTGAGTCTCGCTGACAAGGCTCACAGCATTCATGCTGCAATTCTTATTTTGGCCACCTGATGGCAGGCCAAGATAAGAAATGAGCAATTCACAGTAATGAAGTCATTTTAAAAATACATGATGGTTAAAAATAAAAAATTATAAAACAGATTTTATAGGCTCATGTATGAGCTGCAAAATCATTCCAAATTTTTTTTTAAAATATATTAAAAATTTAAAAAATATAAAAGTTTAAATCACCCCCCTTTCCATATAATAATAAAAAAAAAAACTAAATAGCAAAAATCTAAACATCATGGGTATCACCGCGACCAAAAACACCCGTACTATTCAAATATAAAATATTTTTCCAATTTGGCCAATGGTGTAACGGAAAAAATGGTCAAAATAGCCAATTTGCCATTTTTTCATTGCTTCTCTTACCCAAAAAAATGTAATAAAGTGTGATCAAAAAGTCACACACACCCCAAAAAATAAATAAAAAACCTACGGTAGTGAAAGGGTTAAAGAGCTGAGACCCAGGGCTAATGTCTGTGATTTGCCATAATGCCGATCGCAGACATTAGAGGGGTTCTCCGGGAATTAAGAAAATGAAAATACCTAAATATTACTTTATTATAAATATATTCCCAAATACCTTTCATTAGTTATAATGGCTCATTTTGTTTGGGGAGCAATCATTAGGAGTAGAGATGAGCGAATTTCATATTTTGAATTTCCTTTGCGCTTCATTTGGTGGTAAAAGCAGAATTGCGTTATCGATTCCGTTACCTGCATAACTGAAACGGGAGAGATCCATTATGCAAGCCATAGACCTCTAAAGGCATTCCGTTATACATTCCATCATAGAATTGCGTTATGGTTTGTGTAACAGAATCCATAATGCAATTCTGCTTTTACCACCAAACGAAGCGCAAATTTGATAACATGAAATTCGCTAATCTCTAATTAAAAGGAATAAAATGGCCACAGTCCTATTAGTACACACAAAACCTGTCCTAATCACACAGGAGGACAAGTTAATTCACAACACTTTGCTATAGAACTGTCCCAGCCTCCTCTCTACTCTGCTTGTCAGGGACTATGATCCTGAATACAGATGATAAGATCTTCAAATGAATCTCTGTAGGAATGGAGTTCATGAGGAGACATGAAGTACAGAGATGACGGACAGGACATGCTGTGGTAATGGAGACTGCATACAAGTGCTGCTGCTCATTATCCACATCCCCACCCTCGTCTCTGTAATTCATGTCTTCTCATGAACTCCATTCCTACAGAGATTCAGCTGAAGATCTTATCATCTGTATTCAGGATCATAATCCCTGACAAGCAGAGCAGATAGGAGGATGAGGCAGCTCTTTAGCTCTAAAGTAACTTGTCCTACTGTGTGATTAGGACAAGTTTTGTCTGTATTAATAGGATGGTGGCCATTTTATTTCTCCTAATGATTGCTCAAGAGACTAAACAAGCCATTATAACTACTGAAAGATATTTAATGAATATATTTATAATAAAGTAATATATAATTATTTTCATTTTCTTAATTCCCAGAGAACCCCTTTTATCCTCCGATGCCATGGTTTTTTGTAACCACAGCATCTGAGGTGGCTTTCCCCAAGAGTGCTGCACCACAAATAATGGTCCACAATGCAAAGGCACCGGCTGAGTACAGGCAGTTTGCAGATGTGGACCCATTCACTTCAATGGGCCTGTGATTCGCAAGATACGTTCCACACTGCAAAAATATTTGTAGTGCTTCTGTGGGCTTCTGATCCATGCCTCCGCTCCGCACCACTCTGTATCATACGGATTACGGACCCATTCATGTCAAGGGGATGTTTGCTGATCGCAATACAGGCATGGGGCACACACGCTCGTGTGCATGAGCCCTTAGACTGCAAATGCATGAGCCCTTAGACTGCAAATGCTAATTCACAGCAGTCTATAGGAGAAGCAATCTAAAGATCGCATGTTCAGATCCCCTAGGAGGGCTGTTAAATAAGGAGGGCTTTTAAAAATATTAAAATCATCCATCTTTCTTAAAAATAAAGATACAACTGAATATAAAAAAAAAATATAATGATCTTTGGCACCGCCGCTTTCTAAAAAAGCTATCACTATTAAAATATGTATCCCGTAGGGCGAATGGTATAAATGAAAAAAAATTCAATATGGCTAATTTGATATTTTTCATTGCTTCATTGAAAAAAAATGAATAAAAAGTGATAAAAAACCCACTCACCCACACACTCCAAAGTGGTATAAATAATAAAACTACAGGTCACAACGGAAAAAAATGAGCCCTCTATCAACGTAGACATAATTCTAAAACAGAAATGGGGATCAGTATATGGAGATGCAAAGAAAAGAATATATATATTTTTTAATGATCTTTTTCAGTATTAAAAGAAAAAAATTGCAAATGTGGTATCGCTGTCATTATACTGAGGCAGATTTTATTTTTTATTTTTTTACATTTCACCCCATCTGGATTTTTTTACAGCTTCACACCACATCAAATTCAAAAGTAGATGGTGCCAATAGGAAATACTATTTATCCTGCAAAAAAACAAAAAAAGAGCTCTTATACAGCTATAATGGAAAATTATGTTATGACTCCGGGAAGGCCAAAAGTAAAAAAAAAATTGAAAATGGCCTGGTCCTGGGGTTAAAGGGGGTGTCCTGCCATATACTTTTATGACCTATCATCAAGATAGGTCATCAATATCTGATCGGCAGGGGTCCGACATGCGGCACCCTGCCAATTAGCTGTGTGAAGAGGAGGCGCTGCTTCTTGGTCATTATACTATGCATTGTCTCCTCTGGAGCAGAGACGTAGTATCATTACAAGCACTGGCTCCATTCACCTCAATGGAGTGAGTAATTTTATTACACTGCACTTGCGAGATGACAAGCAGTGTAATGAAGAGGAAGCTGCGCTCGCATGGAGCACTGCCTCCTCTTCATCCAGCTGATTGGGGGGGATGTCAGGTTTCAGGCCCCCACCATTCAGATACTGATGAAGTATCCTAAGAATACGTCAACAATATATCTGGCAGGACAATCCCTTTAAACATATTAAAATAAAAATATATTATATATATATACAGGTAAAACTCGAAAAATTTGAATATCGTGCAAAAGTCCATTTATTTCAGTAATGTAACTTAAAAGGAATTGCATTAATGCAGCTTAAAATTAGAATTTTGTGAAAAGGTTCAATATTCTAGGCTCAAAGTGTCACACTCTAGTCAGCTAATTAATCCATATTCCCTAAGCAAAGGGTACCTCAAAATTGTGACTTTGAGGTTTCATAAGCTATAAGCCATAATCATCCAAATTATAACAAATAAAGGCTTGAAATATCTCGCTTTGCATGTAATGAGTCTATCTCATATGTTAGTTTCACCTTTTAAGTTGCATTACTGATATAAATTAACTTTGCACGATATTAAAATTTTTCAAGTTTCACCTGTGTATATATATATATATATATATATATATATATATATATATATATCCAGAAAATGAGCGGCACTCCGTACATTAAGAACAAATAATTCCTTTAATCACCCATGCGGTGCAACTTTTCGGCTCAGTACTAGAGCCTTTTTCAAGCGCTTTTGAAAAAGGCTCTAGTACTGAGCCGAAACGTTGCACCGCATGGGTGATTAAAGGAATTATTTGTTCTTAATCTACTGGAGTGCCACTCATTTTCTGGATTATTCACTGGGGTAAGAAGTCTATTCCCTTGGATCGTGCACCCGATTTTTCCAATATTTGCCAGTGCCGGCATTTTTCTCCGATCTATATCTATATATATATATATATATATATATATATATATATATATACTGTATATATAATGAAAAAATAGAGCAGCACTCCAAAGTAGCAGTAAAAAATGGTATCTTTATTCACCCATAGGTGACGCGACGTTTTGGCTCCAACCTGAAGCCTTTCTCAAGCCTAATATATTTAAAATTCAGCAAAAATATGCATATTTTTATTTTTTTTGATATACAGTATATTATATATACATACACATGTATATATATATGTAGTATATATACACATATATAATGTATATGCTGTAAATATAAACATATTTATATACTGTGTGTATATCTATATATATATATATATATATATATATATACAGGGTGGGCCATTTATATGGATACACCTTAATAAAATGGGAATGGTTGGTGATATTAACTTCCTGTTTGTGGCACATTAGTATATGTGAGGGGGGAAACTTTTCAAGATGGGTGGTGACCATGGTGGCCATTTTGAAGTCGGCCATTTTGAATCCAACTTTTGTTTTTTCAATAGGAAGAGGGTCATGTGACACATCAAACTTATTGGGAATTTCACACGAAAAACAATGGTGTGCTTGGTTTTAACGTAACTTTATTCTTTCATGAGTTATTTACAAGTTTCTCTTTGTTTACAGCCATTGACATGTCGCCGAGGTTAACACGTGAGGAGCGGATAGAAATTGTGTTGATGTCTGGTGAACGCAGTAGCAGGGTCATTGCAGCATATTTCAATGCAAGACACCCTACGAGACCACCCATCTCCCATGCTACAGTTAGCAAAACTGCTTGCTAAGTTTAGTGAAACTGGTTCAGTGTTGGATTTGCCAAAATGTGGACGCATGAAATCTGTCTCTAATGAAGAAACATCAGTGGCTGTCTTAGCTTCATTCAGCAAGAGCCCACAGCGTAGCACTTGTCGCATGTCACTGGAGAGTGGCATTAGTCTAACATCCCTTCGGCGGATATTAGCTACTCACAAATGGCACCCTTACAAACTCCAGCAACTGCAGCATCTCAACGAGGATGACCCAGACCGGCGCACTGAATTTGCAGAATGGGCAAAACAAAATTTGGAACAGGACCCTCAGTTTATGCAGAAGATTTTGTTCAGTGATGAGGCAAACTTTTATGTGAATGGTGAAGTTAACAAACAAAACCACCGCTATTGGTCTGACACTAACCCACATTGGATAGATCCCTCCAAGACTGTTGGAACAAAAAAATTGATGGTATGGTGTGGTATATGGGGTACAAAGATAGTGGGGCCATTCTTCATCAATGGAAACCTCAAGGCCACTGGATATGCGAAATTGCTACATGATGATGTGTTTCCCTCTTTATGCACTGAAGCTGGCACGTTCCCTGAGTTTTTCCAGCAAGACGGTGCACCACCACATTATGGGTGTCAGGTCCGAGCATTCCTAGATGAACAGTTTCCTGGAAAGTGGATTGGTCGTTGTGGGCCAGTTGAATGGCCCCCAAGGTTTCCCGATCTGACCCCCTTAGACTTTTATCTTTGGGGTCATCTGAAGGCAATTGTCTATGCTGTGAAGATACGAGATGTGCAACACCTGAAACTACGGATACTGGAAGCCTGTGCTAGCATTTCTCCTGCGGTGTTGCTATCAGTGTGTGAAGAGTGGGAGAAGAGGGTTGCATTGACAATCCAACACAATGGGCAGCACATTGAACACATTTTATAAGTGGTCAGAAACTCATGAAAGAATAAAGTTATGTTAAAACCATTGTTTTTCTTGTGAAATTCCCAATAAGTTTGATGTGTCACATGACCCTCTTCCTATTGAAAAAACAAAAGTTGGATTCAAAATGGCCGACTTCAAAATGGCCACCATGGTCACCACCCATCTTGAAAAGTTTCCCTCCTCAGATATACTAATGTGCCACAAACAGTAAGTTAATATCACCAACCATTCCCATTTTATTAAGGTGTATCCATATAAATGGCCCACCCTATATATATATATATATATATATATATATATATATATATATATATGTTGTTCAAATTATTTTATTAGAAAAGAGCCAATAGAAGAACAATACATTGAAAAACAGCCCGATTGCAAGTCGAGGCTCTGTACATATAAATGTATACAATCAGCTGGTCACGAATAAAATATGTATATATAATATAGATAAAATGCAAATAGGAGAATATCTCGTGACCATCTTTTCCATTGAAAAGACATATCAAAATCTCAATTACAGGTATATAGAGACAAAGAGCTCAACATATACTACACACCACAGGGATAAATCACTAAGACAAGGACACATAGGGAAAAGAGGGGAAGGGGCTAGGGTTTCCTGACCAGAAAAGTAGCGGTATATTAAACAAGGTGAAAATTAATCCCAGATTGCCCAAACCTTAATTAAAATACTCCTTAACTCAGATGGGAGTATCAGTGATGCATGAGAGAATGAAAATTTCCCTAGGAACTGGGGACATCCCTATTTAACCAGTTGAGATAATCATTAGAACCCTTAAATAGGATTCAGGGAGTCAAAATTTTTAAGAACTTAGTGGAGTTGCCCATGTCCTCCGCCCAGAGCTCCTCCATTCTGTAAATTTTCTCAAAGTGATGAGCCAGTCCCTAAGGAGAGGGGCGGATGTGGATTTCCAAAACCTAGGTATGACCAGGCGGGCGGCTTGTACAAACCTTTTTTATATAGAGACCTTTTTTATATATATATATATATATATGTGTGTGTGTATATATATATATATATATATATGTATATATATATATATATGTCATACTTACCAATGTTTCAGTTGGTAAAATATAGGCTCCACCCACTTTTCCTTAGCCCCGGACACTTTCGGGGCGGGACAGCGCAAATTTTATGTCAATGCCACAGATCCCTATTTCTACATATACAGTGAGGAACAGAAGTATTTGAACACCCTGCGATTTAGCAAGTTCTCCAAATCATGGAGGGGTCTGAAATTCACATTGCAGGTGCATTCCCACTCTGAGAGACAGAATAAAATAAAAAAACAGGAAATCACATTGTATGATTTTTAAAGAATGTATTTGTCTTGCACTGCTAAACATAAGTATTTAAACACCTGAGAAAATCAGTGCTAATATTTGGTACAGAAGCCTTTGTTTGCAATTACAGAGGTCAAACGTTTCCTGTAGTTCTTGACCAGGTTTGCACACACTGCAACAGAGATTTTGGCCCACTCCTCCACACAGATCTCCTCTAGATGTCAGGTTTCGGGGCTGTCGCTGAGCAACATGGAGTTTCAGCTCCCTCCAAAGATGTTCTATTGGATTTAGGTCTGGAGACTGGGTAGGCCACTCCAGAATCTTGATATGCTTCTTATGGTGCCACTCTTTGGTTATCCTGACTGTGTGCTTTGAGTCGTTGTCATGCTGGAAGACCCAGCCACGACCCATCTTCAATGCTCTGACTGAGGGAAGGAGGTTGTTGCTCAAAATCTCACAATAAATGGACCCATTCATCCTCTCCTTAATACAGTGCAGTCGTCCTGTCCACTTCGCAGAAAAGCACCCCCAAAGCATGATGTTCCCACCCCCATGCTTCACAGTAGGGATGTTGTTCTTGGGATGCAACTCATCCTTCTTTTTCCTCCAAACACGACGAGTGAAGTTTAGACCAAAAAGTTCTACTTTGGTCTCATCTGACCACATGACTTTCTCCCATGCCTCCTCTGGATCATCCAGATGGTCATTGGAAAAATTCAGACGGGCCTGGACATGTGATAACTTGAGCAGGGGAACCTTCCGTGCAATGCATGATTTGAAACCATGACAGCCTAGTGTTCCACTGACAGTGACCTTTGAAACTGTGGTCCCAGCTCTCTTCATCTCTTTGACCAGCTCCTCCCTTGTAGTTCTGGGCTGATTCCTCACCTTTCTTATCATCAGTGATACCCCACGAGGTGAGATCTTGCATGGAGCCCCAGTCCGAGGGAGACTGACAGTCATCATTAGCCTCTTCCATTTTCTAACACTTGCTCCAACAGTTGATCTATTTTCACCAAACTGCTTGGCAATTGACCCGTAGCCCTTTCCAGTCTTGTGGAGGTCCACAATTTTGTCTCTGGTGTCTTTTGACAGTTCTTTGGTCTTGCCCATGGTAGTAGTTGGCGTCTGACTGACTGTGGGGTGGACAGGGGTCTTTAAAGAGCTCAGACAGGTGCTACTAAGTTAGAAAAATGAGCGGAGTAGAGGTAGACTTTTTAAAGTCACAGTAACAGGTCTTTGAGAGCCAGAATTCTTGCTGTTTCTTAGGTTTTCAAATACTTATGTTCAGCGGTGCAAGACAAATTATTTAAAAATCATACAATGTTATTTCTTGATTTTTTAAAAGAAAATTCTGTCTCTCAGAGTGGGAATGCACATACAATGTGAATTTCCGACCCCTCCATGATTTCTAAGTGGGAGAACTTGCAAAATCGCAGGGTGTTCAAATACTTCAAATACTACTCACTGTATATACAAATCTATAAAAATGCCTACTGTATACAGGGGCTCAGGAGGGTTTGCTTGCAGGGAACTTCAGGGAAGCACATCCTCCTTCTCCACTAGCAGCCGATTTCTTTCAGAATCGGAGAGGACCACTGATGGGTGCAGGTGAGGGAGAAGAGCACAGGCGCAGATAGACTGCACAGATCATCTGGCATGGACGAGCTTGTTGTAAAGCTCCTCCATGTCCCGTGCAGCCCTGGACGAACTCGGCTGCAGGGCAGAGAGGGCTTAGGGGGCGTGGCTTCAGATTATAGAAAAAACTGGCAGATCTACTTAATGACATATATTAGGAAATGTACTTTTTCCATGCCTCCCACACAGTAGTAGAAAATACATGGAGAGTGGCCAACCCCTTTAACTTTTATAATGATGAATCAGGCATGGATCAGCCAGGATTTCCACACACTGTTGACTATTGTAAAATATGACCCGTTACTTCTAGCCACATGCTTCAGCCACTCTACTCCTGCTGCCACCCAGCTTATGCCACACACCTGCTACCTATTCTGCCATCTTCTCCTACTGCCACCATCCTGTGCTATTACTGCCACTGCTGTTGTGTTCCCCCCCTCCCCACTCTGTGACTGGGTCAATATGTTCACTCTTCATGCTGTTAACATCCTCACCAGTCTGTGACTGGGTCACTATGTTAACTCCTCATGCTGTTGCCACTCTCCCCACTCTGTGCCTGGCCACTGTGTTGACTCCTCATGCTGTTGCCACCCTCCTCACGCTGTGACTGGACCACTATGTTCACTCCTCATGCTGTTGCCACCCTCTCCACTTGGGATTAGGCCACTATGTTGACTCCTCATGCTGTTGCCACCCTCACCAGTCTGTTCTGGGGCCACTAGTGTCCCTGTTTGACCTTCATGACATCACCATTTATTTTACTTTTCTTCTAATCCGTCAGAAAAAAAGTAAAATAAAAAACACAATGGTTCCTCTCTTTGGAGCATCCATAGGGCATTGATCGCATGGTCAGTATTTTGCATCTGTATTTAATCATGATTTGGAAGCCAAAAGTAGGAGTGGTTCCAAAACACAAAACATCTCATGTTAATGATTCTTATGGATATAAAATTGCAATCTGTATTATTAATGCAATTACAATGACATTAACTGCACAAAACCATGCATTAACCCGTACGATACCAGCGCCGTACATGTACACGTACTGCTACGATGTCCTGATCAGGCGGGCGCAGGAGCTGTGTTCCGCCGAACTTCCTGGAAATGTTCGGGTTCGGGATCCGAACCTGACCCGAACTTCGTCCCGAACCCAAACCCGCCGAACTTCCTGGAAATGTTCGGGTTCGGGATCCGAACCTGACCCGAACTTCGTCCCGAACCCAAACCCCATTGAAGTCAATGGGGACCCGAACTTTTCGGCACGAAAAAGGCTGTAAAACATCCCAGGAAAGGGCTAGAGGGCTGCAAAAGGCAGCAAAATGTAGTTAAACCCCCCTGCAAACAAATGTGGATAGGGAAATGAATTAAAATAAAAAAAATAAAAAAAATAAAAAATTTAAAATTAACCAATATCAATTGGAGAGAGGTCCCATAGCAGAGAATCAGGCTTCATGTCAGCAGAGAATCAGTCTTCATGTCATAGCAGAGAATCAGGCTTCACGTCACCCACCACTGGAACAGTCCATTGTCAGATATTTAGGCCCAGGCACCCAGGCAGAGGAGAGAGGTCCCATAACAGAGATTCAGGCTTCATGTCAGCAGAGAATCAGTCTTCATGTCATAGCAGAGAATCAGGCTTCACGTCACCCACCACTGGAACAGTCCATTGTCAGATATTTAGGCCCCGGCACCCAGGCAGAGGAGAGAGGTCCCATAGCAGAGAATCTGGCTTCATGTCAGCAGAGAATCAGTCTTCATGTCATAGCAGAGAATCATGCTTCACGTCACCCACCACTGGAACAGTCCATTGTCAGATATTTAGGCCCAGGCACCCAGGCAGAGGAGAGAGGTCCCATAGCAGAGAATCTGGCATCATGTCAGCAGAGAATCAGTCTTCATGTCATAGCAGAGAATCATGCTTCACGTCACCCACCACTGGAACAGTCCATTGTCAGATATTTAGGCCCCGGCACCCAGGCAGAGGAGAGAGGTCCCATAACAGAGATTCAGGCTTCATGTCAGCAGAGAATCAATCTTCATGTCATAGCAGAGAATCATGCTTCACGTCACCCAACATTGGAACAGTCCATTGTCAGATATTTAGGCCCCGGCACCCAGGCAGAGGAGAGAGGTCCCATAGCAGAGAATCAGTCTTCATGTCATAGCAGAGAATCAGTCTTCATGTCATAGCAGAGAATCAGGCTTCATGTCATAGCAGAAAATCAGGCTTCACGTCACCCACCACTGGAACAGTCCATTGTCAGATATTTGGGCCCAGGCACCCAGGCAGAGGAGAGAGGTCCCATAGCAGAGAATCTGGCTTCATGTCAGCAGAGAATCAGTCTTCATGTCATAGCAGAGAATCATGCTTCACGTCACCTACCACTGGAACAGTCCATTGTCAGATATTTAGGCCCAGGCACCCAGGCAGAGGAGAGAGGTCCCATAGCAGAGAATCTGGCTTCATGTCAGCAGAGAATCAGTCTTCATGTCATAGCAGAGAATCATGCTTCACGTCACCCATCACTGGAACAGTCCATTGTCAGATATTTAGGCCTAGGCACCCAGGCAGAGGAGAGAGGTCCCATAGCAGAGAATCTGGCTTCATGTCAGCAGAGAATTAGTCTTCATGTCATAGCAGAGAATCAGGCTTCACGTCACCCACCACTGGAACAGTCCATTGTCAGATATTTAGGCCCCGGCACCCAGGCAGAGGAGAGAGGTCCCGTAACAGAGATTTAGGCTTCATGTCAGCAGAGAATCAGTCTTCATGTCATAGCAGAGAATCATGCTTCACGTCACCCAACATTGGAACAGTCCATTGTCATATAATTTAGGCCCCGGCACCCAGACAGAGGAGAGAGGTCCCATAGCAGAGAATCTGGCTTCATGTCAGCAGAGAATCAGTCTTCATGTCATAGCAGAGAATCATGCTTCACGTCACCCAACATTGGAACAGTCCATTGTCATATAATTCAGGACCCGGCACCCAGACAGAGGAGAGAGGTCCTATAACAGAGATTCAGGCTTCATGTCAGCGACTCAGCAGAGAATCAGTCTTCATGTCATAGCAGAGAATCAGGCTTCATGTCACCCACCACTGGAACAGGCCACTGTCAGATATTTTTAGGCCCCGGCACCCAGACAGAGGAGAGGTTCATTCAACTTTGGGTTGCCCCTCAATATAATGGTAAAATGAAAATAAAAATAGGATTGAATGAGGAAGTGCCCTGGAGTACAATAATATATGGTTAAGGGGAGGTAGTTAATGTCTAATCTGCATAAGGGATGGACAGGTCCTGTGGGATCCATGCCTGGTTCATTTTTATGAACGTCAGCTTGCCCACATTGGCTGTTGACAGGCGGCTGCGTTTGTCTGTAATGACGCCCCCTGCCGTGCTGAATACACGTTCAGACAAAACGCTGGCTGCCAGGCAGGCCAGCACCTCCAAGGCATAAAAGGCACGTACTGTTCCACCATGTTAGTGAAATGTTGCCTCCTGCTAACACGTTCCGTATCAGGTGGTGGTGCACTTAGCTGTGGCGTGGTGACAAAACTTTTCCACATCTCTACCATGCTAACCCTGCCCTCAGAGGATCTGGCCGTGACACAGCTGCGTTGGCGACCTCTTGCTCCTCCTCTGCCTTCGCCTTGGGCTTCCATTTGTTCCCCTGTGACATTTGGGAATGCTCTCAGTAGCGCGTCTACCAACGTGCGCTTGTACTTGCGCATCTTCCTATCACGCTCCAGTGCAGGAAGTAAGGTGGGCACATTGTCTTTGTACCGTGGATCCAGCAGGGTGGCAACCCAGTAGTCCGCACACGTTAAAATGTGGGCAACTCTGCTGTCGTAGCGCAGGCACTGCAGCATGTAGTCGCTTATGTGTGCCAGGCTGCCCAGAGGTAAGGACAAGCTGTCCTCTGTGGGAGGCGTATCTTCATCATCCTGCGTTTCCCCCCAGCCACGCACCAGTGATGGGCCCGAGCTGCGTTGGGTGCCACCCCGCTGTGAACATGCTTCATCCTCCTCCTCCTCTACCTCCTCCTAATCCTTGTCCTCCTCGTCCTCCAGTAGTGGGCCCTGTCTGGCCACATTTGTACCTGGCCTCTGCTGTTGCAAAAAACCTCCCTCTGTCACTTCGAAGAGACTGGCCTGAAAGTGCTGAAAATGACCCCTCTTCCTCCTCCTCCTCCTCCTAGGCCACCTCCTCTTCCATCATCGCCCTAAGTGTTTTCTCAAGGAGACATAGAAGTGGTATTGTAACGCTGAAAATGGCGTCATCGCCACTGGCCATGTTGGTGGAGTACTCGAAACAGCGCAACAGGGCACACAGGTCTCGCATGGAGGCCCAGTCATTGGTGGTGAAGTGGGGCTGTTCCGCAGTGCGACTGACCCGTGCGTGCTGCAGCTGAAACTCCACTATGGCCTGCTGCTGCTCACACAGTCTGTCCAGCATGTGCAAGGTGGAGTTCCACCTGGTGGGCACGTCACATATGAGGCGGTGAGCGGGAAGGCCGAAGTTACGCTGTAGCGCAGACAGGCGAGCAGCGGCAGGATGTGAACACCGGAAGCACGAACAGACGGCTGAAACTCCACTATGGCCTGCTGCTGCTCACACAGTCTGTCCAGCATGTGCAAGGTGGAGTTCCACCTGGTGGGCACGTCACATATGAGGCGGTGAGCGGGAAGGCCGAAGTTACGCTGTAGCGCAGACAGGCGAGCAGCGGCAGGATGTGAACACCGGAAGCACGAACAGACGGTCTGTTCGTGCTTCCGGTGTTCACATCCTGCCGCTGCTCGCCTGTCTGCGCTACAGCGTAACTTCGGCCTTCCCGCTCACCGCCTCATATGTGACGTGCCCACCAGGTGGAACTCCACCTTGCACATGCTGGACAGACTGTGTGAGCAGCAGCAGGCCATAGTGGAGTTTCAGCTGCAGCACGCACGGGTCAGTCGCACTGCGGAACAGCCCCACTTCACCACCAATGACTGGGCCTCCATGCAGCAGCTCTGACATGTCGGGGTAGTTGTGAATTAACTTCTGCACCACCAAATTCAGCACATGCGCCAGGCAAGGGATGTGCGTCCCAGAGCTGTAACGAGATTTCACCCATTATCGCACACCACCAGGCCGGGCTTGAGTCTCACCGGCAGCAACCACTCGTCGGTCTGTTGTTCTATACCCAGCCACAACTCCTGTGCGGTGTGGGGCCTGTCCCCCAAACATATGAGTTTCAGAATGGCCTCCTGACGTTTACCCCGGGCTGTGCTGAAGTTGGTGGTGAAGGTGTGTGGCTGACTGGATGAGCAGGTGGAAGAAGAGGAGGAGGAAGCCGAGTAGGAGGAGGAGGCGACAGGAGGCAAAGAATGTTGCCCTGCGATCCTTGACGGCAAAGAGGACATGCGCCAAACAGCTCTTCGCCTGTGGCCCAGCCGCCACTACATTTTCCCAGTGTGCAGTTAGGGAGATATAGCGTCCCTGGCCGTGCTTACTGGTCCACGTATCTGTGGTTAGGTGGACCTTGCCACAGATGGCGTTGCGCAGTGCACACTTGATTTTATCGGATACTTGGTTGTGCAGGGAAGGCACGGCTCTCTTGGAGAAGTAGTGCCGGCTGGGAACAACATACTGTGGGACAGCAAGCGACATGAGCTGTTTGAAGCTGTCTGTGTCCACCAGCCTGAATGACAGCATTTCATAGGCCAGTAGTTTAGAAATGCTGGCATTCAGGGCCAGGGATCGAGGGTGGCTAGGTGGGAATTTACGCTTTCTCTCAAATGTTTGTGAGATGGAGAGCTGAACGCTGCCGTGTGACATGGTTGAGATGCTTGGTGACGGAGGTGGTGGTGGTGTTGGTGGTACATCCTCTGTTTGCTGGGCGGCAGGTGCCAACGTTCCTTGGAAGAGGCCGAGGTGGCAGCAGCAGTAGAGGTAGCAGGGGGAGCCTGAGTGAGTTCCTTGTTTTTAAGGTGTTTACTCCACTGCAGTTCATGCTTTGCATGCAGGTGCCTGGTCATGCAGGTTGTGCTAAGGTTCAGAACGTTAATGCCTCGCTTCAGGCTCCGATGGCACAGCGTGCAAACCACTCGGGTCTTGTCGTCAGCACATTGTTTGAAGAACTGCCACGCCAGGGAACTCCTTGAAACTGCCTTTGGGGTGCTCGGTCCCAGATGGCGGTGGCCAGTAGCAGACGGACTCTCTTGGCAGCGGGTGTTCTGCTTTTGCCCACTGCTCCCTCTTTTGCTACGCTGTTGGCTCGGTCTCACCACTGCCTCTTCCTCTGAATTCTGAAAGTCAGTGGCACGACCTTCATTCCATGTGGGGTCTAGGACCTCATCGTCCCCTGCATCGTCTTCCACCCAGTCTTCCTCCCTGACCTCCTGTTCAGTCTGCACACTGCAGAAAGACGCAGCAGTTGGCACCTGTGTTTCGTCATCATCAGAGACGTGCTGAGGTGGTATTCCCATGTCCTCATCATTAGGAAACATAAGTGGTTGTGCGTTAGTGCATTCTATCTCTTCCACCCCTGGGGAAGGGCTAGGTGGATGCCCTTGGGAAACCCTGCCAGCATAAAAGACTGCTGCATAACTTGAGGCTCAGACAGTTTCCCTGATAAGCATGGGGGTGATGTGACAGACTGATGGGCTTGGTTTTCATGCGCCATCTGTGCGCTTTCTGCAGAAGACTGGGTGGGAGATAATGTGAACGTGCTGGATCCACTGTCGGCCACCCAATTGACTAATTCCTGTACCTGCTCAGGCCTTACCATCCTTAGAACGGCATTGGGCCCCACAAAATATTGCTGTAAATTCTGCTGGCTACTGGGACCTGAGGTAGTTGGTTCACTAGGACGTGTGGCTGTGGCAGAACGGCCACGTCCTCTCCCAGCACCAGAGGGTCCACTAACTCCACCACGACCATGTCCGCGTCCCTTACTAGATGTTTTCCTCATTGTTACCGTTCACCACAATAAGAAAAAAATTATTTGGCCCAATGTATTGAATTCAAATTCAGGCCTTTTTTTTACAGGCACCTAACACTATCTGGCTATCTATTTAGGTACCGTATTACACTAATACAGGCACAACAGTAACGACAGATTTAGCTGAATATAAATTGTAGGCCTAGTATCTAGGCGCTGGGTGACAGGTATACGTTTACGGACAGAATTATTTAAACTTGGAAATGCACGGTAGCATGTGAAGTTATTGAGGATGACACTATCCGCACCTCAAATCTAATATACCCTTTTATGGATCAATTTAAACTTGGCCTGATACAGCAGAAAAAATATATTTAGGGGATTGCTAAGTTGGGAATTGTATTCAACCCAGAACAAAAACTGTGCTTTGGCGGACACTAAATAAATTGACCAGCCTCAGCAATAAACACAGATTGAGCTGAATATAAATTTTAGGCCTATTATTTAGGCGCTGGGTGACAGGTATACGTTTACGGACAGAATTAGACTTGGATATGCACAGTAGCGTGTGTGTGAAGTTATTGAGAATGACCCTATCAGCACCTTGAATCTAATATACCCTTTTAGGGATAGATTTAAAGTAGGCCTGATACAGCAGAAACCACTAATTTAGGAAATTGCTAGGTTGGGAATTGTATTTCAACCCAGAACAAAAACTGTGCTTTGACGGACACAAAATAACTTGACCAGCTACAGCAATAGCCACAGATTTAGCTGAATATAAATTTGAGGCCTATTATTTAGGCGCTGGGTGACAGGTATACGTTTACAGACAGAATTAGACTTGGATATGCACAGTAGCGTGTGTGTGAAGTTATTGAGAATGACCCTATCAGCACCTTGAATCTAATATACCCTTTTAGGGATAGATTTAAAGTAGGCCTGATACAGCAGAAACCACTAATTTAGGAAATTGCTAGGTTGGGAATTGTATTTCAACCCAGAACAAAAACTGTGCTTTGACGGACACAATATAACTTGACCAGCTACAGCAATAGCCACAGATTTAGCTGAATATAAATTTGAGGCCTATTATTTAGGCGCTGGGTGACAGGTATATGTTTACGGACAGAATTAGACTTGGATATGCACAGTAGCGTGTGTGTGAAGTTATTGAGAATGACCCTATCAGCACCTTGAATCTAATATACCCTTTTATGGATAGATTTAAATAACCACACTATTGATGGTTAAATGGACTTGGTGGCAGCTTGCCCCTGATGTAGGATATAGCCAAAAAATAACCACACTATTGATGGTTAAATGGACTTGTTGGCAGCTTGCCCCTGATGTAGGATATAGCCAAAAAATAACCACACTATTGATGGTTAAATGGACTTGGTGGCAGCTTGCCCTTGATGTAGGATATAGCCAAAAAATAACCACACTATTGATGGTTAAATGGACTTGGTGGCAGCTTGCCCTTGATGTAGGATATAGCCAAAAAATAACCACACTATTGATGGTTAAATGGACTTGGTGGCAGCTTGTGCTGGCGCACCAAAAGCCACAAAATGGCCGCCGATCACCCCAGAAAAAAGTGACTGAAAAACGCTCTGGGCAGCCTAAAAACAGTGAGCAATTGAATAGCATCAGTTCAATGATCCACAGCTGTTCACTGTTTTAAGTGTTTTGGAGGAGTTAATCACTGCCTAATCTCGCCCTAAAGTCGCAGCTGCAACCTCTCCCTACACTTGTAACAGCAGAGTGACGTGCAGCGCTACGTGACCCAAGCTTATATAGAGGCTGGGTCACATGCTGCACTGGCCAATCACGACCATGCCAATAGTAGGCATGGCTGTGATGGCCTCTTGGGGCAAGTAGTATGACGCTTGTTGATTGGCTGCTTTGCAGCCTTTCAAAAAGCGCCAAGAAAGCGCCGAACACCGAACTCAGACTTTTACAAAAATGTTCGGGTACGGGTCCGTGTCACGGACACCCCAAAATTCGGTACGAACCCGAACTATACAGTTCGGGTTCGCTCATCCCTAGCGCCCACCCGATTAGCTGCAGGGGTCTGGCAGTCACAGATAGCACAGAAAACACTGATGCCGGTCAAATTGTAAAAAAATTGTAAAAATTAGGGCAAAAAAAGAATAGTAGACATATTAGGTATCGCCGCGTCCGTATCAACCGGCTCTATAAAAATATCACATGATCCACCCCGTCAGGTGATCGCCGTAATGAAAATAATAAATAAAAACAGTGTCAAAAAAGCCATTTTCTGGTCACCTTGCCTCACAAAAAGTGTAATACCAAGTGATCAAAAAGTCTTATGTACCTAAAATGGTACCAATCAAACTGTCATCTCATCCCGCAAAAAAAATGAGCCCATACCTAAGACAATCGCCCAAAAAATAAGAAAAATAGGGCTCAAGATTTTATTCTGTTCAAAAATGATTTCACTGTGTAAAACTTAACAAAAATAAGAGTGATAGACATGCGTATTAGGTATCGCCTCATCTGTAACAACCTGCTCTATAAAAATATCACATTATATGCCCCCTCATGTGAATGCTGTAAAAAAAATTTTTTAAAACGATGCCATTTTTTTTCACCTTGCCTCGCAAAAAGTGTAATACCAAGTGTTCAAAAAGTCTTACGTACCCTAAAATGGTACCAATCAAACAGTCCTCTTATCCCCCAAAACATTAGCCCCTACCTAAGATAATTAATTACTTAAAAAATAAAAACCAATGGCACCCATAAACCTATCCAACAAAATCTGCGCTGCAAAAGCCATATGGCGCTCCTTCCATCCTGAGTCCTACCATGTGCCCCCACATCAGTTTACCACTGGATATGTGGTGTTGCCGTATTCAGGAGAAAATAGGTAACAAATTATGGGGTGCTTTTTCTCCTGTTACCCCTTGTGAAAATGAAAAAAATGAGGCTTAAGCAACATTTTATTGGAAGAAGCAAAACTTTTCATTTTTACAGCCAAGTGTTTCCAAAGTCCGTAAAATGCTTAGGGGGTCAAAGTGCTCAGTACCCCCCTTAATATATTCTTTAAGGGGTGTTGTTTCCAAAATGGCATCACTTTTTGAGGGTTTCCACTGTATTGGTTCATCAGGGTCTCTTCAAAAACCATTCTAGCGAAATCCACCTCCAAAATCCATATGGAGCTCCTTTCCTTCTGACCGCTGCCACGTGCCCATAGAGCAGTTTACTGCCACATATGGGGTATTTCTGTAAACTGCAGAATCAGAATAATATATATTGAGGTTTATTTTGCTGTTAACCCTTGCTATGTTGCAAGAAAAAATTGCTTAACATAAAAAATCTACCAAAAAAGTGAAATTTAACCTGTTTAGGACATAGGGCGTACCAGTACGCCCTGATGTCCCGGTCCTTAAGGACACAGGACGTAATGGTACGTCCTATGTATTTCCCATCCCCGCGGTGATTGGAACCCGGTGCCTGCTGAAATCAATCAGCAGGCACCCAGGGTCAATGCCCAGGGGGTCCTGTGACCCCCCCATATCGGCGATCACTGCAAACCTCAGGTCAATTCAGAACTGCAGTTTGCAGCGCTTTCGGGAGGTTTCTGATCCCCGCGGTCGCAGACCGCGGGGATCAGAAACTTCAAAATGCCTTTATTTTATGTTTAACCCACTGGGCGGTGCGGCAGTGTGGGCGGGAGGGCTGCACGATCATCAGGGCGGTGCTGGGGGGGCAGGCAGGTGCACGATCATCCGCCCGCCCCCTCTCTCAGGATGGCCGAGCGGTTTGCAGAGTGTTAGCACATTGCTGACACTCTGCTAGAAACGCCTGACATCTGTGCTGGCACAGATGTCAGGCGTTTAACCCCTTCCATGCCGCAGTCTGTAGAGACCTCTGTATGGAAGAGGTTAACAGGGAGGGAGCTCCCTCCCTCTCCCATCGGGGGCTGCTGTGCCTTTTCAGCCACTGCTCTGCTGTGGCAGCGAGTGATGGTTACCATGGCAACCGGACGCCTTCACAGTGAAGGCGTCTGGCTGTCCATGGTGCTGATCAGAGGCTGTCCATGGTGCTGTTCAGACTTCTGCTAAAGGCAGAAGTCTAATCAGACTTTGTAAAGTGAAAATACAGTACAGTACACTATATAGTGTACTGTACTGTATTATACAGACATCATACCCACTGGATCTCCAAGAACCAAGTGGGTCTGGGTAAAAAAAAAAGTAAAATAAAGTGAAAAAAAACCTGTAAAAAAAAAAAACATTTATCACTGATTCAAAATGAAAAAAAAAAGATTCCCTACACATGTTTGATATCAGCGCGTCCGTAACGACCTGATCTATAAAACGGTCATGTTACTTTCTCCGCACGGTGAACGCCATTAAAATTAAAAAATAAAAACTATTATGAAATTGAATATTTGCGTACCTTACTTCCCAAAAAAGGTAATAAAAGTGATCAAAAAAGTTGTATGTACGCCAAAATAGTACCAATCAAACCGTCACCTCATCCCACAAAAAATGAGCCCCTACATGAGACCAATAGCCCAAAAAAAACAAAACAATGGCTCTCAGACTAAAACATGATTTTTTTGTTTCAAAAATGCTTTTTTATGTTAAACGTGAAAAAAAGACATAGACATATTAGGTATTGCTGCGTCTGTAATAACATACTCTATAAAAATATAGAGCTCAAATCCTGGGCGAACTTACCTATTTCGTTCCTGGGTAGATGCTCATTGGTAAAGATGATGAGCTTTAGCAAGCTACTATACCCTATGCAGACATTACCGATATTACTGAAGCACAAGGATATCCAAAGTCTTCAAAAAACCTTTCGATCGTTTCTCTGGCAATCAAAAATATGCAGGATATCCCTGAAGACTCTAGTTAGGCCGAAAGACAGGGGAGGAGTAGGGTTCCCTGACATCAGAAATTATAATCTGGCTAGCTTATTAAGGCATAGTTTAGATTGGGTGCAAGGTACATCTCATTATTCGATCTTACAGGTTGAGAAGGAGATGGCGAGACCCTGGTGTTTAAATGCACTGTTACATACCAAATTCTCACATTTACCTCTTGAGATAAGAAGTAGTATTATGTTTAGAGATACAATCGCTGCATGGAAGGCTGTGAGAAAGAAATTTAACCTTCCTTTCCTGGTGTCCAAACGCATCCAGAGTTTGAGGCCCTCTCCATCAATGCCCAATTTACTCAATGGAACGCTAAAGGGATTAACTCTGTTGAGCACCTTTGGAACCGAGAGACAAAGCAAGTACATACATTTGGGGATCTAAGGGTGAAATATCAGTTACCGAGGTCTCATTTTTTTGCATATCAGCAGATAAGGTCATTCTTAACATCTAGACTCAAAAAGTTAACCCGTGAATTTGCAGCAAATAATTTTGATTCGCTTTTACTCACCAAAGAAACAAAAAAGGATCTAGCCACCATATATAGCTCCCTGAGAGATATTGACACAAAATTAGGGGATCCATCACTGTTTAAGGCATGGCTCAGATTTTTCCCGAATCTGATGGTACCGGATCAACTTCTAGATGGGTGGACTCTCATAAGGAAAGTAGTGAGTAGTGAAATATGGAGGGAAACATATTTCAAGCTAATCCATAGGGCGATATATGGATTTTATAAGCCGAAAACAAACGTTAGCGTCTCAGCGGATAGACTGACACACTGCCCGAAATGCAAACTTTCGAACACTGATGTCACACATGGGCTAAGGGATTGCGATGAGGTTAATTCCTTCTGGAAAGCCGTTATAGATATGATAAAGGCTAAATGGAATCTAAAGATCCAGTTGGATCCAGAGTTGTTGCTATTTCATGTTGGACGCTCGACAGAATCTTCCAAAATTCCGCATGCTCTACATGTATTGCTGCTGGCTTCTAAGAGATGTATACTAAATCATTGGCTGCAGCCTAAGGTACCAGGAGTGGAGGAAATAGTGCAACAAACCACTAATTGCATGATTTTAGAATGGATTGAGGCAGAGCAGTCTAAGACGAAAATGACGACACCCTTTTTTAAGAAGTGGAGACTATACATGGAAGGGTTAATGTCCGATAGGGAGATAATAGTACATGTAACTCCGTTTATCCACACCGAAAGGTACCTAAAGTTAGAGTCGGCAGACCCTTGGTTTCAGATACACAAAAAACACATGCCAGCTTAAAGATTGGTAAGAGATAGGAAGGGAGGAGGGACTAGGTAATTAGATAGCATCAGCTGAAGGTTATTGAGCAATGACATTGTCGAGAATAGGTTCTTCTATCAATTAGTACCAAAGTAGCTGCTTATTTGAGATGAAATGTTTGGGACGTTGGGAGGGCAGGAGGGGGTTCAGAGGGGAGGGAGAGGGGAAGGGGGGAAAAAGAAAAATAAGAAAAACAATGAATGTAACAATACCTTTCTTACAGAAAAGCATTACATGTGTAGATTCTTTTGAGTATCATACTGTACAGTGAAGATATTGGAAAATGAGACATGTTATCAACCTGATGTTTGCATGATCGTGATTTGTCTGACTGATATGTAATGGCACATTTAATTTTCAATAAAGAGAAGTTTAAAAAAAAATAAAAAATATCACATAACCTAATCACTCAGGTAAACACTGTAAAAAAAAAAAAAAAAAGGTGTAAAAAAAAGGTATTTTTTGTCACTTTACATCACAAAAAGTGTAATAGCAAGCGATCAAAAAGTCATATCCACCCCAAAATAGTGGCAATCAAACCGTCATCTCATCCTGCAAAAAATTAGACCCTAACTAAGATAATCGCCCAAAAACTTAAAAAAACTATGGCTCTCAGACTATGGAGACATTAAAACATGATTTTTTTTTGTTTCAAACATGAAATCATTGTGTAAAACTTACAAAAATAAAAAAATAGTATACATATTAGGTATCGCCGCATCCGTGACAACCTGCTCTATGAAAATACCACATGATCTAACCTGTCAGATGAATGTTGTAAATAACAAAAAAAAAAAAAAACGGAGCAAAAACAGCTATTTCTTGTTATTTCCTTGCCTCACAAAAAGTGCAACCAACAAATCATATGTACCCTAAACTACTACCAACAAAACTGCCACCCCATCCTGTAGTTTCTAAAATGGGGTCACTTTTTTGGAGTTTCCACTCTAGGGGTGCATCAGCAGGACTTCAAATGGGACATGGTGTCAAAAAACCAGTCCAGCAAAATCCAAAAAACGTATGGCATTCCTTTCCCTCTGCGCCCTGCCGTGTGCCCGTACAGTGTTTTACGACCACATATGGGGTGTTATCGTAAACTACAGAATCAGAGCCATAAATATTGAGTTTTGTTTGGCTGTTAACCCTTGCTTTGTAACTGGAAAAAAAAATATTAAAATGGAAAATCTGCCAAAAAATTGAAATTTTGAAATTGTATCTCTATTTTCCATTAATTCTTGTGGAACACCTAAAGGGTTAACAAAGTTTGTAAAATCAGTTTGGAATACCGTGAGGGGTGTAATTTCTAAAATGGGGTCACTTTTTGGGAGTTTCTACTCTAGGGGTGCATCAGGGGGGCTTCAAATGGGACATGATGTAAATAAACCAGTCCAGCAAAATCTGCCTTCCAAAAACCATACGGCATTCCTTTCCCTCTACGCCCTACGTGTGCCCGTACAGTAGTTTACGGCCACATATGGGGTGTTTCTGCAAACTACAGAATCGGGGCAATAAATATAACATTTTTTTGGGCTGTTAACACTTGCTTTGTTACTGTAAAAAAAAAATTAAAATGGAAAATTTGCCAAAAAATTTAAATACTCAAATTTCTTCTCCATTTGCCAATAACTCTTGTGCAACACCTAAAGGGTTAATAAAGTTTGTAAAATCAGTTTTGAATACATTGAGGGGTGTAGTTTCTTAGATAGGGTCACTTTTATGGTGTTTCTACTGTAGGGGTGCATCAGAGGGGCTTCAAATGGGACATGGTGTAAATAAACCAGTCCAGCAAAATCTGCCTTCCAAAAACCATACGGCATTCCTTTCCCTCTACGCCCTACCGTGTGCCCGTACAGTAGTTTATGACCACATATGGGGTGTTTCTGCAAACTACAGAATCGGGGCAATAAATATAGCATTTTGTTTAGCTGTTAACCCTTGCTTTGTTACTGGGAAAAATTGATTAAAATGTAAAATTTGCCAAAAAAACGAAATTATGAAATTTTATCTCCATTTGCCATTAACTCTTGTGGAACACCTAAAGGGTTAACTATGTTTGTAAAATCAGTTTTAAATACCTCGAGGGGTGTAGTTTCTAGAATGGGGTCATTTTTGGGTGGTTTCTATTTGTAATCCTCACAAAGTCACTTCAGAACTGAACTGGTCCCTAAAAATTTAGTTTTTGAAAATTTCTGAAAAATTTCAAGATTTGCTTCTAAACTTCTAAACCTTGCAACGTCCCCAGAAACTAAAATTTCATTCCCAAAATGATCCACACATGAAGTAGACATATGGGAAATGTAAAGTAATAACTATTTTTGGAGGTGTCACTATGTATTATAGAAGTAGAGAAATTGAAAATTCGAAATTCGCAATTTTTTTTTACTTCATTTTACCAGTGTCATGAAGTACAATATGTGATGAAAAAACATTCTCAGAATGGCCTGGATAAGTAAAAGCGCTTTAAAGTTATCACCACTTAAAATGTCTAAAATTTGGTCATTTATGGGTGCTTTCCATTATGTAAGCTCGGGTTCGTACCGAATTTTGGGGTGTCCGTGACACGGACCCGAACCCGAACATTTTCGTAAAAGTCCGGGTTCGGGTTCGGTGTTCGGCGCTTTCTTGGCGCTTTTTGAAAGGCTGCAAAGCAGCCAATCAACAAGCGTCATACTACTTGCCCCAAGAGGCCATCACAGCCTTGCCTACTATTGGCATGGCTGTGATTGGCCAGTGCAGCATGTGACCCAGCCTCTATATAAGCTTGGGTCACGTAGCGCTGCACGTCACTCTGCTGATACAAGCGTAGGGAGAGGTTGCTGCTGCGACGTTAGGGCGAAATTAGGCAGACTAACTCCTCCAAAAGACTTAATTCAGTGATCGATCTCCAGCTGTGGATCATTGAAGTGCTGATATTGAATTGCTCACTTTTTTAAGGCTGCCCAGAGCGTTTTTATATCACTTTTTTCTGGGGTGATCGGCGGCCATTTTGTGGCTTGTGGTGCACCAGCACAAGCTACCACCAAGTGCATTTAACCATCAATAGTGTGGTTATTTTTTGCTATATCCTACATCAGGTGCAGGCTGAGCCTGTGTCACCCAAGTGAATTTAACCATCAATAGTGTGGTTATTTTTTGGCCATATACTACATCAGGTGCAGGCTGAGCCTGTGTTACCCAAGTGCATTTAACCATCAATAGTGTGGTTATTTTTTGCTATATCCTACATCAGGGTCAAGCTTTCATCAAGTGCATTTAACCATCAATAGTGTGGTTAATTTTTGGCCATATACTACATCAGGTGCAGGCTGAGCCTGTGTCACCCAAGTGCATTTAACCATCAATAGTGTGGTTATTTTTTGCTATATACTACATCAGGGTCAAGCTTTCATCAAGTGCATTTAACCATCAATAGTGTGGTTATTTTTTGGCCATATACTACATCAGGTGCAGGCTGAGCCTGTGTCACCCAAGTGCATTTAACCATCAATAGTGTGGTTATTTTTTGCTATATCCTACATCAGGGTCAAGCTTTCATCAAGTGCATTTAACCATCAATAGTGTGGTTATTTTTTGGCCATATACTACATTAGGTGCAGGCTGAGCCTGTGTCATCCAAGTGCATTTAACCATCAATAGTGTGGTTATTTTTTGGCCATATACTACATCAGGGGAAAGTTGAGCCTGTCACCCAGCGCCTAAAAAATAGGCCTGACATTTCTATTCCTCCAAATCAGTACAGTTTTAGCTGGTCAAGTTATATTTAGTGACCGTAAAAGCACAGTTTTTGTTCTGGGTTAAAAAACTATTCCCAAATTTGCCATTCTCAAAATTAGTAGTTTCTGCTATATCAGGCCTACTTTAAATCTATCCCGAAAAGGATATCTCAGATTGAAGGTGCTGATAGTGTCATTCTGATAAACTTAACACACACGCTACCGTGCAGATACAAGTCTAATTCTGTGATTAAAGGTATATCTGTCACACAGCGCGTAAAAAATAGGCCTGACATTTCTATTCCTTCAAATCAGTACAGTTTTAGCTGGTCAAGTTATATTTAGTGACCGTAAAAGCACAGTTTTTGTTCTGGGTTGAAAAACTATTCCCAAATTTGCCATTCTCAAAATTAGTAGTTTCTGCTATATCAGGCCTACTTTAAATCTATCCCAAAAAGGATATCTTAGATTGAAGGTGCTGATAGTGTCATTCTGAAAAACTTAACACACACGCTACAGTGCAGATACAAGTCTAATTCTGTGATTAAAGGTATATCTGTCACACAGCGCGTAAAAAATAGGCCTGACATTTATATTCAACCAATTCTGTACTGTTTTAGCTGGTCAAATTATTTGTAGTGACCGTAAAAGCACAGTTTTTGTTCAGGGTTGAAAAACTATTCCCAAATTTGCCATTCTCAAAATTAGTAGTTTCTGCTATATCAGGCCTACTTTAAATCTATCCCAAAAAGGATATCTTAGATTGAAGTTGCTGATAGTGTCATTCTGAAAAACGCTACCGTGCAGATACAAGTCTAATTCTGTGATTAAAGGTATATCTGTCACACAGCGCGTAAAAAATAGGCCTGACATTTATATTCAACCAATTCTGTACTGTTTTAGCTGGTCAAATTATTTGTAGTGACCGTAAAAGCACAGTTTTTGTTCTGGGTTGAAAAACTATTCCCAAATTTGCCATTCTCAAAATTAGTAGTTTCTGCTATATCAGGCCTACTTTAAATCTATCCCAAAAAGGATATCTTAGATTGAAGGTGCTGATAGGTTCATTCTGAAAAACTTAACACACACGCTACCGTGCAGATACAAGTCTAATTCTGTGATTAAAGGTATATCTGTCACACAGCGCGTAAAAAATAGGCCTGACATTTCTATTCCTCCAAATCAGTACAGTTTTAGCTGGTCAAGTTATATTTAGTGACCGTAAAAGCACAGTTTTTGTTCTGGGTTGAAAAACTATTCCCAAATTTGCCATTCTCAAAATTAGTAGTTTCTGATATATCAGGCCTACTTTAAATCTATCCCAAAAAGGATATCTTAGATTGAAGTTGCTGATAGTGTCATTCTGAAAAACGCTACCGTGCAGATACAAGTCTAATTCTGTGATTAAAGGTATATCTGTCACACAGTGCGTAAAAAATAGGCCTCACATTTATATTCAACCAAATCTGTCATTACTTGTATGCCTGTATTAGTGTAATACGGTACCTAAATAGATAGCCAGACAGTGTTAGGTGTCTGTAAAAAAAAGGCCTGAATTTTAATTCAATACATTGGCCCGAATAATATTTTTCTTATTGTGGTGAACGGTAACAATGAGGAAAACAACTAGTAAGGGACGCGGACGTGGACATGGTCGTGGTGGTGTTAGTGGACCCTCTGGTGCTGGGAGAGGACGTGGCCGTTCTGCCACAGCCACACGTCCTAGTGTACCAACTACCTCAGGTCCCAGTAGCCGCCAGAATTTACAGGGATATTTGGTGGGGCCCAATGCCGTTCTAAGGATGGTAAGGCCTGAGCAGGTACAGGCATTAGTCAATTGGGTGGCCGACAGTGCATCCAGCACGTTCACATTATCTCCCACCCAGTCTTCTGCAGAAAGCGCACAGATGGCGCATGAAAACCAAGCCCATCAGTCTGTCACATCACCCCCATGCATATCAGGGAAACTGTCTGAGCCTCAAGTTATGCAGCAGTCTCTTATGCTGTTTGAAGACTCTGCTGCCAGGGTTTCCCAAGGGCATCCACCTAGCCCTTCCCCAGGGGTGGAAGAGATAGAATGCACTAACGCACAACCTCTTATGTTTCCTGATGATGAGGACATGGGAATACCACCTCAGCACGTCTCTGATGATGACGAAACACAGGTGCCAACTACTGCGTCTTTCTGCAGTGTGCAGACTGAACAGGAGGTCAGGGATCAAGACTGGGTGGAAGACGATGCAGGGGATGATGAGGTCCTAGACCCCACATGGAATGAAGGTCGTGCCACTGACTTTCACAGTTCGGAGGAAGAGGCAGTGGTGAGACCGAGCCAACAGCGTAGCAAAAGACAAAGAGGGAGCAGTGGGCAAAATCAGAACACCCGCCGCCAAGAGACTCCGCCTGCTACTGACTACCGCCATCTGGGACTGAGCACCCCAAAGGCAGTTTCAAGGAGTTCCCTGGCATGGCACTTCTTTAAACAATGTGCTGACGACAAGACCCGAGTGGTTTGCACGCTGTGCCATCAGAGCCTGAAGCGAGGCATTAACGTTCTACCTCTTGCTACCTCTTCTGCTGCTGCCGCCTCGGCCTCTTCTGCTGCTGCCGCCGCCTCGGCCTCTTCCTCCGCCTCTGGAGGAACGTTGGCACCTGCCACCCAGCAAACATGGGATGTACCACTAACACCACCACCTGCGTCACCAAGCATCTCAACCATGTCACACGGCAGCGTTCAGCTCTCCATCTCACAAACATTTGAGAGAAAGCGTAAATTCCCACCTAGCCACCCTCGATCCCTGGCCCTGAATGCCAGCATTTCTAAACTACTGGCCTATGAAATGCTGTCATTTAGGCTGGTGGACACAGACAGCTTCAAACAGCTCATGTCGCTTGCTGTCCCACAGTATGTTGTTCCCAGCCGGCACTACTTCTCCAAGAGAGCCGTGCCTTCCCTGCACAACCAAGTGTCCGATAAAATCAAGTGTGCACTGCGCAACACCATCTGTGGCAAGGTCCACCTAACCACAGATACGTGGACCAGTAAGCACGGCCAGGGACGCTATATCTCCCTAACTGCACACTGGGTAAATGTAGTGGCGGCTGGGCCCCAGGCGGAGAGCTGTTTGGCGCACGTCCTTCCGCCGCCAAGGATCGCAGGGCAACATTCTTTGCCTCCTGTCTCCTCCTCCTCCTACTCAGCTTCCTCCTCCTCTTCTTCCACCTGCTCATCCAGTCAGCCACACACCTTCACCACCAACTTCAGCACAGCCCGGGGTAAATGTCAGCAGGCCGTTCTGAAACTCATATGTTTGGGGGACAGGCCCCACACCGCACAGGAGTTGTGGCGGGGTATAGAACAACAGACCGACGAGTGGTTGCTGCCGGTGAGACTCAAGCCCGGCCTGGTGGTGTGCGATATTGGGCGAAATCTCGTTGCAGCTCTGGGACTAGCCGGTTTGATGCACATCCCTTGCCTGGCGCATGTGCTGAATTTGGTGGTGCAGAAGTTCATTCCCAACTACCCCGACATGTCAGAGCTGCTGCATAAAGTGCGGGCCGTCTGTTCGCGCTTCCGGCGTTCACACCCTGCTGCTGCACGCCTGTCTGCGCTACAGCGTAACTTCGGCCTTCCCGCTCACCGCCTCATATGCGATGTGCCCACCAGGTGGAACTCCACCTTTCACATGCTGGACAGACTGTGCGAGCAGCAGCAGGCCATAGTGGAGTTTCAGCTGCAGCACGCACGGGTCAGTCGCACTGCGGAACAGCACCACTTCACCACCAATGACTGGGCCTCCATGCGTGACCTGTGTGCCCTGTTGCGCTGTTTCGAGTACTCCACCAACATGGCCAGTGGCGATGACGCCGTTATCAGCGTTACAATACCACTTCTATGTCTCCTTGAGAAAACACTTAGGGAGATGATGGAAGAGGAGGTGGCCCAGGAGGAAGAGGAGGAAGAGGGGTCATTTTTAGCCCTTTCAGGCCAGTCTCTTCGAAGTGACTCAGAGGGAGGTTTTTTGCAACACCAGAGGCCAGGTACAAATGTGGCCATACAGGGCCCACTACTGGAGGACGAGGAGGACGAGGATGAGGAGGAGGTGGAAGAGGATGAGGATGAAGCATGTTCACAGCGGGGTGGCACCCAAAGCACCTCGGGCCCATCACTGGTGCGTGGCTGGGGGGAAACACAGGACGATGACGATACGCCTCCCACAGAGTACAGCTTGTCCTTACCTCTGGGCAGCCTGGCACACATGAGAGACTACATGCTGCAGTGCCTGCGCAACGACAGCAGAGTTGCCCACATTTTAACGTGGTGGGTGACGTGAAGCCTGATTCTCTGCTATGACATGAAGACTGATTCTGTGCTGACATGAAGCCAGATTCTCTGTTACGGGACCTCTCTCCTCTGTCTGGGTGACTGGGTCTAAATATGTGACAGTGGCCTGTTCCAGTGGTGGGTGACGTGAAGCCTGATTCTCTGCTATGACATGAAGACTGATTCTCTGCTGACATGAAGCCTGAATCTCTGTTATGGGACCTCTCTCCTCTGCCTGGGTGCCTGGGCCTAAATATGTGACAGTGGCCTGTTCCAGTGGTGGGTGACGTGAAGCCTGATTCTCTGCTATGACATGAAGACTGATTCTCTGCTGACATGAAGCCTGAATCTCTGTTATGGGACCTCTCTCCTCTGCCTGGGTGCCTGGGCCTAAATATGTGACAGTGGCCTGTTCCAGTGGTGGGTGACGTGAAGCCTGATTCTCTGCTATGACATGAAGACTGATTCTCTGCTGACATGAAGCCTGAATCTCTGTTATGGGACCTCTCTCCTCTGCCTGGGTGCCTGGGCCTAAATATGTGACAGTGGCCTGTTCCAGTGGTGGGTGACGTGAAGCCTGATTCTCTGCTATGACATGAAGACTGATTCTGTGCTGACATGAAGCCAGATTCTCTGTTACGGGACCTCTCTCCTCTGTCTGGGTGCCGGGGCCTAAATATGTGACAGTGGCCTGTTCCAGTGGTGGGTGACGTGAAGCCTGATTCTCTGCTATGACATGAAGACTAATTCTCTGCTGACATGAAGCCTGAATCTCTGTTATGGGACCTCTCTCCTCTGCCTGGGTGCCTGGGCCTAAATATGTGACAGTGGCCTGTTCCAGTGGTGGGTGACGTGAGGCCTGATTCTCTGCTATGACATGAAGACTGATTCTCTGCTGACATGAAGCCTGAATCTCTGTTATGGGACCTCTCTCCTCTGACTGGGTGCCTGGGCCTAAATATGTGACAGTGGCCTGTTCCAGTGGTGGGTGACGTGAAGCCTGATTCTCTGCTATGACATGCAGACTGATTCTCTGCTGACATGAAGCCAGATTCTCTGTTACGGGACCTCTCTCCTCTGCCTGGGTGCCTGGGCCTAAATATCTGACAATGGACTGTTCCAGTGTTGAGTGACGTAAAGCCTGATTCTCTGCTATGACATGCAGACTGATTCTCTGCTGACATGAAGCCAGATTCTCTGTTACGGGACCTCTCTCCTCTGCCTGGGTGCCAGGGCCTAAATATATGACAATGGACTGTTACAGTGGTGGGTGACGTGAAGCCAGATTCTCTGCTATGGCATGAAGACTGATTCTCTGCTGACGTGAAGCCAGATTCTCTGCTATGGGACCTCTCTCCAATTGATATTGGTTTATTTTTATATATTTTATTTTTATTTTAATTAATTTCCCTATCCACATTTGTTTGCAGGGGATTTACCTACATGTTGCTGCCTTTTGAAGCCCTCTAGCTCTTTCCTGGGCTGTTTTACATCCTTTTTAGTGCTGAAAAGTTCGGGTCCCCATTGACTTCAATGGGGTTCGGGTTCGGGACGAAGTTCGGGTCGGGTTCGGATTCCGAACTCGAACATTTCCAGGAAGTTCGGCCGAACTTCTCGAACCCGAACATCCAGGTGTTCGCTCAACTCTACTTCTAACGTCCTAAAAAAATTAAATGACATTTACAAAACTATGCCAACATAAAGCAGACATATAGGGATAGTTGACATCCATTTTATGAGGTAATGCTATCTGTCTTAAAAGTAGAGAAATTCTAATTTAGAAAATTGTGAATTTTTCCAAACTTTTGGTAAATTTTGGATTATTTTATAAATAAAGGTGAAATATATCGACTCAAATTTACCACTCTCACGAAGTACAATGTGGCACAAAAATGGCGTGGATAAGTAAAAGCTTTCCAAAGTTATTACCACATAAAGTGACACATGTTAGATTTGCCCAAATTGGCCTGGGATTTAAGGTGAAAAGTGGCCAAGTACTGAAAGGGTTAAAGTTCTAACATACACAACTAAAAAACAACAAACAAATTAGAAATGTAAATGGAGTTACAAGTTCCATTTATTAAATAATCTCTGTCACTTAGGTTCTGTTCACACTGTTTCTAGATTCAATTGTTAAATTTTTATTGCATTTGATGGCAAGAATATCATAATCTGCAACCTCCTTATAGAAAGCTGACTGAATGATTAAGTCAATTAAATTGGTTTAAAAACAGCACATCATAAGTAGAGATGAGCGAATCGAAGCTAATGAAGTGGAATTCGTTACGAATTTCAGGGGAAATTCGATTTGCACCGAATGCGAATTTCCTCACTATTCGTGGTAGCGAATGACATTTTTCCTAAAATGGCTGCTACATGTGTGAGGACTAGAGATGTCGCGAACATAAAATTTTCCGTTCGCGAACGGCGAACGTGAATTTTCGCAAATGTTCACGAACCAGGCGAACCGCCATAGACTTCAATAGGCAGGCGAATTTTAAAACCCACAGGGACTCTTTCTGGCCACAATAGTGATGGAAAAGTTGTTTCAAGGGGACTAACACCTGGACTATGGCATGCCGGAGGGGGATCCATGGCAAAACTCCCATGGAAAATTACATAGTTGATGCAGAGTCTGGTTTTAATCCATAAAGGGCATAAATCCCCTAACATTCCTAAATTGTTTGGAATAACGTGCTTTAAAACATCAGGTATGATGTTGTATCGATCAGGTAGTGTAAGGGTTACGCCCGCTTCACAGTGACAGACCAAACTCCCCGTTTAACGCACCGCAAACAACCGCAAACAGTCCATTTGCACAACCGCAAACTCCCCATTTGCACAACCGCAAACTCCCCATTTGCACAAGGTTGGATACCAAGCTAGCCATGTCCCGTTCCTTGTTCTCACTGATGTCTTTGAAGGTCTCTTCCTCCACCCAGCCATGTACAACACCAAGGGTCCCCTGGGACGCCTGCTGTGGTTGGTCTTCCACCTCCTCAAAGCCACCTTCCTCCTCTGACTCCTCTTCTTCAGACTCCTCTCTCTGCGTTGCCTCTCTCTGCGTTATTATAAGGTGTGTTAAGTAGTACTATTCCTATCAGTTTAATCCCTGTTACGTCGCCTATCAGGGGACGTGTATATGGCATCGATTTTAGGAACCGGGAGATGGAAAAAGATGCTTGGTCGGTCCTCCTACTTCAAATTTGGGGCACTGCGCGTGCAATCTAATGTGCCACCAGATAGGAGTGGTGTGTTAAGTAGTTCTATTCTTATCAGTTTAATCCCTGTTACGTCCCCTATCAGGGGACGTGTATGGAATAGATTTTAGACAACCGCAAAGAGTTGTCAATAGTTGACACACTCATGACATAAATTTTATACCTCTATGTGTCAATCTTGGTGTAGTTATGACTGTGGGGGTTTTACAAAGCCTATGGTCGTGCTGAGGTAGTTCAGTGACAGTTAAGTGACCCAGAAAACAATGATTCTGCAGTGTGGGCCCACCTTAGATGATCACAAAGAAAATTAATGTTTTTTCTATGCAAAATTATCCAGCCGATCACTTTTGGTCTGTTCACAATGAAGCAACGACCTTATCATCTGGGGTGTGCCAACATTGCCATTGCCAACACACTCATAGAGGTGGTCGCTTCATTGTGATACGCAAGCCTCTTCACCACGACAAGGTAATGATCACGAAGGGGAATTGACACATGTATGTGCCTTTTTTTTTGTTTGGTTTTTGAAGCCACAGTGCAGCACCAGAGGCCAGAAAAATTAGGCATGTACACATGCCTGAAAAATTAGGTATCGTTGCAGCCCTAAAACATTGCGGTTTGAACCCTAGTTGGTGGCGGATAAGTCACGCAAGTCATCCGGCATTCAGAGATAAAATACAGCAGCGTGTGGACCATTTTTAGCCCAAGGCAGCTCATCTCATCAGGCCTTTTTTAGTCGAATGTATCGCCCACTGTCAGTCTCTTCGGGATCTATCCCTCATTCATCTTAATAAAGGTGAGGTAATCTAGACTTTTTTGACCTAGGCGACTCCTCTTCTCAGTGACAATTCCTCCTGCTGCACTGAAGGTCCTTTCTGACAGGACACTTGAAGTGGGGCAGGCCAGAAGTTCTATCGCAAATTGGGATTGCTCAGGCCACAGGTCAAGCCTGCACACCCAGTAGTCAAGGGGTTCATCGCTCCTCAGAGTGTCGATATCTGCAGTTAAGGCGAGGTAGTCTGCTACCTGTCGGTCGAGTCGTTCTCTGAGGGTGGACCCCGAAGGGCTGTGGCGATGCGTAGGACTTAAAAAGCTCTGCATGTCCTCCATCAACAACACGTCTGTAAAGCGTCCTGTCCTTGCCGGCGTGGTCGTGGGAGGAGGAAGATTACTTTCACCTCTTCTCCTGTTAGATTCCCGTTGTGCTGAGACATCACCCTTATACGCTTTGTAAAGCATACTTTTTAATTTATTTTGGAACTGTTGCATCCTTTCCGACTTGCGGTAATTCGGTAACATTTAAGGCACTTTCTGCTTATACCAGGGATCTAGTAGCGTGGACACCCAGTACAGGTCGTTCTCCTTCAGCCTTTTTATACGAGGGTCCCTCAACAGGCACGACAGCATGAAAGACCCCATTTGCACAAGGTTGGATGCCGAGCTACTCATGTCCCGTTCCTTGTCCTTAGTGATCTCACTGAAGGTATGTTCTACCCCCCAGCCACGTACAACACCACGGGTACCAGATAGGTGACAACGAGCACCCTGGGATGCCTGTTGTGGTTGGTCTTCCTCCTCCTCCTCAAAGCCACATTCCTCCTCTGACTCCTCTTCCTCACAATCGTCTTCCAGCATTGCCGCAGTTCCAGCAAGCGATGCTGATAAGGCTGTTTCTGGTGGTGATGGTGACCACAACTCTTCCTCTTCCTCTTCACGCTCATCTACGGCCTGATCCAGCACTCATCGCAGGGCACGCTCCAGGAAGAAAACAAATGGTATGATGTCGCTGATGGTGCCTTCGGTGCGACTGACTAGGTTTGTCACCTCCTCAAAAGGACGCATGAGCCTACAGGCATTGCGCATGAGCGTCCAGTAACGTGGCAAAAAAATTCCCAGCTCCGCAGAGGCTGTCCTAGCACCCGGTCATACAAATACTTGTTAATGGCTTTTTCTTGTTGGAGCAGGCTGTCGAACATTAGGAGTGTTGAATTCCAATGTGTCGGGCTGTCGCAAATCAAGCGCCTCACTGGCATGTTGTTTTGCCGCTGGATATCTGAAAAGTGCGCCATGGCCGTGTAGGAACGCCTGAAATGGCCACACACCTTCCTGGCCTGCTTCATGACGTCCTGTAAGCCTTGGTACTTATGCACAAAGCGTTGTACGATCAGATTACACACATGTGCCATGCACGGCACATGTGTCAACTTGCCCAAATTCAATGCCGCCAACAAATTGCTTCTGTTGTCACACACCACTTTGCCGATCTCCAGTTGGTTCGGAGTCAGCCACTGATCCACCTGTGCGTTCAGGGCGGACAGGAGTGCTGGTCCGGTGTGACTCTGTGCTTTCAGGCAAGTCAACCCCAAGACGGCATGACACTTCCGTATCCGGGATGTGGAATAGCCCCTGGGGAGCTGGGGGGGTGCCGTTGATGTGGAGCAAGACGCAGCAGCAGAAGAGGACTCAGCCGAGGAGGTTATGGAAGAGGATGGAGTAGGAGGAGTAGAGGAGGTGGCAGTAGGCCTGCCTGCAAGTCGTGGCAGTGTCACCAACTCCTCTGCAGAGCCACGCATTCCATGCTTGGCAGCCGTCAGCAGGTTTACCCAATGCGCAGTGTAGGTGATATACCTGCCCTGACCGTGCTTTGCAGACCAGGTATCAGTGGTCAGATGGACCCTTGCCCCAACACTGTGTGCCAGACATGCCATTACTTCCTTTTGCACAATCGAGTACAGGTTGGGGATTGCCTTTTGTGCAAAAAATTTTGGCCGGGTACCAATAGCTACAAATTTTTGGAACGCCTCAGACTCCACCAGTTTGTATGGTAAAAGCTGGCGGGCTAAGAGTTCAGACAAGCCAGCTTTAAGACGCCGGGCAAGGGGGTGACTTTGTGACATTGGCTTCTTACGCTCAAACATGTCCTTGACAGACACCTGACTGTGGGCAGATGAGCAGGAACTGCTCAAGGCGAGAGACGGAGTTGCGGATGGTTGAGAGGGGGCAAGGAGGACAGCAGTGGTTGACGTGGCTGAAGATGCTGGACCAGGAGGATGATGGTGGCTTTGAGTTTGTGTGCTGCTTGTACTCATGTGTTGATCCCATAGACGTTTGTGATGTGCGATCATGTGCCTTCGCAAAACAGTTGTACCTAGGTGGGTGTTGGACTTCCCATGATTCAGTTTTTTTTGGCACAGGTTGCAAATGGCATCGCTGTTGTCAGAGGCAGACACAAAAAAAATGATACACTGCTGAGCTCTGCAATGACGGCATTCTGGTGGTGGCAACAGCATGCGTTGATTGGCGTGCTGTCTGGCTGACCCCGGGTGCCGATGCATGCTGTCTGACTGTGCCACTAGCTCCTTGCGACGACCTCCCCCTGCTTCCAACTCGTCTCCTCCTCCTCTCTGTCTCCCCATCTAAACTTTCCCCCTGTTCTTCTTTTCTTCTAGCGGGCACCCACGTGACATCCACGGACACATCGTCATCATCAACCGCTTCACTTGTATCTGACAACTCAGCAAAGGAAGCAGAAGCGGGTACAACATCATCATCATCACACCGTACGTCCATGTGTGTAATGCTGCCTGACTGAGACATATCCCTGTTATCTACATCCTCTGGCAATAATGGTTGCGCATCACTCATTTCTTCCAGCTGATGTGTAAATAACTCCTTTGACAGATCAAGTGAAGCAGCTGTGGTGCTAGTGTTGGTGATGGCGTCAGGCGGGCGAGTGGAAACTTGAGAGGTGCCCGAAGCTAAGTTGGAGGAGGATGGTGCGTCAAGGGTCAGAGCGGAAGCTGTAGAAGATTGGGTGTCCTGTGTTAGCCAGTCTACTATGTCCTCAGAACTTTTCGACTTCAGGGTACGTGGCCTCTGAACACTGGGCATTATTCTAGGGCCAAAGGGAATTACAGCACCACGACCACGACGGCCCCTGCGGGGTGGCCTGCCTCTGCTTGTCATTTTTTTTTATTTTAGTTAAGTTGTACTATGCGTGCAAGCTACTGTGACACCAGATATGAGTGGCACTGTGCACTGGCAGAAGTTGGCAGAGTAGACGCTGTAGGCCTGACACACACGCTTGCAGACAACTAACTGCTATTCAATCTATTACAGTCAAAATTGTATATTTTTTTTTAAATGTACACTACTGTTACACCAGAGTTGCACGTGTGAAGGAAACTGACTGCTATTATTTCACAGTCAAAAAAGTTTTTTTTTTTTTTTTTATGTGCACCACTGTTACACCAGATATGAGTTGCACTGGTGTGGCACTGTGCCCTTGCAGGCCCTGAAACGCACACGTGTGAAGGAAACTGACTGCTATTATTTTACAGTCAAAAAAGTTTTTTTTTTTTAAATGTGCACTACTGTTACACCAGATATGAGTTGCACTGGTGTGACACTGTGCCCTGGCAGGCCCTGAAACGCACACGTGTGAAGGAAACTGACTGCTATTATTTCACAGTCAAAAAAGTGTTGTTTTTTTAAATGTACACCACTGTTACACCAGATATGAGTTGCACTGGTGTGACACTGTGCCCTGGCAGGCCCTGAAACGCACACGCGTGCAGGCAACTTACTGCTATTATATTACAGTTTTTTTTTTTAAATGCAAGCTATTGTGACACCAGATATGAGTGGTGGCACTGGGCAAGTGGGCACAGTATACGCTGTGAGCCTGACACACACGCTGGCAGGCAGGCAACTGCAATTTGATTACACAGCGCAGGAAAAAAAAAAAAAGCTGACTGATATTCTAGCCCTAAAAAGGGCTTTTTGGGGTGCTGTCAGGACGCTGTCCTTACAGCAGAGATCAGATGAGTCCTTCAGGACTGTAGTGGACACTGAATGCACTAGCCTAGCTATCGATTTCCCTATTAAATCAGCAGCAGCTACACTGTCCCTCCTCTCACTAAGAATGGAGCTTCCGAATGAATCTAAAATGGATGCTGTCCAGGAGGTGGGAGGGTCTAGGAGGGAGGGTCTGCTGCTGATTGGCTGGAATGTGTCTGCTGACTGTGAGGTACAGGGTCAAAGTTTACTCAATGATGACGAATAGGGGGCGGACCGAACATCGCATATGTTCGCCCGCCGCGACGAACGCGAACAAGCTATGTTCACCGGGAACTATTCGCCGGCGAACTATTCGGGACATCTTTAGTGAGGACATGGAGAAAGGAACTCTGGGAAGGCAGGATCACCCATACTAACATCAATGCAGCCAATGAGCAGCCAGCCAGCCCTGTGATGTCACACCCCTATAAATAGAGCAGCCATCTTAGATTCTGCCATTCACCAGTGTACTTATTGCAGGGAGAGATGTGCCTGCAGGCGCTAGGGACAGTGATAGAAAAAACGTCATTGTGCTAAAAAAAAATGTTTACAAGTGCAGGGGAAGATTATTCAAAGTGTAGGGAAAGGATAGGGAGGAATCATTCCACTGCATTTCTGTTGAACAGGGTTCATTCGAGGAGGTGACAGCCTGGGTAATAGGAACATTCCTATTAGGCCTCTTTCACACGACCTTGTGCGCTCCATGTCTGTATTGTGGACCGCATTAGCGGATCTGCAATGCACGGGCGCAGTTCCGTGGACATTTGGCATCACAGATGCGGACCCATTGACTTGAATGGGTGCGCAAATCCGGAAATGCAGAATGGTGTGGAACGGAAGCACGGAACGTAACCCTATGGAAGCACTACAGAGTGCTTCTGTGGGGTTTTGTCCCATACTTCTGTTCCGCAAAAAAGATAGAACATGTCCTATCTTTTTGCGGAACGGGCAGATCACGGACCCATGAATGAATGGGTTCGCGATCCACTGCAGCTGCTCCACGGTTGGTGTTCGTGCATTGCAGTGGAGATGGAGGCAGGGAGTTCCTCTGAGTCACTTGCGCAAAAGGCCCGCTGCATGCTCACTTACTTGGGTAGTGACAGCCGAATTGTCACCATTCGACAGAGTGATGACTTATGGCTCTCCACCTTGTTGGACCCTCGCTACCGGTCCAAAACTGGGGCCTTTTTTTACTAGTGATGAGCAGCAGGGGCAATATTCGAATTTGCGATATTTCACGAATATTTTGTCGAATATTTGTCATATATTCGCAAATTCGAGAATTCGAGATTATATTCTTTATTGCGAAAATTGGCAATGTATTATTCGTGTAATGCACGCGAAATACCGGCGCGGGTCACTTATGCTAACTTTTTCAAGCTGGTATAAGTTTCCTGAGACTGGATTGGAGTTCTCCAATATACACTGCTCAAAAAAATAAAGGGAACACAAAAATAACACATCCTAGATCTGAATTAATTAAATATTCTTCTGAAATACTTTGTTCTTTACATAGTTGAATGTGCTGACAACAAAATCACACAAAAATAAAAAAATGGAAATCAAAATTTTCAACCCATGGAGGTCTGGATTTGGAGTCACACTCAAAATTAAAGTGGAAAAACACACTACAGGCTGATCCAACTTTGATGTAATGTCCTTAAAACAAGTCAAAATGAGGCTCAGTAGTGTGTGTGGCCTCCACGTGCCTGTATGACCTCCCTACAACGCCTGTGCATGCTCCTGATGAGGTGGCGGACGGTCTCCTGAGGGATCTCCTCCCAGACCTGGACTAAAGCATCTGCCAACTCCTGGACAGTCTGTGGTGCAACGTGACGTTGGTGGATAGAGCGAGACATGATGTCCCAGATGTGCTCAATTGGATTCAGGTCTGGGGAATGGGCGGGCCAGTCCATAGCATCAATGCCTTCGTCTTGCAGGAACTGCTGACACACTCCAGCCACATGAGGTCTAACATTGTCTTGCATTAGGAGGAACCCAGGGCCAACCGCACCAGCATATGGTCTCACAAGGGGTCTGAGGATCTCATCTCGGTACCTAATGGCAGTCAGGCTACCTCTGGCGAGCACATGGGGGGCTGTGCGGCCCTCCAAAGAAATGCCACCCCACACCATCACTGACCCAATGCCAAACCAGTCATGCTGGAGAATGTTGCAGGCAGCAGAACGTTCTCCACGGCGTCTCAAAACTCTGTCACGTCTGTCACATGTGCTCAGGGTGTGCTGACAACCTGCTTTCATCTGTGACGAGCACAGGGCGCCAGTGGCGAATTTGCCAATCTTGGTGTTCTCTGGCAAATGCCAAACTGTCCTGCACGGTGTTGGGCTGTAAGCACAACCCCCACCTGTGAACGTCGGGACCTCATATCACCCTCATGGAGTCTGTTTCTGACCGTTTGAGCAGACACATGCACATTTGTGGCCTGCTGGAGGTCATTTTGCAGGGCTCTGGCAGGTGCTCCTCCTGTTCCTCCTTGCACAAAGGCGGAGGTAGCGGTCCTGCTGCTGGGTTGTTGCCCTCCTACGACCTCTTCCACGTCTCCTGATGTACTGGCCTGTCTCCTGGTAGCGCCTCCATGCTCTGGACACTACGCTGACAGACACAGCAAACCTTCTTGCCACAGCTCGCATTGATGTGCCATCCTGGATAAGCTGCACTACCTGAGCTACTTGTGACATCATAGCACTATGTCTGTAGCATGTATGTATGGACAGCAGAACCTATTACACTGCCTAACACCCTGCACTGGAACCTATCAGCTACACTATAGATCAATCTAACCTACATTGACTATCTCCCAATAACTATCTGAATTATATATATTTATTTAGCTGTCTAATGTAATACAACAAAGCACAGAGCACAGCAATAACAATGCTGTCTCTTTCATAACTGCAATAAACTTTAGAAAATAGCTGCTGGGTTCTTATATAGTAAGGGGTAGGCAACTTTTCTTTTGGTTGCTAGGGATGTTGCTAAGCTGTGACAAAGCCTTCTCAATGGCCCACAAGCTAGAAGAAGAGAGGGATGATCACTTGATGTGTGCTGTGTTAAAAAAAAAAAGAATATTCGTCATTATGAATATATAACGCTATATTCAAAATATTTGCGAAATCTCAAAGTGCCGATATTCGCAATAAAAATTAGCTTTTCGAATATTTGCACTCAACACTATTTTTTACACCCGCTGAGAGGGAGGACAAACTGAACTACTATAGAGACATCCTTCGTAGTCAGTTGTCCACTGCCTATCTGCACCATCATCCATTCTCTCATAGGTCTGACCGAGGGACCCTCTGCACTCATGCTCCACTGCCATGGCTGCTGGGGATTGGTGGGGTGGCAGGAGCAGTACCAGCTCCATCAGCAGCAGCCTAAGTCTAGAGTCGTGATGAGTAGTGATGAACGTCAAAGGCAATATTTGAATTTGCAATATTTTGCGAATATTTGGTCAAATATTCGTCATATATTCGAGAATTCGCAGTTATTTTATTGATTTCGAAAATCGGCAATGTAATATGCGTGTATTGCGTGTGCAATACAGGCATGGGTCACTGTTGCTAAATTTTTCAAGCTGCTAGAAGTTTCCTGAGACTGGAGAAAATGGTTGGCACAGCAGAACATTATAATAGCTTTATATGCAGATAAGAATGCTCCAATATATTCGCGATTAATGATTGCGCAATTAATGATGCGCATATTTTTGCGCAGTACGTGCAACTTCACATTTTAGCAGGTCTGACATATTACTGATTGGTGCACTAAGTATTGTTGTGAACTTGTGACATCACAGCACTATGTCTGTAGCATGTATGTATACAGGAGAACCTATCAGCTACACTATATGACGATCTAACCTACAGTACACTGACTATCTCCCACTAACTAGCTGTATTATATATATAGACTAACTAACTAAATATCTAATGTAATTAAACAGTAAAGCACAGAGCACAGCAATGACACTGCTGTCTCTCTCAGAACTCCATAAAACTACAGAAAATGGCTGCTGGGAAGGTTCCTATATAGTAAAGGGGTAGGCAACTTTCCCATTGGTTGCTAGGGATGTTGTTAAGCTCAGACAAAGACATTGCAGCCTTCTCATTGGCCCACAAGCAATAAGGGAGGTTACTGAGGAAAAAAAATCTAGAATATTCATGAATACGAATATATAGCACTATATTCTAAATCTTTGAGAATTCTCGAAGTGGCGATATTCGCGATTAAAATTCACGATTCGAATATTCGCGCCCCAGCACTACTGCTGAGCAGCTTCCTTCACCTGCATAGTGAAGAAATTACTCACCAGCAGCTAGACATAGAGCAGGACCTGAACCAGCACATTGAAGATCCGCTGGACTACTGGGCAGCCAAACTGGATTTGTGGCCGCAACTAGCTGTCACGGATGGTGTTGCAGAAAGCTGGAACTTATAAATAAACATCCGACTGGCTTGATTCCAAACTAGGGAGCATATGGGTGAGCCCTATAAAACCCCTAGAGCTCTCCCTGACTGCAATGCCCATGCAAAGATCTTTATGGTAGATGATTGCATGTCCTCGTACCTTATACTATGTGACACCTGAAAACCCTATAATAGTGAGGGGACACGACCACCGGCTCCCTGCACTTAATATGGACGGAGTCAGGGTCACCTACAATCAAGCCAGCAAGAAACACAAATAAAGGAAACAGACTTATCTGAGGAATCAGGAGAAGCAGCCTCCAGCAGTGATCACAATTCAGGAAGAAGTATAAACCGCAAAGTGAGGAAGTATGGGAGGAAATATAAAGGGAGACAATCAGTGCAAATAGGAGACAGCTGGGAGCAGGAAAGGAGATGAGAAAGTGAAACCAAAACAAAGAACATCATACAACAGGTAGAGAAGAACGTCTGCCAGATCTTCTCACAGAGCTGGCGGTGACAGTACCCCTCCCTCTACGGGTGGACTCCGGACACTCAGAGCCCACCTTCTCAGGATGAGACCTATGGAAAGCCCTGATGAGACGAGTGGCCTTAATGTCCGCCTCTGGGACCCACATCCTCTCCTCAGGACCATAACCCTCCCAATGAACGAGGTACTGGAGAGAACCGCGGATAATGCGAGAATCCACAATCCTAGAGACCTGAAATTCAAGATTACCATCAACAGCATCCGGAGGAGGAGGCAAAGAGTAGGGTACAGTGGGTTGGACATAAGGTTTTAATATGGACCTGTGAAAAGCATTATGGATCTTCCAAGTCTGAGGAAGATCAAGACGGAAGGCAACGCGATTGATGACGGACAAGATCTTGTAAGGCCCAATAAACCTAGGACCCAACTTCCAGGAGGGAACCTTCAGTTTGATATTCTTTGTAGACAACCACACCAGATCCCCCACATTCAGGTCCGGACCAGGCACACGTCTCTTATCCGCCACACGCTTATATCTCTCACTCATCCTCTGCAGATTACCCTGAATCTTTTGCCTAATAAATGACAAAGACGAGGAAAATCTCTCCTCATCAGGTAAACCAGAAGACCCTTCTCCAGAGAATGTCCCAAACTGTGGATGAAACCCATATGTACCAAAAAATGGTGACTTATCAGAGGACTCCTGGCGACGGTTATTTAAAGCAAACTCAGCAAGGGACAAAAAAGAACACCAATCCTCCTGATTCTCCGCCACAAAACAGCGCAGATATGTCTCCAGATTCTGATTGACGCGTTCGGTCTGACCATTCGACTGCGGGTTAAAAGCAGAAGAGAATGACAACCGAACCCCCAAGCGAGAACAGAAGGCCTTCCAGAATCTGGAAACAAATTGCGTGCCCCTATCAGAATCAATGTCTGAAGGAATGCCATGCAATTTAACAATGTGATCAACAAACGCTTGCACCAGCGTCTTAGCATTGGGTAACCCAGGAAAGGGAATGAAATGAGCCATTTTGCTAAAACGGTCCACTACTACCAGAATCACCGTCTTCCCCGAGGAACGAGGCAGGTCCGTAATGAAGTCCATGGACAGATGCGTCAAAGGACGGGAAGGAATGGGTAACGGGAGGAGAGAACCCGATGGCCATGAATGAGGGACCTTGGCACGAGCACAGGTCTCGCAGGCTGCCACAAAACCCTCAACCGTCTTACAAAGAGCCGACCACCAGAATCTCCGAGCAATGAGATCCACTGTGGCTCTGCTCCCCGGGTGCCCAGCAAGGACAGTATCGTGGTGCTCCTTAAAAACCTTGTGTCGTAAAGCGAGAGGCACAAACAACCTCCCAGGGGGACAAAGATCAGGAGCCTCTGCCTGGGCTGCCTGAACCTCTGCCTCCAAATCAGGATAAAGAGCAGAGACGACCACCCCTTCAGCCAAAATGGGGCCCGGGTCTTCAAAGTTCCCCCCTCCCGGAAAACAACGTGACAGGGCATCTGCCTTCACATTTTTAACCCCAGGGTGGAATGGAACAACAAAATTAAACCTAGAAAAGAACAAAGACCATCTGGCCGGTCTCGGGTTCAGACGCTTGGCTGATTCCAAGTAGGCCAGATTCTTATGGTCTGTAAACACGGTAATAGGGTGTCTGGCTCCCTCTAACCAATGGCGCCATTCCTCAAAAGCTAATTTGATGGCCAACAACTCCCTATCTCCCTCATCGTAATTTCTCTCTGCAGAGGATAGTTTCCTTGAGAAAAAGGCACACGGTCGCATTTGGCAGGAGAGGGACCCTGAGATAAGTCCGCTCCCACACCCACCTCAGAAGCGTCCACCTCAACAATAAAAGGTAGAGACACATTGTACCAAAATGGGAGCGGAAGCAAAACTCTCTTTGATACTAGAAAAGCCTTTATGCACATCTACCGACCACGAAGAAAAATCTACCCCCTTTTTAGTCATATCAGTGAGTGGCTTAACAACAGAGGAATAATTCAAAATGAACTTTCTGTAATAATTGGCAAAACCCAAAAACCGCATCAGCGCCTTCTGATTCTCAGGAAGCTCCCAATCAAGCACAGCACGGACCTTCTCAGGGTCCATGCGAAAACCAGAAGCGGAGAGAAGAAAACCAAGAAATTGAATCTCCGGAGCCGCAAACACACATTTTTCAAGTTTAACGTACAATTTATTATCCTGCAGAATCAGCAAGACCTGACGTAGGTGGTCTTGATGAGTCTTGAAATCAGGAGAAAAAATCAAAATGTCATCCAGATACACCAGTACAAATTTCACCATCAAATGATGAAAAATGCTGTTCACAAAATGTTGGAAGATGACCGGAGCATTTATCAAACCAAAGGGCATAACCAAATTCTCGAAATGACCCTCAGGGGTATTGAAGGCCGTCTTCCATTCGTCCCCTTCCCTGACCCTGACTAGGTTGTATGCCCCTCTTAAATCAAACTTAGAAAAAACCTTAGCCCCAACAATCTGGTTATAGTAAAGTTCTCAGTTGGATTCAAACCTGCCTCATTTTTCTAACCTCATGCTACTACTACTCTCTTAACATTTTGCACCATCAAGGTGCTGGCATCACGACACTACCTAAGTCAGGGGCCAAGCCGCACAAGCACTCAGAAACCCAATCACCATCAAGGTGTCACGGATGGTGTTGCAGAAAGCTGAAACTTAAAAATAAACATCCGACCGGCTTGATCCCAAACTAAGGAGCATATGGGTGAGCCCTATAAAACCCCTAGAGCTCTCCCTGACTGCTATGCCCATGCAAAGATCTTTATGGTAGACGATTGCATGTCCTCATACCTTATACTATGTGACACCTGAAAACCCTATAATAGTGAGGGGACACGACCACCGGCTCCCTGCAGTTAATACGGACGGAGTCAGGGTCACCTACAATCAAGCCAGCAAGAAACACAAATAAAGGAAACAGACTTATCTGAGGAATCAGGAGAAGCAGCCTCCAGCAGTGATCACATTCCAGGAAGAAGTATAAACCGCAAAGTGAGGCAGTATGGGAGGAAATATAAAGGGAGACAATCAGTGCAAATACACTCACCTAAAGAATTATTAGGAACACCATACTAATACGTGTTGGACCCCCTTTTGCCTTCAGAACTGCCTTAATTCTATGTGGCATTGATTCAACAAGGTGCTGATAGCATTCTTTAGAAATGTTGGCCCATATTGATAGGATAGCATCTTGCAGTTGATGGAGATTTGAGGGATGCACATCCAGGGCATGAAGCTCCCGTTCCACCACATCTCAAAGATGCTCTATTGGGTTGAGATCTGGTGACTGTGGGGGCCATTTTAGTACAGTGAACTCATTGTCATGTTCAAGAAACCAATTTGAAATGATTCGAGCTTTGTGACATGGTGCATTATCCTGCTGGAAGTAGCCATCAGAGGATGGATACATGTTCTCATTCTGTTTATGCCAAATTCGGATTCTACCATTTGAATGTCTCAACAGAAATTGAGACTCATCAGACCAGGCAACATTTTTCCAGTCTTCAACAGTCCAATTTTGGTGAGCTCATGCAAATTGTAGCCTCTTTTTCCTATTTGTAGTGGAGATGAGTGGTACCCGGTGGGGTCTTCTGTTGTTGTAGTCAATCCGTCTCAAGGTTGTGCGTGTTGTGGCTTCACAAATGCTTTGATGCATACCTCAGTTGTAAAAAGTGGTTATTTCAGTCAACATTGCTCTTCTATCAGCTTGAATCAGTCGGCCCATTCTCCTCTGACCTCTAGCATCCACAAGGCATTTTTGCCCACAGGACTGCCGCATACTGGATGTTTTTCCCTTTTCACACCATTCTTTGTCAACCCTAGAAATGGTTGTGCGTGAAAATCCCGGTAACTGAGCAGATTGTGAAATACTCAGACTGGCCCGTCTGGCACCAACAACCATGCCACGCTCAAAATTGCTTAAATCACCTTTCTTTCCCATTCTGACATTCAGTTTGGAGTTCAGGAGATTGTCTTGACCAGGACCACCCCCCTAAATGCATTGAAGCAACTGCCATGTGATTGGTTGACTAGATAATTGCATTAATGAGAAATAGAACAGGTGTTCCTAATAATTCTTTAGGTGAGTGTATATACATATATATATATATATATATATATATATATATGTATATGTATATGAAGCATATACAGTGAATCTTCTTTTTAATGTAAATACGTTTTTTTCCAAAAGCTGACTTTCTACTATAACCTGTTGGATGGTTACCTTATAAGTCATGATTTGGCTCTTTAAAGAGAACTTGTCACAATGAAATGCAATATAGTTTCATACGAAAAGATTCAGCTTAACTTGTAATTTACACATTTATTTCTCTTTTTTTTTCTGACTCTGAGTTTTCATAGGGGAGGTGTTGATAGCATTCTCTGTGTAAGTGTGTATACATTGATAGCTGTCAGTCACTGATAGCTGTATACAGAGGAGGTGTTATCAGTGATTGATTGCATTTTCCATATAAATGTGTATATAGAGATAGCTGTCAGTCACTGATAGTTGTACACAGGGGAGGTATTATCAGCGATTGATACCATTCTCTGTATAAGGGTGTATACTGAGATAGCTATCAGTCACTGATAGCTGTACACAGGGGAGGTATTATCAGTGATTTATAACATTCTCTGTGTAAGTGTGTATACATAGATAGTTGTCAGTTACTGATAGTTGTACACAGAGGAGGTGGTATCAGTAATTGATAGCATTCTCTGTGTAAGTCTGTATACAGAGATAACTGTCATTTACTGACAGTTGTACATGGGGAGGTGTTATCAGTGATTGATAGCATTCCATGTGTAGGTGTGTATACAAAGATAGCTGTCAGTCTCCGATAGTTGTACACAAGGGAGGTGTTATCAGTGATTGATAGCATTCTCTGTGTAAGTGTGTATGCATTAGTGATGAGTGAAGTTTGATGCAGCTCCTTCACCAATTTTCACAAAGAAATTTGATTTCTGACTAATTACTTTGTCACAAAGTGTATTACTTTGTATGTAGCGGGCATAATGACTGGGAACGCCGATTGCACTGCCTCCCCATCCCCAGTTATTGAACCTCTCAGATGCCGCATTCATTGCTGATCGCATAATCTGAGATTAATATGGTCTTTCAAGGGTTAAATTGGTTAAAAAAATATACATCTTGATTGAAGCCATCTTGATTTGAAGCTTTTTTTCCTGAAATGGAGGAAAAAAAGAAAACATGCTTACCTCATCTGAGGTGAGAAGGCTTCACGTCCATCTTGATTGAAGATACTGTACTAAATCTCAAGCGGTGACGTGATGACATCATCACGCTGGCTGGGCATGGTGAGGTCATCACTGATCATCACATGTCACCACGCACAAGATTTCACGTTGTATCTTCAATCAAGATGGCCGTGACAGCCTGACAAAATAAAAATAAAATTTCCATTTCAAGAAATTTAGATTTGTTATCATGAAGCGCAAGGAAATTCAGCTTCGCTGCAAATCAAATTTTTCTTGAAATTTGGATCGAAGTCAATTAATTGGGTTTCATATTGCTTAACACTAGTATACATACATAGCTGTCAATCAATGATAGCTGTACACATGGAGGTCTTAAAGAGGACCTTTCACCATTTTTTACTTTATAAAAGCAATACCTCACACTGTAGCCCATGTTCAGTAGATGTCATATCGCAAATTTTTTTCATTATATGCTTCTCCGTTGCGCTGCTGTGCCCCTCGTTCTGTTTAGGCGCCCTGTATGCTAATTAATAGCATCATTACAGGGAGGAGGAGACATCAGCTTTTCTCAGTGGGCATCTCTTCTCCCTGGCTGTGGCACTGTCCAATCACAGCGGACCACGTCACAGCCAGGGAGAAGGTGAGCTGTTTTTTCTCAATGGCTATGACGCGGTCCGCTGTGATTGGACAGCATCACAGCCAGCGAGAAGAGACGCCCACTGAGAAAAGCTAATGTCACCTCCTCCCTATACCGATGCTATTAATTAGCATACAGGGCGCCTAAACACAACGAGGGGCACAGCGGCGCAACGGAGGAGCATATCATGAAAAAAATTAGCGATATGACATCTACTGAACATGAGCTACAGTGTGAGGTATCGCTTTTAAAAAGCAAAAACTGGTGAAAGGTCCTCTTTAAATTCAAAAAGAGACGAAATATAAATGTATAAATTACATGTTTTGCTAATGTTTTCCACAAAACTAAATCTCAGCTCAGTTCATCCTGCTCTATAATTATACTGCATTTTATGGTGACGGGTCCTCTTTAAACAGACCTTGGAACAAAGACTTGGTAAATAAGCCACAAACAGAATCTTTCCTATAAGGAAAAGATACTCATCTGCAGACAGCTGTTTCAGGAATTTCTCCCTTCATCTTTGAAAAAGAGGGAACTGGTTTGGCTGGGTGTAAAGACAGAAAATGTGCAAAACTTACTTATCATTTGACGATTACTGCTATTTTGGGAAAATGATGGTTAAGCCATAGCTATAGAGACTGCTACTAAATTTCCCTTCCAAGGGCTGATTTATGTGTGGCCTTTTTTTCTGTACTATATTAGTTGTCTAGTTGAATTGCAGGAACCTCTTGATAAGGCTGGAGTACAACTGCCTGGGAGAAATAAAATCATCCTGGTAGAATGGGCCAACTAATCTTTGAAAGTCATCTGTGTTCAGAACAGAAACTGGATGCAAAAAGAGAGCTTTAAAGTTTGTTCATCCCATGACTGCTATGATGTCAAGTGGGAAAAGTTTCTATTATAGGAGAAAATCAAGACTGACTTTGTAGAGGCAGAGAAGATTGCAGCACTAACTAATTCGAAATGTACAACCAAAATAACTTTATTTCCTCAAACGTGTGTGCATTTAATCAGTGAGCACAGACATATTGTCTGTTACATTCCACTTGGAGGTGCCGATGTACACAAGTCCTGGTGCCTGAGGGACAGAGACTGTTAAAAAAAAGGTATTTAAAAAAATTCAAATCACCTCCTCTTTCCTCAAAATCTAAATCAAAATACAAAAACAATAAAAAAAATTAACATCATGGGTAGTGTTGAGCAAATCGAAGTTAAAAGAATTGAATTGATTTGAAAATTTTACATCACATCAGCACACGTGACGGCCTCTCTGCCAGTAAATGGATGAGGTGAGTATGTATTTTTTTAACCCCTGAAAAGCCTCAAAGTGATTGTCAGATGCTTCGATCAGCATTGAAAGTGGCATCTGAGGGGATTCAATGATGAGGGGGGGGGGGGCATCACAATTGCCATTCCCCATCTTTGCGCCCAGTACATTCAATGGAATGCGATTCCTGGTGAAGTAATTAGTAACAAATCAAATTTCTTTGTGAACTTTGGCTAAGCAGCCAAATCAAATTTTTAACTTTGCTCATCTCTAATCATGGGCATTGCTGTGTGTGAAAATGCCTGTAACTATCAAAGTCTAAAAATATTTATCCCATATAGCAAATGGCAAAATGGCAAAAAAAAAATATCAAATTGGCCGATTTCGATTATTTTTTTGTTTCTTCACCTCTCACAATTTTTTTTTTATATAACTGATCAAAAAGACATACACACCCCTAAATGGTATTTTTGAAAAGTACAGATCATCCCGCAAAAAAGGAGCCCTCACATAGCTCCATACACATAACTGCAAAAACATTACAGAGGTCTAAATATGGCGACGAAAATAATTTTTTTTTTTCAAGTTATTTTTTTTTTTCCAGTATTAAAATGCAAGAAAAATGATGCATATGTGGAATTGCTGTAATCATACTGACTTGGAAAATGAAAGAAACAAGTTCAGTTTTACCGCATTGGGAACCTCGTAAAACCAAACCCATAAAACTGTTGCAGAATTGCATTTTTTTTTTATTTCACCCCATTTGGAAAAAAAAATTCCAGCTACATCATATGTAATATTAAATGGTGGTATTGTAAAGTGAAACTTGTCCTGCAAAAAACAAGCCCTCATACGGCTATGTGAATGGAAAAATTAAAGTTATGGCTCCGGAAAGGCAGGGAGTGAAAAATGAAAACGCGAAAAGAAAAAACCTCCACGGCTGAAAGGGTTAAAGAGGGTGTATGGGATCAAATAAAATGCCTTCCTTTTTTGAAAAACAATGCCATACCTACATATAGTCACAATTTGTGTGTAATATTACAGCTCAGTCTCATTCACTGCAATAGAGCTAAGCTACAAAATTAGACACAACCCACGGAGAGCTGAGGCACTGGTTTTGATAGAAAGTATCCGTGCTTTTCTAATCCAGTGTAACATCTTGATATGTGAATTTGTGGCTTCTCTAGAGCATACACTTTTGACAGTAGCATCCTTCCTCTATTGCTCAAGGCAGGGATGAATTAGGAAAAAAGAACCTAAGACAGCTTCTGAGCTGTCTTACATTTAGACCTTTTTCTATGCCTAAAACAGTAGTAGAAAATGATGAATGAGATGTGTCTACCGTCCTGTCCCCTTCTCATGATCTCATTTTCATTTTTTACATTAATCATGGGATAACACCTTTAACCCGTTATGTTGAGCTCTGTATTATTACATCGCTGCACTCACTTTTCATTGCAGGTTCTTTGGAGGATTTTCTTCAATCCAGACGAACAGACGACCTCTCCACGATCAAGTGGATGAGATATGACTTTTTTTTTATTTTCAGGCCCCATTTTAGGAAACATTTTGTGATTCCTCACCAAGAAGCGCAAAGAAATTAGGCCTCAAGGCATATCAAAATTTTCCTAAACTTCGGATCGAATTCTGCTTTGGATGCTTCCATTCGCTTAACACTACTAATCATGTATAGAGGTACAGTATGTGAAGGATTATGAGAAAAATTGGAAATAAGCCATTGGCTTCCATATTACTAGTAGTGTTGATCACAAATATTCGAACTTTTATCACGAATATAGGTAATTGGAAAATTTGCGAATATTTAGAATATAGTGATATATATTCGTAATTTCGAATATTCGATATTTTTTTTATTGCAAATTTTTGTAATGCAAATTTTTGTAATGCAAATTTTTAGCGCAAATTTTTCAATTTTGCGGACTCTATACTGACAGTGAATGTCCCACAGGATTGGCGCATGGCAAATGTGGTGCCAATATTCAAAAAGGGTCCAAAAACAGAGCCTGGAAACTATAGGCCGGTAAGTTTAACATCTGTTGTGGGTAAACTGTTTGAAGGTTTTCTGAGAGATGCTATATTGAAGAGAATAGGGCCCAATACTGACCCCTGAGGTACTCCACTAGTGACAGTGACCCAATCTGAGTATGTACCGTTAATAACCACCCTCTGTTTTCTATCATTGAGCCAGTTACCATTGATCCAGGGAGTTATTCTGATTGCCTGATTGGAGTCGGGAAGGAATTTTTTATTCCCGTAAAGTGAGGAAAATTGGCTTTTACCTCACAGGTTTTTTTTTGCCTTCCTCTGGATCAACTTGCAGGATAACAGGCCGAACTGGATGGACAAATGTCTTTTTTTGGCCTTATGTACTATGTTACTATGTTACTATGTAATTGCCGAGTAAAAACATGATTCCTCCCTGCTTCTTGCTTGTGGGCCAATGACTCCTTGGCGCACAAGCAAGAAGCAGGGAGGAATCATGACTTATGGAAAAAATGATGAATATTCTAAAAAACTAATATTATAGCACTATATCGAATATATTAGTTTTTTTGAATATTCGTAATATTCTAAAACAAGAATATATAGCAATATAGCGAATATTCCAAAAAAACGAATGTAGAGAAATTTAGCTAATATAGTGCTATAATCTTCCTTGTCTAATAGTTGTAATTTTTTTCTTATCTGAAGCTCAGATTGGAAAAAAATTTAAACTATTGAAAAAAAGATTATAGTACTATATTAGCTAAATTGCTCTATATTCGTTTTTGTTTTTCGAATATTCGCTATATTGCTATAAATTCTTGTTTTAGAATATTACGAATATTCGAAAAACTAATATATTAGTTTTTTCGAATATTCATAATATTCTAAAACAAGAACATATAACAATATAGCGAATATTCGGGAAAAAAAACGAATATAGAGCAATTTAGCTAATATAGTGCTATAATCTTCTTTATGTAATAGTTGTAATTTTTCTCTCATCTGAAGCTCAGATTGGAAAAAAATTACAACTATTGAAAAAAAAGATTATTGCACTATATTAGCTAAATTGCTCTACATTGTTTATTTTTCGAATATTGGCTGTATTGCTATATATTCTTGTTTTAGAATATTACAAATATTCGAAAAAATGAATATATTCGATATAGTGCTATGACTCATTGGCCCATAAGCAAGAAGCAGGGAGGAATCATGTTTTTGCTCGGCAATTGAAAAATTAGCGATAAAAATTAGCATTACGAAAATTCGCATTATGAAAATTTGCATATTACGCGATCGTTACCTATTCGAGTAAAAAAAAACATAGAATATAACGAATATTCGAGTTTGCGAATATTCGCTGATTATTCTACAAAATATTTGTGAAATATCGCGATTTCGAATATGACTACCGCCGCTCATCACTAATTACTAGTATTCTCCTTTAGATGCATTGTCCCTAGCAGATAATATCTTTGTAAGGCCTCTTTCACATTAGTGTTAGGATTGTCCGGAAGGCTGTTCCGGCAGGGGAACAGCCTGTCGGATCCATACTAACGCTAGCACACGTGTGCTGTCAGAAGTCCTCTCCAGCCCCATTCACCATAATGGGGACGGGTTGGAGATGCGGACGCAGCACAGCAAACATGCCAAGAGGCGGCCGGATAAAAACCGCAGCGTGCCAGAACAGCCTGCCGGACAATCCTAACGCTGAAGCCTAATATGTATACCAAGGGTACAGACTTGTAGGGTCTTCATATGACATCATGCAAGGTTCATGCACTTGGCTTTATCTTCTTCTATAAAATAATACAAGAATTTCATGAAGAGATTGTAAATACGACATTCATATTAACGTCTAGAGGGAAAATTCAAATTGAAGGGTTAAGGATTGATATAAAAAAGTGTTTAATCTAGATATTGACTATGCCATACATGTAGCATCTAACCCTAAACAATTAATTGTTCATTAGAGATGTAGAGTAACTACTGCAATGTAGCCAGGGTTCAAGCTGGGAACAAATTAACTTTCAGACCTGATTGGAGAAAAGCTATCTGTGTCCACTATCTGAAGCAGCAATTACTTTTTCCTAGGCTGGGAAATGCAAGGTTCTATGTTGGTAAAGGAAATCCTAAAATCAATTTCAATTTATAGTGCACAAATTGCAAGATACTTCACATTTGCATCAAGACCATCTGTTCTTCAGGGATAAATTTTAAATGATTTTCAATGCATCTGCTTATAGCTATTTAAAGACCAACCCAAGCAGGCTGCACACACATATCTCTTAAAATCAGAAAGAGTGACAACATTTTTTTCCTCTGGCATAATTAAATTCATTTGTGTGGCGTAGTTTATTCACCGAACAATATCAGAACTGTAATCTTCCAAATGCACATCAGTAAAGATAATATTGCTTTACTATCTCGGCTAACATTTGTAATTAGAGATTTTTTAATTTGCTTCTGTTTCTTGACTTTTTGTGCAATGAAATATTTTTACTGATAATCTCACATCATTGTTTTCGCAGTGGATATGAATTAAATGTAGACTAGTAATTCATTATTTTATTGCTGAATAAATGACATAGATTTAAAGAGTATTTTTTTGTATTAATATTTGTTGGCTATTTGGAAAGGGTGTATTAAAGGAGTTGTACCTGGATTTGAATACTTTCGTAAATGCATGTAATTAAACATTTAGTATAGCTGCTGAGTTATTCAATAAATTTATCTGTATAGCACCGCCTGATGTCTATTTCTTTTTTATTTCTTTGTCCTACTTACTGAGAAGGGTGCACATGCTCGGTTTCATCCTTCAACTGCCTCCTGAGCTGTGATAGGGAGAGAGCTACACAAATAAGACATGCCCCCTGAGAAGAACACTCCCCTTGAACTGCCAACTTGATATACATCTAGCAGAGCAATGAATGGGGAGATCTCTGGATCCATGTGAGCTACAGGGCTAGTTCTATATTTTGCTAGAAAGATCTTGTCATATACTATATGATCTCATTTTCATTTTTTACATTAATCATGGGATAACACCTTTAACTCCTTCTGTTGAGCTCTGTATTATTACATCACTGCACTCAGCGGCATTATAGTACAGCTCTATGAGGGAATTGGCTCAAGAGAGCTCAGGTCCGTGCCAGCTATTATATAGTTGGCACCCTGCTCTCACTGTCCAGATAACTCCAATCTCAGCAGTTTAAAGGACTCAGATGCCACGTTCAGATGCCTCTTCAATAGCGACATAGGCTTCTGAGCAGTTTGAGGTTAGGGGCTCTCCCTGTCCTCCAATTGGCATCTCAAGAATGCAATCACACGGTGCCAAGATGTCATGACAATTAAAGGCACTCTGAACTTGCCATGGTCTGGCCTCTGTTACGTCCTACCTCTGGGCAGGGGGTATTAGACTGTAACGGAATGCCTAGCACCCCGACCGGGTACCTCCGTCGATAGATGCTCCTTGTGCTTCCAGAGGACTCCAAGCACTCCACTCGACACCGTCAGCACTGCAGACCCCACGAACCGCCGCAGCTTGGTTGGGGTCTCACCGTCCTCCACCCACGCTGGACCCAAGACTGGGCTTCAGCTTCCAGTGGGTGAACCTCTCCTAAATCCAGAGACAGGAACCAGGAGCAAGCTCTTACAAGAGCTTATACTCAGGGGAGTATTGTGATATAGCAATCCCCAAGAGTGTAGTTATTCCATCCCCCAAACATGAGCCAAGACTTCATGAAGGTATAAAACAGGAACTCTCTTTATTTTAACACACAAGCATTTTATACACCTCTCCCAACAATGTTACCACCCACAGGGTTTTGTAAAAACAGCCAATCACATGTACCTACAGTATTCAACCTTCCCAGCAATTGTACACAAAATCCCCTGCCCTCTATCTGTAACGCAATAAACAAAATACAATGAGCATTTGTCTGAGACGCAATTAACTAACACACACATTGTCTGAGACGCAATTAACTAACACAATGAACATTGTCTGAGACGCAATCCACAAAATACCATTACCAAACATAATGGACTAACTTGACCCCTGGTCTAATTCATGGGGGTGAGAGTTCAAGTTAGTCCAAGTCCTTTGTGAACAAATGAGGCCTGGCTGATGAGAGGGCCCATAATCCTGGGGCAAGAGGCGGGCACGCAGCCCCCTCCAAAACCCAGTGGCGAGGTTGGTTTCGTCACACATCTCCCCCTCCCAGGGAAGACTAACCAGATACCTGACCTCACGGTCAGTACCTGAGTTAGTCTGGCAGTCCACCCACAACCCAATACTGGATCTGTTGAATTTTGGGGCCTGGCTCTGTTCTGTATGTCCCCAGCTGTTGAGTGGGCATCTGCGACTCCTTGCTTCCTTGTGGTTCTCTACCTTGGAGCTGTAGGTACTTGGTGGGCAGAGGCCGACTGCGCTCTGCCCAGATGCCAGCTCTTCCGCTGGGGTAGCCAGTGGGGAGTCAGCCTCTGGACACGAGGATAGGGGAGGGCAGAGGCCGACTGCGCTCTGCCCAGATGCCAGCTCTTCCGCTGGGGTAGCCTGTGGGAAGTCCGGCTCTGGAGAAGAGGATAGGGGAGGGCAGAGGCCAGCGGCGCTCTGCCCTGATGCCAGCGCTTCAGCTGGGGTGCATGGTGCCAACTCCTGCTGGGTAGTAACTGAATGGTTAGGGCAGAGGCCAGCGGCGCTCTGCTCTGATGCCAGCTCTTCTGCTGGAGAGGGGTCAGTGGGGTTTAAAGCCTTACCCACTACCCTCAGTATTGGGCTGGGAGAGAGCTGTGGAGGGGGGCTATCACTTACCCCCTCCTCTGGATACCCCATCTGCCACTGGGGAGAGAGACCAGCTGTCTCCCCTACCAGTGATTCTGGTTGTTGCAGAGATGAGGGACCGACAATCTCCTCTCCCTGTACTCCCAGTGGCAGTTGGGGATTGGGGCCGCCTGCCCAGCCACCCTGTTGGGACGGTGGAGTGACTACGGTTCCATCTCCACCTGCCGACTGGGGTTCCTCCCAGTACCAGTCTATGAAGTCCCCTACCTCCACAGTTTGTGAGGAAGTAGGGGATACCTCAGCTGTGACTTGCCAGGGGTAGGGCTGCAGGTCTGGGCCTGGTATCCAACTGTCTTGTATGTTGCACTGGGCTTGAATGGAGCGAAACAACAGTTGATAATCTTGCTCCAGCTCCCACTCCCTTTGGACCAGAAAGGTCAGATCTGCCCTCACCCCACTATTTGTAGGCCAATGGTGCAAGTCCCACCTGTAGTCAGTAATGTCCCAAAATCTAGACTCTTCTGTGCTCCCAAAGTCAATGTCTTCAAAAGACTCCCACAATAACCCAGGGCAATTATATTCCTCACCTTCGGGCTTGGCGTACTCCTCCATCCATGGAGACTGTCGTACTGTGTCCCACCATAGTGCTTGGTAAGCGTCATCCAGCCAGGTTTCCTGCCATACCAGTGTCTCAAGCTCTGACACCCACTCCGTCAATGGTTGCTCTCCCAGTAGAGGTAGTCGCAGCGCCAATCGCATTCGCAATCTCTGCTCCTCACTGGGAAGACTCTCACCCCTCCGACGCTGCACGTACTCCAGGGCCTGGTGCCATACGCCTTTCCGCTCTGCATCCCTGTAATCCGGGTGATCTTCCTCATGGAATGCTGTGCAGGAACCAACGGCATCCATATTGCTGTAGCCAGGGGCGCTGTACGGATACTAGCGTTGCCCTCAGTATACTCCATGAACTGTGTCTCCGAGCTGCTTCTCCTCACACTAGGACGCCATCCCACTGCTTGCCACCAATGTAACGGAACGCCTAGCACCCCGACCGGGTACCTCCGTCGATAGATGCTCCTTGTGCTTCCAGAGGACTCCAAGCACTCCACTCGACACCGTCAGCACTGCAGACCCCACGAACCGCCGCAGCTTGGTTGGGGTCTCACCGTTCTCCACCCACGCTGGACCCAAGACTGGGCTTCAGCTTCCAGTGGGTGAACCTCTCCTAAATCCAGAGACAGGAACCAGGAGCAAGCTCTTACAAGAGCTTATACTCAGGGGAGTATTGTGATATAGCAATCCCCAAGAGTGTAGTTATTCCATCCCCCAAACATGAGCCAAGACTTCATGAAGGTATAAAACAGGAACTCTCTTTATTTTAACACACAAGCATTTTATACACCTCTCCCAACAATGTTACCACCCACAGGGTTTTGTAAAAACAGCCAATCACATGTACCTACAGTATTCAACCTTCCCAGCAATTGTACACAAAATCCCCTGCCCTCTATCTGTAACGCAATAAACAAAATACAATGAGCATTTGTCTGAGACGCAATTAACTAACACACACATTGTCTGAGACGCAATTAACTAACACAATGAACATTGTCTGAGACGCAATCCACAAAATACCATTACCAAACATAATGGACTAACTTGACCCCTGGTCTAATTCATGGGGGTGAGAGTTCAAGTTAGTCCAAGTCCTTTGTGAACAAATGAGGCCTGGCTGATGAGAGGGCCCATAATCCTGGGGCAAGAGGCGGGCACGCAGCCCCCTCCAAAACCCAGTGGCGAGGTTGGTTTCGTCACATAGACTGCCTGTCAGCATCACTATGCACTGTTAATACAAGAGTGGATCACAGGTCACCTAAGAAATCTGAAAAAAATTTAAAGTTGAAAAAAGTTTAGATTAAAATAATTTGAAAAACAAAGATGTTAAAAATTAAAAAGCTTTTTCCCATTTCTCATATCTAAAAAATAAATACAATAGATAAACATGCATGGTATTGCTGCATATGCAATGACTAATATTATTAAAGTGGTATTCCGGTTACCATAAATATAACTTATGTTTTAGACTAATTCATCATCAATTACCTAATATAATGTAAATTTCACATATTTACCATTCAGTAGTTCTAAAAGTAGTTTTCTTCCTTTGCTACCCACTTTGTTTCCTCATACATTACCATGACATCGACCTGTAGTTCTGAGCCTTAGTTAGGTCGAGCATGCTCAGTGTGTTGCTATCAATTCTATAGCTAAATGTCTTGTGAAACAAAGGGAGTGTTAGTGTGCTGCTGAGGGGGCGTGACCGGACTGAATATCAGGCAGCCAATCAGTAAACATCAACACTCACAGCAGGAAAACTAGGGATTGTGGGGATTGTAGCCTTTGAAGTTTTTTGGGGGAAGATCAGGCGCCATGATACTCTGTGTGTTGCAGGCTCACACAGGAGCTAGACAAATGGATTGCAAGGTAAAACGAAACTCTGGTTATATCTATAGATACGAGCTCTGATTGGGGCACAGCTTGCATCCTTAATGCAGTTTTTTGAAAAATTAAGTTACTTTACTGGAATACCCCTTTAAATTATCACGTTACTTAACCCACACAGTGAACACTGAAAAAGAAATCTCAAGTGCCAGAATTATCATATATTAGTGACTTTTCCTCCCCAAAAATGTTAATTAAAAAATTATCAAAAGTTCACATATATCAAAATGGTGCAAAAAAAATAAAAATGATGGGTCATCTCACAAAAACAAGGACTCACAGAGCTTCATTAGCAGAAAAATAGGAAAGTTATTGCTGTAAGAATGTGGCAAATAACTATTCTTAAAAATAAAAAAGGAAAACGTGATAAAAGCCATATAACTTTGGTATGTCCATAATTGTACTGATAGTATAGATTTAACATGACATTTGTACCATATAATAAACACATCGAAAAGTGAAACCATACCAATAACAATGCCAGAATTGTGTTGCTTTCTTCACTCTGTTGACCCAATAGTTTTCTTTTTCTTTAAATGATGCAATACATTAGATGTGCTCCAAAATGGTGGCATTAACCCCTTCAGGAACCTGACATTTTTCACCTTAAGGACCAGGTAATTTTTTGCATATCTGACATGTGTCACTTTATGTGGTGATAACTTTAAAACGCTTTTACTTATCTAAGGCTACTTTCACACCTGCGTTTAGGTCGGATCCATCTGGTATCTGCACAGACGGATCCGCACCTATATGCAAACGCTTAGATCCGTTCAGAACGGATCCGTTTGCATTACCATGAACAAAAAAAATATATATTTTTTTGTTCATGATAATGCAAACTGATCCGTTTTGACTTTACATTGAAAGTCAATGGGGGACGGATCCATTTGAAAATTGAGCCATACTGTGTCAACTTCAAACGGATCCGTCCCCATTGACTTACATTGTAAGTCTGGATGGATCCGCTTGCCTCCGCACGGCCAGGCGGACACCCGAACGCTGCAAGCAGCGTTCAGGTGTCCGCTTGCTGAGCGGAGCGGAGAAAAAACGGAGCCAGACTGATGCATTCTGAGCGGATCCGCATCCACTCAGAATGCATTAGGGCTGGACGGATCAGTTCGGGGCCGCTTGTGAGAGCCTTCAAACGGAACTCACAAGCGGAGCCCCGAACGCTAGTGTGAAAGTAGCCTAAGCCATTCTGAGATTGTTTTCTAATTACATATTGTACTTCATGACAGTGGTAAATTTGAGTCAAAATATTTCATTTTTATTTTTAAAAAAATACCAAATTGACCAAAATTTTTTAAAAATTCACTTTTTTTTCATTAGATATTTCGCTGCTTTTAAAACAGATAGTGATATCTCCTAAAATAGTTATTACTTTGCATTTCCCATATGTCTACTTCATGTTTTGATCATTTTGTATATGACATTTTCTTTTTTTGGGACGTTAGAAGGCTTAGAAGTTTAGAAGCAAAATTTTAATAAAAATAAATAAATTCCAAACCCAATTTTTAAGGACCAATTGAGGTTTGTAGTCACTTTGTGGGGCTTACATAATAGAATCCACCCATATATGGCCCTATTTTAGAAACTACACCCCTCAAGGTATTCAAAACTGATTTTACAAATTTGTTAACCCTTTAGGTGGTCCACAAGAATTAAAGGAAAATATAGGTGAAATTTCAGAATTTCACTTTTTGGGCAGATTTTCCATTTGAGTCTATTTTTTTCAGTAATAAAGCAAGGGTTAACAGCCAAACAAAACTCAATATTTATTACCCTCATTCTGTAGTTTACAGAAACATCCCATATGTGGTCGTAAATAGTGTCGAGCGAGCACCAAAGTGCTCGGGTGCTCTGGCCGAACACATCGGTATACTCGTGTGTTCTACCGAGCAAAATGGAAGTCAATTGGAGAACCACCCGGAACAATGCCAGAAGATGCCAGTAGCACAAAGGTTAAGAAATGACAAGCTCAGATTCTTGTCTACAAATGCTCGCAGTTTAAGGAATAAGATCAATGAACTTGAGGCTATAATGGCATCTGAGAATATAGATTTAGTGGCTGTTACTGAGACGTGGTTCAATGGGAGTAATGACTGGGATATAACAATACCAGGGTTCTCTCTATACAGGAAAGACAGAGAAGGCAAGAAGGGGGGAGAGGTGGCCCTGTATGTGAAAGATAGCATGAAACCTAATTTGATAGTTAACGAGACCAATTTAGAGTCAGTTTGGGTTACCTTGCAGCTTGATAATCATAAGGTAACTCATGTAGGTGTGATATATAGTCCACCTAGCCAAGTCAAAGAATTAGATGATCTACTAGTTGAGGAAATAGCTAAAATGACATTGAAGGGGGAAGTTATCATTATGGGAGACTTTAATCTTCCTAATGTAAACTGGAAAACCAAAATAGCTAGTTCTGCCAGGAGTACAGATATTCTAAATTCCCTACTGGGATTATCTCTACAGAAAGTAGTTGAGGAGCCAACCCGGAAGCAGGCCATTTTAGATTTAGTATTCACAAATGGGAATTTGCTATCTGACATTACTGTAGGGGAAAGCTTGGGATCTAGTGATCACCAGTCAGTGTGTTTTACTATAAGTACAGTGACTGAGTCACACCACACAAAAACAAAAGTTTTAGAAAAACTGACTTTTCTAAAATTAGATTAGTGGTATATGAGTCCCTATCAGATTGGAACAGTTTCAATGGAGTCCAGGAGAAATGGGACTACTTAAAAGTGGCACTATTGAATGCACCAGAAAATTGCATTAGGCTTGTCAGTAAAAGCAAAAAAAGGAAGAGACCACTGTGGTACTCAGCAGAAGTGGCCAAAATCATTAAAAACAAAAAGATAGCATTTAGTAATTATAATTTTTTTTTTTTAAACGAGGATCACAGGCAAATTGATAAGATTAGGCAAAGAGAGGCCAATCAAGTTATTAGAGCTTCTAAAGCACAGGCAGAAGAGAAATTAGCTCAGTCAGTGAAAAAAGGCGATAAGACATTCTTCAGATACATAAATGAAAAAAGGAAACTAAAACAAGGAATTACCAAATTAAAAACAAAAGAAGGAAGGTAAATGGAAGAAGATAAAGAACTAGCTGACTGCCTCAATTAATACTTCTGTTCAGATTTTACAAAGGAAAATGAAGGAAAAGGACCTCAGTTAGGAAAGAAGACTAATGAATATTTTGATGCATGTTTCTTTACAGAGGAAGATGTTCTAAGTCAGCTGTCTAAAATAAATACAAATAAGTCACAGGGGCCTGATGGGATACACCCAAAGCTATTAAAAGAGCTCAGCGGCGAACTAGCAAAACCATTAACAGATTTATTTAACCAATCACTGGCAACAGGAGTTGTCCCAGAAGATTGGAAATTGGCAAATGTTGTGCCCATTCACAAGAAAGGTAGTAAGGAGGAATCGTGCAACTATAGGCCAGTAAGCCTGACATCAATAGTGGGGAAATTAATGGAAACCATACTTAAGGAGAGGATTGTGGAACATGTGGAACATGTGAAATCCCATGGATTGAAAGATGAAAGGGAATCAACAAGGTAAAAGAGGAGAGAATATTTAAAAGATGAAAAACTGCTACAAGAGGACATAGTTTTAAATTAGAGGGGCAAAGGTTTCAAAGTAATATCAGGAAGTATTACTTTACTGAGAGAGTAGTGGATGCATGGAATAGCCTTCCTGCAGAAGTGGTAGCTGCAAATACAGTGAAGGAGTTTAAGCATGCATGGGATAGGCATAAGGCCATCCTTCATATAAGATAGGGCTTTTCATAGTATTCAGTATATTGGGCAGACTAGATGGGCAAAATGGTTCTTATCTGCCGACACATTCTATGTTTCTATTTAACCCCAGGCTCCCCCTGCTTGGAAGAGAAGAGGGTGTCTGGGTCATAAAAAAAGGTTAGAAATTTATGGAAACCCCATCAAAATGGTTTGGAAACAGCATTAAGAGGATAGCTGGATGCGTCTTAGACTCCTGTTGTGTACGACATACAATAGACAACCACACAAAGGCTAAATGCCAAAAGCCAGGTATGTGCAAGCTATCAATCTATCCATGAGACAGATAACAGCCAGCATACCTTACAATGGCAGCCTTGTGCACTATGAGATATTCCAAACCAGCTCTCATCTGACTGAGAACCAGTAAACCTCAAAGTTATTTTGCATCTGTTGTATGGCTTGTGTGGACCTGCACACCTAGATCAATATCATAAGGCGACAAAAAGTTTTCTGATTGTCCTAACATAATATTCAATAATCTTTCTATACAGTTTTGTCATGCAAAAACTCATTTTCATAAACATAGACATATGGGAAATACATGCAAATGAGCAGAATCTGCCTTGTTTTTCAGCTGTCATAAGATTATGAAAACCAATAGATGGCGCTATTGAGTTATGAACAGCGCCCTCTATTGGTTTCACAGTCTTATGACAAGACTAATATTCTTGTCAGAAGACTATGAAACCAATAGAGGGCGCTGTTCATTTTTTGGTCACCTACTATCACAAAAAGTGCAACACCAAGCGATCAAAAGGGTGTATGCCTCCTAAAATAGTACCAATCAAACCGTCACCTCATCCCGCGAAAAATGAGACCCTATCTAAGACAATCGGCAAAAAAATAAAAAAAAAGCTATATCTCTCAGACTATGGAGAAACTAAAACATTATTTTTTTTGTTTCAAAAAAGCTATTATTGTATAAAACTTAAATAAATAAGAAAAAGTATACATATTAGGTATCACCGCGTCCGTACCGACCAGCTCTATAAAAATGTCACATGATCTAACTCTTCAGATGAACCCCGTAAAAAAAAAAAAAAAAATGTGCCGAAAAAGAAATTTTTTGGTCACCTACTAACACAAAAAGTGCAACACCAAGCGATCAAAAGGGCATATGCCTCCTAAAATAGTACCAATCAAACTGTCACCTCATCCCGCAAAAAATGAGCCCCTACCTAATACAATCGGCCAAAGAATAAAAAAACTATGGCTCTCAGACTATGAAGACAATGAAACATTTTTTTTGTTTCAAAAATGCTATTATTGTGTAAAACTTAAATAAATTTGAAAAAGTATACATAATAGGTATCGCCACGTCCGTAATGACTGGCTCTATAGAAATATCACATGACCTAACCCCTCAGCTAAACACCATAAAAAAAAAATGCCAAAAGGAGCTATTTTTTGTCACCTACCATGACAAAAAGTGCAACACCAATCGATCAAAAGGGCGTATGCCCTCCAAAATAGTACCAATCAAACTGTCATCTCATCCTGCAAAAAATGAGCCCCTACCTAAGTCAATCGGTTAAAAAATAAAACAGCTATGGCTACTAAAAAATACTAAAAAAGCTATGACCTGCTGTATAGGAATAGGCAGCCCAACTCGCTCTTTTATGATGTAATAAATTGCCATAGAAGCCAAGAGGATGCTTTTTTGGCCTCCATCAGGTGAATACAGGCCTATGGCTACATACGCTAACTGCGTCCACTGACTGCAGTGTGAACACAGGTTTATCAACACTGGTGCATGGTACAGAGCAGCGCTTTATAAATACAGAATTTTGTCCAGAAAATTGTCAGATATGCCCCGTTATTTTTCAGTTATTTGCGTAAAAGGACATGAATAAGGAAGGGTAGGTTCACTCAGAGATTTTTGGAGGAGGTTTTGAGTAGGGTTGAGCGAACCCGAACTGTAAAGTTCGGGTTCGTACCGAACTTTAGGATTTTTGGACCCCGAACCCGAACATTTCAGTAAAAGTTTGGGTTCGGGTTCGGTGTTCAGCGATTTCTCTGCACTTTTTGAAAGGCTGCAGAGCAGCCAATCAACAAGCGTTTAACTGTCTGACCTTAGAAGCCATCACAGCCATGCCTACTAATGGCATGGCTGTGATTGGCCAGAGCAGCATGTGACCCAGGCTCTATATAAGCTTGAGTCACATAGCGCTGCACGTCACTCTGCTGTTACAAGTGTAGGGAGAGGATGCTGCTGGATTGGTGATTTCAGGGAAAGAATAGGAGAGAATCTAACTCAGCGATCTACATAGAAATAGTTGTGTGGGTGCAGGGCACAATCTTTTTACCCTGCCCTGAGCCCATTGACAAAAAAAAAATAATAGTTAGGTGGGCCATTTTATGCAAGCTCAGTGCACCAGCACTGCATCTGAGCTTTTGGGACATTGAAAATCAAAATTTTTTGGGCAATATACAACATCTGGATTAGTCAGTGTGCAATTTAAGCTAGAAATACACCCATCATTTTCTGGGGTTTTAAAAACACATTTTTTTTTTTTTACAAAAAACAATATTTTCCTAATATGCAAGTGTTAAATTCAAGTTTAATATATGCAACTTTCATATTCTGTTACAAAAAAACCCAAAACTTTTTGGGCAATATACAACATCTGGATTAGTCAGTGTGCAATTTTCCTTCTTTTTTTTTTTCATTCTTTATTGAAGAAAATTAAGATTTTACAGAGAATTCTGTTAATGGTCAATAGACAAAGTATAATAACAACATTATCAGGTACATAGCATAATTATAATGTATAGAAACAGAATTGTCAGGTACATTACAAAGGTATACTGCAAAGGTATACTGCAAAGGTATAATAACAACCTTATCAATTACTTCGCAGAATGATGTTAATAATCATGGAGTACGGATATGCTTAATTGAGTCATGACAAAGGAGTTGAACTGTTATAAAGGAAATATGTCCGAAGAAGGGTAATAAATACAGATATTGGATCAGTCAGCTCCTGAAAGAAGACCAAGGTAACCAACACTTCCTAAAAGCGACTATTCTATTGTTTTCCCATGAGGCTAATTCCTCAAACCTGTATAGTTGATCAATTCTAGATATCCATTGGGGTATGGTTGGTGTATCTTCGGATAACCAATAGCGGGTGATCAAAAGACGGGCTGCATCTAGAAGGTGGTAGAATAGACGGGGAATAATCTCAGTTGAAACGGGAGTGTAGGTCCCTAAAAGTGCTAATTGAGGATTCATTGGGATGGTTGAGTGACATATCTGGTTACATTTTTAAAATATATCTGACCACCATATTTTGATTCGAGGGCATGTCCACCAGATGTGAAAAAATTAACCTTTGTAACTACCGCATCTCCAGCATTTATCTGACCGATCTATGTTATATCTACAAGTTGAGTCTGGGGTTTTATACCATCTTGTTAAAATCTTGCAGGCATTCTCCTGTATACGAACACATCTTGACGCTTTATGAGGTCTCAGAAGAATTTTTGAAGTTATTGTCTGGGTAAAGCATGTCTCAAGATCTTTCTCCCATAAACCAATAAAGGCAGGTTTTGGCATGAGAATAGGGGTACATAAGTTTTTATATATCAGAGAGATCAGTTTAGGTTGAGGATCGGACCTTGTTAACAGGTTCTCGAACCAGGTAAGCGGGCGTATTAAGGAACTTTTTGTAATATGTTTAGAGATAAAGGAATGTAAAAAGGAAATTAAAGGAAGTGGAAATTTACACTCCGGGAAGAGCTGAGATAAGGATACCGGTTCCCATAATTTCCCACAATCATCAAAGAGGGACACTACTGGATGGGGTGATTATCTTATAGATGGAGGTAAGCTACTTGATAATGCTTTGGGTGCAAGTGCTAAGATATCTCTGACTTGGAGTAAAGGGGAAGGCAACGGAAAGGCGTATGGGGAGGATTGAAACCAATCCCAAGATTTCAGGGTGGATTTGATTATGGGATTATAGGATTTGACTGTGTTCGTAGGAATTCCAGTTCCCACTAGAAGTCCTCTGAAGGGGAGGCCAAAATGTGATTGTTCTAGGTCAACTCAAGGTTCAACCAGTGTTCCTTTAATCCAGCCCACCAATCTAGCCAAAAGAACTGCATTATTGTATAGCTCGGGATTGGGCATTCCTATCCCACCATAGGGTTTAGGTTTATTTAGGGTAGTGAACACTATACAAGCTCTTTTCCCTGCCCAGATAAAGGATCTGATCATTTGGTTCGTTGTTTTGTAAAATGATTTTGGCACCGGAATTGGTAGAACTTGCTGGAGGTAGGTCAATCTGGGTATTATAAGGGAAGTTGTTATGTTCTTCCTACCAAACCAAGACAACATAAGGTATTTAAGTGAGGAAAGTTCTTTAATCTTTAATTGAGTTTATCAGTGGAACATAGTTTAGGCGAAACAATGAACCAGGGTCAGGACCTATTTTAATTCCCAAATAAGTAATGTGTGGGGTATCCCAGTTAAAGGGGGAGTTAGACTTGAGATCTTGTATAGTTGATGAGGGAAAACGAATATTAAGAATGTGGGATTTGTTTGTGTTAATTTAAAAATTTTAAAATAGGCCAAATTGTTTGATTATATGATAGATATGGGGAAGAGCTGATGCTGGATTCGTAAACATAATGAGTAGATCAACAGCGAAAGCTGCGACGTTGTGTTCATATCTTCCTATTCGGACACCTTGGATTCCCCCTTCTCTCCTAATAGCTTGTAGCAAAGATTCCATCACCAGTACAAATAGCAAGGGGAGAGGACAAGGAGTTATTAACAATAACCGAAGCTGATGCATTTGAATATAAGGAAAACACTGCATTAATGAATTGAACTGCTATTTCAAATGTGGATTGTACCTTGCTCATAAAGTCCCAATCTACCCTGTCAAATGCCTTCTCAGCATCAGTGCTGAGAAGGATTAGAGGACATTTGTATCTTTTTGCATGAAATATGCAATTTAGGACTCTAGAAGTATTGTCCTTATCCTCCCTGCCTCTCACAAAACCTACCTGGTCTTTCTGAATCAGAGTAGGGAGTAATGCGGATAGGCGAGTGACCAACATCTTAGCTAAAATGTTTAAGTCTAAGTTTAGCAGGGAAATCGGGTGATAGTTCGCGCAATTGGAACTATCTTTCCCCTCTTTATGGATCAGGGAGATATGGGCTCTAGTCATGTCTGTTGACATAGTTGTGCCATTTAGGGAGCTGTTACATACCTCGAGTAGGTGGGGGCTTAATATTTTGGAAAGTGAGCGATAGTAGGAGGCTGGAAGGCCGTTAGGGCCTGGGCATTTCCCTCTAGGTAGATGTTTAATAGTAGCTTCTAATTCATCTAACGTAAAAGGGGCTTGTAAAAATTGTGCCTGTTGTTTAGAAAGGACCGGGATGGACAAGGAGCGCAGGAAATTTGTCATGGGCTCATGTGGCGGGAAGGGATAATGTATTCTTATTTCAGGATCTTTTAGATTGTATAGAGAATGATAGAATTATATAAATTGGGCAGCAATGCCTGCGGTGGTGAAGGCAAATCCACCGTCTGAAGTTTTAATACGGTGAATGTAATTATGGGCTTTTCTCTGTTTTATACCTTGCATCATAAATTTGGAAGCTCTGTCGCCATGAGCGTAATATTTAAATTGCGCTTGTAAGTAGTATTTGGCTGAGGCATTGTTTAAAATCTTTTTTAAGGCTTCACGTGTTTCAGTTAATTCTGTAAGGTGAGATTCTAACAGAGACTGTTTATGTAGGGATTCAAGTTTTTGGATTTTGGCTAACAGGGTATTGATTTGAGTTCTTCTGGCTTTCTTGGATCTAGCTCCCATAGAAATAAAATGACCACTCATAAAAGCTTTATGAGCGTCCCATAGCACCTGACTAGATGTTACCGACTTAGAATTAAGAGAAAAGTACTCCTCTAAAACTTTTTGTGTTTGAGTTAGAGGGTCACCTGGGGAGATTAACTGCTCATTTAGGCGCCATCTAAAGGGACGTGGATCTAGAGTGGGGGCGGTTAGTGTTAAGAACACCGGGGAGTGATCTGATAGGTGCATAGTACCAATGCTGGCCAGGCTACAAAACTGGAGGTAGTCGAGTCTATGATAAGACCCATGTACTGAAGAAAAGAAGGAGTAGTCTCGCTCCTTTGGATTAAAGAGTCTCCAGACATCACAAACCGACCAGTTATGTAGGAATTTCTTGAGACGCCTGAGAACTTTGGTTGAAATTGCTGAACTTTTAGAGGTGGAGTCAATATCTGGTTCTAACGTTATATTAAGATCTCCACCCAGAATCACCACTCCCTCTCTATGTGGTTCCAGTAAGGATAAAACATCTAATATCCAAGCAACCTGGCCAACATTGGGGGCGTAAAGATTAATAAAGGTATAAACTTGATTTGCTATAGATACTTTAAGCAGTATATATCTCCCCTCATTATCCTGAATATGATGAATATATGTGAATGGGAGATGTTTCCTGATCCCTATGCTTACGCCCTTGGAGGCCGAGGATCCTGAGCCACAATGGTACCAGTCCGAAAATAATGAATGTGTGAGGTTCGGGTATTTATAAAACTTAAAGTCGGTTTCTTGGAGGAAAATGATCTAACACTTTTCCTTCTTCATATAAGAAAAAATTTGGCTGCATTTAGAAGGGGAGTTGAAACCCTTCACGTTGAAGGAGGCTATGCAAAGGTTAGCCATGATTCAAAGCGAAGGGTAGAGTAGACAGGTGCAATGATGGAGTGGATCTTGAAAATTGTAGTGAAAAAAAGAAAATAGGTAACACTCAGCCTCCTCGAGCGAAGCAGCGGGATGTCCCAATGGTCTCAAATTGGACTGTAGATCGTATATAAATGGTGAAGTACCTGATTGGAAAACAAAAACAAAAGGAAAAATAAAAAATAAAAGGCAATACTTAAAATGAACATAGTGAAGAATACACAACATGATAGCAGAGCTAGGGAGCCCTGCGAACTCTTTGGGGGTAAGGTAAATTGTTCATGAGTATCCCTCAAAAGAGCAGCAGATACCAGACAGTATTAGTACTATAGGATTCTTAAATGGAGCAGAGAAGAAAGGCACAGTGGACAGCACTGATGCTTTAAGGGAGCATAGGAAGAGATGGCTAGCAAGGTATAACGTAGTACAAGAGCTTGAACATGTTCCGCTAGCCTGTCAATAGGTACAGAAGCCGCTCAGATGTAGGATAAATAAGAAGACAGAGAGGGAAGTTAGAACAGCTAACCGTGGGTAACTAGGTGGTTAATTCTACCAGAATATTAAGATAACCATCGACGTATTGTCAAGAGAGAGTTACACAAATAACTGCATCATCGACGAGTCAGAGCTTCATTTATCTATAAGTGGCAATCTCCTCGAGGTGGAGGTGTTCACTCTTCTTCCTCTTTGCGGCTTGGGGGTGCGAGGCAGATCCCATGATATGATATTTGGTAGTTCAGGGAGAGCTGCTGTATCCTGGATCGCGTCCCAATTTTCGAACGGTAGTGGCTGTATCTTGAGGTGAGCATAGATCCTTTCAAGGTCCTTGGAGGAGGAAATGAATAGGCGACGGCCTTCATGAGAAAAGGGGAATGACCATCTATACAGGATCTTGTGAGCACGCAGCCAATCTGTAAGTGGTTTCAGCGCTCTGCGCTTTTTAAGTGTGGACTGTGCCAAGTCCTGAAAAATGGAGATTTTGTTGCCCTCCCATATCAGCGTCGGGTTGTTCCTGGCGCTTGAGAGAACCGCTTCCTTGACTGGGAAGTATAGAAATTTACAGATAACATCCCTTGGGGGCTCACTGGGTAGCGGTTTGGGCCTAAATGCTCTGTGTGCCCTTTCGATGGTGACTTCATGCGCTATATCAGGGCCTAGCAAGTGCAGGCAAATTTGTATTACCGCTTCAGGGATGTCGCTCGGAGCAATAGATTCGGGGATGCCTCTGAAGCGAAGGTTGTTTCGTCTTCCCCTATTCTCCTGGTCTTCTATAGCTGTGTAAAGTAGGTTGATGTGCGACTTGTATTCAGCCATAGTTGAAGACATCTCTTTCTGGTGCATAATAAACTTGGTTTGATTTTCCTCCAGTGTCTCCACTCTGTTGCCTATATGGCAAATATCACTCCTGATAGCTGCCAGTTCAGAGCTAAGAGGTTCGAGAGCTTCAGCTAGTGAATCTTTTAGGAAGCTCCTGGAGATCGGTAAGGTGTCTGTGCCAGGGGAATCTTCCCTACCTCTTTCAGCGCCAGTAGTAGCCTGCTGTTTGCAGCCGGCAGGTTTCGGTGTTCCGGGCGCCATTTTAGGTTCTCTTGCCACACATGCTGCGGCTGCCTTTTTAATGAATTTATCCATCTCTCCAGGCTGAATCGCCGCTTTGGCAGGACTGGAAGGATCTGTGGGTTTTTGTCCACCGATTTTGACCATTTTCGGTCTGGTAAGCAGATAATAGCAGGCTATGAAGGATATTCAAGTAGCGGAGCGACGCTTCACACAGCCATCCACTCTCAGCGCAGGCTCCTTTCCCCCGTCAGTGTGCAATTTAAGCTAGAAAGACACCCATCATTTTCTGGGGTTTTAAAAACACACATTTTTTGCCAATTTTTTTTTTATTTTCCTGATCTTCAAGTGTTAAATTCAAGTTTAATATATACAGCTTTCATATTCTGTTACCAAAAAAACCCTTTTTTTGGCAATATACAACATCTGGATTAGTCAGTGTGCAATTTAAGCTAGAAATACAGACATCATTTTATGGGGTTTTAAAAACACACTTTTTTGCCAAAAACCACTATTTTCCGGATCTGCAAGTGTTAAATTCAAGTTTAATATATACAGCTTTCATATTTTGTTACCAAAAAAAGACTTTTTTGGCAATTTACAACATCTGGATTAGTCAGTATGCAATTTAAGCTAGAAATACAGCCATCATTTTCTGGGGTTTTAAAAACACACTTTTTTGCCAAAAAACACTATTTTCCTGATCTGCAAGTATTAAATTCAAGTTTAATATATACAGCTTTCATATTCTGTTTCAAAAAAAAAAACTTTTTGGGCAATATACAACATCTGGATTAGTCAGTGTGCAATTTAAGCTAGAAATACACCCATCATTTTCTAGGGGTTTTAAAAACACACTTTTTTGCCAAAAAACAGTATTTTCCTGCTCTGCAAATGTTAAATTCAAGTTTAATATATACAGCTTTCATATTCTGTTACCCCAAAAAAAAACATCTGGATTAGTCAATGTGCAATTTAAGCTAGAAATACACACACTATTTTCTGGGGTTTTAAAAACACACTTTTTTGCCCAAAACCACTATTTTCAGGCCTTACAGCATCAGCACGTGTGAAATTACAGGCTTATATACTGCTGTCAAATTCAGTTGTTAAACAAACACTCGTTTGGGCAAAAAAAAAATAGTTGGCAGCCTTTGATGCAGATGTCATTGTGAGATACACCCTTAAAACGTTTGGGTTAGATTCAGAGATTTAAAATACCGCCATTTGGTGTGCCAATATTTAATTCAGGCCTACAGTGGTTCAGGCCATGTGAGAAACACCATTTACATATAGGGGTTTGATTCAGGCATTTGAAATACAGCCATTTTGGGCAAAGAAATCTTTAATTCAGGCTTACAGTAGGTCAGGCCGTGTGAGATACACCCTGTATATACAGGGCTTATATTCTTTCATTAAAAAAAAAAACACCCTTTTTTTGGGAAAAATACACAATATTTCAGGCCTTGCAGCATAAGCACGTTTGAAATTCCTGGGTTATATACTGCTGCCATATTGAGTTATTAAACAAACACCCATTTAGGCAAAACAAGTTTATTTGGCAGCCTTTTGTAATGACCGGGGTCACGCACAGGGAGGGAAAAGGGAAAGCCCTGCCCAAGGGAGAGGGTAAGGTGGTGACCCCTGACACACCTTGCGGCTGGCACCTGACTGCCCTGACGTCCCTAGACGGGTTCCTCACCCGTGCAGCGATCACGTGCCTAAACCCTGGCTTCCCCTAAAATGAGCCCTAGATAGTGAACGGGCCGGTGGGATCGCTAGTCCGCACCACTGACACTAAGAGGGAAACACCAGGGAGAGGACAGACAATACAGACAAACACATACACCCAGGTGGGCGACCACATCAGACCACAAAGGTCCAACAGGGATCCGGAGGGTAGCGTTCTGGACCAACAACCAGAGAATGCAGCAACACAGCTCCAGAGGGTCAGAATAGATGTCCAGGCAGGAAGCTCTATATCTGGCAACCAGAGAAGTGTGAGAGGGGAATATAAGGAGGTTGGGAGTGCTGAAAAAGGAACAGCTGAGGAGAAGGAGCTACGGATCCCTGAGTGAGCCAAAAGGGTTTGCAAAGCAAACCCAGAAAGCTACCATAAGGAAACAGCCCTATCTTACATAGAGCGCGCAGCCAACCGCTGCGACTTCCTGACCCCGGGTATAGCGGAGTCAGGCGTGGTTCTTGACACCCTCGTGACAGTACCCCCCTCTCTACAAGGGGCCTCCGGACACTCAGGACCAGGTCTCTCAGGATGAGAGGCATGAAAAACCCGAACTAGCCTGTCGGCGTTTACCTCAGACGCAGGAACCCACATTCTTTCCTCGGGACCGTAACCTCTCCAATGCACCAGATATTGAAGAGAGCGGCGGACCCGACGAGAATTAACAATTTTGGATATCTGAAATTCTAGATTACCATCCACAACAACAGGAGGGGGTGGCAGCGGTGACGGTTCTAGAGGTGGAACATATTTTTTGAGTAACGACTTATGAAAGACATTATAGATTTTAAAAGTCTGAGGTAACTCCAGGCGAAAAGCCACGGGGTTGATGATGGCTACAATTTTGTAAGGACCAATAAACCTAGGACCCAGTTTCCAAGAGGGAACCTTCAATTTAATATTCCTAGTAGACAACCACACATAGTCATTCACTCCTAGGTCCGGACCTGGCGACCGTCTCTTATCAGCCATGCATTTGTATTTACCTCCCATATTTTTCAAGTTAGCTTGCACCTTCTGCCATACCGATGAAAGAGATGACGAAAACCGTTCCTCTTCGGGAACCCCAGAAGACCCCCCCTCTTTGAAAGTACAGAATTGGGGATGAAAACCATATGCACCAAGAAATGGTGACTTGCCAGTGGATTCCTGACGACGATTATTTATGGCAAACTCAGCTAACGGTAAATATGATGACCACAACTCTTGGTTTTCAGACACAAAACATCTTAGATATGTCTCCAGGTTTTGGTTGGTACGCTCAGTCTGTCCATTCGACTGAGGATGGAAAGCTGAGGAAAAGGACAAGTGTACCCCCAAACGGGAACAAAAAGCTTTCCAAAATTTAGAAATAAACTGGATACCCCGATCCGAAACAACATCGGAGGGGACCCCGTGAAGCTTCACGATTTCACTGACGAATACCTGAGCAAGAGTCTTAGCATTAGGTAGTGCGGGTAACGCAATGAAGTGTACCATTTTGCTAAACCTGTCCACTACTACCAAAATAACAGTTTTACCCGCAGACAAAGGTAAGTCAGTGATAAAATCCATTGACAGATGTGTCCATGGTCTATTGGGAATGACGAGTTGTAATAGAGACCCTGCAGGACGTGTATGTGAAACTTTTGCGCGCGCACAGGTAGAACAAGAAGACACAAAATCCAATACATCCTGACTCAACCTTGGCCACCAAAAACGACGAGACAATAGCTCCAAGGTTGCTTTACTACCCGGGTGCCCAGCAAGTGCCGAATTATGATGTTCCTTTAATAATTCGAAACGTAGGTTCAACGGTACAAACAATTTCTCTGAGGGGCAAGAGACCGGGGCGTCCCCCTGGGCCTCTAACACCTTCCCCTCCAGAACAGAGTGTACCGCAGAAACAACCACTCCTCTTTGAAGAATGGGCACCGGATCACTCACATTACCCCCTCCAGGGAAACAACGAGATAGTGCATCAGCCTTGGTATTCTTTGCCCCAGGACGATAGGTAATCACAAAGTTAAACCTGGTAAAAAATAGCGACCACCTAGCCTGTCTTGGGGTGAGATGCTTAGCTGATTCGAGGTACAGAAGATTTTTGTGGTCCGTAATCACAGTGACGGGGTGGACTGCCCCCTCTTAAAAGTGACGCCACTCCTCAAACGCAAGTTTAATAGCTAATAGTTCCCTATTGCCAATATCGTAGTTCTTTTCTGCTGCAGATAGTTTTTTAGAAAAGAAAGCACAAGGACGCCATTTGCCAGGAGACGGGCCCTGAGACAGCACCGCCCCCATTCCCACCTCTGACGCATCGACTTCAACAATAAAAGGCTGAGAGACATCAGGTTGGACTAGTACAGGTGCTGAGGTAAACCTCTCTTTTAGAGAGGAAAAAGCAACTTTAGCGGCGTCAGACCATTTAGAAAAATCAGTCCCCTTCCTAGTCATGTCAGTAAGGGGTTTTACAATAAGTGAATAATTTTTGATGAATTTCCTATAGAAATTCGCGAAGCCCAAGAACCGTTGTAGTGCTTTGAGGTTCTCAGGAAAATCCCAATCTAAAATTGCCTGGACCTTCCTAGGATCCATACGGAAACCTGAAGCAGATAAAAAATAACCTAGGAATTGTATCTCCTGAACGGCGAAGACACATTTTTCAATTTTAGCATATAATTTATTCGTCCGTAGGACCTGCAGTACTTGTCTGACATGCACCTCATGTGTTCTCAGATCAGACGAATAAATTAAAATATCATCTAGGTATATTACCACAAACCTGCCGATTAGATGACTAACATGTCATTAACGAAATGTTGAAAGACGGCAGCAGCATTGGTCAGACCGAAAGGCATAACTAGATTTTCATAATGCCCCTCAGGGGTGTTAAAAGCTGTCTTCCACTCATCTCCCTCCTTAATACGAATCAGATTGTAGGCCCCCCTAAGATCAAGTTTGGAGAACCACCTAGCACCCGCAATCTGGTTAAACAGGTCAGGAATGAGAGGAAGAGGGTATGGGTCTCGGATGGTTATCCGATTTAATTCGCGAAAATCTAGGCAAGGACGCAGGCCCCCATCTTTCTTTTTAATGAAGAAAAACCCTGCAGCCACGGGTGAAGAAGAGGGTCTGATGTCTCCATTAGCAAAGCTCTCGGAGATATAATCTTTCATGGCTTGTCTCTCTGGACCTGAAAGATTATTTAACCTGGTCTTGGGTAATTTTGCGCCGGGAATAAGGTTAACCGGGCAATCATAAGGATGATGAGGTGGTAACTTCTGACAACCCTTTTCAGAAAAAACGTTCTCAAAATCCGAAATAAATGTAGGTAGGGTAGTTATGGAGGCGACTAAGCAATTGCTATTTAAGCAATTTTCTCTGCACTGCTCACTCTACTCCAATATCTCCCTGGCCTGCCAATCCACCACTGGATTGTGCGCTACCAACCAGGGAAGACCCAGCACTACCGAAGTGGGAAGCCCCTCCAGAACATAACATGAAAGCATCTCGTTATGGTGGTCCCCTACCCAAAGGTGTAAATTATGAACAATGTGGGTGAGGTTTCTCTGAGACAGAGGAGCAGAATCAATAGCGAATATGGGAATAGGTCTCTGTAGCGTACAGAGAGACAAACCCATAGTGCGGGAAAAATGGGCATCTATCAAATTTACCCCTGCTCCACTGTCTAGAAAGAAAGAAATAGTCTCTGTCTTATCACCAAAAACAATAACCGCTGGCAACACAAATTGCGATGTACGTATGGAGGAAACGTATACCCCCCGGCTGACATCCTCCACACAGCCTGGGGTTAGTAGTTTTCCGACGGTCTTTTGTTTCTGAGGAAAGAAGGACAGACATTAATGTAATGACCGGCGTCACGCACAGGGAGGGAAAAGGGAAAGCCCTGCCCAAGGGAGAGGGTAAGGTGGTGACCCCTGACTCACCTTGCGGCTGGCACCTGACTGCCCTGACGTCCCTAGACGGGTTCCTCACCCGTGCGGCGATCACGTGCCTAAACCCTGGCTTTTCCTAAAATGAGCCCTAGATAGTGAACGGGCCGGTGGGATCGCTAGTCCGCACCACTGACACTAAGAGGGAAACACCAGGGAGAGGACAGACAATACAGACAAACACATACACCCAGGTGGGCGACCACAGCAGACCACAAAGGTCCAACAGGGATCTGGAGGGTAGCGTTCTGGACCAACAACCAGAGAACGCAGCAACACAGCTCCAGAGGGTCAGAATAGATGTCCAGGCAGGAAGCTCTATATCTGGCAACCAGAGAAGTGTGAGAGGGGAATATAAGGAGGTTGGGAGTGCTGGACAAGGAACAGCTGAGGAGAAGGAGCTACGGATCCCTGAGGGAGCCAAAAGGGTTTGCAAAGAAAACCTAGAAAGCTACCATAAGGAAACAGCCCTATCATACATAGAGTGCGCAGCCAACCGCTGCGACTTCCTGACCCCGGGTATAACGGAGTCAGGCGTGGTTCTTGACACCCTCGTGACACCTTTGCTGCATATGTCTTTGTGAGATACACCCTTAATACATTTGGGTTAGATTCAGAGATTTGAAATACCACCATTTGGTGCACCAATGTTTAATTCAGGCCTACAGTGAATCAGGCCATGTGAAATACACCCTTTACATACAGGAGTTTGATTCAGGCATTTGAAATACAGCCATTTTGGGCAAATAAATCTTTTAATTCAGGCCTACACTGGTTCAGGCCGTGTGAGATACACCCTTTACATACAGGGGTTTGATTCAGGCATTTGAAATACAGCCATTTTGGGCAAACAAATCTTTAATTGAGGCTTAGTCTAGTTCAGGCCGTGTGAGATACACCCTTTACATACAGGGGTTTGATTCAGGCATTTGAAATACAGCCATTTTGGGCAAACAAATCTTTAATTGAGGCCTAGTCTAGTTCAGGTCGTGTGAGATACACCCTTTACATACTGTCGTTCTATTCTACTATTAATTAAACACCCATTTAGGGCAAGATCCAAAATTCATGAAATATGAGTAGAGCGTCAAATAAGGGACGTGGCCCAGGTCGTGGTGCTGCTGGTGGAGCTCCTGTTGCAGGGAGGGGACGTGGTCGATCTGTGCCAGCTACACGCACAAGTTAAAACCCTTCCTCAGGTGCGAGTAGGCGACAGAACCTGCAGCGGTATTTGGTCGGGCCTAATGCGGCTCTACGAATGGTGAGGCCTGAACAAGTACAGGTGATAGTACATTGGATTGCTGACAGTGGATCCAGTTCCTTCACATTGTCTCCCACCCAGTCTCCTGCTGAAAGACCACAGTTGGCATCTGAAGCCGATGTCCATCAGTCTTTCACCTCACCCCCTTGCAAATCAGCCAATCAGTCTGAGCCCCAAGTTATGCAGCAGTCTCTTCTGATTTTTGATGACTCTGTTAGCAGCGTTCCCCAGGACCATCCAGCTAGCCCTGCCCCAGAAGTGGAAGAGATTGAGTGCACCGATGCCCAACCACTTATCTTTCAAGAAGAGTACATGAGAGGACCATCGCAGCACGTTTCGGATGATGACAAAACACAGGTGCCAACTGCTGGGGCTTTTGAAAGTGTGCAGACCGACAAGGAAGTCAGGGGTGAAGACTGGGTGGAAGATGATGTGGAGGACGATGAGGACCTCAACCTCACATGGAATCAAGGTCATGCGAGTGACCTATGTAGTTCGGAGGAAGAGGCGGTGGTCGCACAGAGCCACCAGCACAGTAGAAGAGGGAGCAGGGTGCAAAAGCGGAGCGACCGTCCTCTAGACAGTACACCTACTACTGCCCACCGCAGCAAGGGACCGAGCACACTAAAGCCAGCTCCAAGGAGTTCCCTGGCGTGGCAGTTCTTCAGACAATGTGCTGACGACAAGACACGAGTGGTTTACACGATGTGCAATCAGAGCCTGAAGCGAGGCATAAACGTTCTCAACCTGAGCACAACCTGCATGACCAGGCATTTAAGTGCAAAGCACGAGCTGCAGTGGAGTAGACACCTCAAAAACCAAGAAAGGTCTCTGGCTCCTCCTGCTTCCTCTTTTGCTGCAGTCTCGGCCTCTTCATCCACCTCTGAAGTGACAGTGCCACCTGCCACCCCGCAAACAGAGGATCTTCTAGCAACACCACCACCTGGGTCACCAAGCATCTCCATAATGTACCACGGAAGCATTCAGCTCTCCATCTCCCAAACGCTGGAGAGGAAGAGGAGGTACCCCCCTACCCACCCGCGTTCACTAGCCCTGAATGCCAGCATTTCAAAATTACTGGCCTTTGAAATGCTGTCATTTCGTCTGGTCGAGACGGATAGTTTTAAAGGCCTTATGGCGGTGGCTGTCCCACAGTACGTCGTGACCAGTAGCTATTACTTTTCCAGAAGAGCCATCCCTTCCCTGCACAACCAAGTAGGGGACAAAATCAGGTGTGCACTGCGCAACGCCATCTGTGGCAAGGTGCACCTGACTACGGATACATGGACCAGTAAGCACGGTCAGGGACGTTATATCTCCATAACAGCACACTGGGTAAATGCAGTGGCGGCTGGGCCTGAGGCGGATAGCAGTTTGGTGCATGTCCTTCCACCACCGAGGATTGCAGGGCGCTTCAGTTTGCCTCCTGTTGCTTCCTCCTCCTACTCTGCTTCCTCATCCTCTACCAGCTCCTCATCCAGTCAGCGTAACACCTTCACCACCAACTTCAGCACAGCCAGGGGTAAACGACAGCAGGCAGTTTTAAAACTTATCTGTTTGGGGGACAAACCCCACACCGCGTTAGGACCTGTGGTCAGGCCTTGAACAACAGACTGATGAGTGGTTTGTGCCAGTCAGCCTCAAGCCCGGCTTGGTGGTGTGCGATAATGAGCGAAAATCTCGTAGCAGCTCTGGGACTAGCCGGTTTGACGCACATCCCTTGCCTGGCGCATGCGCTGAATTTGGTGGTGCAGAGATTCCTTAAAAATTACCCCAATATGTCAGAGCTGCTGCATAAAGTGCGGGTCGTCTGTGCGCGCTTTAGGCGTCCTCACCCTGCTGCTGCTTGTCTGTCAGCGCTGCAGCGTAACTTCAGCCTTCCCGCTCACCGCCTCATATGCGACGTGCCCACAAGGTTGGAACTCCACCCTGCACATGCTGGCCAGACTGTGCGAGCAGCAGCAGGCGATAGTGGAGTTTCAGCTGCAGCACGCACGGGTGAGTCGCTCGACGGAACAGCCCCACTTCACCACCAATGACTGAGCCTCCATGCGAGATTTGTCTTCCTTGTTGCGCTGTTTCGAGTACTCCACCAACATGGCCAGTGCCTATCCCACTTCTATGCCTCCTTGAAAAAACACTCTTGGCGATGATGGAAGAGGATGTGGCACAGGAGGAGGAGGAGGAGAAGGGATCATTTCATAGGGTTTCCGGCCAGTCATTCCCAAGTGGCTCTGAGGGTGGGTTCCTGCACCCACAAACCCAAGGTACACAATTGTCCAGCCAGGGCACAGTTCTGGAGGATGACGAGCTGGAGGATGAGGAGGAGAAGATGGAGGAGGAGGAACCATGTTCACAGCAGGGTGGCACCCAGACCAGCTCATGTCCTTTACTGGTGCGTGGATGGGGGGATACAGAGGACACAGACGATACACCTCCCACAGAGGACAGCTTTTCGTTGCCTCTGGGCAGCCTGGCACACATGAGCGATTACATGCTGCAGTGTCTCTGCAACGACAGCCGAGTTGCCCACATTCTAACTTGTGCTGATTACTGGGTGGCCACGCTGCTGGATCTCCGTTACAAGGACAACATATCATCCTTAATTCCGTCACTGGAGCGTGACCGTAAGATGTGCGAGTACAAGCGCACGCTGGTAGACGTGCTGCTGGTGGCATTCCCACCTGACAGAGGCGGCACAGTGGAATCACAAGGCGAAGGCAGAGGACGAGGATAAGGTCTCCAACGCAGCTGGGGCACCACCAGCACCTCAGAAGGCAGGATTAGCATGGCAAAAATGTGGAAAAGCTTTGTCAGCACGCCACAACAACCAGCACCAAAAGCTGATATAGAACGTCTTAGCAGGAGGCAGCATTTCACCAACATGGTGGAGCAGTATGTGTGCACACGCCTACACGTACTGAATGACGAGTCTGCCCCCTGAACTTCTGGGTCTCCAAATTGGGCATATGGCCTGAGCTTGCCCTTTACACCTTGGAGGTGCTGGCCTGCATGCAGCCAGTGTATTATCTGAACGTTTGTTTAGCACGGCAGGGTGCGTCATCACAGACAAGCGCAGCCGCCTGTCCACAACCAATGTGGACAAGCTCACGTTCATTAAAATGAACCAGGCATGGATCCCTCAGGTCTTGTCCGTACCTTGTGCAGAATAGACATGTATACCAGCACTAACCAGCCATTGTTATACTGCAACGCAATTGCTCATTCTTGTATTTTGGATATTTCACACTCTTTTAAAAAAAAAAGAATTAACACCAAAAACCTGTGTTGGCTACCACGTCCTCCTCCACCGCCACTTCCACCTACACCGCTACGTCCACCGCCTCCTCAAACTCCTATTCCATATGGAACTCCACCTCATAAATCAAATTTTTTTATATGTACGTATTTTATTTTATATCATTTCACTACTTTGTCAGTTACATTTTCTGGTGAAATTCTGCAATTTTTGGGTGTATAGTACCACTGCTATACCTAGTAGGCCGGTTAAAAAAAAAAAAAATTGTTATTTACATTTTCTGGTGAAATTCACCAATACAGGGAGTGCAGAATTATTAGGCAAGTTGTATTTTTGAGGATTAATTTTATTATTGAACAACAACCATGTTCTCAATGAACCCAAAAAACTCATTAATATCAAAGCTGAATATTTTTGGAAGTAGTTTTTAGTTTGTTTTTAGTTTTAGCTATTTTAGGGGGATATCTGTGTGTGCAGGTGACTATTACTGTGCATAATTATTAGGCAAGTTAACAAAAAACAAATATATACCCATTTCAATTATTTATTTTTACCAGTGAAACCAATATAACATCTCAACATTTACAAATATACATTTATGACATTCAAAAACAAATCAGTGACCAATATAGCCACCTTTCTTTGCAAGGACATTCAAAAGCCTGCCATCCATGGATTCTGTCAGTGTTTTGATCTGTTCACCATCAACATTGCGTGCAGCAGCAACCACAGCCTCCCAGACACTGTTCAGAGAGGTGTACTGTTTTCCCTCCTTGTAAATCTCACATTTGATGATGGACCACAGGTTCTCAATGGGGTTCAGATCAGGTGAACAAGGAGGCCATGTCATTAGATTTTCTTCTTTTATCCCCTTTCTTGCCAGCCACGCTGTGGAGTACTTGGACGCGTGTGATGGAGCATTGTCCTGCATGAAAATCATGTTTTTCTTGAAGGATGCAGACTTCTTCCTGTACCACTGCTTGAAGAAGGTGTCTTCCAGAAACTGGCAGTAGGACTGGGAGTTGAGCTTGACTCCATCCTCAACCCGAAAAGGCCCCACAAGCTCATCTTTGATGATACCAGCCCAAACCAGTACTCCACCTCCACCTTGCTGGCATCTGAGTCGGACTGGAGCTCTCTGCCCTTTACCAATCCAGCCACGGGCCCATCCATCTGGCCCATCAAGACTCACTCTCATTTCATCAGTCCATAAAACCTTAGAAAAATCAGTCTTGAGATATTTCTTGGCCCAGTCTTGACGTTTCAGCTTCTGTGTCTTGTTCAGTGGTGGTCGTCTTTCAGCCTTTCTTACCTTGGCCATGTCTCTGAGTATTGCACACCTTGTGCTTTTGGGCACTCCAGTGATGTTGCAGCTCTGAAATATGGCCAAACTGGTGGCAAGTGGCATCTTGGCAGCTGCACGCTTGACTTTTCTCAGTTCATGGGCAGTTATTTTGCGCCTTGGTTTTTCCACACGCTTCTTGCGACCCTGTTGACTATTTTGAATGAAACGCTTGATTGTTCGATGATCACGCTTCAGAAGCTTTGCAATTTTAAGAGTGCTGCATCCCTCTGCAAGATATCTCACTATTTTTGACTTTTCTGAGCCTGTCAAGTCCTTCTTTTGACCCATTTTGCCAAAGGAAAGGAAGTTGCCTAATAATTATGCACACCTAATATAGGGTGTTGATGTCATTAGACCACACCCCTTCTCATTACAGAGATGCACATCACCTAATATGCTTAATTGGTAGTAGGCTCGAAAGCCTACTACCGCTTGGAGTAAGACAACATGCATAAAGAGGATGATGTGGTCAAAATACTAATTTGCCTAATAATTCTGCACGCAGTGTAGTACCACTGCTATACCTAGTAGGCCGGTAAAAAGATAAATAAATTGGCATTTTCATTTTCAGTACAAATTCACCAATTTTGGTGTGTATAGTACCACTGCTATACCTAGTAGACCGGTAAAAAAAAAATAAAAAAATTGTCAGTTACATTTTCTTGGGAAATTAACAAATTTTGGGGTGTATACCTAGTAGACAGGTTAAACAAAAAAATATAATTGTCATTTACATTTTCGGGTGAAATTCACCAATTTTGGTGTGTATAGTACCACTTGCTATACCTAGTAGACCAGTAAAAAAAAAAAAATGTCTGTTAAATTTTCTGGTAAAATTAACAAATTTTTTGGTGTATAGTACCACTGCTATACCTAGTAGACAGATTAAAAAAATAAATAAATAGTCAGTTAAATTTTTGGGTGAAATTCACAAATTTTTGGGTGTAATATACCCCTCCTCTACCTAGTTGACAGCTTAATAAACTTCAAAAAATTTTCTGTTACATTCTTGGGTTGACATTATACCATTTTAGACGTGAGTAAACACCTGCTATGCATAGGTGACAGGGAATAAAATGTAATAAATTATTCAGTAATTAATGCGCGCCACATCCTTTCATTCAATGCTTAAACTTTGAAAAGTTGTCACACTTTTATGCTTTAATAATTTCTCCCATATTGCAACTCTATAATTTAAAATTTGAAAAAATTAATCCTCCCTTGGATGTGGTCTCTCTTTCTCACACTACCTCTCTGGCCTGGAACCCTGATTCCCCGCCACCCATGATCACCATGGTAGGCACATAAAAGAACATTGAAAGTTGATAGAGCAGATATCAAATTGGATTGTGAACATCACGGGGACGTGCGACATGGTTGGGCAGTAAGTGTGCACACTCCTACACGAACTGACTGACAGGGGTCAGCCCATGCAACTTCTGGGTCTCCAAATTGGGCACATGGCCTGAGCTTGCCCTTTACCCCTTGGAGGTGCTGGCCTGCCCTGCAGCCAGTGTATTGTCTGAACGTGTGTTTAGCATGACTGGAGGGGGTTATCACAGGTTATATTTCCCAATGTTTTGGGGTGTACCCTAATTTTAAAAATAAAATTTAAAACAAAAAAGCAGTGTAGGCTACCTCCTCCTCCACCTCCGCTTCCACCTACAATGCCACATCCACCGCCTCCTCAACCTCCTAATCCATATAGACCTCGTCCTCCTAGATCAAGATTATTATTTTTTATTTTTACTTATTTTATGTTATTTAAAGTCATTTCCCTATATACATTTGTTTGCAGCACTTGCCATGCTCTTAACCACATTTTGATGCCATTTGCAGCCCTCTAGCCCTTTCCATGACATTTTTACAGCCATTTTAGTGCTCAAAAGTTCGGGTCCCCATTGACTTCAATGGGGTTCGGGGTCAAGTTCGGGTCAAGTTCGGGTCTCGAACTCGAACTTTTTTCTCAAGTTCGGCCAAACCCGTCGAACCCGAACATCCAGGTGTCCGCTCAACTCTACTGTTTTCCTCTGTGCATGCTGAATGTTTAGTTTGCAGTTCCTTTATACATGGTGGGTGAAGATTAGCTGCTAACTACAAACAGAAAGAAGAAGAAAATCTGCTTACTAACCTTTTCTTACTCATTCAAAAGCAGCCTCATGATCACAGAGGGCATTACAGAAGTTACTGAACTTTATGGTTATGAATAAAGTACTTGTGCTGAGATATAAACTTTCTTAAGTAGCTGTGGTCTGCTTGTCTATGTGTGTCACACTGTGCTCATGCTCACTTCTCCCCCTGAATAGACTTGCATTAATATGTGTACTACAATCTTACTATAGAGTTCCTCTAGTCCTGGATGGCTATAAGACACTTGGAAAGAAATTAGCAAGAGGGTGGGAATGGAAAGGTAAACAGCTAATAACATAAAAACTAGACATTTTTCTCTGATAAGGCATACTGCAAAGTTTATTTTGGTCGCTTGTACTATTGATTTAGGCAAAGTTGTGTAAAAAGTTAGTGACCATTTAAATACAAAAAAAAAAGTAAATTATTTCAAAGCGACATGGATCCTTTGTTAAATTATTTTATTGGACTATATCATGCAGACCGTCTGTTGTCATTAATAGAAAGTGTAAACTGCAATGTCTTTACCCCTTATCTTTACAATTCCCCATGTTTATAGTGGAGTCTGTTGACTGAACAGAACAACAGTTTGTCTTAGGCTACTTTCACACTCGTGTTTTGGGCGAATCCATCATGGATCTGCAAAAACTGATCCGTTACAATAATACAACAGCATGCATCTGTCATGAATGGATCCATTTGTATTATCTGTAACATAGCCAAGACGGATCCATCATGAACTCCATTGAAAGTCAATGGGAGATGGATCAGTTTTCTATTGTGCCAGATTGTGTCAGAGAAAACGGATCCGTCCCCATTGACTTACATTGTGTGCCAGGACTGATCCGTTTGGCTCATTTTCGTCAAGAGGACAGCAAAACGCTGCAGAGCGGATCCTTTTCTATTCAGAATGCATTATGGCAAAACTGATCCGTTTTGGACCGCTTGTGAGAGCCCATGTCGAATCTCACAAACGGAAAACCAAAACGCGAGTGTGAAAGTAGCCTTAAGTGTATGGCCACCTTTAGTCTGCAAAATTGATTTAAAAGTAACATTGGATGCTTCCATTTTTGCCAGACTCAATGGTGCTTTATCATGCTGTCACACGACTTGCCTAAAATAACAGATTTTCTAACAGACATTACCTGGCTGCCAAGCTCTCTCCTTAAGAAAGCACAATACAGTGCTTGGTATATCTTCCCTATATTAGTTGATATAGAGCTTCACTTTCCTTTAATAATGGTAAAAAAGACAAACTTTGATTCATATAGTGATTATCCAAGTGTAACTTATTAATATCAAGCTATGTTAATTGCTCTCCAAGAATGATCAGAAACGGTTTATGTTTTTCTCAATCCCATACATAATGACATCCTTGTAATTTTGTAATTGCATTCATCACATTTCTGTTCTAAAATACAATTCATATAGGGATTAAAGTATCTTCCATATTGAGAAGCATAAAAAATGTTAGAAAAATGTCATATCCATAACAACTGAATGCAGGAAATATCAAATCTATTAAAATCTTGAGTATGTTTGCTGTCTTAATTCTTTTGCTCCAAATTAGAAACCTTTAATTTACATGTTAATGAGAATATGCTAAATTAAGTACTGTATCTGCTACTTTTACCAGAACACCAAATATATGTGACATAATTGGTGTTTCTGCACTGAATAACAATTAATTTACAGCCAAACAAGCTAAAGTTTTAGTGCATGCTGTAATAAAGTTATTTTACACAAGGGCTATAAAAAGTTTTATAATATAGTGTACATCTCATCCCTAATTAAATGAGAATTCCATCAAATGTTAAAAGGTTTGTCTAAATACTTTCTGTGTGTCCTATAAGGGTACATGAAGAAAACAAAATGGGAGGAGGCGGTCCATCTCTCCAAAATGGAGAACCACTAGCAGAAACTGATTCTCACTCTGGAGGAATATATAAATTTTGCCCATTCACTTTAATAGCAGGCATGTAATGTCAGTCGTGGCTTCTGAATTGGGACCCAATAGTGCTCTGTGTGGTGTTAGCCCAACCTCAACAGAGGATCATTGTTATTGCTTGGTTATTTTGTAACCTCATTGAACATCCACAATCTTAAAGTCAATTTAATTTCTTATTCAAGCACACTTGAGCGAACCAGTTCGGTCTGAACTTTGTTATTTTTTGGACGGCAGATGAACCTGAATCTTTCTCAGTTTGTTTTGGATGAATCCACAAAAACGGTGTGTAGCGCCATTTTAGTGCACATGTCTGCAGGAAAAAAGCACTAGGGAGGAAGAAGGTTTTCACATGACCCTGAGAGGAAGTGGAGGAAGGGCTTGCCCTGATTGGCTCCCAGGTTAACAGACAGACTGGATGAGCCAATCAGTGCTGCATCAGGCAAGGAAATGCTGTAGCACAATGAGCAGAATGCCCTTCTGTGCTAGACTGTGACTGAGGGTGGTTTTGTCTTACAGTGTCTGCTTGGAAAATGAACCTAGATATGTGTGTGTTGTGTACGATGGTAAATCATAGTTACAACTCCATACATCAGCTCTGATGTGAACTCTACCAGACACCGAGAGGCCAAAGGACTAGCCCACCTACTGCTCAACGTACGTGTGCAAAGCTGGTACAGATTTTTTAGAAATGTAATGTCGGTTTAAGACTCTCCACCTTAGGTTGGCAAAAGTTACATGGAAAGGGCGGCTCTAGCACCAGCAGCTTCTGAGCCGTTGGATGAGTGCATACTGTTGTTTTTTGCAATCGCCTCGGTGATCTATTGCTGTCGAAACAATTGATGAGAAGAAGGAGGAGGAGCATCAGGAGCAATAGACGACACTGAAGTCGATGGGAATGAATGACAGCTTCCATCTGCTGATGTTGACGATCCCTGACTGTAGGAGAGGGGGTGCAGGCCTGTCGGAGATGCATCAGATGATGTATCAGGCTGTAACACTACATGAGTGGCATGGTTTTCACAAGCCACTTTAGTGACGCTCCATGTGTTCACACAGGGCCAACATTAGCACCCTGGCTGCTTCTGCCCACACATCCTGCATAACACCATACTAATGTCCCCCAGTGACTTGGTGAAAAAGTCTCACAGTGCTAAGTATCGCATTTTCCCTCCACCACTGGGTGATGCATGCTTGCCACTGCTTTTATGAACCCATGCACTGTTAGTGTGTTATTCACAGGTATTCTCCCGAGTAGCAGAAGGTGTACCCCTCCCGCATTTGGCTCCAGATCTCCCACTGCTTCTATCGTGCTGTCTCACAGTCATGCTGCCACCTTTGCCCCCTGATGATAACGATCCCATGTGCGATCGGCTATATCATCATCTACATATGCTTGCTTGTCACTTATGTCACTCTCACCTGTTTCTTGCGCATGTCCCTGACCTCTCGCAACATGTGCTCCCACCCAACTGTCATAATCGGTAGTTGCACTCCTAAAGGAATCTACAGTAGACCTCTCCTCAAAGTCTGGGCTGTCCTGTAACTGCTGACAGTCCTCACAAAGCCCATCCTCGCTGAAAAGTGAAGCAGAGCCGGCGGCTATCACTTGGCTAGCAAAAGGAGCAGCAAAAGCAAGAGGCAGGTTCAGGAGAGGTGAGCGCATAGAGGCAGTTCTTGGGCCATCCCAACTAAACATGATGTCAGAGGAACCACCGATTCCTGGCTGTCAGTCGGATCTCATTTGTGTCTTCTAGTTTTCTATGTTCTTATCACGGGCATCTATGCCCTTTCTGATACAACCCATTATCTTATTGGCCTTGGCAGCAGCTGCCTGCCACTGGTTTTGGCAGCTTAGTTTGCTGTTTATTAAAACTCCTAGATCCTTTTCCATGTCAGTGTTACCGAGTGTTTTACCATTTAGTATGTACGGGTGACTTGCATTATTCCTTCCCATGTGCATAACTTTACATTTGTCAGTGTTAAACCTCATCTGCCACTTATCTGCCCAAGCCTCCAATCTATCCAGATCCCTCTGTAGTAGTATACTGTCCTCTTCAGTGTAAATTACTTTACACAGTTTAGTGTCATCTGTGAAAATTGATACTTTACTATGCAAGCCTTCTGAAAGATCATTAATAAATATAAAGAAGAGAATAGGGCCCAATACTGACCCCTGAGGTACCCCACTAGTGACAGTGACCCAATCTGAGTATGTACCGTTAATAACCACCCTCTGTTTTCTATCATTGAGCCAGTTACTTACCCACATACAGACGTTTTCTCCCAGTCCGAGCATTCTCATTTTATATACTAACCTTTTATGTGGTACAGTGTCAAATGCTTTGGAGAAGTCCAGATATACTACATCCATTGATTCGCCGCTGTCAAGTCTAGAACTTACCTCCTCATAGAAACTGATTAAATTACAAACCGGATTCCAAAAAAGTTGGGACACTATACAAATCGTGAATAAAAACTGAATGCAATGATGTGGAGGTGCCAACTTCTAATATTTTATTCAGAATAGAACATAAATCACGGAACAAAAGTTTAAACTGAGAAAATGTACCATTTTAAGGGAAAAATATGTTGAATCAGAATTTCATGGTGTCAACAAATCCCCAAAAAGTTGGGACAAGGCCATTTTCACCACTGTGTGGCATCTCCCCTTCTTCTTACAACACTCAACAGACGTCTGGGGACCGAGGAGACCAGTTTCTCAAGTTTAGAAATAGGAATGCTCTCCCATTCTTGTCTAATACAGGCCTCTAACTGTTCAATCGTCTTGGGCCTTCTTTGTTGCACCTTCCTCTTTATGATGCGCCAAATGTTCTCTATAGGTAAAAGATCTGGACTGCAGACTGGCCATTTCAGTACCCAGATCCTTCTCCTACGCAGCCATGATGTTGTGATTGATGCAGAATGTGGTCTGGCATTATCTTGTTGAAAAATGCAGGGTCTTCCCTGAAAGAGATGACGTCTGGATGGGAGCATATGTTGTTCTGGAACCTGAATATATTTTTCTGCATTGATGGTGCCTTTCCAGACATGCAAGCTGCCCATGCCACATGCACTCATGCAACCCCATACCATCAGAGATGCAGGCTTCTGAACTGAGCGTTGATAACAACTTGGGTTGTCCTTGTCCTCTTTGGTCCGGATGACATGGCGTCCCAGATTTCCAAAAAGAACTTCGAATCGTGACTCGTCTGACCACAGAACAGTCTTTCATTTTGCCACACTCCATTTTAAATGATCCCTGGCCCAGTGAAAACGCCTGAGCTTGTGGATCTTGCTTAGAAATGGCTTCTTCTTTGCACTGTAGAGTTTCAGCTGGCAACGGCTGATGGCACGGTGGATTGTGTTCACTGGCAATGGTTTCTGGAAGTATTCCTGAGCCCATTCTATGATCTCCTTTACAGTAGCATTCCTGTTTGTGGTGCAGTGTCGTTTAAGGGCCCGGAGATCACGGGCATCCAGTATGGTTTTACGGCCTTGACCCTTACGCACAGAGATTGTTCCAGATTCTCTGAATCTTCGGATGATGTTATGCACAGTTGATTATGATAGATGCAAAGTCTTTTTTCGCTGGGTAACACCTTTCTGATATTGCTCCACTATCTTTCTGCGCAACATTGTGGTTATTGGTGATCCTCTACCCATCTTGGCTTCTGAGAGACACTGCCACTCTGAGAAGCTCTTTTTATACCTAATCATGTTGCCAATTGACCTAATTAGTGTTAATTGGTCTTCCAGCTCTTCGTTATGCTCAAATTTACTTTTTCCAGCCTCTTATTGCTACTTGTCCCAACTTTTTGGGGATTTGTTGACACCGTGAAAATTGGAATCAACGTATTTTTCCTTTAAAATGATACATTTACTCGGATTAAACGTTTGATCTGTCATCTACGTTCTATTACAAATAAAATATTGACATTTGCCATCTCCACATCATTGCATTCAGTTTTTATTCACAATTTGTTTAGTGTCCCAACTTTTTTGGAATCCGCTTTGTCATGACCGATCCCTCACGAAGCCATGCTGATATGGCGTTATTTGCTTATTTCCCTTGAGATGCTCTAAGATAGCATTTCTCAGAAAAACTTCAAACAGTTTACCCACAACAGATGCTAAACTTACCGGCCTATAGTTTCCAGGCTCTGTTTTTGGACCCTTTTTGAATATTGGCACCACATTTGCCATGTGCCAATCCTGTGGGACATTCCCTGTCAGTATAGAGTCCGCAAATATCAGAAATAAGGGTCTGGCTATGACATTACTTAATTCCCTTAGGATACGGGGGTGTATGCCATCCGGTCCTGGCGATTTGTCTATTTTAATCTTTTTAAGTCGATGATGTACTTCTTCCTGGGTCAGACAGTACACTTTTAATGGGGAATTTATTTTTACATTCTGCATGTCATCTGACAGTTTATTTTCCTCAGTGAATACATTGGAGAAAAAATATTTAACAGCTTTGCTTTCTCCTCGTCGCTCTCTGCGACTCCCCCCTCATTACTCTTTAAAGGACCGACACCTTCAGATTTATACTTTTTAACATTTATATAATTGAAGAACATTTTAGGGTTAGTTTTACTCTCTTTGGCAATTAATCTCTCGGTCTCTAGTTTGGCCGCTTTTATTTGTTTTTTACATGTTCTATTTTTTTCCTTATAGTTTTTTAGTGCTTCCGTGCTGCACTCCTGTTTTAGTGATTTATATGCTTTATTTTTGTCATTTATTGCTTTCTTTACAGTTCTATTTATCCACATTGGTTTCTTTTTGTTCCTTAACCTTTTATTCCCATACGGTATGTACCTCTCACAATGAGATTTTAGGATGTTTTTAAAGATATCCCATTTTGTGGCTGTATTTTTATTTTTGAGGACTTTGTCCCAGTTAGTTAGGCCTATGGCCTCTCTTAGTTTGCTAAATTTAGCTTTTTTGAAGTTTGGTATTTTTGTTCCTCCCTGTAGAAACGCTCTTTTGAATGATAATTGGAAGGTTATTACTTTATGGTCACTATTTCCCAGGTGTCCCCCAACCTGCACGTCTGTTGTTCTGTCAGGCCTATTGGTTAATACTAAGTCCAGTATGGCCGTCCCTCTAGTCGGGTCCTGAACCAGTTGGGAGAGGTAATTGTCTTTGGTTATTGCCAAGAACCTGTTTCCCTTATGAGATATACAAGTTTCAGTTTCCCAGTCTACATCTGGGTAGTTGAAGTCCCCCATAATAACCACCTCATTATGATTTGCCGCCTCGTGTATCTCGTTTAGTAGTAGATTTTCTGCGGACTCTGGTTTATTAGGTGGTTTATAGAAAACTCCTATTAGTAATTTATTGTTGTTTTTAGCTCCAGGTATCTCTACACACAGTGACTCCACATGTTCATGTCCCTCACTAATATCTTTACGGAGTGTGGGCTTTAGACAAGACTTTACATAAAGGCAAACCCCTCCCCCTCTGCGGTTTTGACCATCCTTTCTAAACAGACTGTCACCTTTTACATTAACTGCCCAGTTATAGCTATCATCCAGCCATGTCTCAGTTATTCCCACTATGTCATAGTCCTCCTCACACATCACTAATTCCAGCTCCCCAGTTTTATTAGTCAGGCTTCTGGCATTAGTATACATACATTTGAGAGGTTTATGTATATTTTTTACCCTACACCTTTCCTACTGTTCTAGTCCCTCCTTCCATTCCTCCCCCAGTCCCACTACATTGCCACCGGTCTCTATCTGCCCTATTTTCCCCTCCTATAATGTAATTTCCCTCCCCCCCAGTCCCTAGTTTAAACACTCCTCCAACCTTCTAGCCATCTTTCTCCCCAGCACAGCTGCCCCTTCTCCATTGAGGTGCAGCCCGTCCCTACGATAGAGCCTGTAGCAGATAGAAAAGTTGGCCCAGTTCTCCAGGAACCCAAACCCCTCCTTCCTACACCAGTTCTTGAGCCACTTGTTAATCTCCCTAATCTCCCGCTGTCTATCTTGTGTGGCTCGTGGTACAGGCAGTATTTCGGAAAATACTACCTTTGAGGTCCTTGCCCTAAGCTTTTGACCTAAATCCCTGAAATCATTTTTAAGGAGTCTCCACCTACCTCTAACTTTGTCATTGGTTCCGATATGGACCATGACCGCTGGATCTTCTCCAGCCCTTCCCAGTAATCTGTCAACCCGATCCGCGATGTGTCGAACTCTAGCGCCAGGAAGACAGCACACTGTTCTGCGATCACGGTCTTTGAGACAGATTTCCCTATCTGTTCCCCTAATAATGGAGTCTCCCACTACCAGCACCTGTCTGGCCTGCTCTGCTCTCCTGGTTCCCTGCTTACTGGAGCTGACATTCCCCTGACTGCCAGAGGAAGTGTCCAGCAGCAGCAGTGCCGTCCCTGGACTGACATCCCCCTCATCTGCAAAACGTGCAAACTTGTTGGGGTGTGTCAGGTCAGGGCTAGCCTCCCTGGCACTCTTCTCTCTACCCCGCTTTCTAACTGTTACCCAGCTAGCTAGCTCACTTTCCTCAGCCTCCTCTCTGTCACCCTCCCCCTCATCTACCCCAAAGAGTGCTTGGTCGGTGAGAAGCAAACTCTTTTGCAAATTGTCAATGCCTCTCAGTGTTGCAACTTGCCCGTTTAGAGACTCAATTTGCGATTCCCGTTTAGAGACTCGATTTGCGTATCTGTTGTCACTTGAGATGATGTTGAATAGCGAGTCAACCATTCCAGTACAGCTGAATTGTTGGTCAAAACACGACCACTGGATGACAGTGGCAGCTCTGGCCTGTTGCTGCAGCTGCTACAACCCCCCTGTGTGTGAACCTCAGCAGGTATCTACCCCCAATTTTTGGAATTATTTTTAATGTAAAAAGCATAGCAAATTTGACAGTGTTTTTAAACAGGCTGTTTGTTAACACCATCAACCATGCATTTACCTATACATATGTATGTGTTACTCTGCAACCTTTTGATTGCTTGTACTATGCACTGTAATACTTCTTTATTACAGTGCATAGTCATTCTGACAGGTAGGCCAATACATCCCCCTGATGCCAGGACATGACATCGGAGATATCTCTGATCCCAGCAGAGAGAGCAGAGTTCCTGCTGTATAATACAACTGGCACCTGCAAGTGATGCCATGGGCCTAGTTCTTGAACCTGCTTAATCTTTGTGCAGAACAATTACGACACAGAGTATTAAGTACCAGCAATCTGTGATGTAATAGTATGTCACATAACAATAAAGGGTTAAACAAGAAAAAAGTATGTGATGAAATACACACTTCTTTAAAAGGGTTTTATGACATTTTACTACTGATGACCCATCCTCAGGGAATCCGACACCCATTATCTGCTATTTGAGAAGGCACCGGCACTCCTGTGCTTACCAAGCATCATACATAGTACAGGAGCTGTGCTTGGTATCGTGCTAGGCCCTATTCACTTCAACGAAGCTGAGCTACGCCTAGGCCACGTGACAGATCAATGTGTTGTCACTGGCCTAGGAAAAAATGTGAGAAGGCCACAGAGGATAAGTTATCAGAAGTAAAGTGTTGGAAAACCTCTTTAACTGACCAAACAAACTTAGTATAAAAGTATAAATTCAATAGTTGCTACATAAAATATTACAATATCGCTAGATTTGGACTAAGGTCTATTGAGTGGTTCTTTTAAGGATAGTACAATACAAAGTGTCCTTGACTTTCAATGTGCAGAAACTGAGGTAATAATTATTAGTTTAGACATACAACAGTCTATGACCAAAGAATCTACAACTTTTTGGAATCATTTGCACAAAAGTTTGCACAGTGTTCTTTTGTAGTTCAGCATAAAGGATAAGAAGGAAGAAAGGGTTTTTAATCATAAAAAAGGAAACTAAAACACAAACTTAATCATAGCATGTGATTCATTTTCTCAGAAATGATTTTCCGGCCAAGAAAGTGGCTTTAAATATTAATGATAAAATGATCTTCTTCTGGAAAACAAAATGTAGACAGGGCAAACTGTTCAAATAATAACTATTACACAATTGTAAAATTCAAATTTTTAAAACTTTTAGAATAGGAAAAGAAATTGAAACTGGGAAAGGAAAATCTGAAAATGCTGTGCCCAGTAAACACTGATGGGGAATTGGTGCTTGCTGGGGCATCACAGCCCATTCAGTCAGCTGATCAGGAGTCAGACCTCCACCAATATATCAATGGATAATGTAGCCATTGAAGCTCCTTTTGTCTGAAATAAAGTTTTGAAGCCACGCTTTATTCCTCAGATTACAATTGAATACTACAAAACTAAAATAAAAAGAACTTGAATTCATTATTTCTTAATGAGTTAATCAAACTTACAGAAGGCCACTCACAAGTCTTTGACTATAGTGGCTTAATTTTCTTGGAACACTGAGTTGCAAAATTATAGGGCTAGGTGTCATGTTCTGTAAATTGGCATTGTGATGCATTGTCATGCAGAATAACTACTACTAACTACTAGAGAGTCATCCTTTTAAATTAGAGCTATTAGTATACCTGTACAATGGTGTGGAATATGCTATAGTGGCCAATACTTCATTCACACACACATATTTTGGTCAGTATTTTGCATTGTCAGTATTTGTAAGCCAAAACAGAAGTGGAACATAAAAAATAAATACCATATTTTTTGTCCTATAAGGGCCCATAAGACGCACCTAGGTTTTAGAGGAGGACAATAAGAAAAAATATATTTTTCATTACACCTCAGGTCAGACCACCAATCAGACCCCCAATGTTAATCTGACCTAAGCTGACAGCCCCAATCAGACCCCCAATGTTAATAAGACCCCAATCAGACCTCAAATAAGAGCCCCATGTCTTTCATCAGCCTCCATGCCTCTCATCACCCCCATATCAGCCCCCATGCCTCTCATCAGCCCCCATATCAGCCCCTATGCCTCTCATCAGCCCCCATATCAGTCCTTATGCCTCTTATTAGCCCCCATTATCAGCCTTATGCCTCTTATTAGCCACCATTATCAGCCTTATGCCTCTTATTATTCCCCATTGTCAGCCTTATGCCTCTTATTAGCCCCCATTATCAGTCTTATGCCTTTTATTAGCCCCCATTATCAGCCTTATGCCTCTTATTAGCCCCCATTATGCCTCTCATCACCTTCATTATGGCTTTCATCACCCCTATTTCCTCAGCCCCGAGCAGCCTCATGTTTTATAAAATAAAAAAACACTTACCTCTCCTGCTCCTGGACGCCGCCCCTCCTCACCACCCGCGATCTGCTTCCTTCTGCTGTCAGCTGTGCTGTGAACTGGCGCGCACAGCGTTAGGTCACAGAGCACCCTCACGCTGTGCTCATCCACTGCACAGCCAACAGCCGAGGGTCAGGAAGCGGTGAGTACAGAGTTTTCACCGCTTCCTGGTCCTCCGGTACTAATGAGCGCTTCAATAATGGAAGGGGGGGAAAATGTGTCTTATGGGACAAAAAATACGGTAAGTATAATATAAACATTTGTGACTCATTTGTCTTTTGAATTGACCAAAATACACAATTCTGAAAGTGACCAAACTCTAGAGAAAAAGGTGGAATATCTAATATTAAATTTTTATTATACTTTTAAAGTAGTAACAATTTTCCATTTGTTAATAGAGAGATTTAATTATTATGATTAGTTTTCCATCCATTATAGTTCCAGATATTCAAAAAGAGCGTATAGGCAGATACTTATTCATCATGGACATGTTTGATCTCAACCTGATCATGTCTGTCTAGGATTACGTAAAAAGACAGAAAGATTTGAGCAAGCCTACATCAGCTAACATTTGAAGCTGACATTTTTACAGAACAAACTGCACCAAAAAAACACCAGTCACACCACAAAATTGCTTAAAAATGCTCCAAAATACATATGTATATTTTCAGCCTTACGGTAAAATGTAACAAGATTATCTTTCTTCCTGACATAGGGAGTGGAGAAATTCAATCAGCACATCACCAGGAAATCTTTTAAGTGAATAAGGGTTTCCTGAAATTATTTTGGTACTTTATAAATAATTTTTCTGTGGCAGTTCAAAATGAGCCGACCAAAAAATATGTCGGGATAATAAAGGAATTAAAATGAACCACAGTACTAACAACTATTGCTACTACCGTTACAGTTAAAGGGATATTCCTATCTCAGACATTGATAGCATATCAACCCGTATGTAGGTGCACATCACTATGGCGAAATACATATACAAACAGAAAATGCAAATGTGATCGCACTCTACATCCAGCACTCTGCCCTGCCTCCATGCTGGATGAGACATTGGTGTACATTTTGGCCAAAGCGTAATAAGCCACTCACCACGTCAAGGTCGCCTCATTTGAGTGGTCCCTAACACTAGTTCCTACCTGTTTATGGGCCATGACAGCCACACAAAGTCCAGGGAATGCAGGTCAGCATACAAGCCAAGCACACTCTGCTTTTAACCCCGTCCGGTGCCATTACAGCTTTCATCGGATCCAGGGATGCAAGTACCAACATGCATGCTGAGCCCACCATATACTTCTCCTGGAGCCAAATGGCTACTGGTAGGTTCTATATAAGCAGACTCAGTTTTATACTGACTTTAAAACCAGCCTCCAGGACAGATTGACTGGTCAGGTGTGCATGACTCAAAGGAGATCGCCACGCCTCCAATATATACTACAAAGAAAAAATGTGGGGAATTGAGTCAGCACAACCCGTATATAGGTGCACATCACTATGGCGAAATACATATACAAACGGAAAATGCAAATGTGATCGCACTCTACATCCAGCACTCTGCCCTGCCTCCATGCTGGATGAGACATTGGTGTACATTTTGGCCAAAGCATAATAAGCCAATCACCACGTCAAGGTCGCCTCATTTGAGTGGTCCCTAACACTAGTTCCTACCTGTGGCGATCTCCTTTGAGTCATGCACACCTGACCAGTCAATCTGTCCTGGAGGCTGGTTTTAAAGTCAGTATAAAACTGAGTCTGCTTATATAGAACCTACCAGTAGCCATTTGGCTCCAGGAGAAGTATATGGTGGGCTCAGCATGCATGTTGGTACTTGCATCCCTGGATCCGATGAAAGCTAAAATGGCACCGGACGGGGTTAAAAGCAGAGTGTGCTTGGCTTGCATGCTGACCTGCATTCCCTGGACTTTGTGTGGCTGTCATGGCCCATAAACAGGTAGGAACTAGTGTTAGGGACCACTCAAATGAGGCGACCTTGACGTGGTGAGTGGCTTATTACGCTTTGGCCAAAATGTACACCAATGTCTCATCCAGCATGGAGGCAGGGCAGAGTGCTGGATGTAGAGTGCGATCACATTTGCATTTTCCGTTTGTATATGTATTTCGCCATAGTGATGTGCACCTACATACGGGTTGTGCTGACTCAATTCCCCACATTTTTTCTTTGTAGTATATATTGGAGGCGTGGCGATCTCCTTTGAGTCATGCACACCTGACCAGTCAATCTGTCCTGGAGGCTGGTTTTAAAGTCAGTATAAAACTGAGTCTGCTTATTTAGAACCTACCAGTAGCCATTTGGCTCCAGGATAAGTATATGGTGGGCTCAGCATGCATGTTGGTACTTGCATCCCTGGATCCGATGAAAGCTGTAATGGCACCGGATGGGGTTAAAAGCAGAGTGTGCTTGGCTTGCATGCTGACCTGCATTCCCTGGACTTTGTGTGGCTGTCATGGCCCATAAACAGGTAGGAACTAGTGTTAGGGACCACTCAAATGAGGCGACCTTGACGTGGTGAGTGGCTTATTACGCTTTGGCCAAAATGTACACCAATGTCTCAACCAGCATGGAGGCAGGGCAGAGTGCTGGATGTAGAGTGCGATCACATTTGCATTTTCTGTTTGTATATGTATTTCGCCATAGTGATGTGCACCTACATACGGGTTGTGCTGACTCAATTCCCCACATTTTTTCTTTGTAGTATATATTGGAGGCGTGGCGATCTCCTTTGAGTCATGCACACCTGACCAGTCAATCTGTCCTGGAGGCTGGTTTTAAAGTCAGTATAAAACTGAGTCTGCTTATATAGAACCTACCAGTAGCCATTTGGCTCCAGGAGAAGTATATGGTGGGCTCAGCATGCATGTTGGTACTTGCATCCCTGGATCCGATGAAAGCTGTAATGGCACCGGACGGGGTTAAAAGCAGAGTGTGCTTGGCTTGCACGCTGACCTGCATTCCCTGGACTTTGTGTGGCTGTCATGGCCCATAAACAGGTAGGAACTAGTGTTAGGGACCACTCAAATGAGGCGACCTTGACGTGGTAAGTGGCTTATTACGCTTTGGCCAAAATGTACACCAATGTCTCATCCAGCATGGAGGCAGGGCAGAGTGCTGGATGTAGAGTGCGATCACATTTGCATTTTCCGATTGATAGCATATCGCTAGGAAATACCTTCATTGTCAAACAGGTACTGGTCCCACCTCTGGGACCCACTTCTATCAACAGCATGCCCCCCCCTCCGAAGTGAAGGACAGCAAACTGCCCTTGCATGGCCACCCTTCGTTTACCACTATGGGAGTTCTGAAAACAGATTGCTTAACTATTTTTAGTACTCCCATAGCTTGGAATGGAGAGCACACAGCTTAAGTGCAGTGTGCTCTCCCTCGCTTTGGGGGCCCTATTCTGGATATAGGGGTGGGACCCACACCTATCTGACATTGATGGCATATCCTATACCATAAACATCTGAGTTGGGCAAACCCCTTTAAACAATATCATTGTGTCTGATAAAGTTGTGGTGAAGGTAAGAAATGAATATATCAAGAAGGTTCCAGTGACTGATGACGCTTTCTGCTTTAACATGTCTTATGAATAGTGTTGGGCAAGCACCAAAGCGCTCGTGTGCCCGAGTAGAGCACTTCACAATGCTTGGGTGCTCTACCGAGCACCCGTGCGCAATGGAAGTCAATGGGAGAACCCCAGGCACCCCCTGCTCTGAAGAGGGGAGGGTGTCGGGACTCAAGTTCGGCTTAGTAGTCCCTGCTCTGACTCCATATATAGCTATATCCATATATGAAGTCAGTGCTTGGGGACACCCCAGTGTATTTAAATCTAATTTCTAAAAAAGTTTCTGCTGGGATTTGAAATACCAACGTTGTACATTAGATGCAAGGACCTTCTCCACTCTGATGTAGTGAGTATTCCTATTCAGCAGAAGACTTTTTTTATATTTCTGTGAAGGTTACCATATAGTTGTATAGTGTAGTGGTTAACTTCCTTGCTTCTAATGTGCAAGGTTAAAAGTTCAAATCCCGGCAGAAACATTTCAGAATTAGAGATTAAATTTATATATTTTATATTTTTTTTAGTAATTGTAAAAAATGTATGGCACAAAATAAATATGTAATTGCTAATATATATATATATATATATATATATATATATATACTCTCACCTAAAGAATTATTAGGAACACCTGTTCTATTTCTCATTAATGCAATTATCTAGTCAACCAATCACATGGCAGTTGCTTCAATGCATTTAGGGGTGTGGTCCTGGTCAAGACAATCTCCTGAACTCCAAACTGAATGTCAGAATGGGAAAGAAAGGTGATTTAAGCAATTTTGAGCGTGGCATGGTTGTTGGTGCCAGACGGGCCGGCCTGAGTATTTCACAATCTGCTCAGTTACTGGGATTTTCACGCACAACCATTTCTAGGGTTTACAAAGAATGGTGTGAAAAGGGAAAAACATCCAGTATGCGGCAGTCCTTTGGGTAAAAATGCCTTGTGGATGCTAGAGGTCAGAGGAGAATGGGCCGACTGATTCAAGCTGATAGAAGAGCAACGTTGACTGAAATAACCACTCGTTACAACCGAGGTATGCAGCAAAGCATTTGTGAAGCCACAACACGCACAACCTTGAGGCGGATGGGCTCCAACAGCAGAAGACCCCACCGGGTACCACTCATCTCCACTACAAATAGGAAAAAGAGGCTACAATTTGCACGAGCTCACCAAAATTGGACTGTTGAAGACTGGAAAAATGTTGCCTGGTCTGATGAGTCTCGATTTCTGTTGAGACATTCAAATGGTAGAGTCCGAATTTGGCGTAAACAGAATGAGAACATGTATCCATCCTCTGATGGCTACTTCCAGCAGGATAATGCACCATGTCACAAAGCTCGAATCATTTCAAATTGGCTTCTTAAACATGACAATGAGTTCACTGTACTAAAATGGCCCCCACAGTCACCAGATCTCAACCCAATAGAGCATCTTTGGGATGTGGTGGAACGGGAGCTTCATGCCCTGGATGTGCATCCCTCAAATCTCCATCAACTGCAAGATGCTATCCTATCAATATGGGCCAACATTTCTAAAGAATGCTATCAGCACCTTGTTGAATCAATGCCACGTAGAATTAAGGCAGTTCTGAAGGCAAAAGGGGGTCCAACACCGTATTAGTATGGTGTTCCTAATAATTCTTTAGGTGAGTGTATATCACAGAAACACACAGAATATGGACACTATTTTAGGACCAGATTATTGGAATCTGCGGTACAGACACTGTTTTCTGAAGTAGTTTATATTTACATTGATATTTATATTTTTCACTATATCTATAAAATGTGGACAGATTCTGAGAGAAAAATTGTTTTCTGTATTTTAATTTTTTCCCTATATCTAGGCCTGACAGCCACACAAGGTGTTAAAGTACAGATCACACAATTCACGGATTACACCGTTGACAGCAAAAATGTGGATAGATTATAGGAAAAAAAATTGTGTTTTCTGTATTATAATGTTTTTCCTATATCTGGGCCTGACAACCACACAAGGTATTGAAGCGCAGATCACACAATTCACGGATTACACTGTTGACAGCAAAAATGCTGATTATGGGGGGAAAAAAATTGTTTTCACTAATATTCTTCCTATCTCTGCCCCTGACACACAGAAGGTATTGCTGCACAGATGTCACAAGTCACTGCAGACACCTTCTATATAGCAAAAGAATCGCTATTTTGCAGAGTATAAAAAAAAATGTTAGTACTACTTTGCACAATTAAATTGCTGCCACCACACACAATAGTCCTTAAAAGGACTTTTGGGTCTTTGAAACGTTATTCACTGGAATATATTGCGATAACAATCTCCCTACACTATCTGTCCCTTCCTAAGCGCAGCTCTCCCTGATTCACAATGAGCCGAACTTGCGTCATCGGGTGCTAAATATGACGCGTTTCGGCCAGCCAATCACTGTAATGCCAGCAGCCAACATGGCTACTGGCATTACAGTGATGGCAGTACTCACCTGCTCGTTTATTGGCTGCTTAGCAGCCGCGAAACGTGTGGGTAGGAGCAGGGGAGCACCCAGGAATTTTGTCTAGGGGGGGACCGAAAGGCCAAAAAATGTGGCATGTGTAGTGGGGGGGGGGGGATGGCTGGAGTGTGTTGCGCTGATTCTTTTACTTGGCCATTTTTAAAAGCTCTGCAGGAATGGAGCAGCGCGCCGCCATTTTTTAGTCCTGCCCATTATTAAAAGCCCCTCCTACATATAATAGGCCACGCCCAACAAACACTGTACAGCTGAAATTCTATAGTTGAGGCCTGTCTCTACATATCATACGGAGAGGGGAGGGTCTGTCCTGGCTGCACTGCCTGCTTATACAACAAGCTACAGCCAGGAAGCTCCTCCGCTTCTCCTCCCTCCCCAGATCCTGCTCAAGGCCTGTGGTTCCCCCCACCATCTGTCACCCGCCCGTGGCCTGCTGCCCCCTTTGGCCGTCCTCACCCAGCTCTGAATCCTCCTTCTGCAAATGGCAGGGGGAGGAGCCGGAGCATCTCCTCTCCTACATAGCGCCACATACCTCTTACATCCAGTGATGTCACCTTTGTTGTAGACGTTCTCTTTCTTTATCTTCTCCATTCAGACCAGACTGCCATGATGATTTTTCAGCCATCTCCCATCTCTGCAGAGATTAACAAACAGACATTAGTTTCCACATTTCCATCATCTTCTGAACACCCTTTCCTGCCACCCCCAATACTATACTGCAGAGAAAGTCCCCCTGGAAATACTACTACCACACAGATAGTGCCTCCTTCAACAATTATTGGCACACAGTGCTGATTGGCACACCACACTAATAGTATAAAGATAATGTCCCCCAAAAATTATTGTGCTAAGCTGATACTGTGCCAGGGTGCCCCCCAAAGTAATAGTGCTCCCCAAAATCCCACCAATAGAAATAATTCTCTGCCAGAGCACACTTAGTAGTAATAATGCCCCTATAGTGCTCATACTAGTAATCATGTTCCTCATAGCCCCCCAGTAGTAGTAAAGCTAATACCCCCTAGTAGTAATAATTCTCCCTATAATATGACAGTACATGAAATACCCCCGCTTAGTGCCCGCAGTTGAGCTAATGTCCCCATAATGTATGCCAGTATAAAATACCCCTATATAGTGCCCCAGTAAATGCCCTCATAGTGCTCCTCTTGCCCTTTCCCATAGTGTCCCCCATAATATGCCAGTAAAAATTGCCCCTTCTAAGTGCCACCATATGCCCCAATAGTGCTCCACTCCCCCATAGTGCCCCCAAATAATGCCCCATAGTGCCGCTCTCCCCTATAGTGCCAAAAAAAAGCCCCCTTAGTGCCACCAGATGCCATAATTCCCCCCATAATGTGCCAATAAGAAAAAAGGCCCCTTTAGAGCCCCCAAATAATGCCCCCATAGTGCCCCCAAATAATGCCCCTATAGTGCCCCCATAATGTGTCAATAAAAAAAAGCCCCTTTAGACCCCCAGATGCCCCCATAGTGCTCCTCGCCCCCATAGTGCTCCTCTCTCCCATGGTTCCCCCCCCATAATGTGCCAGTAAAAAATGCCCCCTTAGTGCCACCAGATGCCATAATGCCCCCCATAATGTGCTAATAAGAAAAAAAGTCCCCTTTAGAACCCCCACTTCCCCCATAGTGCCCCCAAATAATGCCCCTATAGTGCCAGCAGATGCCCCATAGTGCCGTTTTCTCCTATAGTGCCTCCCATAATGTGTGAATTAAAAAAAAGCCCCTTTAGAGCCCCCAGATGCCCCCCATAGTGCTCCTCTCCCCCATGGTGCCCCCCCATAATGTGGCAGTAAGAAAAGCCCCCAGAGTGCCACCCCCAAAAAAAATTGGGCTGTAAGAATTGTCAGATGCCCCCCATAGTGCCAGCTCGCCCCCCCTCTCCAAAAAAAAAAAAATAGAAAACACTGATACTTACCTCCATCAGCAGCGATGTGATGCAGGCTCTTCCGGCCTGTGTCCCTGCTGTGTGCTGCCTGAGCCGGCCTCTGATAGGCTGCAGGCATTAGTGCGGACACACCTTCTCATTCAAAGAGTTTTCTTTATTTTCATGACTATGAAAATTGTAGATTCACACTAAAGGCATCAAAACTATGAATTAACACATGTGGAATTATATACAGAACAAACAAGTGTGAAACAACTGAAAATATGTCATATTCTAGGTTCTTCAAAGTAGCCACCTTTTGCTTTGATTACTGCTTTGCACACTCTTGGCATTCTCTTGATGAGCTAGAAGAGGTAGTCCCCTGAAATGGTTTTCACTTTACAGGTGTGCCCTGTCAGGTATAATAAGTGGGATTTCTTGCCTTATAAATGGGGTTGGAACCATCAGTGGCGTTGAGGAGAAGTCAGGTGGATACACAGCTGATAGTCCTACTGAATAGACTGTTAGAATTTGTATTATGGCAAAAAAAAAAGCAGCTAAATAAAGAAAAATGAGTGGCCATCATTACTTTAAGAAATGAAGGTCAGTCAGTCAGCCGAAAAATTGGGAAAACTTTGAAAGTAAGGGCTATTTGACCATGAAGGAGAGTGATGGGGTGCTCCGCCAGATGACCTGGCCTCCACAGTCACCGGACCGGAACCCAATCAAGATGGTTTGGGGTCAGCTGGACCGCAGAGTGAAGGCAAAAGGGCCAACAAGTGCTAAGCATCTCTGGGAACTCCTTCAAGACTGTTGGAAGACCATTTCAGGGGACTACCTCTTGAAGCTCATCAAGAGAATGCCAAGAGCGTGCAAAGCAGTAATCAAAGCAAAAGGTGGCTACTTTGAAGAACCTAGAATATGACATATTTTCTGTTGTTTCACACTTGTTTGTTATGTATATAATTCCACATGTGTTAATTCATAGTTTTGATGCCTTCATAGAAACATAGAAACATAGAATGTGTCGGCAGATAAGAACCATTGTCATGGTCTTACCTTCTTGCTGTTCTCCTTCGTTTGACATGTGCTGGCGGCCATCTTGGTTTCTGGGTTTCTTGTAGCCTCCCACCCTGCGGCTCCTCCTTCCCACTGGGAGGAGCTGGATGCCTAGCTCATATATATAGGAGGTCTGTGGCTTCAGTTCCTTGCTTGGTCCTCCTGTGTTCACATGCTTCTAGACTGCTGCTGCTTCTGGTTCCTGATCCTGGTTTCGTCCGACTACCCTGCTGGTTCCTGATCCTGGTTTCGTCCGACTACCCTGCTGGTTCCTGATCCTGGCTTCGTCTGACTACCCTGCTGGTTCCTGATCCTGGCTTCGTCTGACTACCCTTCTGGTTCCTGACCTCTGGCTTCGCAAAGACTCTGCTTCGGTTTCGCCATCCGTTTGGACTTTTGCTTTACAGCTTTATTTTCAATAAAGCCTTCTTATTTTCACTTATCCCTTGTTGTACGTCTGGTTCATGGTTCCGTGACAACCATTTGGCCCATCTAGTCTGCCCAATATATCTGAATCCTATGAATAGTCCCTGGCCCTATCTTATATGAAGGATAGCCTTATGCCTATCCCATGCATGCTTAAACCCCTTCACTGTATTTGCAGCTACCACTTCTGCAGGAAGGCTATTCCATGCATCCACTACTCTCTCAGTAAAGTAATACTTCCTTATATTACTTTTAAACCTTTTCCCCTCTAATTTAAAACTGTGTCCTCTTGTGGTAGTTTTTCTTCTTTTAAATATGCTCTCCTCCTTTACCGAGTTGATTACCTTTATGTATTTAAAAGTTTCTATCATATCCCCTCTGTCTCTTCTTTCTTCCAAGCTATACATATTAAGGTCATTTAACCTTTCCTGGTAAGTTTTATCCTGCAATCCATGTACTAGTTTAGTAGCTCTTCTCTGAACTCTCTCTAGAGTATCTATATCCTTCTGGAGATATGGCCTCCAGTACTGCGCACAATACTCCAAGTGAGGTCTCACCAGTGTTCTGTACAGCGGCATAAGCACTTCACTCTTTCTACTGCTTATACCTCTCCCTATACATCCAAGCATTCTGCTGGCATTTCGTGCTGCTCTGTTACATTGTCTTCCCACCTTTAAGTCTTCTGAAATAATTACTCCTAAATCCCTTTCCTCAGATACTGAGGTCAGGACTGTGTCAAATATTCTATATTCTGCCCTTGGGTTTTTACGCCCCAGGTGCATTATCTTGCACTTATCCACATTAAATTTCAGTTGCCAGAGTTCTGACCATTCTTCTAGTTTTCCTAAATCCTTTTCCATTTGGCGTTTCCCTCCAGGAACATCAACCCTGTTACATATCTTTGTGTCATCAGCAAAAAGACAAACCTTACCATCGAGGCCTTTTGCAATATCACTTATGAAGATATTAAACAAAATTGGTCCCAGTACAGATCCCTGTGGAACCCCACTGGTAACATGACCTTGTTTTGAATGTTCTCCATTGACTGCAACCCTCTGTTGTCTGTCACTCAGCCACTGCCTAATCCACTCAACAATATGGGAGTCCATGCTCAATGACTGCAGTTTATTGATAAGTCTTCTATGTGGGACAGTGTCAAAAGCCTTACTAAAATCTAGATATGCGATGTCTACTGCACCTCCACCGTCTATTATTTTAGTCACCCAGTCAAAAAAATCTATAAGATTTGTTTGACATGATCTCCCTGAAGTAAACCCATGTTGTTTTTCATCTTGCAATCCATGGGATTTTAGATGTTCCACAATCCTATCCTTTAATAGGGTTTCCATTAATTTGCCTACTATTGATGTCAGACTCACTGGTCTATAGTTGCTCGATTCCTCCCTACTACCTTTCTTGTGAATGGGCACGACATTTGCCAATTTCCAATCTTCCGGGAGGACTCCTGTTACTAATGATTGGTTAAATAAATCTGTTAACGGTTTTGCCAGCTCACCACTAAGCTCTTTTAATAATTTTGGGTGTATCTCATCAGGCCCCTGTGACTTATTTGTCTTCACCTTAGACAGCAAACTTAGAACATCTTCCTCTGTAAAGATACATGCATCAAACGATTTATTAGTCATCCTTTCATAGTCATGAAAATAAAGAAAACTCTTTGAATGAGAAGGTGTGTCCAAACTTTTGGTCTGTACTGTATGTATGAAGTGAAAAGAAAATGATAAATGGTTTTCAAAATGTTTAATAAATAGAAATCTTGATAGTGTGGTGTGCATTTGTATTCAGCAACCCCAATATCCCCCACCTTCCTCAAGACCAATGTTTGCTGCAATTACAGCTGCAAGTCTTTTGGAGTATGTCTCTACCAGCTTTGCACATCTAGAGGCTGAAATTTTTGCTTCTTCTTTCCAAAATAGCTCAAGCTCAGTCAGATTGGATAGAGAGTGTCTGTGAACAGCAATTTTCAAGTCTTGCTACAGATTCCCAAATGGATTTAGCTCTAGATTTTGACTGAGCCATTTTAACACATGAATATGCTTTGACCTAAACCATTCCATTGTAGCTCTGGCTGTATGTGTAGGGTCTTTGTCTTTATGGAAGATGAACCTCCGCCCCAGTCTCTAGTCTTTTGTAGCCGCTACCAGATTTTCCTCAGAGATTGCCCTGTATTTAGCTCTATTCATCTTCTCATCAACTCTAATCAGCTTCCCTGTCCCTGCTGAAGAAAGGCATCCCCAAAAGCATGATGCTGACACAATGTTTCACAGTGGAGATGGTGTGTTAAGGGTGATGTGCAACTTTGATCTCATCTGACCAAAGCACCTTCTTCCACATATTTGCTTTGTCCCCTACATGTCTTGTGGCAAACTGCAAACAAGACTTCTTATTCTTCTCCTTGCTACTCTTACATACAGGCCAGATTTGTGGAGTAGACAACTAACAATTGTCCTATGGACAGATGCTCCCACCTGAGCTGTGGATTTCTGCAGCTCCTCCAAAATGACCATGGGCCTCTTGGCTGCTTGTCTAATTAGTGCTCTCCTTGCCTGGACTGTCAGTTTAGGTGGACAGCCATGTGGACGGCCATGTCCTGGTAGGTTTGCAATTGTGTTATACAGTTTTTGGAAAGCTCTGAGATGTTCAGAGTTTTTTTTAATAACCTAACACTGCTTTACACTTCTCCACAACTTTATACCTGTCTGATGTGTTCGTTGGTTGTACATAGTTACAGATGTGTCATTTAAAAATACTACCATCAACCTTTTTAAACATTATGTCAATGATAAAAATCTGATTTAATACAATGTCACTTTTTGAAGATATATTACCTTTAGGCCTCTTGCACACAAACTTTTTTTTTTCGTTTAAGTTCCGTGGCCGTATACGAACCATATACAGAACCATTCTTTTTAATAGATCCGCAATCCATATGCCTTCTGTTTCCGTATTTTCGTTTTTCCATTCCGTTCAAAGATAGAACATGTCCTATTATTGTCCGCATAACGGACAAGGATAGTACTGTTCTATCAAGGGACAGCTGTTCCGTTCCACAAAAAACGGTATGCATACAGATGTCATCCGTATTTTTTGCGGATCCGTTTTTTGCAGACCGCAAATTACTGAAAAAGCCTTACGGTGGTGTGCAAGAGGCCTTAGGGTCAATAAATTTAATAACTTGCATATTCAAATTGATACTGTGGTGCCAACAACATACACATTCTGTGATATAAAAAAAGTTTATTCAGTATTACACTATAAAAGCATGCACCCAAGGTAAAAGCACAGCTAAATAATGAGCAGCGTGTAAGATAACACATTTGATACATTAGTCAATAACTTTTATGTATGAGTTTGAAGGTGTAAAAGATACAGGAAATAGAGGAAAAGAATGGGGAAATGATACATTCTGTTTTTGAGAAATGATGTTTAAATGATGATATGCAAAATAAATTTCCGACAACAGAAACCAAAGATAGGCAGCAGAAATATATGTAAATGTGAACATTCATATAGAAGACGGCTCCCACAGGTCCAATTCTTTCTGTCATAATACTAAAACCCGGTGGAAACGTTTTTCTTTGTTTGTATGAAAAACTCTCAAAGGAGCACTGTCCTTTCACAAGCAAGCATTACTCCACAATAAACAGTCACACTATATCATCCTTGTTTAGAGATTTAACTGTGATAATTCTATGCCGCAGGCAAACAATATATACTGTGTAAATATACATCTAAAGACCAGTGGACAAAACTTGCCATATGTTTAAAAAACAGACATGCATATAAATATCTTACTGTAATAATATATTGAACAAATCATGTTTATCAAGGTTTAATGCTAAAGTTTAACTAAATATGTAGATTGACATGCATTTTATAATAAAAAAAATACTAAAAAATTGACATGCTGCAATTTTATGTTTCATCATTTCTAACTGTATATTTTAAAGTTTTTGTGACTGTTTTATTTCTTTAGCTACCCAGTTTGTTATTTATTTTGGATGACAGGTAGTGCTATCCCTCAGACCAGGGATGTTAAACTTGTGGCCTTCCAGCTTTTGCAAAACTACAACTCCCTTCATGTCTTGGACACCCTACAGCTATCAGGGCTTGTTGGGAGTTTCAGTTTTGCAACAGCTGGAGGGCAATGAGTTTAAGGACCCAGATTTACTAATGTGTCTGGGACTAAAAATTGTCTAAAGAGTGGTACAATTTGGAGTAGGCTTCAGCGAATTGACCTTTGGGTCATAGATCTGAAGTCAATTCATTCAAGTACTTTGATTGTAATGCTGTTTCTGTACAGCATTCAAATGTATTGGCTCAGTGGAGCCAGAGTTCGTTTTGCCCGAAGTTGCGTAAGATTCATTGTATTCATATCTGCGTATTGTAAAAGAATGTAAAATAGCAATCCAAACTGGGCTTTGGTACTGGTTGGTACCTCGGTACCAAAGCCCACTTCGGATTGCTATTTTAAATTGTTTTTAAATATGCAGATATGAATACAGTAGTAATTCACCCAAGTCTCGAGTGACTTCGGCCAAGAAGAATACATTTTAATGTGTACGGAAACAGCATTAAAATCAAAGTATTTGAACATATCGACTTCAAGCCTATGATCTGAAGGTCAATTCTCTCAAGCCTAATTTGGAGCAACTAAGGTTTATATGCTTTATTCCAATTTGCTCGACAAAGATGTGAGCGTAAAGGGGGTTGACTTTCTAGGAAAGGAGCATGGCTTAAGATGTACCATGTTGCTCGAAAATTACACTGCAATTCTGGCATAAAATTCTGTCTCAAAATGATGCCTCATTCACATGTCAGTGTTTTGGTCACTTATTTCCATGAGTTAAGCCTCATTCATACAGTCAGTGTTTTAGTCAGTGATGTCCATCAGTGATTGTGAGCTAAAACCAGGTGCAGCTGTAAACCTAGAACAGGTGCAGATCTTTACCTTATACCTTATGTCTGTGGAGGCTCCAATCCTGGTTTTGGCTCACAATCACTCATGGAAATCACTGACCAAAACACTGACGTGTGAATGAGGCTTAAGTAAAACTAATTGTTAGCATAGAGTTAGCTAAAAGTGTCTACCCATGCACCACATTTATTATCCAGCCTGAGCCACTGTGGTAAACCTGGTGTAAGTCTAGATTTAGTTATGGCATTTATAGGATTAGTAAATCTGGGCTCCGTTACTGAGCTCTGAAAGAGCAGAGGCTTAAATGGATACATTGCACGTTTTGCTGAAAAATTTCCCATAAACTAACATATCAATCTGCTCGGCTTCCCCAGCTCGGTAACATGCTGCAGGTTACACTGAATTTCCATGGCAACAGGTTTCCTTTATTCCTTATTTAGGTAAAAATTTATTTTTTGTTGCTCTTTTATTTTTAACCCTCATATAGTTAATTCCACCAATAAAATATAACTTGAACAATCTTTTTATTCTCTTGTGTATTATTAGAGACAGAGACATATAGACATAGCCTGTGTGGAGTATGTAATACCGTAGCCATGGGGTCACTTTGTTTGCCCTTCCCATATCTGACTGTTAGGAAAGTCAGTGTGTAGATCTCCATTGGGTGGAGGCACTTTGGAAAATACCCTATAATTCAGTGCACTACAAAGATTTAACTACTTAGAGAGGCTCAGTATATAAAATGGCCCCTACGTACATATATTCAATGTACAGCACCTCAACCAGCCTATGTTCATATAAAAAACTTTATAGATTATTAAAGAAACTCTCCAGTTTATTATTATAGACACGATAAGATGACGTCTAGGCAAAATGACCTTTTTCCCTTAATTCTCTGGGTCAGTACAATTACAACAATACCACATTTACATAGTTTTTCTCGTGTTTTAATACTGAAAAAACTTTGGAAAAAGTTTTTTTATTTTTATCACCCTTTCTGACTCTCATAACTTTTTTATAGTTACGTCTACGAAGCTGTGTGTGGAATTATTGATTTTCCTGATGATCTTTATTTTTTATTATTACCATTTTGGAGTGTACAGTTGCAAGAAAAAGTATGTGAACCCTTTGGAATGATATGGATTTCTGCACAAATTGGTCATAAAATGTGATCTGATCTTCATTTAAGTCACAACAATAGACAATCACAGTCTGCTTAAACTAATAACACACAAAGAATTAAATGTTACCATGTTTTTATTGAACACACCATGTAAACATTCACAGTGGAGGTAGGAAAAGTATGTGAACCCTTGGAATTAATAACTGGTTGAACCTCCTTTGGCAGCAATAACTTCAACCAAACGGTGAAGAGTAATTCTTGACTAGAGTTGAGAGGACACCTGGGTGTTCGGGTTCGACGGGTTCGGACCCGAACTTGACCCTGAACCCTATTGAAGTCAATGGGGACCCGGACTTTTGAACACTAAAATGGCTGTAAAAATGTCATGGAAAGGGCTAGAGGGCTGCAAATGGCATCAAAATGTGGTTAAGAGCATGGCAAGTGCTGCAAACAAATGTGGATAGGGAAATGACTTTAAATAACATAAAATACGTAAATAAAAATATAATCTTGATCTAGCAGGACGAGGTCCATATGGAGTAGGAGGTAAGGAGGCGGTGGATGTGGCGGTGTAGGTTGATGCGGCGGTGGAGGAGGAGGAGGTAGCCTACACTGTTTTTTTGTTTTAAATGTATTTTTATTTTTTTTAATTAGGGTACACCCTGAAACATTGGGAAATATAACTTGTGATAAACCCATCCAGTCGTGCTAAACACACATTCAGACAATACACTGGCTGCAGGGCAGGCCAGCACCTCCAAGGCGTAACGGGCAAGCTCAGGCCATGTGCCCAATTTGGAGACCTAGAAGTTGTAGGGGGCAGACCCATCATTCAGTACGTGTAGGCTTGTGCACACATACTGCTCCACCATGTCGCACGTCCCCGTGATGTCCACGATCCATTTGGATATCTTCTCTATTAACTTTCGATGTTCTTTTATGCGCCTACCATGGTGATCACGGGTGGCGGCGAATCAGAGTTCCAGGCCGGAGGGGGAGCCTGAGAAAGTGTGGAAAAATACCCGACTCGGGGAGGTAGTGACGATAAATAACAATACAGGACTCTTAAGATGCTCTGTTATTTGAATGATTAATTAAAAATCACAAGGAATGTCACTGTGGTATTTTGGATTAGGAAACTTTAGACAGGAGAGGCCCTGCTGCCGCTTTGTTGACTCTAGATAACTTCTGCCTGATCGCACGTCCCTGTGACATTCACGATCCATTTCTATATCTTCTCTATCAACTTTCGATGTTCTTTTCTGAGCCTACCATGTTGATCACGGTTATTGGCGAATCAGGGTTCCACGCCGGAGAGGGAGCGTAAGAAAGAGAGACCACATCCACGGGAGGTTAATTGTTTCAAATTAAATATAATAGAGCGGAAATGTGGGACAAACTATTGAAGCGCAAATGTGGGACAACTTGTTAAAGTTTAAGCATTGAATGAAAGGAAGTGGCGCGCATCAATTAAAGAAAAATTTCTGAAATTTAATTCCATGTCACCTATGCAGAGCAGGGGTTTCTATCCTGCAAAATTGGCAAAATGTCACCTGACAATGTAACAGACGATTTTTTAAAATTTATGTTCCTGTCACCTATGCAGAGTTGCCCCCGTGACGTCCACCATCCATTTGGATATCTTCTCTATCAACTTTTGATGTTCTTTTCTGAGCCTACCATGTTGATCACAATTATTGGCGAATCAGGGTTCCACACCAGAGAGGGAGCGTGAGAAAAAGAGACCACATCCAAGGGAGATAAATGTATGAAATTTTATTTTGATCGAGCGGAAATATGGGAAAAGTTATTAAAGCAGAAGGATTGAAGGGAATGGCCAATTAAAGACGAATTTTAGAAATTTAAGTCCCTGTCACCTATGCAGAGTAGGGGTTTTTCATCGCCAGAAATGGGTTAATGTCACACACCAATGGAACAGATTAATTTTTAAAATTTTGGTCCCTGTCACCTATGCAGAGCAGGGGTTTATTCACGGCAAAAAATTTTATATGTCAACCCAAGAATGTAAAAAAAAATTGGTGAAATTTATTAACCTGTCTACTAGGTAGAGCAGAGGTCTATCACAGCCAAAATTTTTTGAATGTCACCCGAAAATGTAAAAAAAAAAATTGTGAAATTTATTAATCTGTCAACTAGGTAGAGCAGGGGTATATCACAGCCAAAAATTGGTTAATTTCACTTAAAAAATGTAACAGACAAATTAGTGATAATTTTTTTTACCTGTCTACTAGGTATAGCAGTGGAAAATCACACCCAAAAATAGGTGAATTTCACCCTAAAATTTAACAGACCAATTAGTGAAATGACATAAAATGAAATAAAATACGTACAAATAATAAATAAAAAAACTTGATTTATGAGGTGGAGGTCCATATGGAGTAGGAGTTTGAGAAGGCGTTGGATGTAGCGATGTAGGCGGGAGTGGCGGTGGAGGAGGACGAGGTAGCCAACACTGGTTTTTATTTTTTATTTTTATTAGGGTACACCCCAAAAGAGTGGGAAATATAAAAAATATCACAAAGAGCAAGTGCGCTGTGGTATAACAATGGCTGGGTAAGGCCGGTATACATGTCTATTCTGCACAAGGTACGGACAAGTCCTGTGGGATCCATGCCTGGTTCATTTTCATGAACGTGAGCTTCTCCACATTGGCTGTGGACAGGTGGCTGCGCTCGTCTGTGATAACGGCCCCTGCCGTGCTAAAAACACGTTCAGATAATACACTGGCTGCAGGGCAGGTCAGCACCTCCAAGGCGTAAAGGGCAAGCTCAGGCCATGTGCCCAATTTGGAGACACAGAAGTTGAAGGGGGCAATGCTGCCTCCTGCTAAGACATTACATATCAGCTGGTGGTGCTGGTTGTTGTGGCGTGCTGACAAAGCTTTTCCACATTTCGACCATGCTAACCCTGCCTTCTGAAGTGCTGGCGGTGCCCAGCTGCGTTGGCGACCTCTTCCTCCTCCTCTGCCTTCGCCTTGTGCTTCAAATGTGCCCCCGCTGTCAGGTGGGAATGCCACCAGCAGCGCGTCTACCAGCGTGCGCTTGTACTCGCACATCTTACGATCACGCTCCAGTGAGGGAATTAAGGACGGTACGTTGTCCTTGTAACAGGGATCCAGCAGCGTGGCCACACAGTAATCAGCACAAGTTAGAATGTGGGCAACTCGGCAGTCGTTGCGGAGACACTGCAGCATGTAATCGCTCATGTCTGCCAGGCTTCCCAGAGGCAACGAAAAGCTGTCCTCTGTGGGAGGTGTATCGTCTGTGTCCTCTGTATCCCCCCAGCCACGCACCAGTGATGGCCATAAGCTGGTCTGGGTGCCACCCTGCTGTGAACCAAGGTTCCTCCTCCTCCATCTCCTCCTCCTCATCCTCCACCTCGTCATCCTCCAGAACTGTGCCCTGGCTGGACAATTGTGTACCTGGCATTTGTGGGTGCAGAAACCCACAATCGGAGCCACTTGTGAATGACTGGCCAGAAACCCTACGAAATGATCCATCTTCCTCCTCCTCTTCCTCCTCCTGTGCCACATCCTCTTCCATCATCACCAGCAGCTTTTTTTTTAAGGAGGCATAGAAGTGGGATAGTAACGCTGAGAACGGCGTTATCGGCACTTGCCATGTTGGTGGAGTACTCGAAACAGCACAACAAGGAACACAGGTCTCACATGGAGGCCCAGTCATTGGTTGTGAAGTGGTGCTGTTCTGCAGAGCGACTCACCCGTGCATGCTGCATCTGAAACTCCACTATCGCCTGCTGCTGCTCGCACAGTCTGGCCAGCATGTGCAAGGTGGAGTTCCACCTTGTGGGCACGTTGCATATGAGGCAGTGAGCGGGAAGGCCGAAGTTACGCTGCAGCGATGACAGGCGAGCAGCAGCAGGATGAGAACGCCGAAAGCGCACACAGATGACCCGCACTTTATGTAGCAGCTCTGACATAGGGTCATTTTTAAGGAATCTCTGCACCACCAAATTCAACACATGCGCCAGGCAAGGGATGTGCGTCCAACCGGCTAGTCCCAGAGCTGCTATGAGATTTCGCCCATTATCGCACACTACCAGGCCGGGCTTGAGGCTCACTGGCACCAACCACTCATAAGTCTGTTGTTCAAGGCCCGTCCACAGCTCCTGCGTGGTGTGGGGTTTGTCCCCCAAACAGATAAGTTTTAAAACTGCCTGCTGTCGTTTACCCCTGGCTGTGCTGAAGTTGGTGAAGGTGTTACGCTGACCGGATGAGGAAGCGGTAGAGGATGAGGAAGCGGAGTAGGAGGAGGAAGCAACAGGAGGCAAACTGAAGCGCCCTGCAATCCTCGGTGGTGGAAGCACATGCGCCAAACTGCTATCCGCCTCAGGCCCAGCTGCCACTGCATTTACCCAGTGTGCTGTTATGGAGATATAACATCCCTGACCGTGCTTACTGGTCCACGTATCCGTAGTCAGGTGCACCTTGCCACAGATGGCGTTGCGCAGTGCACACCTGATTTTGTCCCCCACTTGGTTGCGCAGGGAAGGGATGGTTAGCCTGGAAAAGTAGTGACGGCTGGGCACGACGTACTGTGGGACAACCACCGCCATAAGGCTTTTAAAACTCTCCGTCTCCACCAGACGGAATGACAGCATTTCAAAGGCCATTAATTTTGAAATGCTGGCATTCAGGGCCAGGGATCACGAGTGGGTAGGGGCTACTTCCTCTTCCGCTCCAGTGTTTGGGAGATTGAGAGCTGAACGGTTCTGTGGGACATTGTGGAGATGCTTGGTGACCCAGATGGTGGTGTTGCTGGCAGATCCTCTGTTGGCGGGGTGGCAGGTGGCACTGTCACTCTAGAGGTGGATGAAGAGGCCGAGACTGCAGCAGAAGAGGAAGCAGGAGGAGCCAGAGACCTTTCTTGGTTTTTGAGGTGTCTACTCCACTGCAGCTCGTGCTTTGCACTTATATGCCTGGTCATGCAGGTTGTGCTCAGGTTGAGAACGTTTATGCCTCGCTTCAGGCTCTAATTGCACAGCGTGCAAACCACTAGTGTCTTTTCGTCAGCACATTGTCTGAAGAACTGCCACGCCAGGGAACTCCTTGGAGCTGGCTTTGGTGTGCTCGGTCCCTTGCTGCGGTGGGCAGTAGCAGGCGTACTGTCTAGGGGACGGCCGCTCCGCTTTTGCACCCCACTCCCTCTTCTGCTGTACTGGTGGCTCTGTGCGACCACCGCCTCTTCCTCTGAACTACACAGGTCACTCGCATTACCTTGATTCCATGTGGGGTCGAGGACGTCATCGTCCTCCACATCATCTTCCACCCAGTCTTCACCCCTGCCCTCCTTGTCGGTCTAAACACTTTCGAAAGCCCTATCAGTTGGCACCTGTGTTTCATAATTATCCGAGATGTGCTGCGATGGTCCTCCCATGTACCCATCTTGAAAGATAAGTGGTTGGGCATCGGTGCACTCAATCTCTTCCACTTCTGGGGCAGGACTATGTGGATGGCCCTGGGAATCCCTGCTAACAGAGTCATTAAAAAGCAGAAGAGACTGCTGCATGACTTGGGGCTCAGACTGCTTGGCTGATTTGCAAGAGGGTGAGGTAAAAGACTGATGGACATGGGCTGCAGGTGCTAAATCTGATCTTTCAGCAGGAGACTGGGTGGGAAACAATGTGAAGTAATTGGAGGCACTGTCAGCAACCAAATCTACTATCGCCTGTACTTGTTCTGGCCTCACCATTCGTAGAGCCGCATTTGGCCCTACCAAATACCGCAGCAGGTTCTGTCGCCTACTCGCACCTGAGGAAGGCGTTTCTCTTGTGCGTGTAGCTGGCACATATCGACCACGTCCTCTCCTTGCAACAGGAGCTCCACCAGCAGCACCACGACCTGGGCCACGTCCCATTTTTGACGCTTTCCTCATATTTCTCAAATTTAGGATCTTGCCCTAAATGGGTGTTTTATTAATAGCAGAATAGAACGACAGTATGTAAAGGGTGTATCTGACACATACAGATCCAGACTAGGCCGCAATTAAAGATTTTTGACCAAAATGGGTGTTTTGCTAATAGCAGAATAGAATCACAGTATCTAAAGGGTGTATCTCACACGTACAGATGTAGACTAGGCCGCAATAAAAGTTTTTTGCCCAAAATGGGTGTTTTATTAATAGCAGAATAGAACCACAGTATGTAAAGGGTGTATCTCACAAGGACATATGCAGCAAAGGCTGCAAAATTAATTTTTTTGCCCAAAATTTGTGTTTTTTTAATAAAACAATATGACAGCAGTATATACAGGGAGTGCAGAATTATTAGGCAAGTTGTATTTTTGAGGATTAATTTTATTATTGAGCAACAACCATGTTCTCAATGAACCCAAAAAAACTCATTAATATCAAAGCTGAATATTTTTGGAAGTAGTTTTTAGTTTGTTTTTAGTTTTAGCTATTTTAGGGGGATATCTGTGTGTGCAGGTGACTATTACTGTGCATAATTATTAGGCAACTTAACAAAAAACAAATATATACCCATTTCAATTATTTATTTTTACCCGTGAAACCAATATAACATCTCAACATTCACAAATATACATTTCTGACATTCAAAAACAAAACAAAAACAAATCAGTGACCAATATAGCCACCTTTCTTTGCAAGGACACTCAAAAGCCTGCCATCCATGGATTCTGTCAGTGTTTTGATCTGTTCACCATCAACATTGCGTGCAGCAGCAACCACAGCCTCCCAGACACTGTTCAGAGAGGTGTACTGTTTTCCCTCCTTGTAAATCTCACATTTGATGATGGACCACAGGTTCTCAATGGGGTTCAGATCAGGTGAACAAGGAGGCCATGTCATTAGATTTTCTTCTTTTATACCCTTTCTTGCCAGCCACGCTGTGGAGTACTTGGACGCGTGTGATGGAGCATTGTCCTGCATGAAAATCATGTTTTTCTTGAAGGATGCAGACTTCTTCCTGTACCACTGCTTGAAGAAGGTGTCTTCCAGAAACTGGCAGTAGGACTGGGAGTTGAGCTTGACTCCATCCTCAACCCGAAAAGGCCCCACAAGCTCATCTTTGATGATACCAGCCTAAACCAGTACTCCACCTCCACCTTGCTGGCGTCTGAGTCGGACTGGAGCTCTCTGCCCTTTACCAATCCAGCCACGGGCCCATCCATCTGGCCCATCAAGACTCACTCTCATTTCATCAGTCCATAAAACCTTAGAAAAATCAGTCTTGAGATATTTCTTGGCCCAGTCTTGACGTTTCAGCTTGTGTGTCTTGTTCAGTGGTGGTCGTCTTTCAGCCTTTCTTACCTTGGCCATGTCTCTGAGTATTGCACACCTTGTGCTTTTGGGCACTCCAGTGATGTTGCAGCTCTGAAATATGGCCAAACTGGTGGCAAGTGGCATCTTGGCAGCTGCATGCTTGACTTTTCTCAGTTCATGGGCAGTTATTTTGCGCCTTGGTTTTTCCACACGCTTCTTGCGACCCTGTTGACTATTTTGAATGAAACGCTTGATTGTTCGATGATCACGCTTCAGAAGCTTTGCAATTTTAAGAGTGCTGCATCCCTCTGCAAGATATCTCACTATTTTTGACTTTTCTGAGCCTGTCAAGTCCTTCTTTTGACCCATTTTGCCAAAGGAAAGGAAGTTGCCTAATAATTATGCACACCTAATATAGGGTGTTGATGTCATTAGACCACACCCCTTCTCATTACAGAGATGCACATCACCTAATATGCTTAATTGGTAGTAGGCTTTCGAGCCTATACAGCTTGGAGTAAGACAACATGCATAAAGAGGATGATGTGGTCAAAATACTCATTTGCCTAATAATTCTGCACGCAGTGTAAACCTTGAATTTCACACGTGCAGATGCAGCAAGGGCTGTAAAATTGTGTATTTTGCCCAAAAAGCGTGTTTTATTAATAGAAGAATAGAACCACAGTATCTAAAGTGTGTATCTCACACGTACAGATGCAGACTAGGCCGCAATTAAAGATTTTTTCCCAAAATGGGTGTTTTATTAATAGCAGAATAGAACCACAGTATGTAAAGGATGTATCTCACACGTACAGATGCAAACTAGGCTGCAATTAAAGTTTTTTGCCCAAAATGGGTGTTTTTTTAATAACAGTATATGACAGCAGTATATAACCTTTGAATTTCACACGTGCAGATGCAGCAAGGGCTGTAGAAATGTGTATTTTGCCCAAAAAAGGGTGTTTTATTAATAGAAGAATAGAACCACAGTATCTAAAGTGTGTATCTCACACGTACAGATGCAGACTAGGCCGCAATTAAAGATTTTTGCCCAAAATGGGTGTTTTATTAATAGCAGAATAGAACCACAATATCTAAAGGGGGTATCTCACAATGAAATATGCAGCAAAATTAAGATTTTTGCCCAAAATGGGTACTTTTTTAATAACAGAATATGACAGCAGTATATAACCCTTGAATTTCACAGCTCAGCACTCAAAAAATACAGAGGCTAAGCAGCTGCAGGAACAGGAGAACACGCATGGTATAGAGCACCAAGTGGGTTCCCAGGTAACATTTGGATAAATGGAAACAATTCCAGAACTAAAAATGTGATTAAAATCCACTTGTATTCCATATTAAAAAAGCATGGTGGTGCACTCCCACAAAAGTAAGCTTTTAGCTTACTCATTTCAAACCTTTGACAGGCTTTTAATCATATCCATCATTAGCCGTAATTAAGAACCCGTGAAGGACTTAAAACGCAGACGCAAAGAGAGATTATGTTTTATTGTAAAGCACCAGTGTGCTTTTAATGTAATATGAAATAAAAGTGACATTTAATCCACTTCCTGATGCTGGAATTGTTTCCATTTATCTTAATGTTATTGTCTCTATGCTAAAATTCTCCCTACCCATAGGAGAAATCAGATTTGCAAGAAAATAGAGTGAAAATACCTATTGTATGTCTTTATTAATGGCTGCATGTTATTGTGAGTGCCTGTTCTATCAAGGAAGTCACACTGGTCATATATATTTTCTGGGGTGCAACCTATTCATGGATACACAACACTAACTAATAGCTGCAGTGGAATAATATTAATATTTGTGGAGAAATGGAGGTTTATACAATTTCTGGCTAGCTGCAGATTATTTTGATAAGAAGTATCATTCACACTTAGAAAAAAAACTAAAGAAACTAAAATATTAACATTATATTCCTCGCCTGAACATAACTTAAGTTGTTTTTGTTAATTTTTTTTTTATGCAAAATTCGGTTTGATCTGCCAGCTTTCATTACCAATTTCAATAACAGAACAACAGATGACAGTGTCGGGTTGACTATGCATAAATCTATGTGTTACATTTATAGGTATTTATAGAAGAGTGAGATCTTTCTGCTGTTTATTTTGTGAATACAGTCATTCAACGTTAATGGTATGCAGCAGTGTTTGCTAATTTTGTTTAGTCAAGTGTATTTAGACAAGCCTGTTGCTGTATTCAAAAAAGCTGTATATCAATACTTTGTATATATCTGGGTTAAATAGATTATGTACTTGCATAGATAGTAAGCCTAAAAAATGCTGCATGCAATGATTTTTTTTTGTCTGGCAGAGCGCCAGCGTTCATGCTGGACTTATAGTGAATGGGATCTGGTAGGCAATGCTGGATACAGCAACTCTGGTATTCTGTTCCAGTGACTGATGAGGACATAACATTAGGGTAAAAAAAAAAAAAAAAAAAGCAGGCAGGAGAAGTACTTGTTATGTATGATAGTCCAGCCATCTTGGGAGAATAGGGGAGCAGATATAAAGCCACATGAGCCAGTCAGCAGCCAATATACGAAGTGCTTCTTGGTACAGTGGAGGCTCAGCTTCAGGGAATGATAAATGAGCTATGGGAGGTTAGATCAAGCGAGGTGATAGGCCACCCTGAAAAGATGTGTTTTTAGCGAATGCTTAAAACTGTGCATGTTGTGATTAAGCCGGATCTCTTGGGGTAGGGCATTCCAGAGAACCGGTGCAGCTATGGAGAAATCTTGGAGCCGGGAGAGAGAGGTTCGAAATTTTTGTGGAAGTCAGACGTAAGTCATTGGCTGAACGGAGAGCACAGGTAGGGTGGTATACAGAGATGAGGGAAGAGATATAGGGTGGTGCAGCACTGTGGAAGGCTTTGTGGGTGGGGACGAGCAGTTTGAATTGGATTCTATAGTGTATGTGTAGCCAGTGCAATGACTGACACAGGGCGGAGGCATCAGAGTAGCGGTTGGACAGATAGGTGACCCTGGCTGCTGCATTAAGAATAGATTGGAGAGGGGAGAGTCTCATGAGGGGGAGGCCAATTAATAGTGAGTTGCCGTAATCAAGGCGGGAGTGGATCAGGGCAACAATGAGAGTTTTTGTTGTTTCCATAGTGATAAAGGGGCAGATACTAGAGATGTTTTTGAGGTGCAGGCGACATGAGTGGGAGAGAGATTGAATATAGGGGGTGAAAGAAAGATCAGTGTCAAAAGTCACCCCGAGACAGCGGGCGTGCTGCCTAGGAGTGAAGACGGTGTTGCACACCGAGAGGCAGACATCAGGTTTAGGTAGGTTAGTAGATGGAGAGAACACAAGAAGTTCAGTTTTTGATAGATTTAGTTTCAGATAGAGAGAGGACATAATGTTAGAGACGGCAGAGAGACAGTCACTGGTGTTCTGTAATACAGCAGGTGTGATGTCAGGGGATGAAATGTATAGTTGTGTGTCATCAGCATAGAGATGGTACTGGAAACCAAATCTGTTGATGGTCTGCCCAATTGGTGCTGTGTACAGGGAGAAGAGGAGAAGGCCTAGGACTGAACCCTGAGGAACTTCAACAGCGAGGGGGAGAGGTAAGGAAGTGGAGCCAGCGAATGATACACTGAATGAGCGACCAGAGAGATAGGAAGAACACCAGGAGAGGACGATGGTGGTCTACAGTGTCAAAAGCTGCAGAGAGGTCAAGGAGAATGAGCAGAGAGTAGTTACCATTGCATTTTGCTGTCAGGAGGTCATTTGTCACTTTGGTGAGGGTAGTTTCTGTCGAATGCAGGGGGCGGAAACCAGATTGTAATGGATCGAGGAGAGAGTGATCAGAGAGATAGCGGGTAAGGCGAGAGTAGACCAGATGATCCAGGAGTTTAGAGATGAAGAGAAGATTGGAGACTGGCCTGTAGTTAGTTGAGCAGGATGGGTCGAGAGATGTTTTTTTCATTAATGGAGTAATGATAGAGTGTTTGAAAGAGGGGGGGGGGGGAGATACCAGAAGAAAGGGAGAGGTTGAAGATTTTTGTTAGGTGAGTGGTGACAGCCGGAGAGAGAGACTTGAGTAGGTGTGAGGGAATGGGATCAGAGGCGCAAGTGGTAGGACGAGAAGAAGAGAGGAGCCTGGAGACTTCTTCTTCCGTGACTGGGTCAAATGTGGATAGTGAGCCAGAGGAGATGCGGGGGGGAGGCGAATGAATAGCACTTAGTGGCTTGGAGCTGATTTCATGATGGATATGTTCTATTTTCTCTGTGAAGTAGGCGGCTAAGTCTTCAGAGAGGTCTGTGGTGGGTGCCTGAACTTTAGGACTGAGGAGGGATTGGAAAGTGTCAAAGAGTTTTTTTGGGTTGTTGGACAGTGAAGAGATTAGAGTGGTGAAGTAAATCTGTTTAGTGAGGTTAAGGGCAGAGTTATAGGTCCGTAGCATGAATTTGTAATGGAGGAAATTCTCGGGTGTGCGAGTTTTCCTCCATAGGCGTTCAGCACTCCTGGAGCAACGCTGGAGGAAGCGAGTTTGCGGTGTAAGCCAGGGTTGCTTTGGTCTGTGTTTGAAGGTTCTGAGGGTAGGGGGCGCTACTTTGTCCAGGGTGCTTCTTAGGGTGTCATTGTAGTGATTTACAGCCTTATCGGGGCAGGAAAGGGAAGAGATTGGGGACAATGATGCATGTAGAGTGTCTGTAAGTGTATGAGGGTCAATGGCCTGTAGGTTTCTGTGCATGTAATAGGTAGGGGAGTGCTGGGATGGGTGAAGATTTGTGAGAGTGAAGGAGAGGATATTGTGGTCAGAAAGCAGGAGAGGAGAGTTATTAAAGTTGGAGATTGAGCAGAGCCGGTAGAAAACCAAGTCAAGTGTGTTACAATCTTTGTGTGTCTGAGAGTTAGAGAGTTGAGAAAGGCCAAGAGAGGAGGTTAGGGAGATAAGATGGGAAGCAGATGGGGAAATGGAGCCGTTTATGGGGATGTTGAAGTCTCCCAAGATAAGGGTTGGTATTTCTGAGGACAGGAAGTGTGGTAGCCAGGCAGCAAAGTGATCCAGGAACTAGGTGCGTGAGCCAGGGGTATGGTATACAACCGCTACTCTGAGGGAGAGGGGATGGAAGAGCCTGAGGGTGTGAACCTCAAAAGAAGGGAATGAGAGTGATGACCTGGAAAGTGCATTGTGGGGACAGGAGAATGCCAACTCCACCATGTCTGTTCTCAGGTCTGGGGGTATGGGAGAAGTGTAGGCCGCCATAGGAGAGAGCAGCAGGGGAAGCCGTGTCAGATTCCTGAATCCAGGTTTCAGTGAGGACCAGCAGGTTAAGAGAGTTAGTTAAAAAGAAGTTTTGAATGTAGGGGAGCTTGTTACAGACTAACCGTGAATTCCAGAGCGCACAGTTAAAAGAGGGGAAAGAATGTTGATGAGGTTTGCAAGGTTTCTGTGAGAGATGGGGGAGGGGTTGATGTGGGGGCAGGGTGGACCGGGGTTGGGAGAGATATCCCCTGAAATAAGAAGTAAAAGTAAAGAGAGGAAAATCAAATGGTTGTAGGATTTGTGGGAGAGCTTGTTGTGCTGCACCCTGGGACACAATGGTTTCAATTGATTAAGGAAGGTGAAAAAAGCATGGGAGCTGTACATGGGGGAGTGGAGGAGAGAGGGGCAGATGTGGATGGAAGGTAATGGAGGAGGAACAGGGCGGTGAATGTGGAGGTAAAAAGCACATACAAAGTCCCTTTTTGGACATAGAGACAAGGCACATAGTTGAGGAAGAGTGTGAGGATGTGTAGTACTGATAACCTACCTGTCTCTTGCCCCATCTAACTGCCATGTTTAACTGCATGTGCAATGAGCAGGACACTGGGTCAGTGGGGATGCTATGCAGTGGGTCAGTTTATATGTGTATAAGTTTGTGACGCCAGTTGCAGCTTGCGCAGGTACTGTAGCAGGGCCCTTTAAGATGGTATAGGCTCACGTACCAGGTGAGGAATGCCAGAGGGGGATAATGTCTCTGTATAGTAGGTATAGTAGTGTCAACGGTGTCTCCTACCTTTGGTACGGCTGGACTCCTGTATACCGGCTCACATGCAACAAATTGAGTGCTGTTAATAGGAGTAATTGAGGAATGATGGGATTCCACACAGATAATAGGGTCCAACTTGTCTTTACTTGATGTTATGATATGCAGCTTTTGATCCATACAAGTTACAGCTTTAGTCTAGAGTCCCAGCAGGTTTTGGCAATATGTGGCAGGAATTTATAGGTATTCTGCATCTGATCATATGCCTATTAGAGTCTGGCAGGTATCTATCTTCTGCTCTGTCTTTGGTCTGCTTAGTTTGGGTCTGACTAGCTGAAGAGGTATTTATCTTCTCTTTATCTTTGGGATCTTTACTTACAGGACTGCTCGCAGGGTATGGTGGTGACTTCCTGGAGATCTGATAGTTCTGTGAAGGGCTGCTTTCTTGGTCTACCAGCTGAGGAAAGGGACTCAGGCTGGGAAGGTTGATCTTGTGCCTCAGCCGAGGCTTGGATCCTTGGTTGGGGTCCCTGTTTCTGGGAGCTCCTACTAACGCAGCCTACCCCAGCAGGGGGGTGGCTCACACTGCCTAGAACTTTCCTTCCTCCCCCTGAAGTAGGATGTAGGAACATTCCACTCCTCCTCAGATAGGGAGAAGCTAGCCTGGAATGAACTATTCCAGTCTAGGTCTATTAACTAGCTATGGTCTACTAACATATTGCTGCCACCTGCTGGTGTACATTGAGAATTACAGCAAATTACATGAAACAGTCACAGTAAATCCATATAATACAAATGTAATGTCAGATTACACAGGATGTTAACACATTTACACTTTAACATCATATAGCAGGGTGGCAGAGTTTTAGTGACATACTCCAGGATGTTACACATGACACTTTGCAGTAGAAGACCCGTGCATGCACCCCACACCCAGTGCACCCCTAAAGCTGTGTCTACATTTTTAGGACTGAGTATGAAGGGAGCTATGGGAAGTCAGCTGGTTTGGGCTAACTAACAAGCTGATCTGCACCAGAAGAGGAGGAACTAATCAAAGAAAAATAAACAAATCTAGGACCATGGCTGGCTCCAGCTACACACTAAATATCACACATTGTAACTACAGATACAATCTGCATTGAGTGATCAAGACAGTCATAAACAGAATATCAGGACATGTTTGAAGATGGTGCAGGACATTATATACAACTAGCAGCGTTAATGTACCATAAGAGTGGAGATAGTGTAGGAGAGGATGATGATGATGAAGCAAGCAGAGTTATTGTACCATAGGAGTGGAGATAGTGCATTAAAGGATGATGATGATGAAGCAAGCAGAGTTATTGTACCATAAGAGTGGAGATAGTGCAGTAAAGGATGATGATGATGAAGCAAGCAGAGTTATTGTACCTGTTGAAGATATAAGAGATGGCTGTTAGATCCATGCCATGTTTAACTGCATGACACTTAGCGATCCTTTCATTTCACAAAGGAGCTCTGAAAAATGAATGGTGGAATCTGGTAGCTCTGAGCAACTAAGCCAGTTCCCTTTACACCAATTTTGTTAAATCTTCCCCACTAAGTTCAAAGTGTTGACTGTTGGCAAGGCTCATAAGATTAAGGGGTGCATCAAAGATGCACATGACGAGAACATAGTTCTTACACTTTACAAATCATTAGTCAGACCGGTCATGGAGTATTGTGTACAGTTCTGGGCATCTGTGTATAAGAAAGGCATAGTAGAGATTGATCTCAAAGGCAGACAACTAAAGTAAAAACTGGAATGTGCGGACTATAGTACCCAGAAAGATGATCAAAATTAGGGCTATTCACTTTAGAAAAAAGAAGACTGAGGGGAGATATAATAACTATGTATAAATATACGAGATCTCTTCCATGATCTGTTTATTCCCAGGACTGTGACAAGGGTACATCCTCTACCACTAGAGGAAAGAAGGTTTCTAAATAAACATAGAAGAGGGTTCTTTACGGTAAGAGCAGTGAGACTATGGAACTCTCTGCCTGAGATGGTGAATTCACTAAAAGAGTTCAAGTTAGGCCTGGATGTATCAGTGGAGCAGGGGACTGGTAAGTATTAACCTAATGATTTTCCTTCCATTGGGCATTAAAAAGACCTGTTTTAATAAATATCCCAGAGAAACCCTTTCATATAACCAATGTAAATGAAAGTTTGCCTATGGACCCATGTAGTTACTAGCACTAACCAAAAAGAAGCTGCCAACAAGGGTCTATGGTCACCATATCAAAGACAAGTGTCACTATGTACTTATGAAACTGCAAGAAGACCACCTCAAAGAATGTGAAAAGATGCCTTTGGAAACAAGCATTTATACAAATAAACCTACAAAAAGTTGTCTGCATGATTATCATCAAAATACTTTATTGGACAATACATATGGAGATTAAAATTATATTAAAAATAATATCAGTGCAGGTAATATAATGGCATCACTGGAGGGGACACAAGGGCGATATCAAATAACAATAATCACTGGCATTTTTATTATTTATTTGTGCATATTCATTCTTTCATTGTCTTATTATCACTAATAATGTATGTTATATGATTATGAATTATTAAATAATTATTTAAGAATCATGTATATTAAAATTTTATCATGTTAGTATTAGCTATCACATATTATTTATTATGCTTTATTAATTATACTGCCATGCAGGGATCATAGTATGCAATTAACTTTTTTTCCCCAAATGGCTTTATTGAGAACTCAAAGAAATATGCATATAGGTTATAAATACTGTACAGTACAAACAACAAAATCCTGCACAGAAACAATTATAAAGTAGATGTTACATTTGTATACAAATGGGTATATGATGTGGACAATCAAAGGTACACGAGTCTAAATCTAGGAAATGTGCGGTTTTCCCAAGCTGCTATTTCTTCAAATCTGTAAAGCGTGTCGATTTTCCCTATCCAATGATCTATTGAGAGGAGGTCAGATAATAACCAGTAGTGGGTAACCAGAAGGTGGGCTGTAGGGGCATAACTACCATAGCGGCAGACCATGCGACTGCTATGGGGCCTAGGGCAAGAGGGGGCCCAGTTGGGATCATCTCCTCTTCTACTGGAGGTGAAAACTTTATCAGGACTCTACCCTCTAAAGAAACAACTTTTAGCAAATGAGGCAATGGAAAAGATTGCCAAAGGGTCATTGAAAGGGGTTTAGGCGGAAACCCTTTTTTCATGTGTGCCTGGCTTGATCCTTGCTATGGGGCCCTTACTTCTCTATGTTACGCCACTGGCGGGCTGAGATTAGAAGTTTCTTGAAAAGAAATGGGACACTGACGGCAGTACTCAGAGGTTAGAGGCCCAGTAGAGCTAGCTGGGGGGAGAGTGGTATAGCTGACCTACAAATAGAATTGCTCTACCTAAATATCTTCTCCCACCAGCTCCGAATTGGAGAGCAGAACCACCACACATGGAAAAACGAGCCCCTTTCCCTCCCACATCCCCAGCAGGTGTCTGACCTTGTACTGTCAAATTTGCATGTGATGTCTCGGGTATTATACCACCTTGTTAGAACCCATTGTACCCATTCTCCTGAATCCTCACACACCTTGATGAAGTGTGTGGCTCAAGGAAAAGCCGAGACTGCTCAGTTGGGGTGAAAGAAATCCCCAGATCTCTCTCCCAGAGACCAATGAAAGCTGGTTTAGGCATCAAAGTCAGGGAGCTAAGCCTTTTATAGAACTGTGAAATTGGTTTGGAAGGGGGGGTATGGCTAAAGAGCAATCCCTCAAACCAAATAAGTGGCCTAAGCAGGGCTTGTTGTGGAATGTGTTTGAATATGTAAGAGCGAAGAAAGGAAATTAAGGGGAGTGGAACTTAAATTCGGGTAGTAATGTAAGTTCTCTCTTCATCACCCCTCCATCCTCCTTAAATAGTGAGAGAATGGGGACTTTGGATTTGCATATCAAAATGGGAAGACTCTGTTTCAACTCATTTGGGGCCCATTCTATCAAATCTTTTACCTGTATGAGCGGGGAAGTCAATGGGATCCCCCATGGTGAGTTTTGAAACCAATTGCAAGCATTGAGGGTGGCTTTGACCGTTGGGTTTAGATGTGGTACTTGGAAAGAAAGAGTGGTTAGCTTCACTTACCAACAGTTTTCTGAAAGATGATTGGAAATTTGACGCTTCTATCTCAACCCAGGACCTATGAGGTGGTTGGCGGAACAAATCCAAGACTCTTGTCATAAGGATAGCTCTGTTGTACAACAAGGGGTCAGGTAGGCCTATGCCCCCAAAGGCTCTAGTTCTCTGTAGAGTCGCTGTGGCCAGGCGGGGTTTCCTTTCCCCCCAAATAAAGGTGGGGATATGTTTCAATAAAGTTAGGTAGAAAATTCTCGGGACAGGTATGGGCAAAACTTGTTAAAGATAATTCAGTCTTGGTAACACCAATGAAGTGACCATGTTTTCGCGCAAAAACCAACACAATGTGGGAGATTTTAATAGAGGGCTATAATTAAGTTGGAAGAGGTTCTGGGGGTTAGGGCCGATCGTGATCCCCAGATAAGTCAGGAATGGGACATTCCAATTAAATGGGGAATGGGCCATCAGTTCCAACTTGACCGAGGACCTAAGACCTACACTGAAGACATGTGACTTTTTCATATTGATCTTAAAGTTAGATAGGGGGCTAAATTTTTCCAGCAGTTCGTAGATTAGGGGCAGGGAGATTACTGGGTTAGATGTCATCACCAATAAGTCATCGACAAAGGCAGCTGTTTTCTGTTCTTGGTTGCCCAGTTTGATACCCATTATTCCATCCTCCTGTCTAATGGCTTGAAGTAGGTGTTCCATAATCATCACAAAGACCAGAGGGGAGACCGGGCACCCTTGTCTGGTACCATTCCTGATGTTGAATGGGGGTGAAATAGTGTCATTCACCATCATCGCAGCTGAGGCGTTGCGGTACATAGAGAATATAGCACTAATAAAGGTGTCAGGAAAGCCAAATTTAGCCAAAGTAAGGCGCATAAAGACCCAGTTGACCCTATTGAAGGCCTTTTCTGCATAGGTACTGAGAAGCACCAAAGGGTAGGAGTGTTTTTTCTGCATGGGATAACATATCAGAATTCTGGCAATGTTATCTTTACCTTCCTTTCCCTTTATAAATCTGGTCTGGTCTCTGTGTATCAGGGAGAGCAAAAGTGGTGAAAGACGGTTGGCTAACATCTTCGCCAGTAGTTTTACATCTAGGTTCAATAAGGATATGGGGGCGATAGTTCGAGCATTGGGCTGGGTCTTTCCCTTCTTTGGAGAGAATGGTGATATGTGCTCTCATCATGTCTAGAGTTAAGGGGGCACCTTGAAAGGGTTGGTTACAAAATGGACAACAGATGTGGGAGTAAGGACTTACTAAAGGTATGGTAGTAGAGGGATGGAAGTCCATCTGGGCCTGGTGAATTCCCTTTGGGAAGTTGTTTTATGGCTAAAGCCAATTCTTCCTGCCTGAACGGAGATCCTACTGCAGTTCTCTGGAGTTCTAACTTCGGGAGTAAAATAGACTGAAGAAAGGTGTTAATAGATTCTATATTGGATTGGGGGCTGCCTACCTGGTCATGTCAGGAAATATTATATAGTGATTGAAAAAAGTCCTGGAATTGAAGAGCTATATCTTTTGTTGTTAGGGCCAGGTCACCACCTAGTTTGATGATTTTACATATATAGTTGTGTGCTTTTCTCTGTTTAATATGGCTCATCATAAATTTGGAGTCTTTGTCTCCATGTGCAAAGTATTTATTTTGTGTAGAAAATATTTAGCAGAGGCTGTATTTAGAAGGTTTTTCAGCTCGGTTCATAGCTCTATAAGTTGGGCTAAATGCAATTCTAGTAGGGATTGCTTGTGAAGGGACTCTATCCTTTGTATCTCCAACAAGAGTGTTTCTGTTCGGGCCATTCTCTCTTTTTTGAGGTGTGCCCCAATATTAATGAATAGTCCATGTATATATGCTTAATGGGCATCCCAAATTATATAGTGAGAGGTCTCTGGGAGAGAGCTCAGTAGGAAATATTCATCAAGGAGCTTCTGCACTTTCTCTCTGAGCTCAGTTGATCAGATCAACTGTTCATTAATAGAGATGGCCTTGCGGTTCGCCCGGCGGTTGTTTCGCGGTAAACTTTACTCGTTCGCGGTTCGCCTAATGGGCGAACATATGGCGATGTCCGCCGGCACCATATTCTTTTACATTGTGAAGAACTTTGACCCCTGACACATCCATCAGGTGGTACAGGACAGCCAATTGAGACATTTCAGCACATGGACATACCCCCCTACCTTATAAATAAACCTGATCTGGCCGCCAATTTACATTCAGTCTTTTGCCAGTGTAGGGAGAGGTTGCTGTGTGGAGCAAGGACAGACTGTTAGGGACACAAAACGCTAGCTAATAGGACCACAAAAGTCCTTTTAAGGACTGGTATAGGTGTACTATCGATATGTGTGGCTTACTGAGGGGTGAAATATACTTATAATATACTTTCTAACACAGAAAGTATATTATAGTGCATTTCTATTGTGCAGAAGTTGTGTGCAGTTCTGCTGCGATACTGCAGCTACACAGAGTACCAAACGCTATTGGAACAAATAATTTCTACTGGTGTGATATACCAGTTGCCCGACCTGATTGAAGCAGTGGTGTGATATACCTTTATCCACAAATACTGCTCTTCTATAGTGACTTTTGCCACATGTTTTTTTTATTTATGACAGGCAGAGGAAGAGGCAGGCCATTCCGCAGGGGTGGTAGTTGTCGGGCAGGTGCACCAGGCTGGAGCCTAAGGGGGAAGTTGCAGAAGGTGCGTGCGATTACGTGAAAGGACGAACCAGACTTGGTTCAGTGGCTTACTCAGCCTTCTCCTTCTGCACCCTCCTCATCCTCTCTATCTGCACCCTCCTCATCCTCTCTATCGGCACCCTCTTCACTCACTGCTATGTGCACCGCCAAAGACACCACCACCACCATATCCCCTCCGCTCGAGTCAGAGGAATTATTTTCACATCCATTACAAGACCTTACCGATGCACAGCCATTCTTAGCATCAGATAAGGAAGAGGAGGTATAAACGGTCGCCACCCAGCAGTCTGACAGTAACCAGATCAGCCCAAGGAGGGTGGTCCCTGCTGTTGCTGCCTACTCCGAGATCTCTAATGTCAGTGGTGGTGAAGGGGACGATGATGATGTGTCTATGGATGTCAGGTGGGTGCCCACAAGAGAGGAAGAGGAGGGGAGTTCTGAGGGAGATACGGAGCAGAAGGAGGAGAAACAGGCAGAACTTTCAGTGCACAGGAGGCAAAAAGCAGACTGCTAATGTATCTGGAATGAGCCATCACCATTCACGGTCACATCTGGCGCTGCCAGGACGCTGGCACATGGCTCTGCAGTGTGGGCTTTTTTTAACGTGTCCGCTGCTGACAATAGTGTTGCCATCTGCAGTCTGTGCTGTCAACGCATAAGTCGCGGTAAGCCCAACACCCAACACACCTAGGGACGACCTCTTTAAGAAGGCACCTGGCCTTCCATCACCGAGCCCAGTGGGAGCAACACCGTCAGAACCCACAAAGACACACTCTTGGTGCTCCACGTCCTGCCTCTTCTCCTTCCCCTTCTCCTTTCTCCTCCCATTTGTCCTCCACTCCACCTTCCACCGTGCCGTTGCCGCGTTCATCTGCAAAAAGGCAGGCTTCCGTGGCCCAAATGTTTGAGCGAAAAAAAGATGATGACGCTGGATAACCCTCTTGCCCAATGGCTGACCGCCGGCTTGTCGGAACTGCTAGCCCGCCAACTACTGCCAGATAAATTTATGGACTTGGAGGCCTTTAGAAAATGTGTGGCCATTGCCACACCGCAATGGAAGGTCCCCTATTTCTCACAGAAAAGCATCCCTGAACTATATGGCCACGTTCAGCGGCAAGATAATATATCTCTGGCACACAGAGTCAGTGCCAAGATACATCTGACCACATACACGTGGTCTAGCAAACACGGGCAGGGAAGGTACATAACTTTTATTGTCCACTGGGTGAACCTTCTGACGGCCGTCAAGCATGTAACCCGTGGCACCCGTGTGGATTTGGTGTTACCACCACGTATTGCATGCAGGCATGCCTCTTCTTCTCCTCCTCCTACTCCATCCTCTGTCTCCTCCTCGGCTGACTCCTCCTTTTCCGCTGCTACCGCCTCTTCCGCTGCGCCCCCCAAGCTCCCCAGAACCTATTTGACGTGCCAGGTGAGACGTTGCCATGATGTGCTGCGGCTGTTGTGCCTGGAAGCCAAGAGCCACACTGGTCCTCCACTCCTTTCAGCTTTGTGGTCACAGACCGATCAGTTGCTAACCCCGCTCAATTTGACAGTTGGTAAAGTGGTGTGCAACAATGGTGCCAATCTGCTGAGCGTGCTGAAACAGACACACGTGCTGTGCATGGCACACGTCCTGAACTTAGGCTACTTTCACACTTGCGTTAGGAGCGGATCCGTCTGGTGTCTGCACAGACGGATCCGCTCCTATAATGCAAACGCTTGCATCCGTTCAGAAAGGATCCGTTTGCATAACCATGAACAAAAAAAAAAAAAAAATAATTATTTTTTTTTTTTTTTTTTTTTTTTGTTCATGATAATGCAAACGGATCCGTTCAGACTTTACATTGAAAGTCAATGGGGGACGGATCCGTTTGAAAATTGAGCCATACTGTGTCATCTTCAAACGGATCCGTCCCCATTGACTTCCATTATAAGTCTGGACGGATCCGCTCGCCTCCGCACGGCCAGGCGGACACCCGAACGCTGCAAGCAGCGTTCAGGTGTCCGCTCACTGAACGGAGAGGAGGCTGAGCGCTGGCAGGCGGATGCATTCTCAGTGGATCCGCCTCTATTGAGAATGCATTGGGGCCAGACGGATGCGTTCAGGACCGCTCGTGAGCCCCTTCAAACGGAGCTCACGAGCGGACACCTGAACGCAGGTGTGAAAGTAGCCTAAGTCGTGCAGCGATTCGTTGCCAAATACCCCAGGGTCCAGGACTTCTTGCTTCAGGCCACGAAAAACTCGGGCCATCTTACACGGCTATGGCTCGCCTTGCTGACGTTCAGCGGCGACACCACCTTCCCATCAGACGTCTGATTTGCGACTGCCCGATGCGATGAAACTCCACCTTGTATATGCTTGATAGGCTGCTCCAGCAGAAACGTGCAGTTAACGACTACCTGTACGAACTCTGCGGCAGGACAGGTTCTGGGGAGCTTGGTTGTTTTTCACCACGCCAGTGGCTGCTCATGCCCAACGCATGCAGACTTCTGCGGCCATTTAATGAGATCACCAAACTGGTCAGTCGCAGCCAGGGCACCATCAGTGACATTGTACCTTATGCCTTCTTTCTGGAGCGTGCATTGCGTTGTGTCATTGATCAAGCCGTCGAGGAGCAGGAAGATGAGGAAGTCGCAATGCTGGATGAATTCCCATGGGGGCTATTCCATCAGAGACAAGTCAGCAGGAGTCTGAAGAGGAGTCAGAGGAGGATGGTGACTGGGTGGAGGAGGAGCAAGAAAAGCATGCTTTAAACTTTTCTGGGATCCCTGGTGTTGTCCGTGGCTGGGGGGAGGAGACCAATGACGACATTATCCTGGATGATGAGCAGGAGCCAGGCCACTCCACCGCTTACAGTTTAGTGCAAATGGGCGCCTTCATGCTCCAGTGTTTGAAGAGGGATCCCTGTATAAAAAGCATAAAGGGCAAGGACCACTACTGGGTGGCAACGTACTTAGACCCCCGATACAAACACAAAATGGTAGACATGTTACCGCCATCACAGAGGGCTGTCAGAATGCAGCACTTCCAGGCCTTGCTTCGAGAAATGCTGCATTCTGCTTTTGCGGGCGCTGGCAGAGAAATTTCCACTCACAGAGAAACAGTTGCGGGTACCAATCCAACAGCGCATGCAAGAAGAGGGCGGTTTGAAGATGTGTTGGTCACTTCGGATATGAGATCATACTTGCAGCCAACCCATCGATAGCTGCCCTCCGGATCCAGCCTCAGGGAACGCCTAGACCGACAGGTGTCCCACTACATCGGGTTAAAGGCTGATGTGGACGCTCTGAGAAGCAAGGAACCCCTGGACTACTGGGTGTGCAGGCTTAACCTGTGGCAAGAGCTGGCCATGGAACTGTTGGCTTGCCCCTCGTCCAGTGTCTTGTCCGAAAGGACATTCAGCGCAGCAGGGGGGATCGTGACTGATAAGCGCACTCACCTAGCTCACGACAGTGTGGACTACCTCACATTTCTAAAAATTCATGAGGCATGGATCTCGGAGGAATTCAACACCTGTGACGACCATGTTTAATTGAATTTCCTCATGCCAGTCCACAAATATCCGCCATCACACAGAACAAATATTGGTCCCTGTCTTAGGTAATAGCAGCAGAAAAGGCCTTTTCTGTCTGTTGAATGCCTAATGTTTTGCACCTCGGAGGAATTCAACACTTGTGACGACACGTGTTTCAACTATTATCATTAGGGTTTTTATCAAGAGGGGGGATTTTGTTAGCCATGTTTTTAATCCAATTTTATATTTTTAGTTCTTTTAAACATATGTACAGTTGCAAGAAAAAGTATGTGAACCCTTTGAAATAATATGGATTTCTGCACAAATTGGTCATAAAATGTGATCTGATCTTCATCTAAGTCACAACAATAGACAATCACAGTCTGCTTAAACTATTAACACACAAAGAATAAAATGTTACCATGTTTTTATTGAACACACCATGTAAACATTCACAGTGCAGGTGGAAAAAGTATGTGAACCCCTAGACTAATGACATCTCCAAGAGCTAATTGGAGTGAGGTGTCAGCCAACTGGAGTCTAATCAATGAGATGAGATTGGAGGTGTTGGTTACAGCTGCCCTGCCCTATAGAAAACACACACCAGTTCTGGGTTTGCTTTTCACAAGAAGCATTGCCTGATGTGAATGATGCCTCGCAGAAAAGAGCTCTCAGAAGACCTACGATTAAGAATTTTTGACTTGCATATAGCTAGAAAGGGTTATAAAAGTATCTCCAAAAACCTTGCTGTTCATCAGTCCATGGTAAGACAAATTGTCTATAAATGGAGAAAGTTCAGCACTGCTGCTACTCTCCCTAGGAGCGGCCGTCCTGTAAAAATGACTGCAAGAGCACAGAGCAGACTGCTCAATGAGGTGAAGAAGAATCTTAGAGTGTCAGCTAAAGACTTACAAAACTTCCCTATTAGCGAATCTACGATACGTAAAACACTAAACAAGAATGGATTTCATGGGAGGATACCACAGAGGAAGCCACTGCTGTCCAAAAAAAGCATTGCTGCAAATTTACAGTTTGCACAAGAGCACCTGGATGTTCCACAGCAGTACTGGCAAAATATTCTGTGGACAGATGAAACCAAAGTTGAGTTGTTTAGAAGAAACACATGAATTCCCAAGTTTATCAAGACATTTTGCAGGAGAACTTAAGGCCATCTGTCCACCAGCTGAAGCTCAACAGAAGTTGCAACAGGACAACGACCCAAAGCATAGAAGTATATCAACAACAGAATGGCTTAAACAGAAGAAAATACGCCTTCTGGAGTGGCCCAGTCAGAGTCCTGACCTCAACCCGATTGAGATGCTGTGGCAAGACCTCAAGAAAGCGTTTCACACCAGACATCCCAAGAATATTGCTGAACTGAAACAGTTCTGTAAAGAGGAATGGTCAAGAATTACTCCTGACCGTTGCGCACGTCTGATCTGCAACTACAGGAAACGTTTGGTTGAAGTTATTGCTGCCAAAGGAGGTTCAACCAGTTATTAAATCCAAGGGTTCACATACTTTTTCCACCTGCACTGTGAATGTTTACATGGTGTGTTCAATAAAAACATGGTAACATTTAATTCTTTGTGTGTTATTAGTTTAAGCAGTCTGTGATTGTCTATTGTTGTGACTTAGATGAAGATCAGATCACATTTTATGATCAATTTGTGCAGAAATCCATATCATTCCAAAAGGTTCACATACTTTTTCTTGCAACTGTATTTGACCTGTATTTGTACTTGCCTTCGGTAAAATTGATATCCATTCACCATCTTATAGACCTCCTGCTACATACTTACTTGTTCTTTTATGTACGCTGAATGCATAATTTTTGGGGCCTATAGTACACTGGCCTGCTGTAAAATTGATATCTAATGACCGTGTAATCTACCTCCAGCCACATACTTAGTTGTTCTTTTATCTACGCTGAATTAATAATTGTTGCTGCTTCGGAGGAATTCAACACCAGTGACAACCACGTGTTATCGAATTTCAACTATTACCATTAGGGTTTTTCAAGAGGGGGATTTCGTTAGACATGTTTTTAATCCAATTTTATATTTTTAGTTCTTTTAAACATATGTATTTGACCTGTATTTGTACTCGCCTGCAGTAAAATTGATGTCCATTGACCGTGTAATATACCTCCGACCACATAATCACTTGATGTTTTCTGTCCGGTGAATACCTAATGTTTGGAGCATGTAGTCCAGTGGCCTACAGTAAAATTTTTATCCATTGACTGCATAATGTACCTCGAGCCACATAATCAGAATTTCTTTTATGTCAGGTGAATGCTCAATCTTTAAGGCCCGTACTACCGTGGCCTAAAATTTAAATTTTCTAGGTTCCAACAGGGCACAATTCTGAGAATTTCCCTTTAAAACGCATAAAAATGTCCCCTGATTAAGATACATATTTTTGGTTGGAATTTTTGTCATTGACCCCCCTCTAGAATGTCACTGTCCACGTTTTGGGACTATTTGTACATTTCTAATAAGTATTTGGTGGCTGCAAATATGAGCTAAAGGTTTTTCAGGTTCGCCTGCTATTAAAGTGAATGGGGTCCACCGCGAACTAACGGTTCGAGAACATTTGATTGTGTTCGTGTGATCACGTTTGCGAACCGTCCCAGACGATGTCCATTACTGTTCATTAAGTCTCCATTTAAATGTATGTGGGGCTAGTTGTGGGGTTGAGATAGACAAAAGCACTGGAGAGTGGTCTGACACGTGTATGGAGTCTATTTGGGCCTTAGTGCATAGTTGGAGATGTTCCTTAGATATAAATAAATAAATAATTTAGCCTTTCATATGAGCCATGTAGACTTGAAAAGAAGGTATAGTCACGACTAGAGGGGTTCAAGAGTCTCCACGCAGCCACCAAGTGGGACTTGTGTATTGTTATTGCATAAAAAGCTCAAAGCTTTATGAGATAAGGAGTCAACAAGGGGCTCCATAGTGACATTGAAGTCGCCTCCCATAATGACTACAATCTCCTTAAAGGTCTCCACCACTGGAAAAAGGGCCTGAATCCAAGTAGCTTGGTTGGTATTAGGGGCATAAACACTGATAAACGTGTACATTTGGTTTGCAATAGTGCCTTTCAGCAGGATATATCTGCCCTCAGGATCTTGAATGTGAGCACAATACTGGAATGGGGTCCCCTTTCTGAAACCAATGTTTACACCCCTGGAGGCAGAGGAGTCTGATCCACAGTGGTACCACACTGGGAAGCTAGAATATGAGAGATTTGGGTAGTGGTTGAATTTAAGGTGAGTTTCCTGTAAAAAGAGGATAGAGCAATTTTTATTTTTCAGATGAGAGAGGATCTAACACCTTTTGGAAGGAGAATTAAAGCCATTGACTTTGTAAGAGGCTATATGCAAGTCAGCCATCTATTTGTAAATAGAGGATGGAACAGTGCCTGTGGCCCAAATAGGATCACCATACTACGCAAACAATAGGGACAATGCTCAGCTTCCCAGAGTGCACCATCGCTGTCCATCAGGGGAACCCATGGTATGTACTCAAAACCTTTACATTCAGTGAAGCATCTACTAAAACAGAGATTAACATAAACAGAAAATAACCAAATGGTACAGTGCAACATAAGTACCACAATTGAGGATCTGCAATGCACGAGGTGAACCTCGTACAATGTAATAGCAAGATGGGTATAAGAGAAAGGGGGAAGAGGAAGAAAAGGTGACTTATAGGTTCACCCTTGTTCAGGGAATGGATCCGGTCAGAGTATCAGAGCAGTTGACTGGAGTCGTCAGCAGTGGGGAGCAAATAGTAGGACAGAGTAAGGGTAGAGAGAAGAGGAATAAAGTAGCAGGAGGCAAGAGAATCAACAACCTGATGAAGATGATTTAGGAGATTAAATGAATATGACTACAGCATTTCAGTCTCCCATATGTAGTCATCTTGGAGTTGTCCCAGAGGTTCCTTTCTTGTTCCTGTGAGGTTTAGGGGTGCACATTTTTTCCCAAGGTTCAGCTGGTGGTAGTTCTGGGAGGTTAGTTAAGTCCTGAATAGGATCCCAGTTTTGGATGTCCAGTGGGTTGATCTTCAGATGGTTATAGACTGAGTCGAAGAGACTGACATTCTGCGACCCTTGTGCATAAAAGAAAATCCAAATGAAAACGACCACCTATATAGTATTTTATGGAATCTAAGCCAATCCGTAAAGGGCTTCAGAGCTCTTCTTTTTTTTAAGGTGGATTGGGTGAGATCTTGAAAGATTAGTATGTCAGTCATGCCTATCCCATTCCACTGATTGGGCATTTCACGCTTTTGCTAGTACAGCTTCTTTAACGGGAAAGCTCAGGAATTTACATATGACATCTCTTGGTGGGTCTGGGGGTGAAGGTTTAGGATTCAGGGCCCTGTGTGCCCTCTCAAGAATAACTTCATGGGCTGAGTCTTGGCCCAGTAGAGAAAGGCATATCTGCACAATTGTATTAGGGATGTCATCAATAGCCACCGTCTCTGGAATGCAGATTATTGCACCTCCCTCGATTTTCCTGGTCTTGTATTGTGCAATATAAAGTATTCAGGTTGGATTGGATGGAATGAAGACGTTGTGTTAGGGGATTTTGATGTTGGAGAATGCTGGTTTGGGCATCTTCCAGCACTTCTACTCTTCTCCCTATGTGGCCGTCACCATCTTTGATTCCCGGGCAATGTAAGTAGCGGCAGCTTTCTTGATTAATTTCTCCATCTCTCCTCCACCTTCCCCTGTTTTTTGTTGACCAGGGCTTTCTCCAGCTTTTGATCCTCCGATCTTGACCATATTTAATCTGCCAAGCAGTGAGGCCACGCTGTTAGGGTAAGCTTACAGACAGAGCAGCAGCTTCAGACAGCCATCTCCCGCAGGCACTAGCTCAGCCTCTCTGCAATTTACTTTTTCACCAGAGAGGGCAATGTTATACCATTTTGACCTGCGCAAGCGCCTCCAATTTGGGTACCATGACCGGTGAGTTCTTGCGAGACCACCCACGCCATCACATGAGCGATCGGCTGATCATGTGACCTGAGTGGTCACATGTCCACCGACGCCATTATGAAGGCTGATATCCATTGAATGCCTTGTAAGTGTTCTGTTACACAGGTGATTGGGACTTTATTTGATTGGATGGGTGTTATTTAAACCAAGTCCTGCAGTGATGACGCCACCCCCGGACGAAGCATCACCGAAACACACGTCGGGGTTGGCCTCATGCTGGGCAGAGATACATTATGGGTATTTGTATGACATTCTTTGATACTATTGTAGCCAGTATTTGCACTTGCACTTTTTTCTGGCCTATTTGATGATTATTGTTATTTGATATCTCTCTTGTGTCCCCTCCAGTGATGCCACCATCTTACCTGCACTGTTATTAATTTTAATGCAATTTTAATCTCCCTATGTATTGTCTAATAACGTATTTTGATGATAATCATGCAGACTGACAACTTTTTGTAGGTTTACCATGTAGTTACTTGATTGATGACCCTGTATCTCAATTTGAAAATCTAATTTAAAAAAAGTGCAATATTACATGAAATGATAAAGTTTTGAGGCTGCTCAAAACATATAAGAATGCAGAGGATAAACCCTTTCTTGCAATACCATGTATGGTAGCTACAGTATGTGTCGAAATTCAGCCGTTACCCACATTGGAACATACAATTATGTTGTATGGCTGGCATGAGTTCAAGAGCTGTGCCGCCCACACCATCAGCAGTGGAATCCTAGCTACTTAACACATTATATTCTGCAGTCAATAAAAGGACCACAACATAACATGCTGTCTATTAGTCTAAAGCCTCTTGCACACAAATGTTTTTTTTTTCCCGTTTCCGTTCAGTTTTTTGTGTTCCGTAAACGGACCGTATACGGAACCATTAATTTCAGTGGGTCCGCAAAAAAGCGGAAGGTACTACGTACGCCTTCCATTTCCGTATTTCCGTTTTTCCGTTCCGTTCAAAGATAGAACATGTCCTATTATTGTCTGCATAACGGACAAGGATAGTACTGTTCTATCAGGGGCCAGCTGTTCTGTTCCGCAAAAAAACTGAATGCACACAGACGTCATCCGTACTTTTTGCAGATCTGTTATTTGCGGACCGCAAAATACTGAAAAAGCCATATGGTCGTGTGCAAGAGGCCTAACGCAGATGAACTGCAGAGCATTATGTGGCTAAAGTACGTTAAAGTTCCCTAGTGGGAATAAAAATAAGCAATTTTATTGCAACATGTTATGTAACCCACGGTCATTATATTTATATTTTTATTAATTTATAATTATATGTACCCCAAATGGTACCAATAAAAACGTCAACTAATCCTAAAACAGAGAACTGTAAAAGGGGAAAAAAAATATATATATATATCACTTTTGGAAAGTAGGGATGTAAAATGAAAAAAAAAATTAACCCAGTCAAAACTAGCCCTGTCAACATTAACTAAACTAAACTTTATCTTAAAGGGGTTGGCCATTGTATGGTTACTATTGATGAGCGTGTTTGTAAGATGACTATATGGCACTTACTAATATAGCCTGTTGATATAGTTTGGTGCTTTGTATATTTCATAAGTTATGCTCTCTTATTGACCAAATCTTTTGTGTTTTCTACACCGAGGTCCTGTCCATAAAATCGCTGTTGATGGAGGGTCAAGTGACCAGGCTGATCACATGACCATCCATCAGCAACCATCTTATAGACAGGACTTCTGAGTGGACAACATATAAGATTTACCTAACATGAGACAGAACTTATGAAATATAGACAATGGTGCAGACAATTAACAAAGGCTATATTAGTAGTCATCTTACCTACACATTGGTCAACAGTAGCCAAAAAGTGGTAAACCCCTTTAAATTAAACATCTATATATCTGTGTGTATCTACCACTCTATATTATATTATGAAACACTAAATATTATTTCCACTAGCGAAAAATTCAACACGAAAATGCTACATAATTGTAGTATTGGGCCTCAACACTGCAATTCAGATTTTTTTTTCATAGTTATTAATTTGCACTACATTCCACAAGGCTTGCTCACATTGAATAGGAAGCTTTATTGCTGCTGCGTTATTTAAATTAATGTAAAGTCTTCTATTCTGTACAAATAAGTGTATTACAGTTACAGTGAGAAAAAAACATAAGCATGAGCAGTTACGCTTAAGAAAAATATATATTTCCAAGAAAGATGTCATTTTATAAAGCACAGCGTCATAGATCTTATTTGTAACCATGAAAAATAGATTACAAAATTATAATATATTTTTACACCAGTGCTAATGGGATTATGTACACATTACAAAAGCTTAGTTTAATTTATCTATGCAAAATGGTCACATATAAATGAAAGAGGCTATCATCATGAAACCTCAGTTTTATATTAAAGCTGATCAGCATATCACCATTAATCCAGATTCCAAACTATAGTAGATCAAGAGACACATGGATAGGACTGGTTTATCAGAGAAAGAGCGGTTCTTTGATATTAATTCTCTGCTCTTGATAATTTAGTGTGGTCACCCATCAATGGTATCCATACACTCTAAGGCCTCTTTCACACTACAGTATGTCCATTTCAGTGTTTTGCGTTCCGTTTTTCACGTTTCCGTTTTTCCGTTTTTTTTCCCCGTTGTGTTTCCGTTTCGGTTCCGTTTTTCCGTTCCGTTTTTCCGTATGGCATATACAGTATACAGTAATTGCATAGAGAAAATTGGGCTGGGCATAACATTTTCAATAGATGGTTCAGAAAAAAACGGAACGGAAACGGAAGACATACGGATGCATTTCCGTATGTGTTCCGTTTTTTTTTGCGGACCCATTGACTTTAATGGAGCCACGGAACGTGATTTGCAGCCAAATATAGGACATGTTCTATCTTTCAACAGAACGGAAAAACGGAAATACGGAAACGGAATGCATACGGAACACATTCCGTTTTTTTTGCGGAACCATTGAAATGAATGGTTCCGTATACAGACCGTATACGGAACGCAAAAAACGGACCGCAAAACGGAAAAAAAAAAACGGTAGTGTGAAAGAGGCCTAACAGAGTATATGGAAAATGAATGACCTGGTGAAACAACAGACTTAAAGGGGTCCAGAATGATAATATTGATGACCTATCCTTAGGATCGGTCATCAATATCAGAAAGGTGGGGGTCAGACTGATGCAGGGTGGCTCATGCAAACAGCCGAAAGTCCTTGAATCCTAATTTAAAGAGGCTCTGTCAGCATCATCAACCCTTTTAAACCAGGCACACTGCCTGATAGGGTTCATCATGCTGAATAAACCAATGCCTTTCCTTTGTGTGAATTTTTATTCATATGCAAATCATCAAGTTGGACAACTATGGGGGCAGGACTGAATCGTTGGAGCACTGCTTTTGTAACACCCCCTGTGCTTTGTACACTGCCCCTCCGCTGGATTGACGGGACTAGACATCAGCATGCGAAGACAGAGCGGTGTTCTAGCGGTTACATATCATATACACTGCATACTATAGCTTTGCCACATTAAGAAGAGGGGATTTCTATACTTATATACATATTACTGCTTTATTCACAGGTACAATATATAATTACAATGAAACCAATACTATATATTACTTTTCCATGTATAAAAAAAAACCACAGTCCTCAATATGATAAGGCTGTAGCCTGGAGGTACCATAAGTGACCAACTCTGCATGTCGAGATTCCAGGTTTGAATCTTGGGAGAGACTTTCAGATTTATTTTTTTCTCTCCCTCATTTAACCCATTAACCCCTTAACGACACAGCCCTATTTCACCTTAACCGCTACGTCCGCCCATAGGATATAAACGTCCTATGGGTGGACGTCTATTTCTGAAAGCACGTTTTAGAACGTCCTTTCAGAAATAGCAGCTGCACGCTAATCGTGCAGCTGCTGATCGGGTTGCCCGCTGTCAGTGACAGCAGGGCAACCCTAAGACAAGGCAGGGACAGTGCCCAGGTGTCCCTGCCTTCCGGATCGCTGCAGACACAGCAATCACCGAGCGCTGTGTCTGCAGAGAAGGAAGCGCACATCCAGCCCGGCGGTCATGTGACCGCCGTGACCGGAGAGTGCAGGGGCTGTGTGAGGTCTCTCAGAGACCTCGATCAGCCCTGCTCTGAGGCTGTACAGCGCTGGATTGCTGCTGTACAGCCTCTCTAGGGGTGCATTTCTTCTGTAACTGGGGCTACTATGTCAGCCCCAGTTACAGGAGAAATCAACAGTGAAAAAAAAAAAAAAAAAAAGTGAAGCAAATGTCCCCCAGAGGTCTTGTATGACCTTATGGGGGACGAAAAGTGTAAAATAAAAAAAATTTAAATAAAAGGTTGAAAATAAAAAAATAAAAAAAAGTTTCACATAAAAAAAAAAAAGTCCCCAAGTAAGGAATGAAAAAAAAAGTTAAAAATAGAAAAATAAAAAAAAGTATACATATTAGGTATTGCCGCGTCCGTAAAAACCAGCTCTATAAAAATATCACATGACCTAACCCCTCGGGTGAACACCGTAAAAAAAAAAAAAAAAAAACTGTGTCAAAACAAGCAATTTTTGTCACCTTGCATCACAAAAGGTGCAACACCAAGTGATCAAAAACGCGTATGTCCCACAAAATAGTACCAATAAAACAGTCACCTCATCCCGCAAAAAATGAGCCCCTACATAAGAAAATCTCTCAAAAAATAAAAAAACTATAGAACACTTAGAACATCGAGACACTAAAACATCATTTTTTTGGTTTCAAAAATGCTATTATTGTGTTAAAGTGAAACAAATAAAAAAAAGTATACATATTAGGTATTCCCGTGTCCGTAAAAACCAGCTCTATAAAAATATCACATGACCTAACCCCTCGGGTGAACACCGTAAAAAAAAAACTGTGTCAAAACAAGCAATTTTTGTCACCTTGCATCACAAAGAAAATCTCTCAAAAAATAAAAAAACTATAGCTCTCAGAACATGGACACATTAAAACATAATTTTTTTGATTCAAAAATGCTATTATTGTGTAAAACTTTAATAAATGAGAAAAAGTATACATATTAGGTATCGCCACGTCCGTAACAATCTGCTCTATAAAAATGTCACTTGACTGAACCCCTCAGGTGAACGCTGTAAAAATAAATAAATAGAAACTGTGCTAAAACAACCAATTTTTTGGTCACCTTGCCCCATAAAGTGTTATAATGAATGATCAAAAAATCATATGTACCCAAAAATAGTACTAATAAAACTAGCACCTTATACTCTAGTTTCCAAAATGCCGTCACTTCTTGGGAGTTTCTACTGTAAGGGTGCATCAGGGGGCTTCAAATGGGACATGGCATCTAAAAACATGTGGAGTTCCTTTTCTTCTGCGCCCTGCCGTGTGCCCATACAGCAGTTTATGACCACATGTGGGGTGTTTCTGTAAACCGCAGAATCTGGGTAATAAATATTGAGTTTTGTTTGGCTGTTAACCATCGATGTGTTAAAGAAAAAAATAGAATTAAAATGGAAAATCTGCCAAAAAAGTGAAATTTAAAAATTTGATCTCAATTTTCCTTTAATTCTTGTGGAACGCCTATAGGGTTAACAAAGTTTGTAAAATCGGTTTTGAATACCTTGAGGGGTGTAGTTTCTACAATGGGGTCATTTATGGGGGTATCCACTATGTAGGCCCCACAAAGTGACTTCAGACCTGAACTGGTCCTTAAAAAGTGGGTTTTGGCAATTTTCTTAAAAATTTGAAGAATTGCTTCTAAACTTCTAAGCCTTCTAACGTCCTAAAAAATAAAATGACATTTCCAAAATGATGCCAACATAAAGTAGACATATGGGGAATGTTAAATAATAAATATTTTATGAGGTATCACTTTCTGTTTTAAAAGCAGAGAAATTTGAAATTTAGAAAATTGCGAATTTTTCAAATTTTTGGGTAAATTTGGGATTTTTTCATAAATAAAGGTGAAATATTTTGACTCAAATTTATGACTATCATGAAGTACAATGTGTCACGAGAAAACACTCTCTGAATGACTTGGATAAATAAAGGCGTTCCAAAGCTATTACCACATAAAGTGAGATATGTCAGTTTTGCAAAATTTGGCCTGGTCAGGAAGGGGGCAAATGGCCCAGATGGCAGGTAGTTAAGGACCAGGCCATTTTTTGCAAATCTGACCAGTGTCACTTTAAGTGCTGATAACTTTAAAATGCTTTTACTTACCCAGGCCGTTCTGAGATAGTTTTTTCGTCACATATTGTACATTACTTCATGACACTGCTAAAATTGGGCCAAAAAAGAAATTTTTTTTGCATAAAAAAATACCAAATTTACCAAAAATTTGGAAAAATTAGCAAATTTCAAAGATTCAGTTTCTCTACTTCTGTAATACATAGTAATACCCCCAAAAATTGTGATGACTTTACATTCCCCATATGTCTACTTCATGTTTGTATAATTTTGGGAATGATATTTTATTTTTTGGGGATGTTACATAGCTTAGAAGTTTAGAAGCTAATTTTGAAATTTTTCCGAAATTTTCCAAATCCCACTTTTTATGGACCAGTTCAGGTCTAAAGTCACTTTGTGAGGCTTACGTAATATAAACCATCCAAAAATGACCCGATTTTAGAAACTACACCCCTCAAGGTATTCAAAACTGATTTTACAAACTTTGTTAACCCTTTAGGTCTTCCACAAGACTTCATGGCAAATGGATGTAAAATGTAAGAATTTCGATTGTTTGGAAAATTTTCCAATATAATCAATTTTTTCCAGGAACAAAGCAAGGGTTAACTGCCAAACAAAACTCAATATGGGTTGCCCTGATTCTGTAGTTTGCAGAAACACCCCATATGTGGTCGTAAACTACTGTTTGGCCAAACCGGAGGACATAGAAGGAGGGGAACGCCATATGGGTTTTGGAAAGCAGATTTTGCTAGACCTTTTTTTGACACCATGTCCAATTTGAAGCCCCCCTGATGCACCCCTAGAGTAGAAACTCCAAAAAAGTGACCCCATCTAAAAAACTACACCCCTCAAGGTATTCAAAACTGATTTTACAAACATCGTTAACCCTTTAGGTGTTCCACAAAAATTAATGGAAAATAGAGATACAATTTCAAAATTTCACTTTTCTGGCAGATTTTCCATTTTAATATTTTTTTTTCCAGTTACAAAGCAAGGGTTAACAGCCAAACAAAACTCATTACTTATGGCCCTGATTCTGTAGTTTACAGAAACACCCCATATGTGGTAATAAACTGCTGTACGGGCACATGGCAGGGCGCAGAAGGAAAGGAATGCCATACGGTTTTTGGAAGGCAGATTTTGCTAGACAGTTTTTTTGGACACCATGTCCCATTTGAAGCCCCCCTGATGCACCCCTAGAGTAGAAACTCCAAAAAAGTGACCCCATTTTAGAAACTACGGGATAGGGTGGAAGTTTTGTTGGTACTAGTTTAGGGTACATATGATTTTTGGTTGCTCTATATTACACTTTTTGTGAGGCAAGGTAACAAGAAATAGCTTTTTTTCTTTTTTTTTGTTATTTACAACATTCATCTGACAGGTTTGATCATGTGGTATTTTTATAGAGCAGGTTGTCACGGACGCGGAGTTACCTAATATGTATACAATTTTTATATTTATGTAAGTTTTACACAATGATTTCATTTTTGAAACAAAAAAAATCATGTTTTAGTGTCTCCATAGTCTGAGAGCCATAGTTTTTTCAGTTTTTGGGCGATTATCTTATGTAGGGTCTCATTTTTTGTGGTATGAGATGACGGTTTGATTGGCACTATTTTGGGGTGCATATGACTTTTTGATCGCTTGCTATTACACTTTTTGTGATGTAAGATGACAAAAAATGGCTTTTTTTACACCATTTTTATTTTTATTTTTTTACGGTGTTCACCTGAGGGGTTAGGTCATGTGATATTTTTATAGAGCCGGTTGATACGGACGCGGTGATACCTAATATGTATACTTTTTTTTATTTATGTAAGTTTTACACAATGATTTCATTTTTGAAACAAAAAAAAATCATGTTTTAGTGTTTCCATAGTCTAAGAGCCATAGTTTTTTTCAGTTTTTGGGCGATTATCTTGGGTAGGGTATGATTTTTGCGGGATGAGATGACAGTTTGATTGGTACTATTTTGGCGTACATGCGACTTTTTTGATCACTTTTATTACCTTTTTTGGGAAGTAAGGTGGGCAAAATTTCAATTTCCTCATAGTTTTTATTTTTTTATTTTTATGGCGTTCACTGTGCGGGGAAAGTAACATAACCGTTTTATAGATCAGGTCGTTACGGACGTGGCGATACCTAATATGTGTAGTGTATTTTATTTTATTTTTTTATTCAGTGATAAATGTTTTTTTTTTAATCTTTACTTTTTTCACTCTTTTTTTTACCTTTTTTTGACCCATACCCACTTGGATCTTGAAGATCCAGTGGGTCTGATGTCTGTATAATACAGTACAGTACACTATATAGTGTATTGTACTGTATTTTACTTACACTTTGTCTGAACAGATCTATGCCTTTAGCACAGATCTGTTCAGCACCATGGACAGCAGGATGCCTGAGAAGGCGTCCTGTTGCCATGGGAACCTTTCTCGTGTGCCACAACTGAGCAGACGGGGAAGGAGGGAGGCTCCCTCCCTTTGTGACACCATCCTGTCTGGGGGCTGCAAAGGCACAGCAGCCCCCCGATGGGAGAGGGAGGGAGCTCCCTGACTGTTAACCTTTTCCATACAGCGGTCCGTACGGACCGCGGTATGGAAAGGGTTAAACGGCTGACATCACAGCACAGATGTCAGCCGTTTATACCAGAGTGTCAGCAATGTGCTGACACTCTGGTATACCCACTGGATGCCAATGAATATTCAAGAGGAGGCGGGCGGGGGGTCGCGATCCCGCCTGCCGCACCGCCTGCCTCCTACTCGGCCCGCACCGCCTGAAACCCCCCCCTGCACCACCCGCCGGCATAAAATCATTCAGGGGTGCAGGGGGCGTGAAAAATCTTTATTTTGCGCATTTTAAAGTTTCTGATTCCCTCGGTCCGATCAGAAACTGCAGAAAGAGCTGCAAACCGCAGTTCTGAATTGACCTGCGGTTTGCTGCGATCGCCAATATGGGGGCGTCACATGACCCCCCCGGCATTGTGACAAGATGCCCGTTGAATGATTTCAGCAGGCATCCTGTTCTGATTAACCCCCGCCGCGCCGCAATCGCGTTTTAAACACATGTGTCATGTGTCCTTAAGGACTCGGGAAACATGCCGTACCAGTACGTCATGTGTCCTTAAGGGGTTAAAAAGGCTATAGCCTCTAGTGTTGAGCGCGAATATTCAAATTATGAAAATTTATTGTGAATATAGCAACTTCGAGAATTTGCGAATATTTTGTATATAGTGTTAAATATTTGTTTTTTCAAATATATTCTTCATTTTTTTTTACTCGAAAAATCGGCAAGGTAATGATTGCATAATATGCCAACATTACGCAATCAATACAGGCGTGGGTCAAAAACGAATATATAGCACTATAGAATATAGTGCTATATATTCATTTTTTTGGAATATTCGTCATTTTTTTCCATCTGAAGTTATGATTCCTCCCTGCTTAAGTTACTTGTCAAGCAATTTAAGCAGGGAGGAATCATGACTTCAGATGGAAAAAAAATGACATATTCTAAAACAACAAATATATAGCACTATATCGAATATTGTTTTTTAGACTATTCGTAATTTTTTTCCATCTGAAGTTATGAGTTCTCCCTGCTTAAAACAGTCTCTCTCTCTCTCTAAACGTAGTGTATATGATATATCCATTCTAGGACACAGCTCTGCCTTTAGCATGCTAATGTCTATCCCTTTCAATCAAGGGGAGGAAAGAGTGTGCAGACCCACAGGGATTGTTGCAAAATCAGTGCTCTAAGGATTAATCCCCTCCCCCTGGTGATCCATCTTGCTAGTTTGCTATATTTGCATATAAAAATGGTGGATATCTCTTTTGCTGTTTAGCATACAGACAAAAGAAAGGTATTGTTTTAATCAGCATGATGAGCCCTACTAGGCAGTATGTTTGGTTTAATAGAGTTGTTCCTGCAGACAGGGCATCTTTAAGACTTGTATTTTCATATTTAGTAGCACTGTGCACGTTTTACTTTTATGCAAAATAAAATGAGATCTCAAATGTAAAAACCACTAGGTCATAGTAAATGATACTTGCCTGAAATATTCTACAACATAAATTTTCATTCTATTTCCATTGTTTTGTGGAGTAATTGGAACAATTAACACTCATACTGCATCTACCATATCATTTTTATTAATGAGGCAGCAACATTGAGTGTTATAAAATAGCAAAAAAAAGTGATACTTACCACTTTTCTCAACTGTTCATATAAAAAACCACTGGCGCTATATACTGTGTGAAGCTGCAGTGTCACCGCACTCCCGTAAAGTGCTGAAATTCTATGCAAACATACTTAAACAAAACTTAAGACACCGATCTCAGCTAACCTCTCAACAACCCCCTTTACTACTATCCACCAATACAAGACACCATGATGTGCCGTATACCATTCAAGCCTACCTTGATCTGGGCACTGTCTTCGCTGTACTTGGAATCCTAGTGGTTCAGCGTGTTTCTCACGTGATTGTAGGCGCTGATGTTTGAAGTTCTTTCTGCGCAGGGGATCTTTGTCTATGGTAATCTGTTTGTCTTGGAGTTCGCCCCGGCCGGTGGCAGAACTTCCAATGTTCCTTCGCTCGTGCTCACTGATGAGCGGGTGATGTCACCACGCGTTTCGAGCGAATTACGTCGCTCTTCGTCAGGGAATCAATGGGGTACTGGTATAGCTCTTCTTAAATAGACATCGCTCCCCTGTATTAACCCATCCAGCGCTGCTGATTGCTTTGCTTCTCATTCAAAGCCAAACAGCTCAACTTCGGCATTTAGGCCTCTGGGCATTAGTGTATCCATATTGAAAATCCACTACGTTTCTTTTCTTGATAGATTTTTAATGTAATCCCCTCCTCTTACTTCTTTTTTTACTATTTCAAGCCCTACAAATGATGATCCCTCTATTCTTCCATTATGCTTTTCCTTAAAATGTCTAGACAGGGGGTGTCCCTCAGATTTTTTCTTTATGTTATATACATGCTCACTTATACGTTTTTTTAGGCATCTTTTAGTTCTCCCAATATAGATTTTCTCGCAGGGGCATTTTATAGCATAAATTACTCCCTGAGTGTTGCATGTTATGTGGTCTCTAATGTTACCCGCTCATCAGTGAGCACGAGCGAAGGAACATTGGAAGTTCTGCCACCGGCCGGGGCGAACTCCAAGACAAACAGCTTACCATAGACAAAGATCCCCTGCACAGAAAGAACTTCAAACATCAGCGCCTACAATCATGTGAGAAACACGCTGAACCACTAGGATTCCAGATCAAGGTAGGCTTGAATGGTATACGGCACATCACGGTGTCTTGTATTGGTGGTAAAGGGGGTTGTTGAGAGGTTAGCTGAGCGCGGTGTCTTAAGTTTTGTTTAAGTATTTTCTCAACTGTTGTTTACAGTGTTAATGCCAATATCATTTTCCTGGCTGTAGCAATGGTGTCCCATACACACCAGGTCACAATGCAGCCAATTATTGACCTTAGCAGTATATGGGATGTGACTGCTAAGGCTAGTGATTGGCTGCAGTAGTGGAATGGTGTGCATGGGATGTTACTGCTGCAACCAGGAAAACAAACACTGATGAAGAAGACAGGCTCTATGCTGGAAATGGCTAATAAAGCACAGCATTGCTTTCATTTTCCAAGAGCAGTATGCAAAATGAAAGCTGCACAGTGACTGGTTTCTATGGGCAACAAAGACAGTTTTTATTTTATTAAATAAATCCTCCATTCCAATCTTTATGATTTCACAAAAGAATACAGAACATAAATTATTCTCCACTGCAATTGTTCCAGTAGACATATGACTGTGCCCTCTGTGGAGACTGGATTTCCTCTTAGGTCACGACCAGGCCTCCCATGATGTCCTTTGTCAAAATCACCAGTCAAATGGTTGTGAAGTCAGACCTATATGATCTTGATTCATAAGCAGGGTAGGCAGAGTTTATTGCTTGTCACATCAAGGCTGTGTGGGAGGAAACATTAGGAGGAGACAACAAGGGGATGATGGAGGGTGTAATGGGCAGAGTTTTTGGCCCAGGGAGGGTGTAGTAGGCGTTTACATTTCTGGCTGATCTTACAGCACATGGCACTATGGGAAGTGTTGTGGCTGCAGCTCATCTACGCCCACAACCTGGAAGTTTGGGTTTTAAACAATGGAGCACAGCAGGATCATGAAGATTGAAGACTCGGAAAAGTTGAAAGGTAGACTATTATGCTCTGTAGGAGACTAGACAAGGTTTACACATTCAAATGACATTTTTAAGGATCCTGCACAACCCCTTTAAGATTCAGCTAATTTAATGTTCTAATATGGTTTTTGGGAAGAATGCTCTTAAAGGGGTTTATTGGTTTGCATCAACATCCTTTAAAATAATCATTTATGAAGGTAATTTTATATTGAATTTATTTAACTTTTATTGCTCCTGTCTCCCTTTCTAGGCTGCAGTCACATGACCATGTCCATACAGCTCTTTCTTATTTCCAATGATGTCATGGGTGGGTGAGAGGAGCTATAAACTAGCATGGTGTTTTAGGGGCAGTACTGGAGCTGTGGCAGAGATAGAGGAAGTGCTACATACAGGATGTAAACCAACCAGAGTGCTTTGTTTACATGGTGAAAAGGAATGTCCCAATTGAAGTAAAAAATATACAGGTAGGTGTACATGAGGTAAACGACAACATGAGCAACTTCGACCCAAGCTAGTTTTCACCTTCCTGCCCAGGTCTATTTTTGCAAATCTGACATATGTCACTTTATGTGGTAATAACTTTGGAATGGTTTTACTTATGTAACCGATTCTGAGAATGTTTTCTGTGACACATTGTACTTCATGTTAGCAGTAAATTTGGGTCAATAATTTTTTTCGTTATTTATTAAAAAAAATTAAACATTTGGAAAAATTCACAAATTTTCTAAATTTTAATTTCTCTACTTTTAAAAGGATTTACCAACACCTAAAATGTCTCCCCATATGCCCCGGGCCCTCACAGAGGTTGTACTTATCTGACTCCCTGTAACCCATGTCGCTTCTGACGTCTGCATTGCCGCTGCTGTCTCTCCTCTTCGCATGGGTGAAAAAACTCCAGCGCGGGGGGCAACCAATAGCAGGCTGAGGCGGGAACGAGCCTCCCTATCATCGCGTGTGATGCGATGAAGCGGCTTCCATGTGGACATCAGAAGCGACGTGGGTGATGAGGAGCCAGGTAAGAACAACCTCTATGAGGGGCTTGGGTGTAAAGGGAGGCATTTTAGGGGTTGGATAACCCCTTTAAGACAGATAGTAATACCTCATAAACTAGTTATCAATCAACATTCCCCATATGTCTACTTTATATTGGCATCATTTTGTATATGTCACTTTATTTTTTTTAAGACGTTAGAAGGCTTAGAATGTTAGAAGCAATTTTTCACATTTTCAAGAAAATTTCCAAAACCATTTTTTTAACCACCAATTCAGTTGTAAAGTTATTTTGAGGGGCTTACATAATGGAAACCACCCATAAATGATCCTATTTTAAAAACTTCACTCCTCAAATTATTTAAAACTGATGTTAACTGTTGAGGTGTTCCACAAAAACTAAAGGAAAATAAAGGTGAAATTTGAACATTTGATTTTATTTTTCCAGATTTTTTTATGTTAATCCATTTTTACTAAAACACAGCAAGGGTTACCAGAAAAATAAACCTCAATGTTTATTTCCCTGATTCTGCAGTTTACAAAAACACCCCATATATGGTCTTTAACGGCTCTATGGGCATATGGCAGTGGTCAGAAAGGAAAGAGCGCCGTATGGTTTTTATTGAAGTGGTTTTTGTGTGCCATGTTGTATTTTAAGAGACCCTGAGGTACCCCTACAGTGGAATCCCCAAAAAGTGACCCCATTTTGGAAACTACACCCCTCAAGGAATATAGTAAGCACCGATGCCAACGTATACAACAGGGGCTGGACTGACCCCTGTGGCTGATTGAGCAGATGCAGTTTCTGCACCCGCCTGATCAGCATGCCTTACCTGTAAAGCGCTGGGCAGCAAGTCATGTCCTGCAGCGGTGCTGGTCAGGAAGTGGTTAAACACCATACTAATTCTGGAAAACCCCTTTAAAGTCTTATTTTTAGATCCAGTTTATAGAAACATAGAAACATAGAATGTGTCGGCAGATAAGAACCATTTGGCCCATCTAGTCTGCCCAATATATTTAATACTATGGATAGCCCCCAGCCCTATCTTATATGAAGGATGGCCTTATGCCTATCCCATGCATGCTTAAACCCCTTCACTGTATTTGCAGCTACCACTTCTGCAGGAAGGCTATTCCATGCATCCACTACTCTCTCAGTAAAGTAATACTTCCTTATATTACTTTTAAACCTTTGCCCCTCTAATTTAAAACTGTGTCCTCTTGTGGTAGTTTTTCTTCTTTTAAATATGCTCTCTTCCTTTACCGAGTTGATTCCCTTTATGTTTTTAAAAGTTTCTATCATATCCCCTCTGTCTCTTCTTTCTTCCAAGCTATACATATTAAGGTCCTTTAACCTTTCCTGGTAAGTTTTATCCTGCAATCCATGTACTAGTTTAGTAGCTCTTCTCTGAACTCTCTCTAGAGTATCTATATCCTTCTGGAGATATGGCCTCCAGTACTGCGCACAATACTCCAAGTGAGGTCTCACCAGTGTTCTGTACAGCGGCATAAGCACTTCACTCTTTCTACTGCTTATACCTCTCCCTATACATCCAAGCATTCTGCTGGCATTTCGTGCTGCTCTATTACATTGTCTTCCCACCTTTAAGTCTTCTGAAATAATTACTCCTAAATCCCTTTCCTCAGATACTGAGGTCAGGACTGTGTCAAATATTCTATATTCTGCCCTTGGGTTTTTACGCCCCAGGTGCATTATCTTGCACTTATCCACATTAAATTTCAGTTGCCAGAGTTCTGACCATTCTTCTAGTTTTCCTAAATCCTTTTCCATTTGGCGTTTCCCTCCAGGAACATCAACCCTGTTACCTATCTTTGTGTCATCAGCAAAAAGACAAACCTTACCAGCGAGGCCTTTTGCAATATCACTTATGAAGATATTAAACAAAATCGGTCCCAGTACAGATCCCTGTGGAACCCCACTGGTAACATGACCTTGTTTTGAATGTTCTCCATTGACTACCACCCTCTGTTGTCTGTCACTCAGCCACTGCCTAATCCACTCAACAATATGGGAGTCCATGCTCAATGACTGCAGTTTATTGATAAGTCTTCTATGTGGGACAGTGTCAAAAGCCTTACTAAAATCTAGATATGCGATGTCTACTGCACCTCCACCGTCTATTATTTTATTCACCCAGTCAAAAAAATCTATAAGATTTGTTTGACATGATCTCCCTGAAGTAAACCCATGTTGTTTTTCATCTTGCAATCCATGGGATTTTAGATGTTCCACAATCCTATCCTTTAATAGGGTTTCCATTAATTTGCCTACTATTGATGTCAGACTCACTGGTCTATAGTTGCTCGATTCCTCCCTACTACCTTTTTTGTGAATGGGCACGACATTAGCCAATTTCCAATCTTCCGGGACGACTCCTGTTACTAATGATTGGTTAAATAAATCTGTTAACGGTTTTGCCAGCTCACCACTAAGCTCTTTTAATAATTTTGGGTGTATCTCATCAGGCCCCTGTGACTTATTTGTCTTCACCTTAGACAGCAGACTTAGAACATCTTCCTCTGTAAAGATACATGCATCAAACGATTTATTAGTCATTCTTTCTAGTGGAGGTCCTTCTCCTTTTTCTTTTGTAAAAACTGAACAGAAGTATTCATTAAGGCAGTCGGCTAGCCCTTTATTCTCTTCTACATACCTTCCGTCCTTTGTTTTTAATTTAGTTATTCCTTGTTTTAATTTCCTTTTTTCATTTATATATCTGAAGAATGTCTTATCCCCTTTTTCATAGACTGAGCTAGTTTTTCTTCTGCCTGCGCTTTAGAAGTTCTTATAACTTGCTTGGCCTCTCTCTGCCTAATCTTGTAGATTTCCTTATCTTCATTGCTCTAGGTTTTTTTATAATTACAAAATGCTAGCTTTTTATTTTTAATGATTTGGGCCACTTCTGCTGAGTACCACAGTGGTCTCCTCCTTTTTTTGTTTTTACTGACAAGTCTAATGCAATTTTCTGTTGCCTTCAATAATGCACCTTTTAAGTAGTCCCATTTCGCCTGGACTCCATGTAATCCGTTCCAGTCTGATAAGGACTCATTTATGACTAATTTCATTTTTGAAAAGTCTGTTTTTCTAAAATCTAAAACTTTTGTTTTTGTGTGGTGGGACTCTTTCACAGTTCTTATATTAAACCACACTGACTGGTGATCACTAGATCCCAAGGTTTCGCCTACAATGACATCATATACCGAATCCCCGTTTGTGAATACCAAATCCAAAATGGCCTCCCTCCGGGTTGGCTCCTCAACCACTTGTTGTAGAGATAACCCCAGTAGGGAATTTAGAATATCTGTACTCCTGGTAGAACTTGCTATTTTGGTTTTCCAGTTTATATCTGGAAGATTGAAATCTCCCATAATGATAACTTCTCCTTTCATTGTCATTTTAGCTATTTCTTCAACTAGTAGATCATCTAGTTCTTTAACTTGACCAGGTGGTCTATATATCACACCTACACGAGTTACTGCATGGTTAGCAAACTGCAACGTAACCCAAACTGACTCTATGTTGGCCTCACCAACTTGTATTAGGTTAGATTTAATGCTATCTTTCACATACAGGGCCACTCCTCCTCCTTTCTTGCCTTCTCTGTCTCTTCTGTATAAAGAGTACCCTGGTATGGTTATGTCACAGTCATTTCTTTCATTAAACCATGTCTCCGTAACAGCCACTAAATCTACATTCTCAGATGCCATTATTGACCCAATACCTAAACTGCGAGCATTTGTAGACAGGACTCTGAGCTTATCATTTCTTAACCTCTGTGCTTCTGACCTGTATTGCATCCCTATGTGCATATCAGGTGGATGTTGCACCTCTGAATAAATATTATACCAGTCAAGTATTTGATATTATATAAAACAATAGGACCTATAGTTGTTCATGACTCATGTGAACAGTGTAAGTCCAAGAACTGAAAGCAAGAAACTGTTTGCTTCTTGCATGTGAAGCTGATTATTCAATGTATAAACTATACATATATATATTATATAAAGCAAACAGGCAAATAATTTTTCTATATTCCAGTGATGGAAACACCAGCAGTTTTACAATTTTGGGATCAATATTTTTTTTCACTTAGCTTTGATAAAACCTACTAAGCAGGACTTGTAAAATATATATATATATACACACTATAAAAGTGACAGAATAACATGAAGAAAAGGTGGCTGAATAATCGGTTAAACTTACACTTTGCCTTTTGTTCCCAAATTATGTGCGCATCAGATGATTCCAACCTTAGATTTTGTAGAAAATGTTCAGGCGGTATTATCAGTATTGATTTTTTTTTTTACTTGCATTACTTCTGTCTGGCTAATTCAGTTAATATGTGCAGGTCTCTAAACGTTATCTTCCTTGTCAAAAAACATACAACATTTTATAGTTCCTTGGATGTGTTAATTGCTTTCTTTGCAAGGCAGAAGTAGTAGGCCCAGTTTTGAAGACAATTCATTGAATATATTTGTGCACAACTACATAATTTTTCCTTTTGGCTTAGCATCACATATGGTAGATATCAAGGGGGTTCACTTTTCTGTGACAATTTTAAGGATGAGTTATCTTCAATGTAGTTTGTTGCCAAATAAAAGTTATTACAATTATTACTTTGTATAAAAATTTTTTACTGATACACCCAACGTACAACAGGATAGGTGATAAATGATCGGTAGTGGTTTGTTTGCTGAGAACCTCTCCATTCATGAGATTAGGGCATTTATGAGTACCCTTTGTGAACTGAGCAGTAATGCACAACCAACGGTCCATTCACTTCTGAAGGCAGTATTACCGCAGACAGTAAATAGAGTGGTGGTTGCACATGTGCACTATCCCTTCATTCACTCTGGGACCTGTGGATAGGTGATAAATGTCAATATAGTGAACTATACTAATTATGTCCTTTATACTAAGGCTTTTATATGATGGGGATAAAGGGGCTCCCTAGTAGTGTTGAGCGCGAATTTTCAAATCGCGAATTTTAATTGCGAATATCGCCACTTTGAGAATTCGCGAATATTTAGAATATAGTGCTATATATTCGTCTTCCCAAATAGTGTTGAATATTATAATCACGAATATATCGCAAATTTATCGCGAATCTATTACATTGCCGATTTTTCGCAATCAAGTAAACAATGACTGAAGATCACGAATTCTCGAATTTATAGCGAATATTCGACCAGAAATTTGCGAAATATTGCAAATTCGAATATTGCCTATGCCGCTCATCACTACTCCCTAGTGGGTGTTCCAGCTATACAGCTAGACATCTCTAAGAACTAGTGTTTGGGGTATGTGTATGGTGCCCAAAATCTTTTAGAAATGCATACTTGGTATGGCACAAGGCTGTCTTTATGTCATCTGTAGATTGTCAGGACTCTTTTAAAACTTTCTAATACAAAACAGGCTTAGTTATCCATAGCAGCTTATAACTCTGTTATTTCTTGAACTGCTCTTGAAAAATGAAAACAGAACTCTGATTGGTTGCTGCTGGCAACAAGGCCTATTTTTCTATTAGACAGTTGTATTAAATCAAGCTCTATGAGGGATATTTATAAGGCTATTTTTACATCTGCATTTTTGCTGGATTAGTCATGGATCTGGTTGTATTATCTCTAAAATGGCAGAGAAAACGGATCTGGCACCATTGACTTATATTGTGTTTCATGCCGGATCAATCTTGCTCTGTATCCTACGATGCAGTAAAAAACGCTGCTTGCATCGCTTTTGTGTGCGTCATGAGAACACAATGAAACGGAATGCATTCTGGTGCACCTCCGTTCCATTCAGTTCGTTTTGTCCTCATTAATCATTGATGGATCTCAATAATGAAAAGGTTGCTTAGAAGGTTGCTTAATTGTGAAAGTAGCTTAGAAGTGTAAGTGAGAGCCCCATGGATTGTCAGAACGAAGAGAGAGAGGCACTAGCATAGCATGCTCTCTCTCTTTGAGGTTAAATAGAAAGTCTATGGGCCCATCTCGATTACGTCTTTCTTGGCGAGGAGAGAGAATGTGTGCAATTCTCTATCCTCATTCTAGTGATCGGTGGGGGCCTCAGACGCCCCTCCTCTAAACTTTTGACATGTCACTATGACATATCAAAATGTTTTTGAAAGTTCTGTGACACTTTACAATCAGTGATGTGTACAACTTAATTTTTTCTGCATTGGCATGAGATATGCCACAATTATTAAGGGTGCATGCCTTTTAATAAATGTGGAGCATGTTGGTCAACTCATACACACTGAAACAGAACTGAAACTTACTCCAGCTGGAACTGAAATCTACTACACCAGTTTTCTGCTGCACATGGTTTCACCTTTGGGATGCTATCCCCTAGCACTTCTAGGAAGGAATGTGTGACAACTTTGTGCACACAGGTGCTACTGTAAGCACCTGTGTGCACAAAGTTGTCACATTGTAACAGTCCTACAGGCTCACCTGAGTCAGAGGACCGCTGGCTGGAGGTAGGAGTGGAGCCCAGTGGCAAGGACCGCAGGCAGGTAGTAAGCGTGGTCAGACAATCCGGATGGCAACGGTGGTAGCAGTTCAGTAGGTAGGGATAAGGCAGAAGAGTAGTCGGTAGGCAGGCGGTGGGTCAGGGCAGGCGGCAGTAAGCGTGGTCAGACAATCCGGATGGCAACGGTGGTAGCAGTTCAGTAGGTAGGGATAAGGCAGAAGAGTAGTCGGTAGGCAATTCCTGGTCAGCAGTGGACTTCCAGCAGTAGTAAGAGCAACAGATGAGGAGAAGCTTGATCAAGGCTCAGGAGCTCAATAATCAGCAAACTGGAGTGCAAGGGGCTGGACTATATAGGGAAGTACCAGGTGTGGGGAATCAAGGGTAATGAGCAAGGCTAGGCAAGACTGAGGTTAACTAATAGGCTTCAGGGAGGAGAGGACGGTAGCCTAGTAAGCAGGGCTACCGCCTGGGATGTGGCTGGTCACGGGTTCGAATCCCGACAGTACTCCCCCCCTTCCAAGGTGACCTCTGGGCACCGCAGGGGCAGGCTTACCGGGGTGCCGTTGGTGGAACTCTTTTGCCAGTCTGGGGGCGTGGACATTTTCTTCTCGCTCCCAGGAGTTATCCTCGGGAGGGTAACCCTCCCACCCAATTAGGTATTGTAGTCTTCCCCGGTGGATCCTGGAGTCGAGAATCTTTGCGACAACGTATTCTTCTTTACCCTGTACCCTCACAGGTGGTGGAGGGGGCGAGTGGCGGCCTGTGAAGGTGTTCTCCACGTATAGCTTGAGGAGAGAGCAATGGAAGACAGGGTGCACCCTAATGGAGTCCGGGAGGTCGAGCCGGAACGTGACCTCATTGATTTGTGCGGTGATCCGGAACGGACCCATGTATCTTTGGGCAAATTTTTTGGAGGGGACCTTCAATCTGAGGTTCCTGGTGGACAGCCACACCTTGTCTCCCACATGGAAGCCCGGGGTGGGTTTGCGACGTCTGTCTGCTCCCTGTTTAAAGCGCCTCTGGGCAAGCTGGAGGTTGTCTATAATGTTCTCTTGTGCCTCCTGTAGGGTTGTTAGGCGTTCGGCCACTGCTGGGAGGGTGGAGGCAACGGGTAGGTGGGGAATGAACACCGGGTGCGAGCCTGTGTTATCAAAGAAGGGGCTGTGCTTGGTTGAGCTGTGCTCAGCATTGTTGTAGGCGAACTCGGCCGTGGGGAGATGATCAAGCCAGTCATCCTGCAGGTGGGAGCTGAAACAGCGTAGGTATTGCTCTAGGGTCTGATTAGTTCTCTCCGTCTGCCCGTTTGACTGAGGGTGGAAAGCAGAGGACAGGTTCACTTTAACCCCGAGCGCCAGGCAGAAGTTCTTCCAGAACTTTGAGGCAAATTGTACGCCTCGGTCGGAGACCACGTCGTCCGGGATCCCATGCAGCCTGAAGACCTCTCTGAGAATAAGATCGACCGTCTGTTTGGCTGTGGGTAGGCCTTTGTAGGGGATGAAATGGGCCATCTTGGTGAGACGGTCGACCACGACCAGGATGGTGTTCATCCCTTTTGAAGGAGGAAGGTCTACCACAAAGTCCATGGAGATCGAGCCCCAGGGGCGGGAGGGAATCGGGAGGGGTTGTAACAGACCCACGGGAGAGGAACGAGGAGTCTTATTGTGGGCACAGACCGTGCACGAGGAGATGTACCTCCTGATGTCCTCCTTGTATGTTGGCCACCAGAAGGAGCGGGAGAGAAGCTCCTGGGTCTTTCTTGTGCCAAAATGGCCGGCCACCTTGGAGTCATGGTTGAGTTTGAGCACTTCGAGCAGTGCGATTTCTGGTACATATAGTTGTAGGTCCTGATGACACCAATGACCGTTCTTAAACGTAAGGCTGACATTGCCTGTGGGGTGGGAGAGGAAGAGGTCATTTTCATATCCTTCTTTGATTGTGCCCAGGAGTTCTTTAGAGTAGGTGGCCCCTACAACCCTTCTCTCGGGTAAGATGTTATTTTGGCCCTTGTTACTCTGTGAGGGCTCGGAAAACATTCTGGAGAGGGCGTCAGCCTTGCCGTTTTTTGATCCAGGGCGATAGGTGATGAGATAGTTGAAGCGGGAAAAGAATAGGCTCCATCTGGCCTGTCTGGCTGAGAGTCTCTTAGCGCTGCGGATGAACTCGAGGTTCTTGTGGTCAGTTAGTACGATTATGGGGTTGGTGGCTCCTCCAGCAGGTGTCTCCACTTGGAGAAGGCATCCTTGATCGCCAGTAGTTCTTTGTTCCCGATGTCATAGTTCTTCTCGGAGGGGGACATCTGGCGGGAGAAATATGCGCACGGGTGTAATAGCATCCTCTCCCCTGTCCGTTGTGACAAAACTGCCCCCACCGCAGAGTCTGATGCATCCACTTCGACTGTAAATGGGAGCTCGGGGTTCGGGTGGATTAGGATTGGGGCAGAAGTGAAGAGGAGTTTCAACTTGGTGAAGGCCTCCTGGGCCTCGGGTGTCCAGGAGAAGGGGACTGCCTTCTTGGTGAGTTGGGTGATTGGTGCTATGACCTTGGAGAAGTTCCGGATAAACTTCCGATAGAAGTCGGCGAAGCCAATGAATCTTTGTATCTCCTTCTCGTTTTTCGGAACGGGCCAGTTCATCACAGCTTGGACCTTCCCCGGGTCCATACTTAGGCCCGCTGGGGAGATGATGTATCCGAGGAACTGAGTGGTGGTTCGCTCAAACTCGCATTTCTCTAGCTTGATATAGAGAGAGTTCTGTCTGAGCCTCTGCAGTACCCTGCGGACGTGTTCGCGGTGCTGCTCAAGGTCTTCAGAGAAGATCAAGATGTCGTCCAGGTAAACGACTACAAACAGATCCAGCATGTCCCTGAGGACGTCGTTAATGAAGTGCTGGAAGGTGGCGGGAGCATTGCAGAGTCCGAAAGGCATGACCAGGTACTCGAAATGACCATAACGTGTCCGGAAGGCGGTCTTCCATTCGTCCCCAGGGCGGATTCGGACGAGGTTGTAGGCCCCTCGAAGGTCGAGTTTGGTGAAGATCTTCGCTTCCCGGAGTCTCTCAAGGAGTTCGGAAATCAGTGGGAGCGGGTACCGGTTTTTTACGGTTATGTCATTAAGCTTTCTGTAGTCTATGCAGGGACGCAGGGAGGAGTCTTTTTTCTCTACGAAGAAAAAGGGGGCTCCCGCGGGGGAGGTGGAGGGCCGGATGAACCCCTTCCTCAGGTCCTCGTCCAGGTACTCTTTCAGAGCCTTGAGTTCAGGCTCTGAGAGGGAGTAGATACTGCCAAAGGGTATTTCGGCCCCGGGCAACAGTTCTATAGGGCAGTCGTAGGGTCGGTGTGGAGGCAGCTTGTCTGCGTTTTTCTTGTCGCAGACATCCTGGAACTCGCTGTATTGAGGGGGTAGCAGATCCTTGACGGATAGCTTTGAGATGGTGGTGTCTTCGGGTGGAAGGACGGGTCTGTGGGAGCAATTTAGCGAGCAGAACTCGGACGGGAATCGCATGCAGCGGGTTTCCCAGTCCACCGAGGGGTTGTGGGTGGCCAACCAAGGGATGCCCAAGATCACCGGGAACTTCGGGGAGGCGATCAGCGAGAAGTGGATCTTTTCGCGGTGATCGGGTTCTATGAGGAGTTGTAGTTCGGTGGTCTCGTGAGTGGCCGGCCCCGAGGAGAGTGGGGATCCGTCGACGGTTTCCAGGTCAACGGGGGCTGCCTTGATTGTCAGTGGAATGTTCTTTTCGCGGGCGAAGGTTAGGTCCATGAAGTTGCCTCCCGCCCCGGAGTCTAACATCGCTGAACAGGGGAGTTGTCGCCCCTCAATGTCGATGAGGATGGGAATGATGAAATGGGATCCATGAGCCGCCGTATTGTTATTTTCCGGGGCTGCTGACGGGGTTGGAGTCTGTGGTTGCTCCTTTAGTTCCGTGACGGCAATAGTCTTTCGGATCTTATGAGGACATTTGATGGCAAAATGACCCGGCTCCCCACAGTAGAGGCAGAGGTTTTCGGCCAGCCGTCTCTCCTTCTCAGCTGTAGATAGAGACCTACGTAGAGCGTCGACCTGCATAGGTTCAGTTGCTGATTGGGGGTCGCGCTAGGCGTTGGAAGAGAAGGAGTAAGTGGGTCTGTGGTCCGAGGACCAGAGTCTTTCTCTCTTCCTCTCGGAGAGTCTTTGATCTATCCGGATGCATAACTGAATGAAGTCATCCAGATCGTCCGGGGCCTCAACTCTGGCGAGTTCGTCCTTTATTAATTCTGACAGGCCTCGCCGGAATTGGCTCCTCTGTGCCGCTGGGTTCCAGGTGGTGTCCGTGACCCAACGGCGAAACTCGGCGGTGTATTCGGCGACGGAGCGTCTCCCTTGCCGCAGACCATGTAGTCGCGCCTCAGCTGTCGCACAGCGGTTGGGGTCGTCGAAGACTTGGCTCATGGCGGTGATGAAGTTGTTTAGGTCGTCCAGGAGCTGACTGTTAGTCTCCACGTAAGGTGATGCCCATGCTAATGCTTCTTCCGTCAGGAGATTGACCATGAATAGCACCTTCTTTTTCTCGGTGGTGAAGGGGGCCGGGTACATCTGAAAATAGATGCGGCATTGGTTTAGAAACCCCCGATACTGGCGTCTGTCGCCGCCGAATCTTGATGGGAGTGGCATGCGGGTGTCTGCGGCCACAATAATCTCCCTTTGCTGGCTTTGGACTACGCCTTGGAGCTGGGCAAATTTCTCCTGATATGTAGTACCAAATTCTTGAAGTTCGGAGACCTGCTTACGCAGAGTGGCCATTGCGGACTCCATAGTGTGGCTGATTATTCTGTAACAGTCCTACAGGCTCACCTGAGTCAGAGGACCGCTGGCTGGAGGTAGGAGTGGAGCCCAGTGGCAAGGACCGCAGGCAGGTAGTAAGCGTGGTCAGACAATCCGGATGGCAACGGTGGTAGCAGTTCAGTAGGTAGGGATAAGGCAGAAGAGTAGTCGGTAGGCAGGCGGAGGGTCAGGGCAGGCGGCAGTAAGCGTGGTCAGACAATCCGGATGGCAACGGTGGTAGCAGTTCAGTAGGTAGGGATAAGGCAGAAGAGTAGTCGGTAGGCAATTCCTGGTCAGCAGTGGACTTCCAGCAGTAGTAAGAGCAACAGATGAGGAGAAGCTTGATCAAGGCTCAGGAGCTCAATAATCAGCAAACTGGAGTGCAAGGGGCTGGACTATATAGGGAAGTACCAGGTGTGGGGAATAAAGGGTAATGAGCAAGGCTAGGCAAGACTGAGGTTAACTAATAGGGAGGAATGTCCAGAGAGGACGGTAGCCTAGTAAGGCAATGGTTTTATTGGTACTATTTTGGTGAGCATACGCCTTGTTGATCGCTTGGTGTTACAATTTTTGTGATGTAAGGTGACAAAAAATGGCTTTTTTGGCACAGTTTTTTTTTTTTTTTACGGTGTTCACCTAAGGGGTTAGGTCATGTGATATTTTTGTAGAACAGGTTGTTACATACACGGCAATACCTAATATGTCTACTTTTTCTTATTTATTTAAGTTTTACACAATAATAGCATTTTAGAAAAAAAAAAGTTTTTCTGTCTTCATTTTCTGAAGGCCATATTTTTTTCATTTTTTGGGCGACTGTCTCATGTTGGGGCTCTTTATTTTCGGGTTGAGATGAAGGTTTGATTGGTACTCTTTTGGGGTACATTCAACTTTTTTGATCACTTTTAATAAAAAATTTTGGGAAGTGAGGTGGGAAAAATTTCAATTCCATCATAGTTTTTCTCTTTTTTTTTATGGCGATCACCATGCGGGAAAAGTAACATGATCCTTTTATAGATCAGGTTGTTACAGACGCGATGATACTAAACATGTGTGGTGTATTTTATTTTTAATCAATTATAAATGTGTGGCTATAAGAAGAATTTTTTTAAAAAACTTTTTTCACTTTTTTTTTTTTACCCAGACCCACTTGGTTCTTAACGATCCAGTGGGTCTGATGGTTTACAATACACTGCAGTACACTCGATAGTGTACTGCAGTGCATTGTCATTCACAGTAAGGATGATCAGGCCCCTGCCTTTAGCAGGAGCCTGATCAGCTATACCATGGCAAGCCGGAAGCCTGTGAAGGTGTCTGATTGCCATGGTAACCAGGTAACCGGCCCTGCCACAATAGCTCAACGGCCGGATGTGGGAGGGAGCTCCCTCCATCTCTTAACCCCTTCCATAGAGCGGTCCCTATGGAAAGCAGCATGGAAGGGGTTAAATGGCTGATATCGGTGCTAGCACCGATGTCGGTTATTTCAAGCAGAGTGTCAGCTGTATGCTGACACTCTGCTAATGGCTGGGCCATCCTGATAATGGAGGAAGGAAGGGGGGCGGGCGATCGTGCTCGCTCGTCCGCCCGCCTGCTCGGCCTTGCTGAAATTAGGGGAGGGGAAAAATCAGGAACTGCGGGGGGGAAGGAGTAATAAAATATTATATATATATATATATATATATACATATATTTAACAAGGTTATGATCCCCACAGTCACGGACTGTGGGGATCAGAAACTTTCAGCCGGCTTTAGGATCGCGTGATTAGCTAGTCTGTACAGACTAATTACTAATCATTGGTCCCGGGCCGGTTAGCTGAGATCCGTGGCTATGTGTAACAGCCGGGGTCTCAGCGCTGTCACCATATATGCAGAAATGGGGACAGTTTAATGCCATAACATGTATACTTGTCATGGAGCACCAAGTAGCAGTGCTCGATGACGAATGTACATGTCAAATAGCACTAAGGGGTTAAAATATATATATATATATATATATATATATATAAAAGTTGAAATCACTTTCCTTTCCTTTAAATAAAAATACTTAATCAATAAAAAAAATAAACATCATAGGCATCACCGCGTGCGAAAATGCCCATACAATTAAAATAAAACAATATTAATGGCATAAGGCAAATGGCATAACGGGAAAAATAAATAAAAACTGCCAATTCACCATTTTTTGTCACTTCAAGTCCCCAACAATTTTTTTAATAAAAAGTGATCAAAAAGTTGCACACACTTTGAGCCCACACACAGCCCCGTACACATAATTACAAAAAAGTGGAGGGGTCAGAATATGGTGATAAATTATTTATTTCTCAAAGGTTTTTTTATTTTTTTTAAACGCAAGAAAAATGATACAAGTATGGTATCGTTGTAACCGTACTGACCTGGAGAATAAAGATAACAGGTCAATTTTACCGCATAGTGTACAGTGTAAAAAAAATAAAAACCTTTGTCAAAATTTCATTTTTTCTCAATTCTTCCCCATTTGGATTTTTTTTCCACTTCCCACTACATTGTATGCAACGTAAATGGTGCCATTAGAAATTACAACTTGTCCCGTAAAAAATAAGCCCTCATAAGGCAATGTGAACGAAAAAATACAAAAGTTAGGACTATGGGAAGGCGTGGAGTGAAAAACAAAAACACAAAAATGGAAAATCGCAGGGTGCTCTAAGGGTTAATAATAACAATAATAATAATAATAATAATATTAATCATCATCATCATCTTTATTTATATAACACCAACATATTCCGCAGCGCTTTACAATTCAGGGGTTCATGTACAAACAGTCATAAATAATACAACAACAGACAAGTCAATAATTGGAACAAGAGGAATGAAGGCTCTGCTCACAAGAGCTTACAATCTAGGGGGAAAGGGTTATGAGATTATGGAGCTTAGTCAAGATAATTTTAACTTTTTTATGAGCAAAAATAAAAATAAAAACTACATACAGAACTCTAATTACTGACCATCCAGTAAGTTAACCCTGTAATGATGGCTTATAGATTATAACTCATTTCACAACATGTTAAAACTCTAAGACTTGTCACAGAGAATAGTTAATGGATATTTGCACCAAGATTCAAAGCAGCCATAGTATATTCTAAAATGATGTAAGTATGGTGAGAATGTATTAAAATGAAAAACTGCAATTTAGAATACATGCAACATTTCTTCACTTTACAATTTTCGAGTCTAAAACATAATTGGTTCCATAAGTCACTCTAAATAAACCAATTCTAGACACATTTAGCCAGTGTATGAGCAGGGATTGTGCATTTATATTAAAATCGAGTAACTTCCCTCTGTCTTAGATTGGAAAACTATGGTCCACTTGCCAGTCTTCTATGAAACCACCTATATATATTGTAATGGCATATAGCAGTCTATCATAAAAAGCAAAATCATGAAAATATATGTCTATTTGAAAACATATTCAGCGCTATTCTGGTCAATCACATCTGACGGGACATTTGATTCATAAGAGAGGTGACTAAAATATTACCCCATAATGCAGAATGCTATTATCTCAACAGACTAAGAGTCCAGATGGAATTAGAAAACAAATCCAACTATCAAACATGACCGTCAGTGTAAAGGATTTATCATGCCTAAGTGCTGCTATTTCATTTCTTTCTACTTTAATCCTTCATTTCAATGAGTTTTTGACTATTTCCCTGTTGTTCTTGCCTTGAATAAAATTTATAGAAAACATAATCAGGCATGCAACAGCCAGTGCTGGGGAAATATTTTTTCACACGTTTTTACTAGACTTTCTTTTGTGGATCATTACAGTGTACAAAGCACTTGGTGTTTAAGTAGCTATAAATGACAAAATTCATTATCCGAACAATTTAAATGAAAATATAGCTTTGTTATTCAGGGTCAATATCAAATCACAGCCATGCTTACATTTAATGTGTTAACTTGAGTAGATAGAACACTTTTACATTCCCCTAGATTGAAGGAATAAAGCTAAATTCCCTTAGAGTATTGTATCTTCATTCAAGTTATTTGGTGAAACAAATAAGGTATTATAAATGCCAGTGATGAGAAAATACAATGACCCTCTGGCCAAACTAACTTACTTGCCAATTTGCATTCAAATAGATGTGCTAATATTTGCATTTGGCTTTCTCGGTTTGCATGTATTCTGTAAACAAGGTGCACATTGCATTTTAAAATGTGCCATAAGAAATAGCAAAGGTACATACAACATCACAAACAATAAAAATAGATGCTTGCTGGCAGCTCATTTCATTGGAGATGACTCTTTTATCAAGGCAACAATATAGCATACATGAAAAATGCAAGTCCATCGTTTTCGCTAAAATTCATAGTCTGTCAAGGCCATTGATGGTTATTGCTAATGCATGAAATACCAATTCCAAGATAATGTAACAATCTAGAAGAAGAAGGTTATTTTGCATTTTTTGACAAGTAACTGCTTTTATCCTGCTGCTGTAAACTGTTCGCTTTCATGCGGTACAGTTCCATTAAGTGCCAATAGTCACACGTTTCTTGGGAATTAAAAATCTGTACAATGTAAAATCATCAGTCAAAATTTTATGAAAAACAGCAGACCCTTACTTACACTGGTTTTATAGTGTTGAGCGAATCGAACTTCGGATCATAGATCTGAATTTGATTCGTTCAAACACTTTGTTTCAATGCTGTCTGGAGACCTGTCTCCGTTCAGGATTAAAATGTATTGTCTCGGTGGAGGCAAAATTAGTTTCATCCGAAGTCGCGCAATGAAGTCGTGGTAATCATTTCTGAATCTTTAAAATCATTTCAAAATAGCAATCTGAAATTTGGTTTGATACTGAGGTACCAGGTGGTGACAAACCCGATTTCGGATTCTGAATTTTAAATGTTTTTTAAAGATGCAGAAATGATTACCGAATTCATTCCAAATGAAGTGTGACTTTGGGAGAAACTAAATTTGGCTCCACGGAGACAATACATTTTAATGCTGTATGGAGATAGGTCTACGGACAGAATTAAAACAAAGTGTTTGAACGAATTGACTTCAGATCTATAATCCCAAGCTTGATTTACCCAAGCCTAATAGGGAACAAGCAAATGATTAATGATTGTAACCATTTTTTTTTTTTATAAATCAACTTCCTATGGCTTAGTTGATATTAAATATTGATATTGAATATTTTCATTTAAAGACATGGTCTAGTCATAGGAAACCCTATGAATATGATTACAGCAGGTCCACTTGTACAGTTGTGGCCAAAAGTTTTGAGAATTACATAAATATTGGAAATTGGAAAAGTTGCAGCTCAAGTCTTTATAATAGCAATTTGCATATACTCCAGAATGTTATGAAGAGTGATGAGATGAATTGCATAGTCCTTCTTTGCCATGAAAATTAACTTAATCCCCAAAAAAACTTTCCACTGCATTTCATTGCTGTCATTAAAGGACCTGCTGAGATCATTTCAGTAATCGTCTTGTTAACTCAGGTGAGAATGTTGACGAGCACAAGGCTGGAGATCATTATGTCAGGCTAATTGGGTTAAAATGGCAGACTTGACATGTTAAAAGGAGGGTGATGCCTGAAATCATTGTTCTTCCATTGTTAACCATGGTGACCTGCAAAGAAACGCGTGCAGCCTTTATTGCGTTGCATAAAAATGGCTTCACAGGCAAGGATATTGTGGCTACTAAGATTGCACCTCAATCAACAATTTATAGGATCATCAAGAACTTCAAGGAAAGAGGTTCAATTCTTGTTAAGAAGGCTTCAGGGCGTCCAAAAAAGTCCAGCAAGCGCCAGGATCGTCTCCTAAAGAGGATTCAGCTGCGGGATCGGAGTGCCACCAGTGCAGAGTTTGCTCAGGAATGGCAGCAGGCAGGTGTGAGCGCATCTGCACGCACAGTGAGGCGAAGACTTTTGGAAGATGGCCTGGTGTCAAGAAGGGCAGCAAAGAAGCCACTTCTCTCCAAAAAAAACATCAGGGACAGATTGATCTTCTGCAGAAAGTTTGGTGAATGGACTGCTGAGGACTGGGGAAAAGTCATATTCTCCGATGAAGCCTCTTTCCGATTGTTTGGGGCATCTGGAAAAAGGCTTGTCCGGAGAAGAAAAGGTGAGCGCTACCATCAGTCCTGTGTCATGCCAACAGTAAAGCATCCTGAGACCATTCATGTGTTGGGTTGCTTCTCATCCAAGGGAGCGGGCTCACTCACAATTCTGCCCAAAAACACAGCCATGAATAAAGAATGGTACCAAAACACCCTCCAACAGCAACTTCTTCCAATAATCCAACAACAGTTTGGTGAAGAACAATGCATTTTCCAGCACGATGGAGCACCGTGCCATAAGGCAAAAGTGATAACTAAGTGGCTCGGCGACCAAAACGTTGACATTTTTGGTCCATGGCCTGGAAACTCCCCAGATCTTAATCCCATTGAGAACTTGTGGTCAATCCTCAAGAGGCGAGTGGACAAACAAAAACCCACTAATTCTGACAAACTCCAAGAAGTGATTATGAAAGAATGGGTTGCTATCAGTCAGGAATTGGCCCAGAAGTTGATTGAGAGCATGCCCAGTCGAATTGCAGAGGTCCTGAAAAAGAAGGGCCAACACTGCAAATACTGACTCTTTGCATAAATGTCATGTAATTGTCGATAAAAGCCTTTGAAACGTATGAAGTGCGTGTAATTATATTTCACTACATCACAGAAACAACTGAAACAAAGATCTAAAAGCAGTTTAGCAGCAAACTTTGTAAAAACTAATATTTGTGTCATTCTCAAAACTTTTGGCCACGACTGTAGACAGGCTATTTGACACTTGAGACAGGTAATTCTACCTAGGAAAGATATGCCTTTGGCTACTTCTTTCCCTCACAGAGGAACTGTAGAATAATGTGGCAATTCAATTGAAATGTCATGCATGTAATGCATGGATACACTGTCTCCAAAAGGGCGATAAACACTGCTTGTAGGTAACTGTATGATATCTCTCAGAGAGAATGGTCCCTATCCGGTATCCCTTCTTTGATGTCCATATGACCTAATAGGAATTGTCAGGAATGGTGATCCCTGAATGGAGAACATGATTGTAATACTAAATGCGCATTGAACAATCAATTGATTCAGCTAGACTAGATGCACAGTTACTGCCAGCCCTGTTGAGCATAAGGCCTCATTCACACATTTTTTCATCTATGTACAGCAATGTTCCCTAACCTTTGGCTTGCAGTTTGCAGCTATCAAAGCATGATAGGAGTTGCAGTTTGGAGATAACTGATGTACAGTATGTGTAAGCCAGAGTCAGGACTGAATCTTACACAAAGGGGAAATATAATGGACTTATGATGATTATAAACACCTCATTTTTTGCATCCACTTCTCTGTTTGGCTTCAAACTACTGTTTGAATACTGACTTATTCCTCAAAGTGTGAATAGAGCTAGGCCTTTCCAATAATGTGATTTATTTTAGGGGAAATCATCTCAACAAGCAACACACTATGTCGTGATCAAAATAAATGAGTAGGAGCAGATGAAAAAGAAAGTTATTCAAATATATAGGACTACAAAGGGTTCCATTTCTAAGGGTTTGGGATGTCAGAGAGTAAGGAGAGCTATGCAAGTGAAATTGTTTGAGCAAGGTTTTCTAAAGTGACAATTATCATGATTGTAATAATGTGCAGAAAAGGGTAATTGATGGTAATTCTCATCATTTTACAGTTCATAGTAAATGCTAGTAATGAGTTCTTATTAGTATATAGCGCTATAGACATGTATTACTTATAATCTTTATCATTCTGGTTTTCCAATTTGTCAGTAAAAAATCATGGCTATCAGTGATTTGGGGATAAGTTGTCCAGAAACAAGAAAATCTGGTTGGCAACCCTGTAACAGACCCCCCAAACAGATGCAACACACAGGTTTATCCAGAGATATTACTTTAGCCTGAAAGCATATTGAATGGCAGGAACATTCATAGATTGGAGGCTTGGGCAGATAAGTGGCAGATGAGGTTTAACACTGACAAATGTAAAGTTATGCACATGGGAAGGAATAATGCAAGTCACCCGTACATACTAAATGATAAAACACTCGGTAACACTGACATGGAAAAGGATCTAGGAATTTTAATAAACAGCAAACTAAGCTGCAAAAAACTGTGTCAGGCAGCTGCTGCCAAGGCCAATAAGATAATGGGTTGCATCAAAAGGGGCATAGATGCCCGTGATAAGAACATAGTCCTACCACTTTACAAATCGCTAGTCAGACCACACATGGAGTACTGTATACAGTTCTGGGCTCCTGTAAACAAGGCAGACATAGCAGAGCTGGAGAGGGTCCAGAGGAGGACAACTAAAGTAATAACTGGAATGGGGCAACTACAGTACTCTGAAAGATTATCAAAATTAGGGTTATTCACTTTAGCTAAAAAGATGACTGAGGGGAGATCTAATTAATATGTATAAATATATCAGAGGTCAGTACAGAGATCTATCCCATCATCTATTTATCCCCAGGACTGTGACGAGGGGACATCCTCTGTGTCTGGAGCAAAAAAGGTTTGTACACAAACATAGAAGAGGATTCTTTATGGTAAGAGCAGTGAGACTATGGAACTCTCTGCCTGAGGAGGTGGAGATGGTGAGTACAATAAAGGAATTCAAGAGGGGCCTGGATGTATTTCTGGAGCGTAATAATATTACAGGCTATAGCTACTAGAGAGGGGTTGTTGATCCAGGGAGTTAGTCTGATTGCCTGATTGGAGTCGGGAAGGAATTTTTTATTCCCCTAAAGTGGGGAAAATTGGCTTCTACCTCACAGTATTTTTTTTTTTCCTTCCTCTGGATCAACTTGCAGGATGACAGGTCGGACAATTGTCTTTTTTCGGCCTTATGTACTATGTTACTATGTTACTCTAGTTAGCTAACTAAAATAAGTAATTAAAATGTTCAGTACAAGATGTTCAGTGAAAGGTTTGCTTGTAGCTTCCAGCACAGTTTTTATTTTTTTGTTTTTTACGGCGTTCACCTGAAAGGTTAGATCATGTGCTATTTTTATAGAGCATGTTGTTATGGAGGTAATATCATATATGTATACTTTTACTTAGATTTTGTTTCAGTTTTACATAATAAAGCTTTTTTTTTGTGTCTCCTTTTTCTAAAGCCATATTATTTTTATTTTTTGGGCGATCATCTTATGTAGGGGCTCAGTTTTTGCGGCATGAGGCGATGGTTTGATTGGTACTATTGTAGGGTACATACTACTTTTTGATCGTTTGGTATTACACTTTTTTGTGATGTATGGTGACCAAAAATTATTTTTTGGCATGGTTTTTATGTTTTTTTTTTTTCAGTTTTTACCTGACAGGGTACATCATGTGATATTTTTATAGAGCAGCAAAAACAAAAAAAACTCCGGTATCCTAAGAGTTAGGCAATGCCCCCATGTTGGGCTAAGCATGGATAATTTCTCTAAACTTAGATGTGCCAAATTGCACCACATTGTTCTACAAGGTAAGCCAAAATCTAGGTGCAGCCACATTAGCACATGTGGGCAACTTTATTTTTCTCTTTAATTTACGTTGTACTCGCTGGATGCTTACTGCTGGAAGCTACAAGCAAACCTTTCACTGAACATCTTGTACTGAACATTTTCATTACTTATTTTAGTTAGCTAACTATAATGTTCCTACCATTCAATATGCTTTCTACTTCAGGCTAAAGTAATATCTCTGGATAAACCTACTTATCTTTATCTAAGTCAGTTTATTGGACATACTGTGCATTTTATGCAATTAACATTATTTGACATTATTCATTTAGTACATTTCAATAATGTATTTCTACATAGACATAATGTTAATATATTGCAAAGATTAACAAATGTCATGCTGCTTGGGACTATAGTTGTTTCTTAATGGTTAAAGGAAATGTGTCACCAAAAAAATGTATCTGCCAGTTAAAAACAGATAGCAGCACTTATCCTTTTTTCTAATCTGTTTTTATTTTCTGATTACACATTTATTCATTAAATTTCCTGATTCAATTTCTTGTCTAAGCTGTTCTTAGCATTTAGAAAGGATTAAGAAAATTGCTTTACGGCAGCCCCATGGTCCATAGACACATTGACTTCTATGGGAGAGTTTTCTAGGCATGCTCTGTGACCTATGCAGAGGTTATTGTACAAGGAAAAAGTAGATAAGGTCTGACAATAAAACCTACTGTGAATGGTGGATCCTGTCTTATCTGTCATTCCAGACCTGCCTATAATGATATCACCTCTGTGTATAGATAAGCAGATAACTGCATTAAAGTGGTGCCTATTATTAGGCTTAATGGCCAATGCAAAAACTGCAGGATTTTATGCTTTTTGTTTAAATATAGTGACATAGAAAATTTAAAATATGTTTAAAGAATTTTTATGCTATGTTAAATAAAATCGTGATTTAACACTTTAAGGACCTTGCCATTTTTCACCTTCAGGACCAGGCCATTTTTTTGGAAACTTGACATGTGTCACTTTATGTGGTGATAACTTCGGAATGCTTTTACTTATCCAAACCATTCTGAGATTGTTTTCTCGCGATACATTGTACTTCATAATAGTGAAAAAACCTTTATTTTAAAAAAATCCCTAATTTTGAAAAATTAGCAATTTTAGAAATTTGAATTTTTAGGCTTTTTAGGCAGATAGTGTTTCATCATAAGAGAGTTATTATTGTACATCCCCCATATGTCCACTTTCATGTTTGCCTCATTTTGTAAATGTAATTTTATTTTTTAGGACCTTATAAGTCTTAGAATTTTAGAAGCAAATTTTTAAACTTTTAAGAAAATTTCCAAAACCCATTTTCTTAAGGACCACTTTAAGTCACTTTGTGAGGTTTACATAGTGGAAACCACCCATTGTAGAAACTACACCCCTCAAGTTATTTAAATCAGATTTGACAAACTTTGTTAACCCTTTAGGCCCCTTTCACACGGGCGAGTTTTCAGCGCGGGTGCAATGCGTGACGTGAATGCATTGCACCCGCACTGAATCCTGGGGCTCTGTACATGAGCGATGTTTTTCACGCATCACTTGTGCGTTGCATGAAAATCGCAGCATGTTCTATATTCATCGTTTTTCACACAACGCAGGCCCCATAGAAGTGAATGGGGCTGCATGGAAATCGCATAGCATCTGCGGATGCTATGCGATTTTCATGGATGGTTGCTAAGGAGATGATGTTATTAAATAGGGATGAGGTCCATTCACTTTATTATTTTGCATTATAACAAGGTTATAATAGAAAATAACAGCATTCTTTAATACAGAAAGTAAAATGTCCCTTGAAGTTAAAAAATAAAAAAAATTACTCACCTCATCCACTTGATCATGCATCTGTTATCGTCTTCTTTCTTCTTTTTGCAGGACCTGCAAATTGACCTGCGCTGATGTCATCACGCTCACCACGTGAATGAAGATAGAAGCACGGGGACCCGATGGGGATGTACAAGCTGCCGCAAACTTACTGTATGCAGCAGTCAGCGTGACCATGGCATACAGGGGGTTAATCTGCCAGCATCAATGTTTTCATCGATGCTGGCGGATAGAGCAGGGGCTTGACTGTCAGTATCAGCTGGGCCCCTGCTGCTGATCGTGGCAGCGCATCAGGGGCAGCTGGTTAACCCTAGGATGAGAATGCTCGTCCTAAGGTATTAAGTACCGGCCAGTTAGAACGAGCATTTTCGTCCGAGGTCAGCAAGCTGTTAAACAATAGGTCATTTTCTGATGACACATTCCCTTTAATATCAATGTGCAGTGTTATGAAAGTCTAGGTATCACACCAATGTAAATATTCCTTTTCTCACAATATCTACCTAGAGTAGTTAGTAGCATTGAGCAAATCAAAGTTCACGAAGTGGACTTCGATCTGAATCTCAGGGAAAACTTAATTCACCACAAAGCCAAATTTCCTTGTGCTTCATGGTAGCAAAATGGTGGTAAAACCAAAAAAATTCATACTCACCTCATCCATTTGCGAGCGCGAAATCTTGTGCGGGGTGATGTATTACATCACTACACCTGCCAGCATGATGTCATGCACCGCGCTGGATCTACGAGCAAGATGGCCGCAGCGGGCTCTTCGTGATCAAATGGATCAAATTGATAAAGTGAGTATTTTTTTTTAACAGATTAAGCCCTGACAGCCCTTAATGGTCATTTCAGAAGCTGCGATCAGTGATAAACACGGTATTTGGGGGATTCAATGACAGGGGCGGGGGAAATCTCTGTTTCCCATTATTGCACCCGCTACTCACAAAGAAATGACTTTCGAGATAAAGTCATTCATCACTAAGTAACTTTCTTTGTGAAATTCGGTAAAGCAGCCAAATAGAGTTTTGAGAACTTCACGCATTTCTAGTAGTCAGGCATAAGTCAAATAGAAAACCTATTTAGTATCAGTACTGATTATAATGTAACTGTCATCTGTATTAAATATTCAAAAATAAAACATTAAAAAGCGGTGGCCAAAAACACAACAAAGAACTGGAAGGAATGGTAGGCAATACTCAGCAAATATTAACAATAATCAGTATATCCACAATAGTTGTTATTGGTACCACATAGTGTTAAAATGCAAAATAAAGTATACACTCACCTAAAGAATTATTAGGAACACCTGTTCTATTTCTCATTAATGCAATTATCTAGTCAACCAATCACATGGCAGTTGCTTCAATGCATTTAGGGGTGTGGTCCTGGTCAAGAAAATCTCCTGAACTCCAAACTGAATGTCAGAATGGGAAAGAAAGGTGATTTAAGCAATTTTGAGCGTGGCATGGTTGTTGGTGCCAGACGGGCCGGTCTGAGTATTTCACAATCTGCTCAGTTACTGGGATTTTCACGCACAACCATTTCTAGGGTTTACAAAGAATGGTGTGAAAAGGGAAAAACATCCAGTATGCGGCAGTTCTGTGGGCAAAAATGCCTTGTGGATGCTAGAGGTCAGAGGAGAATGGGCCGACTGATTCAAGCTGATAGAAGAGCAATGTTGACTGAAATAACCACTCATTACAACCGAGGTATGCAGCAAAGCATTTGTGAAGCCACAACACGCACAACCTTTAGGCGGATGGGCTACAACAGCAGAAGACCCCACCGGGTTCCACTCATCTCCACTACAAATAGGAAAAAAAGGCTACAATTTGCATGAGCTCACCAAAATTGGACTGTTGAAGACTGGAAAAATGTTGCCTGGTCTGATGAGTCTCTATTTCTGTTGAGACATTCAAATGGTAGAGTCTGAATTTGGCGTAAACAGAATGAGAACATGTATCCATCATCTGATGGCTACTTCCAGCAGGATAACGCACCATGTCACAAAGCTCGAATAATTTCAAATTGGTTTCTTGAACATGACAATGAGTTCACTGTACTAAAATGGCCCCCACAGTCACCAGATCTCAACCCAATAGAGCATCTTTGGGATGTGGTGGAACGGGAGCTTCGTGCCCTGGATGTGCATCCCTCAAATCTCCATCAACTGCAAGATGCTATCCTATCAATATGGGCCAACATTTCTAAAGAATGCTATCAGCACCTTGTGGAATCAATGCCACATAGAATTAAGGCAGTTCTGAAGGCAAAAGGGGGTCCAACACCGTATTAGTATGGTGTTCCTAATAATTCTTTAGGTGAGTGTATGTGCAAATACAAGGATCGTATACTCAACCCATCAAATGGCTACATATACATAGTGCATATAATGTGATAAACTGTGTAATGCAAATCTTACCCTGGCAAGACAGACCCATGATGAGCATTTTGCTCCCTTCAGTATGGTGTGTAATGATGTTGGTTGTGTAGAACTGTACTTCACCTTAGCATTTGCCATTCCTAGGGACCAATGTCAATACCCCCACAACTTACAGTAGGGCCGAATTGTAAAACAACCAAATGGTTGCAAGAATGATATTATGAAACATGTACAGTACAGACCAAAAGTTTGGACACACCTTCTCATTCAAAGAGTTTTCTTTATTTTCATGACTATGAAAATTGTAGATTCACACTGAAGGCATCAAAACTATGAATTAACACTTGTGGAATTATATACATAACAAACAAGTGTGAAACAACTGAAAATATGTAATATTCTAGGTTCTTCAAAGTAGCCACCTTTTGCTTTGATTACTGCTTTGCACACTCTTGGCATTCTCTTGATGAGCTTCAAGAGGTAGACCCCTGAAATCGTTTTCCCTTTACAGGTGTGCCCTGTCAGGTTTAATAAGTGGGATTTCTTGCCTTATAAATGGGGTTGGGACCATCAGTTGCGTTGAGGAGAAGTCAGGTGGATACACAGCTGATAGTCCTACTGAATAGACTGTTATAATTTGTATTATGGCATTAAAAAAGCAGCTAAGTAAAGAAAAACGAGTGGCCATCATTACTTTAAGAAATGAAGGTCACTCAGTCAGCCGAAAAATTGGGAAAACGTTGAAAGTAAGGGCTATTTGACCATGAAGGAGAGTGATGGGGTGCTGCGCCAGATGACCTGGCCTCCACAGTCACCGGACCTGAACCCAATCGAGATGGTTTGGCGTGAGCTAGACCGCAGAGTGAAGGCAAAAGGGTCAACAAGTGCTAAGCATCTCTGGGAACTCCTTCAAGACTGTTGGAAGACAATTTCAGGGGACTGACTACCTCTTGAAGCTCATCAAGAGAATGCCAAGAGTGTGCAAAGCAGTGATCAAAGCAAAAGGTGGCTACTTTGAAGAACCTAGAATATGACATATTTTCAGTTGTTTCACACTTGTTTGTTATGTATATAATTCTACATGTGTTAATTCATAGTTTTGATGCCTTCATAGTCATGAAAATAAAGAAAACTCTTTGAATGAGAAGGTGTGTCCAAACTTTTGGTCTGTACTGTATCTACACTGGCAGGCAAGAAATACACAGGCAAGAGATACAAAAAAGAGATAACATAATGACTGAGATCAGATGAATTAAGGTGAACAGAAAAACATCACACTGACAAAAATGAGCCTAATCTACAATACTACCCTAGCAAGACAACAGAGATATCTCAGAGCCAGAGACAAAAAAAATAAAAATAAAAAACTAACAAGCAAACAGATAATTCACAGAAGGCACAGGGAAATGACAAACAACAAAGTTCAGTGCTGGCAGGAATGAAGGGATTAGGAGAACTACAGGTAGGTACCAAGCCACAATAACATGACACAAATCAAAATTAGTAACAGGATACACTGATTAGCAAAAGGGTAACAATGTTTTGAACTCTTGACTTTCAGTCTCCATATCTCACCATCCACTACAGCTTTGAATGTGAGAATACCATCATTTTATAAACAATCATCTTGGCTATCTCATACATAAATTGGACTTGCAACTATATATCATATGATTAGTTATGCAGATTCTTTTCATGTAACTGCATTGTTACTGTTTTGCTCCTGGTGGTGGAACAATTTTTTTCCTTTTGTATACTGCAAATTATAACCTGTTCACACATTGCCTAGTAGCTCAGTGTATTATTAGGTTGGTTCCCAAGCAAAAGTTTGCTTGTTCAAATTGAGGAGCAGCCATGAAGAAGATTTTCCAAGAAAAGAGAAACAGCATCATCCAGCTCATTGATAGTGGTATCTCAGCCAAGAAAACTGCATCATGTGAGTGCCATGACAGTTGGAAGAATACAAAATGAAGTCTGTCCATCCATCCCAAAGCCAAGAGGTGGACACAAGGTCTATCAATTCTGTTGCGACAAACAAGGCAATGGAGGTGGCTCTTATGCTTCGTAATAGTGAGATCACAGGCGGCCATGCAGGCACCCTGCAACACACATTACACAGGTCTGTAACGGTGGCCTGAAAAATGTCTCAACTTCAATATTGTCATAAGAAGAGTTTACAAAAAAGTAAGACAGTGGAGCAATGGAAATAGGTGATTTGGAGCGATGAGACAAAAGTCAATAGACTTTTGGGCTCTGATGGGTACAAATGGGTCTGGAAGAAACAAATGAAAAGGGGGGGGGGGGATCCAGATGATATGGGGTTGTTTCACAGCCAAGGGCTTTAGATACTTGACCAGGATCGATGGTGGTTTCAATGCTGAGCTATATGTGAGTGTCCTACAAGACGAATTAGTTCTTACACTCGAGTACTATAGGTATGAAAAGTATGACATAGTGTTCCAGCAGGACAACGATCCAAGGCATACATTGAGATTGGATAAGAAATGGACAAATGACAATGAAGTAGAAGTGCTGGATTGGCCCTCACAGTACCCAGACCTCAACTCAATAGAACACTTGTGGGTAGAGTAGAAGAAAAAGCTGTATTCGTACCCAAGTGAGTCGACCAGTATGCACCAAAATTGGGAACAGATATAGAGACGCCGGAGCCGATTAAGAATTGCGGGACAATGTCTACAAAAATTGATTAACACCAGCTATACTGAATAAGACGTCCTACCAGGAACCAATCGCTCACTATTTATACATATAAATGTAAATGATAAACTCTGGACCGGACTATGTTCTAGCAGTTTTGTTTGTATGTATGTTCTCACATAAAATACACACTATTAGATTTAAATTCCTATCTTATTTGTTATATACTTATATAAAACACATATATCAGGCATAAAGCCTGATATCAGAAACACCCATATATATCGCCAAAAATA